>NC_136156.1:5026926-5626926 GCF_965212315.1 Lampetra planeri
TACGTTGAATAGTACGTTCAATAGGACGTTGAATAGGACGTTGAATAGGACGTTGAATAGGACGTCAATCATTCGTGGCTGCCTGCTGTTCTTCTTCACCGCGGTGGCACCATCTTCGATCCGTTCGTTCGCATTTCCCGCGCTGTGAACCTCCCTTCTCCCCTCCCACCCACCCCCCCAACGGCGTTCTCATTGGCTGCGGCCAACACGCGCGTCGCCCAACGCGCCTACACATTGGCTCCTTCCTCTCCATTGTGACGTATTAAGGGGGCGGGGCACCAGCGCGCGGGTTGATGTGGGGGTGAGGGTAGGGGGGCGGGGAGGGGATTTGGGGGGTGGGGGACGAATCGGTGGGGGTAGAGAGGGGCTGCGAGGGGAGGGGCTGCGTGGGTACCCGATGCGTGGGGGGGGGGGTGCACGCGCGGGGTGGGGGGCGCTAGGGGGAGGGGCGGGTGGATGAGGGAGGGGGTCTGGGGGTTGTCACGCACGAGGGGCGGGGGGGGGGGTTACCCGAGTGTTTAGAGATGGGGATGGGGGGGGGCGTTGCTTAGCGACGGAAACTTCATAGCATTACTGCTACTCCTACAGAACTACGACTAACTACGATGGGTCACAGTGAGAAACAGCTCCAGGCAACCAACGACAACAACCGCCATTCGCCACGGGGCTTGTGCCAGGCTAGGTGCACGTTGAGGCCACGTGAAGTGTCGTAACGCCCGCTGGCAGGAGGTCACGGGACAGACCCAGGTGCCAGGGGTTGACTGAGTGAGATGACTGGCCGATTGTGCCACCTGTGCCCCCTACTGTGCCAACCAACACTGCCACCACAATCACGCCTACAACCATCGCCACCGCTGCCACCACCACCACGACCTCCACCACCACGGTGGCCACCACTACCACCACACTCATAACCACCATCACCGCCACCACCACCACTATTATCACACTCACAACCACCACCACTGCCACCGCCACCACAGCCACCACCACCACAGCACCACCACAGCACCACCACAGCACCACCACAGCACCACCACCACACCACCACCACCACAGCACCACCACCACACCACCACCACCACAGCACCACCACCACTGCCACAGCCACCACACCACCACCACCACCACACCACCACCACACCACCACCACAGCACCACCACCACGGTCAATGCACGAGGCGGCCACAGCAGCCCGCGTGCCCTCAAGGGCCCCGCGCTGCACCGCGGACGCCAACGACTCCGCCGCGTCGTTGGCAAGAGGAGGCCGCTGTGTGCCGGGCGTCACCGACCGAACTTGCTACACATTTGACAAATGACACCGCAAACAACTCAAATGAAACCACGCGCAGCAGTAGCAGCATCAGCAGTAGCAGCAGCATCAACAGCAGTAGCAGCATCAGCAGTAGCAGCAGCAGTAGCAGCTGTAGCAGCAGCAGTAGCAGCAGTAGCAGCATCAGCAGCAGCAGCAGCATTAGCATCAGCAGCAGTAGCATCAACAGCAGCAGTAGCAGCAGCAGTAGCAGCATCAGCATCAGCAGCATCATGAATAATCGCCGCTCTGCTGTGATAATTCGGCAAGGACTCTCGTGAAGAACGAGTCTCGAGTCTCAGCGAGGTTTACCTGGGTGAACAAGCAGAATCATAATAATAATAATAGAGACGAGAGAGAGAGTTAACAATTAATAATAAGTGAGAGAGAGAGAGTTAGACAGAGAGGTAGAGCGAGAGAGAGAGAGCGAAATAGAGAATGTGAATGAGGCGGGTATAACAGAGCGAGAGACAGCAAGAGACGGAGCAGGAGAGAGCGATAGAGAGGGCAAGAAAGAGCATGAAAGAGAGAGAGAGCGAGAGATGGTGGAGCAGGATATAACAGAGCGAGCGAGACAGAACAAGCGAGAGAGAGACTGCGAGAATGGGCTGCGTGCAGAACGAGAGAGAGAGCGAGAGAGTGAGCTAGAGAGTGAGCGAGAGAGTGAGCGAGAGAGTGAGCGAGAGAGTGAGCGAGAGAGAGTGAGCGAGAGAGTGAGCGAGAGAGAGTGAGCGAGAGAGTGAGCGAGAGAGTGAGCGAGAGAGTGAGCTAGAGAGTGAGCGAGAGAGTGAGCGAGAGAGTGAGCGAGAGAAAGTGAGCGAGAGAGTGAGCGAGAGAGTGAGCGAGAGAGTGAGCGAGAGAGTGAGCGAGAGAGTGAGCGAGAGAGTGACTGAGAGAGTGAGCGAGAGAGTGAGCGAGAGAGTGAGCGAGAGAGTGAGCTAGAGAGTGAGCGAGAGAGTGACTGAGAGAGTGAGCGAGAGAGTGAGCGAGAGAGTGAGCGAGAGAGTGAGCTAGAGAGTGAGCGAGAGAGTGAGCGAGAGAGTGAGCGAGAGAGTGAGCGAGAGAGTGAGCGAGAGATGGGGGCTTTACATAAAGCTAAGTTTAAAAATGTAAAAAAAATGTTTTTTTTACGAAATGATGAACGAAGCAAAGTGCCGAATACACCGAGCATCTTCTTGTTTCCACTGATCGTAAAAAAATAGAGGGGAGAGAGAGAGAATGAGAGGGTAAAAGGGACACACATTTCCACACGCTCGCGTCCCACGGGAGCCGAGCGCTGGAATTGCTGCAGAGCGGCCCCGGGCTGGGCTGGGCTGGGCCGGCCTGACCCCCGTGCAGCCCGTGGCGGAGTGCGAGCGAGCAGTCGGGCACGGAACCGGGGCAGTGATACCCCGCGCACCCCACCACTACTCGTAGCCTCGAGGGTGGGGTAGACGTGGAATGTTTCCACCGCTCCCCTCCCACCTCGCAATGTATATGTTTACATACGCGTACTACGGACGCGTTCCGCGTTATAATGGGCACATTTCGTGTTATAACGGGCGCGCATTCCGCGTTATAACGGGCGCGCGTTTCGAGTTATGCGAAATGTGTTCCCTAAACGTAAGAACCGCGTTCTAGCGACAACGCGTTGCGGTGTGAACACCACGCGATAATCGAGGGCTTGCCGTGTGTATACACGATATTGTCCGTGTTAACTCATCGTCGCCATCAGCATCATCGTCGTCGTTGTCTATCGACTGCTGGATGAATCCCTCCACCACGTGGTGGTGGTCGTCGTCCTTGCGTGCGTCTTTCTCCCCCGGGTGCGCTCCCCCACCAGACCTCGACCCTTTGAGCTGTGAAGCCCTCTGGCCGACCCCATCATAATAATATTAATACTACTACTACAGGAGGTGTTAAAGTGTTCAAACAGGCAAATAGACATCCATTGTCATACAAGGCATCATCAAGTCTGCGTTTGCTGCGCAGACTTGTGGCAAGACGTGCAAACAAATATGCTTTGGTAGTAATGATCGCATTGTCCTTGGCTATACAGCCTCCGTTGTGGCTTCGTCTCACCCGTGCTTTGGGGAAAAGGACGCCAATAAGGCAAACAGTACAAGGGCAATGCAAACGCCAAAGAGTTCACAATATCTCGGGTTAAGTAGGTCTATCGACGGGTCCCTTGCTGCTGGGATTGAAGATGCTTAAGGATGTGGCAATATTTTTCGATTTAAAGCTTTCGTGACTGCAGGGATTCATCTTCTTGGTTCTTTCGGTGAAGTCACGTAGAAGGGAAATAATATAATAAAATTAAAACATAATAAAATTCCCACGAGGTTTCGACCACAACACAGGACGGCTGCTTGTGTTGTGGCCGAAACGTCGTGATAAGTTTATTGTATTATCTTTTATTTTTATTATTTTATTATTTCCCTTCTACGCAACTTTACCGAAAGAACCAAGAAGATGTGGCACTAATCAAGGATGTGTTAAGATGTTGAGGTGGCCACGGTGGCGAGATGTGAACTACCTCGCATGGTATCAAGGAGGTCGTGGCTTCGATCCAGACCCCACTGAGGCCTGCTATACATTTGGAGTTTGCACGTTCTCCCTGTGGTCGGCTGTGATAAATGTTCTTGTGATGACAAACCACTCCGTTGAACTATAATTGATGATTGCGGGTCGCTTCTGAAAAATAGCTACAATATAGCTCAGTGGGCCTTACCTGGTAAAAGAGAACATAGTTTAGTTTTAGTTTCAAACACCAACACGCCTAAATTTCGATGTAAAGCTTTCGTGACTGCAGGGATTCATATTCTTGGTTATTTCGGTAAAGTCACGTAGAAGGGAAATTATAAAATAAGAATACATTGTTATTATTATTTCCCTTCTACGTGACTTTACCGAAAGAACCAAGAACACCAACACGCCTGTATCGTCAATAAAATGTCTCTGATTTGCGATCCACACAATCCTCCACTTGCCTCTGAGTGTAATTCCCAGCGAGCCATGTGGCACTTGCTTCAGAAACGCGTGGTCATGCACCACAAATATGGAACGAAAAACTGAAAAGTGTGCAAAGAACCCGAACGAGAGAGAGAGAGAGACGCGCTTGGAATCACGATGAGAGTGGAGCCACTGGAACACGGCACTTCGAAATCTAGATTTGAAAACGAATTTCTTTAGAACGGATCTTTGGCTACGTACGGTGCCAAATAAGTTCAACATGCATAGATACAAAGAGTAGCACGTGCGTGAGAGAACACACCACGTGTTGATGGCATCAGTCGAACTCTGAAGAATGGTAGTACGTTAAATGTGCATGGCTTCGTCCGTACAGCAACTTTTTATTTGTCCGGCCTGTCGCCATTACCATTAGACAATCCAGCAAACAAAAACATTCTGCCGCGTGCGTTTGATTGCCCATTAATAGTTCTCAGATTTTGGCATCCAATTCGGCTCAAACGTACTTAATGTTGCTGCCCCAAAGTGTTTGGAACCACCAAGTTTCCTGTCTTGACAGGGCACCACGCTGGCAAGATGGTAACTACCTTGCCTGGTGTACAGGAGGTCGTGGGTTCGATCCCAATCCCCCTGGCACCTGCTGTGAGTTTTTAGTTTGCATGGTTTCTCTCCCCGGGTCGCACACATTTTTCTCCGGGTCCTCCGGTTTTTCCCTACACATTTATAAACATGCATTTTTTAGTATTTGGCTGCAATGAATGTCCGCATGATAAGCAACTTCGTTGAGCTATCATTTGTGGACCAGGTCGCTTCTGAAAAAGAGCTACTTTATAGCCTAGTGGGCCTTACCTGGTCAAATAAAAATAGTAAAACAAAAACACGTCTCCATCTCTGTCCTCATTTCAACTGACTGTTAAAATCACGAACGTTTAAGTGCGAATTAAATTTTACAACGTAATTGCTTTATTAAGTTTGTTTGCTTTTAATCGGTAATTGTGTGACGTGCTTTGATGTTGTCTGCCGGCTGAGCCGCCCACCTTGTAAAATATCTTCCTAACACTACGGGCTTCACCATGTCTGATGATGATGGTGGTGGAGGCTTGGGGAGGCCATCATCCAGCAGTGGATTGACCATGGCTAATGATGAAGATGATGATTATCGAAATGTCTGTGAATCAAAACAATTACATCCAGGCCTGTGTATGTGTTGGAACCTAGCACGCGGTGAGTGATGAGCGCAGTGCAGTTTGACGATCTGGATTCGTGCGTGCCCATTGGGTGAATGATTTGTTTTAGCCAGGTCGCCACGGTAGCGAGATGTTAACTACCTCGCTTGGCATACAGGAGGTCGTGGATTCGATACCAACCCTGACGATGCCTGTACATTTGAAGTTGGCATGTTCGCCCCGTGGTCGCTTGGATTTGTCTCTGGGTCCTCCGGTTTTTCCCTCCACATTTAGAATCAACGTGACGCGTAATTGGCTGCTCTAGATGTCCACATGATAAGCCCCTTCGCTGGGCTATCATTTGTGGCCAGGTAGCTTCTGAAAATGAGCTACGTAGCTCAGTGGGCCTGACCTGGTAAAATGCATTGTTTTTAATAGTTGTAGTTTAAGACTACACTGGATTCGATTATAAATGAGTGCAGAATCGATAATTGAATCCAAACCCGATTATTGATTTAGGAATAATCGCTTCACAAACCTTGTCGAAGACAAATAGGTCTTGCTTTAACACGTATAGCCTTAGCAGACTTTTGGGACAAGTGCTGTTCATGAGCATCTATGAGTGCAGGCACGCACACGAGGGGGTGAGTGGCCAGCACCACACCCGGTCGCCTTTGTCTCCCTCGTGGCGATGTTCACATCCCCGGACCAGGTAGTCATTTGAGGTTGCGTCGATCTGCAGCGAGGCCCAGGACCACATCAATCAATCGTCACTGGTATTGGCCGTGAGCAGATAATCGATCTCGGGTGGCCGGAGTTTCCTAGCGCAGTGCGCTAACCATTGCGCCACCGCTCCCGATATCATCACATGCACTTCCCCCACACGCGTAAACACACACAGCACACTCTAACGAATCACACCTATTATGCAGACAAATCTTAACATAGTTTTTCATCTCTCTCTCCTCTGGCTAATTACATTTTTTTTACATTACACAGGTGTAATTTATGTCATTTAATAAGGCAATGGGGCTTGAACTAATGACTGTGAATGCTCGTTATATTGGCCCAATTAACAGATACCTCCCAGATTTATTGTCTTCATTAATCCGACATAAAATAAATACTTGCCATTGTTCCGCCGTGATGAAACTTTGTCCGGGAATGCTAAGCTCATACGCGTATCTTTCTACTTTGTTTTTTGCCAGCACCGTTGCCCTTCCTGGGTTCGACACCAGGTCTCGGCCCGGTACTCCACATTTAAACATCCCAGGTAGGACCAAGCCTGCAAATGATTATAATAATAATATTGATGATTATCTCATTATGGGGAGCGGTGGTGTAGCGGTTAGCGCGCTGCGCTACGAATCCAGTGACCCGGGTTCGATTCCCGCTCACGGCCGACGCCAGTGACGATTATCTGAACCGGTCCTGGTCCTCCCCGAGGTCGACTCAGTCTCAAATGAGTCCCTGGTGCGGTGTGCCAACATGGTCACTGGGGAGACAAAGGCGGCCTGGTGTGGTGCTGGCCACCCACCCCCTCGTGTACCGTTCCATCCTTCATAGTTGCTCGCGAATTCCACTTACCCCAACAATCTCATTATGTGTGGTGATGGGGCCTATAGAGGCGCGACTCTAGCGACCGCCCTGGTAAATACTGCGAGGTGTATTAACCATAACAATAAATATACGATACCACTGCCGCCTGATTCACACACATTGGACGTCACAGGAACCCCATGACGTTAAATTCGCAAGAATTGGGCCATTGCGAGTGTAGCCGGTCCGTCCCGTCCCTCTCCTCCCGCCGCGAATCCTTGCGATGGGCGACAGGTCATAGACAACAACAACAACAATAGCACAAACAATGAAGTTTGGGAGACGATGAGTAGAGACTCCGTGTTGTGTTCTGCCCTCCGGAGAAGTGGCCAACGACTTTGGCAGGACCCTCCTGAAAATGAATCATGAGACTCGGCGAGGCTTTCCTCGCTAAGTCAGCTGAATAATAATAATAATGACAATAATATTTTATCTTCTTAGTTCTTTCGGTAAAGTTACGTAGAAGGGAGATAATAAAATAATAAAATTAAAACATAAAAAACATAATAAAATAATATAATTCTCACGACGTTTCGGCCACAACGCAAGCAGCCGTCCTCAGGTGAAGAACAGGTCTGTCGGAAAGATAGCGTCTGAATGAGACGGCTGCTTGCGTTGTGGCCGAAACGTCGTGAGAATTATTTTATTATGTTTTATTTTTATTATTTTATTATCTCCCTTCTACGTGACTTTACCGAAAGAACCAAGAAGATGAATCCCTGCAGTCACGAAAGCTTTAAATCGAAATAATATTTTACCCTGCAGGAAAATCTCTCCGAATCCTATGACTCTCGGTTCCCCAAGAGGATCTTGCGTTGGGATGTTCTTTGGCCAGGTTTTCCCCCCGTAGAATAAATTAGGGCTGGTTTGCATTTCGTGTGTGGGAGGGAGCCGGAGCGACTGGAGAAAACCCCGCCGCGTGTACCCGAGGGGAAAACGCACAAGGATTCGCACAGACCGGCACGCGAACACGTTTGCCCACGCTGCCCTGTGTTATGGCCGGCCTTGCAGTTGCGCAGTGTGTTTTGGAGTCTCAAAGACTCAGTGAGACTCGGTGAGACCCGAATATTCAGTGAGACCCAAATATTAAATGAGACTCAAAGACTCAGTGAGACTTAGTGAGACTCAAATACCATTGGAACCTCATTTGCCAGTAGAAAAATATGATAATTGTTTTTTTACCCTTTTATCTGGCAACAAAACTGACACCTTTTTTACAAGGAGTCATGTTTGCATAGACCACAATACCTGCAGTCGGAATGCAAACAAAAAAAATAACTCTGATAATGACTCCTTGTAAAAAAGGTGTCAGTTTTGTTGCCAGATAAAAGAGTTGAAAACCAATTATCGAGACTCAAATATTCAATGACACTCAGCGAGACCCAAAGACGCAATGAGTCTCAATGAGACCCACAGTTGCAGTGAGACCCAAATATTCAATGAGACCCAAAGGCTCAGTGAGACTTAGTGAGAATCAAATATTCAATGACACTCAGCGAGACCCAAAGACTCAATGAGTCTCAATGAGACCCACAGTTGCAGTGAGACCCAAATATTCAATGAGACCCAAAGGCTCAGTGAGACTTAGTGAGACTCAAATATTAAATGAGACTCAGGGAGACCCAAATACTCAATGAGTCTCAATGAGACCCACAGATGCAGTGAGACCCAAATATTCAATGAGACTCAAAGACTCAGTGAGACTTAGTGAGACTCAAATATTCAATGACACTCAGCGAGACCCAAAGACTCAATGAGTCTCAATGAGACCCACAGTTGCAGTGAGACCCAAATATTCAATGAGACCCAAAGGCTCAGTGAGACTTAGTGAGACTCAAATATTCAATGAGACTCAGGGAGACCCAAATACTCAATGAGTCTCAATGAGACCCACAGATGCAGTGAGACCCAAATATTCAATGAGACTCAAAGACTCAGTGAGACTTAGTGAGACTCAAATATTGAATGAGACTCAGTGAGACCCAAAGACTCAATGAGTCTCAATGAGACCCACAGATGCAGTGAGACCCAAATATTCAATGAGACTCAAAGACTCAGTGAGACTTAGTGAGACTCAAATATTGAATGAGACTCAGTGAGACCCAAAGACTCAATGAGTCTCAATGAGACCCACAGATGCAGTGAGACCCAAATATTCAATGAGACCCAAAGACTCAGTGAGACTTAGTGAGACTCAAATATTGAATGAGACTCAGTGAGACCCAAAGACTCAATGAGTCTCAATGAGACCCACAGTTGCAGTGAGACCCAAATATTAAATGAGACCCAAAGGCTCAGTGAGACTTAGTGAGACTCAAATATTCAATGAGACTCAGTGAGACCCAAATACTCAATGAGTCTCAATGAGACCCACAGATGCAGTGAGACCCAAATATTCAATGAGACCCAAAGGCTCAGTGAGACTTAGTGACACTCAAATATTCAATGAGACTCAGGGAGACCCAAATATTTAGTGAGACTCATACAATCAGTGAGACTCAAGCAAAGAACATGGAATACAGACGTAGAGTTCCTGTCTTAAAGCTTTCGTGACTGCAAGAATTCATATTCTTTGGGTCTTTCGGTAAAGTCACGTCTTTGCCCTTTGTGTGTGTGTGTGTGTGAGATGGATGGAGAGGTGGGGGAGGATGCCTGTTGGCGTGTTGGTGTGTTGTTCAAAGAAACCAATCTACTTTACCGAAAGACCCAAGGAATAGAGTTACTGTGCTTTCACAATAAGGGTTGCCCGTTATGTTTCTATCATCTGCCTTTGTTCTAACCATCGTGCGCCCGTCTGCGCCCGAGTAACCCTGCGAGTGAGTGAATACGTTGCACGAATTCTAGATTTGAAGATTTCGTGACTGCAAGGATTCATATTCTTAGGGTTTTTTTCGGTAAAGTCACGTAGGTAAAAAATTAAAATTAATAAAAGTAAAATTAAAAATAAAAATAAAAATCACGACGTTTCGGAGGCAACACACGCTTCCGTCTTCAGGTGGAACAGTCACAGCATGAAGACGGAAGCTTGTGTTGCCTCCGAAACGTCGTGATTTGTATTTTTATTGTTTATTTTACTTTTATTAATTTTACATTTTTACCTACGTGACTTTACCGAAAAAAACCTAAGAATACGTTGCACGAGACCAGCAAACATCGACACTAACCACGGTAGTGACAGCGTTCATTGTTGAGCGGGGTCACGTGGGAACGTGTTTAACAATCGTTCGGCGCGTGCAGCGTGGAACGCGTTACATTTGTATTTGAATGGGGAGGAGAGTGGTGGTATAGTGGTGGTGTAGTGGTGGTGTAGTGGTGGTGTAGTGGTGGTGTAGTGGTGGTGTAGTGGTGGTGTAGTGGTGATGAGAGTGGTGGTGTAGTGGTGATGAGAGTGGTGGTGTAGTGGTTAGCGCGCCGCGCTACGAACCCGGCGACCAGAGTTCGATTCCCGCTCACGGCCAACACACAGTGACGATTATCTGAACCGGTCCTGGGCCTCCCCTAGGTCGACTCAGCCTCAAATGAGTTCCTGGTACGGTGTGGTGCTGGCCCACCCACTCACCGGGTCCACCAGTTATCTCCTCCACATGGAGAGAATCAACGTGCGTTTCGAGTATTTAGCTGCTATATATTTCCACACGAGAAGCTGTGATTTGTGATAGCTTCTGAAAAAAAAAGCCGCATCGCTCAGTGGACCTTAGCTGGTAAAATAACAAAAAATAGTTTATAGTTTATAGATTTGAAGATTTCGTGACTGCAAGGATTCATGCTCTTAGTTTTTTCGGTAAAGTCACGTAGGTAAAAAATTTAATAATTTTTTTAAAATTAATTTTAATTGCATTTTTTACCTACGTGACTTTACCGAAAAAACTAAGAGTACATAGTTTATAGTTTAGTAGCTATCGTGAGTAGGGTTGTGTACGTGTGCAGCTCTTCTGCTCATCCACTGCTGGATGACGGCACCCTCGCCACCACGTCGGTCGCGGGGTTAAATTTGCCATACTTCACCGCGCTGGTCAATGCGTGCTGGTGAAGATTGGGAGCATAGACCGCGGGAGGAGAGAAGTACGGTACAGTACAACACAAGAGACGTTGGTACATTGTCTCTCCTTCCGTCCGCAACGTAATCCCTCTGTAGCCTATAGCAGCTGTGAGCCTTAATGTCAACTCCAATCCCATGCTTGACAAAATGACCCGGGAATTGAAACGCGGTGAAGACTGTGGGATGAATCATAATGGGGCTTTGAATACGAATGGTTAAATAAAGTACGGACATTATCTTCCACACAGAGAAAGACAACAGACACGTGGACTTGCGTACATGCAAGCAACCCCACAGACACTTGAGACACACACGCACCGATACACGTTGAACTAAACAATTGTAATTATATTTTTTTTATACAAATTTTTATTTTACCAGCTCTGAGCCACTGAGCTACGTAGTTCTTTATCAGAAGCGACCTGGTCACAATCGATAGCCCAACGAAGTGGCTTATCATGTGGAAATGCATAACAGCCAACTACTTTAAACGCACGTTTCTAATAGACATCCATACATCCATACAGGGAACACACACACACAAACACATCAACACACACGCACACGGACACATAAACACACAAAGACAAAGATCCCCCGTATACCCCTAACAGCCTTTTGGAGTGCTGTTAGCGAGCACTTATGACGGCCGGCACAGCAAACGAGGGGGCGGGTATCCAGTACACACATGCACGTAGGCACAGACACACGCAAACACATAGACAAAGACAAAAAAACACACAGACACATGCATACAGGCAAAGACATACAAACGCATATACCCACATCCATACACACAAACACCAAGAGGCTTGTGGAGCCCCAAATGTGGTTTTAGGCCAGGGCGGTCCTGCACGGATGCTATATTCTCTGTCCGTCTGCTACAGCAGAGGTGTACGGAATGTCAAAGGGACCTACATTTCTGCTTTATTGACCTGGTCAAGGCCTATGGTACCATCCGTAGGCCAGGGCTCTGTGTTGTTCTTCGTGTATTCGGGGGTCTCTGATTCTATGCTCACAATCATTTACAGACGGTCATGGTCAAGCTACGTGGCAGGGAGTCAGAGCCAGTCCATGTTCACCTTGCGGTGAGACGGGGATGTCCGCGTGCTTCCACATTATTTTAAAACATCTTCGACCACGCAGTTCAAGGAGCCTTCCACGTCTGTAGCAGTGGAATGTATATCTGGTACAGATACAATCGGAGGGTGATCGACACCCAGGTGCGGTCACAGGGACGGATTCCTACTTGGTCCACCAGGTTATGTTTTGCTGAATCGTCTGATAGTTGCTGCTCACTCTGAGAAGGAGTTGGAGGTTTTGATGCTGAATCTGGAGCGTGCCACTGAGAAGTGGGGCCTCACCTTCAATTCCACCAAAACTAAGCACCTGCCTTGGGTATATCGTACAATCAAATACTCCACCCCTCTACTCCTCATGCGTGATGGTGCAGTCATGGAGAGAGTGGAGAAGTTTTTGTACCTGGGCAGTGTGCTTATGACCAACTTCGGTTTGGCAACAGAGGTCTCATTCCGAATTAGCCGAGTGGCATTACATTTTCGTCAACAGCGTAAGGCTGTATGAAACCTACGCAGTCTGTCGTTCCAGAAGAAGCTCTGAATCTTCTCGGCCAAAGTCATACCCTCCCTTCCCTTCGCTTGCGAAACGTGGACCACCCGTAATGTAACTCTGCACGGGTTAGAAACATTTCGGCTGGCCTGCCCACGATCCATCCTGGGTTTAACCAGGCTGGAATGTGTGTGGAGCTCACACATCCTGGGAAGATCTGGACACATTCTCACTAGTGAGCTCCTCCAGTAGGCAAGGCTGCGTTGGCTGGGTCACGTAGCCCGCATGGCCAGCCACTGCATGCCCAAGCAGATTTTGTTTGGCCAGATCGAACGTGCTAAACGAGCACGACACGGACTGGAAAAGAGATGGAGTGATGTGGTACAATAGGACGGGGAGCTGAGTGGACTTGCTGATGACCGGTAGCAGTGGTGTCAAGATCGGCCTCTGGAGGAGGCTCGTGAAAGACGCTACTGGGCAGTTGGAGGGCAGACGCCCTCCAACAGCGAGCGCCGGTTGTGAGTATGTGTGCGAGTGTGTATGTGTGATTGTGTAAATGAGTGTGTATGTGTGTGTATGTAGGTGTGAGTGTGTGTGAGTGTGTATACGAGTGTGTGTGTGTGAGTGTGTATATGAGAGTGTGTATATGTGTGAATATGAGTGTGTGTATATTAGAGTGTGTCTGTGTGTGTGTATACGAGAGTGTGCGTGCGAGAGTGTGTGTGAGTGTGTACATGTGTGTGAGTGTGTCTGTGTGTATACGAGTGTGTATATGAGAGTGTGTATATGAGAGTGTGTATATGAGTCTGTATACGAGTGTGTGTGTGAGTGTGTATATGAGAATGTGTATGTGAGTGTGTGTATATGAGTGTGTATATGAGAGTGTGTATATGAGAGTGTGTATATGAGTGTGTGTATATTAGAGTGTGTGTATACGAGAGTGTGTGTGTGAGTGTGTGTGTGTGTGTGTGAGTGTGTGTATGTGTGTGAGTGTGTCTGTGTGTATACGAGTGTGTGTATATGAGAGTGTGTATGTGAGTGTGTATATGAGAGTGTGTGTGTATATGAGAGTGTGTATATGAGAGTGTGTATATGAGAGTGTGTATATGAGAGTGTGTGAGTATGTATATGAGTGTGTATACGAGTGTGTGTATGTGTGAGTGTGTCTGTGTGAGTGTGTCTGTGTGAGTGTGTATGTGTGAGTGTGTATGTGTGAGTGTGTATATGAGAGTGTATACGAGAGTGTGTGTGTGTGAGTGTGTGTGGGTGAGTCTGTATATGAGAGTGTGTAGATGAGTCTGTATATGAGTGTGTGTGTGAGTGTGTATGTGTGAGTGTGTGTATATGAGAGTGTGTATATGAGTCTGTATACGAGAGTGTGTGTGTGTGAGTGTGTGTGAATGTGTGTATATGAGAGTCTGTATATGAAAGTGTGTATATGAGTCTGTATACGAGAGTGTGTGTGTGTGAGTGTGTGTGGGTGTGAGTGTGTGTGAGTGTGTGTATATGAGAGTGTGTATATGAGTCTGTATACGAAAGTGTGTGTGTGTGTGAGTGTGTATATGAGAGTGTATACGAGTGTGTGTGTGTGAGTGTGTGTGAGTGTGTGTATATGAGAGTGTGTATATGAGTCTGTATACGAAAGTGTGTGTGTGTGTGAGTGTGTATATGAGAGTGTATACGAGAGAGTGTGTGTGTGAGTGTGTATTGAGTCTGTATACGAGAGTGTGTGTGTGTGTGTGAGTATGTGTGGGTGTGAGTGTGTATATAAGAGTGTGTATATGAGAGTGTGTATACGAGAGTGTGTATACGAGAGAGTGTGTGTGTGTGTGAGTATGTGTGGGTGTGAGTGTGTATATGAGAGTGTGTATACGAGAGTGTGTATATGAGTCTGTATACGAGAGTGTGTGTGTGTGTGTGAGTATGTGTGGGTGTGAGTGTGTATATAAGAGTGTGTATATGAGAGTGTGTATACGAGAGTGTGTATACGAGAGAGTGTGTGTGTGTGTGAGTGTGTGTGGGTGCTGGGTTAAGCAGCGCTAAGAGGCTGTCACGCGCCGCGCGCTGCGCACCCCGAGGCCACGAAATTAATCAGCGCCGCGCGCGCTCCCAGCCACAAGGGTCAGATAAATCAGCGGCCCACTTAGAGGGGGGGAGGGGAGATGGGGTGGGGGCTTGGGGGGGAGGTGGTGACCGTGAGTCTGCTGGGGCAAGTGCTGTCAGCGAGCGCCTATTAAGGCCACCACATCGGAGCTTGGGGCAGCGGTGGTGGTCAACGCAGCGCGAAAGGCCCCCGTGTCCTCCTACCGTCGTGCCCATGCTGTTTTGCTGCTTTCACTTGCCCCAATATTGTGCGAAGGCTATATGGGATATCTTTGCCCTTTGTGCGTGTGAGATGGAGGGAGGGGTGGGGGAGGGTGCGTGTGCGTGTTGGTGTGTTGTGTGGGTTCGTGTGTGAGGCTCTGTGTGTGTGTGTGTGGGGAGCGGTGGTGTAGCGGTTAGCGCGCTGTGCTATGAACCCAGAGACCCGGGTTCGATTCCCGCTCACAGCCAACACCCAGTGACGATTATCTGAACCTGTCCTGGGCCTCCCCTAGGTCGACTCAGTCTGAAATGAGTACCTGGTGCGGTGTGTAAACATCGCCACTGGGGAGACAAAGGCGATCGGGCGTGGTGCTGGCCACCCACCCCCTCGTGTGCCGTTCCGCCCTTCATAGGTGCTCGCTAACAGCACTTGCCCCTGCAGTCTGTTAAGGCTATACCGGGGATCTTTGTCTTTGGGGTGTGTGTGAGGCTGTGTGTGTGTGATTGAGGCTGTGTGGGGGAAGGGGAGGCGTGAGGCTGTCTGTGAGGCTGTGTGCCGGCTGGGGGGGGGGTGAGAGAACGCGAGATGATGCTGTGGATGAGAGTGTGTGTCTGTGTGAGTGTGCGTTTGTGTCCATGGGTCGCCTCAGTCTTAAACCAGTACCTGGTGTGTTGTGTAAATATTGCCACTGGGGAGACAAAGGCGGCCGGGCGTGGTCCTGGCCACTCATGTGTGGGAGAAAAAAATGGGTACCTAGTGTTGTAAATTTCTGAACTGGCGGCCGGGTGTTTTGTAGGCAACCCATTCCCTTCTGTGCTGTGCTGGCCTTGGCTTCAGCAGCACTTGCCCCAACATTCTGTTTAAGGCTATACGGTGTTCTTTGGCTTTTGTAGTGATATCTTGAAACCAGAAACGACACCAGTTTCGGTATCATCATCATCAGCGCCCCAGCCACAAGCCCCACTACTATAACCACTGTCATCATCATCATCATCAGAATCATCATCATCATCAGCCGCATCAGATGCATCAACAAACAATATCGTCAGAATCATCAGAATCATCATCATCAGCCGCATCAGATGCATCAACAAACAATATCGTCAGCAGCAGCATCATCCAACCACCACGGGCCACCATCATCATCATCATCACCAGTAGCAAAACAAGAATTATATCATTGATCACCAAAAGTGAAATTCATCCTCGCCCACTTTCGTGTCGTCGTGCGGACATTTACTGGACCCCGTCATGGGAATGTGGAATGGACACCGCCGTGGCTCAGTGGAGCGGGGGTGGGGGTCGCTCCCGGGGGTTTTTGCGTCGACGGAAAAGAAACGACCACTCGACCCCTTGCGGTTGTCCACCCTGACACCGAAATTCAACTCAGCGCCTCTTCTTCGCTGGAGAGACGAGGGGAGTTGTTCAGCTTCATACTCTTAGTTTTTTCGGTGAAGTCACGTAGGTAAAAAAATGAAATTAAAATTAATAAAAATAAAATAATACAAATTAATAAAAATAAAAGAATACAATTATTATTTTATTTTTATTAATTTTAATTTCATTTTTTACCTACCTGGCTTTACCGAAAAAACTAAGATTATGAATGAATCCTTGCAGTCACGAAAGCTTCAAATCTAGAATTGTTCAGTTTCCTGCCCGCCTCTCTCTCCCAGGGCGAACCTCCCCGGGGTGTCGGGTGGTGAGGACGAGGATTCGTCACGTCATTGGGGAAATCCTCCTGGCAGCAGCAGCAGCAGCAGCAGCAGCAGAGGTTCGCGTCGTCGTGACGAGGTGAGAAGTCGTCGCTGCGTCAGGGAACGGCCCCTGGAAGATGACGACGCCATAGCCCCCCACGCCAATCGGAGTCGCGTCTCCTCCTCCTGCTCCTCCTGGAGTCGCCTCTCTCACCCAGCACGAGAGGGGGCGCTCCTCCTCCTCCTCCTCTTCACCCTCCTACCTCCTCATCTGCTCCTCCACCTTCACCTCCCTCCCTCCCTCCTCCCCACCCTCTTCCTCACCCTACTCCACCACCACCTCCTCCTCCTCGGCCACCCCACGCCCTCCACGCTCTCCGAGGAGCGGTTCCCCGCGCGTCTCTCCTCCTCCTCCGACTCGTTCCTCAATCTCAGCGCCCAGAGTCGCGCTCGGCTGAACTCGGCGAGAAGCCGCCTCGAGTTGCGCGACGGTGGTTCTCGTTCCGTGCAGTCGTTGGTGACGGGGCCGAAACGTTTAAATCACGACACGTGGCCACCTGGGTTCGTCACGGGCGCCTACAAGCCGGGTTCACACCCAGCACGTCAGCTGTGCTGGCTCCGTGTGTCTCCGACACGGCCATTATGAACTCCCTGGGAGACACAGAGAAATACCCAGACCCTGGTCAAACCCAGGATATCAGCTTGGCTGGGTCAGTGTCTCCGACACGGCCATTATGAACCCCCTGGGAGACACAGAGAGACACCCAAACCCTGTTCAAACCTAGGATATCAGCTTGGCTGGGTCAGTGTCTCTGACACGGCTATTATGAACCCCCTGACAGACACAGAGAGACACCCAAACCCTGTTCAAACCTAGGATATCAGCTTGGCTGGGTCAGTGTCTCCGACATGGTCATTATGAACCATACTTCACCATGCGGGTCAGTGCGAGTTGGTGAAGGCGGGCAGCATAGAATAGTATACCGACGGATTTTCTGTCACTCCCTCGTCCCGCAGAGCGGTCTGCAACGCTTGCTATTTGCGCATTTGTCGCCCATTCAAGCGCGATCCATGCTCAACACCGCTTAGCTTGCGAACTGTGGCGTGATCGGACGCGTTCCTTGTGATTTGGTCATGCGCTAACTCTACAGATGTGGCCTGTCAACAATCTAGTCGCTACTCTGTCTCCTTCAGGAAGCAATGAGTGACAATCAAAGGGGCAATTGCACCGATCTAAAGAATGAAAGTCTTAGGAATTATATGCATAAAGGTTGAACTTCTTTTGCACCGTGCGTAGCCAAACGTGCTAATCGGAGGTGCGGGATTAACTGACCCCTGCCATGTAAATGTGGAATTTCCACCACTGGCTTCCTGCTAGTATGAGCGGTTTGTGAGGTGACTTGGCCCCTGCCACGTGAATGTAGAATTTCCACCACTGGCTTCCTGCTAGTATGAGTGGTTTGTGAGGTGACTTGGCCCCTGCCACGTGAATGTGGAATTTCCACCACTGGCTTCCTGCTAGTATGAGTGGTTTGTGAGGTGACTTGGCCCCTGCCACGTGAATGTGGAATTTCCACCACTGGCTTCCTGCTAGTATGAGTGGTTTGTGAGGTGACTTGGCCCCTGCCACGTGAATGTGGAATTTCCACCGCTGTCATCCTGCTCGTATGAGCGCTTTGTAATGAATCACAATAGCCTCCGATTAGCACGATTGGCTACGTACGGTGCGAAAGAAATTGATCAGACCAGCCTACAACAAGTTGAATTTCGGCCAAGAGTCGGTGGTAATATTTATAAATCTACAGTGGATGGTCTCACCCGCGGCTATGAAATAAAAAAAAATGTATGAGGTTTACTAGCAAGAAACTTGATCCTCAGGATGGGCTTGATTTTCCTTCTCAAAAAATATTTGTTTTATTAATTACAGTGATGTTTGGTCGGTGTGTGTGTGTGTGTTTGTCTTTGTGGGGAGCGGTGGCGCAGCGGTTAGCACTGCGCTGCACAACGAACCTGGCCCAACCCCTGCCACGGTTACAAAACAGTGGCGAATGACATCAGAACTCGGCCCACGCATCTCCTAGGTCGGCTCAGACTTAATTGAGAACCACCAGGTAGAACGTGGGCTGTGCCGGCCTTCATAGGTCCTCGCTAAATGCACTTTTCCCAACAGCTTGTATGG
The DNA here is from genome assembly GCF_965212315.1 of Lampetra planeri. Lineage (NCBI taxonomy): Eukaryota > Metazoa > Chordata > Hyperoartia > Petromyzontiformes > Petromyzontidae > Lampetra > Lampetra planeri. The sequence continues at coordinate 5,045,742 of NC_136156.1, forward strand.
GCTATACGGGGGACATTTGCCTTTGATATGTGTACCTGCGTTTTTGTTCACGTTTGTGTGTGTGTGGTCGTGTGTGCGCGCATGTGGAGCGGTGGCGCAGCGGTTAGCGCGCTGCGCTACGAACATAACGACCCCGGTTCTATTCCCGCTCACGGCCAACCCCATTTGACGATTATCTGAACCGGTCCTGGGCCTCCCCTAGGTCGCCTCAGCCTCAAATGAGAACCACCTGGTGCGATGTGTAAACATCTCCACGGGGGAGACAAAGGCGGCCGGCGCACCGCCTCGTGTACCGTGCCGGCCTTCGTAGGTCCTCGCTAACAGCACTTGCCCCAGTAGTCTGTAAAGGCTATACGGAGATCTTTGTATTTGTGTGTGACCAGACTTGCAATTGGGTTATTGATACCGGATACAAGTTTTGGGATGAGTCTTACTTTCCGGAGCGTCTCATAATTCGCGGAATGTCAGCAGTATTTATTAAAAAAAAGGAATTGGTGATTATTTAATCAACTTGTTTCGTGTGCAACGAAGAAGGGCCATTGTCCGAAACGTCGCCTATAGTATATACAATTTCATTTTAAGGGCAAAGTGTTTTTGATGTACGTGTTGAATTTGTATTTTATTCGCAGTGTATTCAGTAAGTGGGTGTGCATGCATATGTGAATGTAGTTTGCATATCAGTGATGTTATATACGTGAATCTATCCCGTGCATTAGCATAAAGCAGTGAACGTGTATGCTTGCAACTCATACATACGTTTGCATGTGTGAATTTACTCATTAACAGTCTACAATATATGAATGCAACTCTATGGAAATTGTACAAATAAGTGCATTTAAACTATGTAATGTATTGCATAGTGTGTGTGTGTATATATGAACGTAACACTATATATGAATGTAGCTCTACTATATGAATTGTATATATGTGAATTTAATTATGAATCAAAGACACTCACAGATGTAGGCTCCATAGGCCTCGGGGCATCCACCCAGGACCCCTTGGCTGCTTGCTGTGTTCTGTGTGCGCGTGCGTGCGTGTGGGAGTGTGAGCGTGCGTGTGTGTGTGAGTGTGCACGTGCGTGTGTGTGTGAGTGTGCGCGTGCGTGTGTGTGGGAGTGTGCGCGTGCGTGTCTGTGTGAGTGTGAGCGTGCGTGCATGTGGGAGTGTGCGCGTGCGTGCGTGTGGGAGTGTGCGCGTGCGTGCGTGTGGGAGTGTGTGCGTGCGTGCGTGTGGGAGTATGCGCGTGCGTGTGTGTGAGTGTGAGTGTGCGCGTGCGTGTGTGTGTGTGAGTGTGCGCGTGCGTGTGTGTGTGTGCGTGTCTGTGTGTGAGGGTGTGGAGAGCGGTAGCGCTGCACTCCGAAACTGCCGTGCCGAGTTCGATTCCTGCACATGGCCACGACCGGGCATGGGCCTCCGCTAGGTCGACTCAGCCTCAAATGAGTACTTGGTGCGGTGTGTAAACGTCGCCGCTAGGGAGACAAACGCGGCCGAGCGTGGTGCTGGCCGCCAACCCCTTCTTGCTGTAGGAGCAAGTGCTGTTCGGTGCTCGCTAACAGCACTTGATCCTACAATCTGTTAGGCTATACGGGAATTTTTGTATTTGTGTGTGAGAGTGGGCAGCGGGAGTATAGTGGTTAGCGCGCTGCGTAAACCAACCCGGCGACCCGAGTTCGATTCCCGTCCACGGTCACCAACAGTGACGAATGTCTGAACCGGTTTTGGGCCTCCTCTAGGTAGACTCAGCCGCAAATGAGTACTTGGTTTGGTGCGTAAACGTTGCCAATGGGAAGACAAAGGCGGTCGGACAGCCCTTGCCCCAACCGCCGGTGTAAGCTATACGGGTGATCTTTATCTTTGTTTGTGCGCCTGCGTGTTTGTGAGCGCGTCTGTATCGCACGAACATTAAACAAACACCGCCAAGATTTATAGACTCGTAGGAATGCGATTCGACTCACGTGTACATATCAATCTCTCCTGTGCCGCTCCGCTGTGTCACCGTGCGCGTGTGTCACTGTGTGTATATGAGTCATTTTGTGTGTACGTACCACTGTGTGTGTGCGTCATTGTGTGTTTCACTGTGTGAAAATGAGTCATTTTGTGTGTGTGCGTCATTGTGTGTTTCACTGTGTGGAAATTAGTCATTTCGTGTGTACGTGTCATTGTGTGTGTCACTGTGTCTATGAGTAATTTTGTGTGTACGTGTCATTGTGTGTGTCACTCTGGGTATATGAGTTATGTCCAGCAAAAAAAAACCCTACCTTCTCGTGGCAACGCTGTGGTGGGCAGTGCCATGGGGGGAGGGCCAAGATAGATTGGCCTTTCCCTTAATGGCGTTCGTAACCACCACAGCGGCCAAATGGGGGCTCTGGACTGGTGCGAGGGGCTGGTAACCCCTCCACCTTCAATGAACTACCACTAAACTACGATGCAAAAAACGTATTAAGCTTGTAACAGAGGCCCCGGGGGGACAGGCGTCTATGACGTCTCCTGGCCAAACCCCAATTGGCGGAGCCAGGAGACTGAATCCTTACCCTCGGGGCTCCTCCAGAAACAACAAAAAGCCACTTCGGATGGCCACGTGGAATGTTCGAACGCTCACTGTGGAGGAGAGGCTGCCACTCCTCTGTCGGTAGTTGATTCGGTACTGCCTGGATCTCTGTGTTATTCAGGAGACCCGGTGGACCGGCTTTGGCTCCTGCCACCATGAGGGGTGGACAGTCCTCTACTCGGGGCAGGAGACTGCCAAACAACAGGGTGTGGCTCTTCTTCTGAACAAAAGAATAAAGCGGGCGTGGGAACATGGCGGTGAGGTGTGGGAAGTTGTAAGCTCCAGGCTACTTTGGGCTCGCATTCCCATTAACCAGGGATGAGGAGTGGTGGTCGTGGTTCCTTATGCCCCCACCGTGGAGGGATGCAGGCAAGGCCGATGAGTCAGATGCTTTCTATGACCTCCTGTCACAGGTGCTGGCTAAAGTGGCCCCACGGGATCGAGTCATCTTGTTGGATGACTTCAATGTCCGAGTTGGTCATGATGCTAGCACCTCGTCTGGAGTGATTGGGAGACATGGGCCAGATCAACTCATTAAAAACGGCAGGAGGCTGCTCGATTTTTGTACAGTCCATGGGCTTGCAATTGTTCAGGCATCGGCGCAGCCACACAACATCATGAATGTATGCCGGGTCCAAGCAAGAACATCTGCTGGACTAAATAGTGACGGAACAGCGGATGCGGGCCCATGTCCTTGACACCAAGACCTACCGTGGAACTGCTTTGCCCACTGACCATCGACTTGCCATCTGTAAGATGCGCCTGCCATTATTCCACTCCGGTGGTGGGTGTACACACAGGACCCCATTAAAACCCATAGTGGCATGGTCTCAGCTAGATGATGAAAGTTGCAAGCGAAAATTTCATCATCGCTTGTGGCTGGGGTTGGCATCGTTCCCCACTCCTCCTAATGTCGAGGGAAAATGGGAAAGGTTTAGGACTATGGCTCATGCAGCTGCAATGGCTGCTTTGGGTACGCGGTCCAGACCTCCTCAGAGACCCTGGCTGACAGAGGAGGTGTTCAGGCTGCTGAGAAAAAGTGACAGGCCCACTCTCATAGTCCACAGCATCACACGCCAGAGAATGAGGAGGCTTACCGCAGCCTTCGCTAGGAGGTTCGGAGAGCTGTGAGGCGCTGCAAGGATGGTTGGTGGTCGTGGGTTGCTGAGGAGATGGAGTCTGCCTCAATGGCCCACGATCACAAATCGCTCTTTAATTCCATAAATAAGTTACCTGCAGCACCACACCTATTGCCATCTTTAGTGGTTATCCAATCTCCGACCCACAGGAACAGATTTGCTAATTTTCTGAACATATCCGTAAAGTCCTGGGGGAGGGGAAATCCCTCAGCCTGGAAAACATCGTGGGACAAAGTGGGGATGACCCTGCTGAGGCTGCGGTGCCTCAAATATTGGAAGAAGAAGTCACCCCCTGTGAGTGGCTGGCTGAGGTGCCATCTGTTGAGGAAGTACTGAAGGCGATCCAGAGCCTGAGACCAGGAAAGGCACCGGGCAGAGATGATCTCCCAAGCGAAATGCTGAGGGAGGGTGTTGTTGTTGTACAGACTGCCCTACATGCCATCATAACAACAGTCTGGACCCCTGGATGGGTTCCTGCGGTGTAGGAAATTCCAACAAGACCTACATCTCTGCATTATTGACCTGGTCAAGGCCTATGATACCATCACTAGGCCTGGGCTCTGGGTTGTTCTTCGTGCTTTCGGAGTCCCTGACCCGTTGCTCACGATCATTAAGGACCTTCATGATGGTGAGCGGGTCTGGGTAAAACTACGTGGGAGTCGAACGCATTCCCTCTTCACCTTGGGGTGCGACAGGGATGTCCTCTGGCTCCCACATTATTTAACATCTATTTTGACCACGTAGTTCGTGAAGCCTGCAATAGCTGTATCGGAGGAATTTCCATCTGATACAGATCCAATGGGAGGCTGATCGATGCCCGGGTGCGGTCAAGGGATGGCTCCCTATTGCTCAACCACGTTATGTATGCCAATGATCTGGTAATTGCTGCTCACTCAGAGGATGAGTTGGAGGCGCTGCTGCTGAACCTGGAGCTTGCCACTAAGAGGTGGGGCCTTACCATCAGCGCCACCAAAACTAAGCACCTGCCTGGGTATTTTGTACCAACGGACACTCCACTCCACAATTCCCAATCGGTGATGGGGCAGTTGTGGAGAGAGATGAGAGTTTCCCATACCTGGGCAGTGTGCTCATGACCGGCTCCATTTTGACAGCAGAGGTCTCACTCCAAATCAGTCGAGGGGCATTATCTTTTCATTGGTTGCATAATGCTGTGTGGAAGCTACATGGTCTGTCGCTCCACACGAAGCTTCAAGTCTTCTCGGCCACAGTCACTCCCTCCCTTCTCTACGCGTGGCGAAGCGTGGACCCCCCTAATGGAACATCTTCGCCGGTTAGAAACATTTAGGCTGGCCTGCCTACGATCCATCCTGGGTTTAACCAGGCTAGATTGTGTGAGGAGCTCACATATCCTTGAAAGGTCTGGACAAAGTCCCATCAGTGAGCTCCTCCGGCAGGCAAGGCTGCATTGGCTGGGTCATGTAGCCTGCATGCCCAGCCACCGCATGCCTAAACAGTTTTGTTCAGCCGTATCCAGGGGGCTAAACGGGCGCGGAAGGGACTGGAGAAGAGATGGAGTGATGTGATACAGGAGGATTTGGAGCTGAGTGGACTTGCCGATGATTGGTACCATTGGTGTCAAGATCGGCCTCTGTGGAGGAGACTCGTGAAGAACGCTACTGGGCAGTTGGAGGCAGTAGCCCTCCAGCAACAACGGAGGGCAGAGGAGCGACGCTCACAACAACGAGCAGAGCGCCGGGTGACTAAAGCACAGCAAGTTGGCACAGTAGGGGGCACAGGTGGTGCATCAGCAGGTCATCTCAGTCTGTCGACTGGGTCTGCCCCGTGACCTCCTGTCAGCGGGCGTTCGACAGTTGACGTGGTCTCAACATGCACGTAGCCTGGCACAAGCGTCATGGTGACGTCATCGCCACTTATTGTCGAGTGGGGGTTGTTGTTGTTATATGAATCATTTTGTGTGTACTTGTGCGTGTCACTGTGCGTCATTGTGTGTGGTAGTGTGTATACGTGTCATTTTGTCTGTAAGTGTCATTGAGTGTACGTGTCATTTTGTGTGTAAGTGTCAAATTGTGTAGTGTGTCATTATATAACTCATTGTGTGTTTGTATCAACGTGTTTATGTGTTATTGTATGACTCCTTGTGTGTATGTGTCATTGTATGACTCATTGTATGTGTCATTGTGCTTATGTGTGTGTCGTGGCGCTTGTATGTGCTCCCCCTGCTCTGCAGAGTGGGCGAGTGAGAGTGAGGGTCTGAGTGAGTGAGCGAGAGAGTGGACATTGTATATTCTCTCCCTCCCGTATCTGCAAGGCTTTCATCCCACAACTAATGACAACAACGACACAAATTATTACCGGTATTGGCACAAATATCCCAATGCTGAACATTTTACCTGCACATTTACTCAACTTGGACCACTCAGCATGGGCCCCGACTGCAACAACTCGGCAGGACCCTCCCGAGAAGAGTCTTGAGACTCAAAGAGGCTTTAATTTGCACTTAATTACGATAACAATACTCTTGCACGATGTCTCGGGGCGCTAAACCATGCACTAGAGAGCCGTATCAGATGTTAAACACACACACACACACACGCGCGCAACTAAGTCGTGGGAATGTTGCAAAGGCATTCAATACCCCCGGTAATGATTCATTTGTTCCTATAAGGAAGGAGATGTTCCAGATGTCGCACTTAAAGAATAATCCAATGCCCCTTTACACATCGCATCGTGGACATTATGTACGGCGGTGCTTACAATGGGATCGTGCTTGCCCCCCCCCTCCCCCCCGATTGGCACGGATGCTTTTCGTCGGCAGGACCGATGCAGAGAAGACGCATTTGCAGATAAAAGGACGAAGGCAGCAGCCACGGAGATGCTTGGGAGGGCCTCTACGCCGCCAGTGTCCTCCGTATTGCGAGGCCCCCGCGGGGCCACTGGAAGGCCCAGGGTGGCCTTCGGTGCGGCCTCTGAACGTGCGGCCCCCCCCCCCCCCCGCCACCCCCCACCCCCGCCACCCCCCCCCCCCCCCCCCGCCGCCACCTACACACGGTACGGGCTCCGTACTTTCAAGGGCCCCGCGCTAAACGCTTTCAAGCTATCATTTCCGGTTTAGTGATTCTGCACTTGCTCTATTACTATAGTACTGTACCGCTTTCAACTTTTATGAACGACTGGGTGTTTAGGGTTAGCGATTTGTCGTATTATCTGGCTGTATAGCAAATGAAAAAAAAAACAATTACTTTACTATGTAAGTAAAAAATTAGTGTTCTAATTTGTTTTATTTAGGGCCCCTTTATAACATATTCTACAGGCCCTGCACTAGCTTAATCCGGCACTGTGATGATGTCTTATCGAAGCACCGTCCGTCATCATCATCATCCCGTCATCACCGCCCGTCATCATCAGGCGAAAACACCGCCAGTCATCATCACCATCGTGCTGCTGTCAAAGCCTCAACGACTTTCAAATGGTGTGGCGGCACTCACACACTGACGATGTCTTCTCGGCGAAAGTGTCCCCTCCCTCACCCATCTCCCCGATCTGAGTGAAGAACGGCGCAGCTTTCATAGCTTTGACACAGCAGCGAACTTTTGGCCAAATCTGAGACGTCTCCACCGCATCCGTTCTGGAAAAAATCCACCATTCCTCACGTTTATGGTCAAAAACTTGCGTATAATTCTCATCGTGTCTTATGCGGATGCACATAGCGCCCCGTTCCGAGGTGCTTTGCAAAGCTTGTAAAGTTGTCCGTCAGATGACAGTGATTGGAGTAATGGGTGGGGTTAATAAAAGTGGTGGTTGTAGTTGTAGTGATGGTTAGGAGTTGTTAAGGAGGGGTTAGGGTAGTGATATGGTTTGGGGTAGTGATAGGGGGTATTGGTAGGGGTTGGGGTAGTGATAGGGGTAGTGACAGGGGTTGGGGTTAGTGATAGGGATTGGGGTAGTTATAGATGTTGTGATAGGGATTGGGGTAGTGATAGGGGTTGGGGTAGTAATAGGGGTTGGGGTAGTGATAGGGGTTGGGGTAGTGATAGGGGTTGGGGTAGTGATAGGGGTTGGGGTAGTGATAGGGGTTGGGGTAGTGGTAGGGGTTGGGGTATTGGTAGGGGTTGGGTAGTGATAGGGGTAGTGATAGGGGTTGGGGTAGTGATAGGGGTTGGGGTGGTGCTAGGGGTTGGGGTAGTGATAGGGGTTGGGGTAGTTATAGGGGTTGGGGTAGTGATAGGGGTTGGGGTAGTGATATGGGTTGGGGTAGTGATAGGGGTTGGGGTAGTGATAGGGGTTGGGGTAGTGATAGGGGTTGGGGTGGTGCTAGGGGTTGGGGTAGTGATAGGGGTTGGGGTAGTTATAGGGGTTGGGGTAGTGATAGGGGTTGGGGTAGTGATATGGGTTGGGGTAGTGATAGGGGTTGGGATAGTGATAGGGGTTGGGGTAGTGATAGGGGTTAGGGTAGTGATAGGGGTTGGGGTAGTGATAGGGGTTGGGGTAGTGATAGTGATTAGGGTAGTGATATGGGTTGGGGTAGTACTAGGGCAGGGCTAGTGATAGTGATAGGCCTGGTCGAATGTACGGGGCGGGCGGGGCAGTATCTGTAGCAAGGTGATGATGGGCTCGGGGAGGAGAGATGGGGGTTGTTTCAAGGGAGGAACGGCAGCTGCAGGTTGTTGTTGTTGTTATAGTGACGATGATTGCTCTGTGTGCTCCACGGGGAGTTGGTTCCAGCGAAGGGGAGCGAGACGGGAGAAGTCGCGTGGCAGAGCGAGGGGGGGCACAGCCGGCGAGAGGCTGGGAACCGAGAGGACACGATGGGACACGATGGGACAAAGTCGTGAGGTGCGAGAGAGATGGAACAAGATGATGCGTCTCAGCAGGCTATCGACGAGCGCAAAGACAAAGATCCCCCGAATAGCCTTAACAGACTGACGGGGCAAGTGTTGTTAGCGAGCACCTATGAAGGTCGGCACGGCACACGAGAGGGTGGGGTCGCCAGCACCACGCCTTTGTCTCCCCAGTGGTGATGTTCACACACCGCACCAAGTACTCATTTGAGGCTGAGTCGACCTAGGGGAGGCCCCGGTTCAGATAATTGTCACCGGTGTTGGCCGTGAGCGGGAATTGAACTCGGGTTGTCGGCTTGGTAGCACATCACGCTAATTGCTACACCACCGCTCCCCCCCCCCACACACACACAGTCACACACACACACACACCTTAACACACACTATAGGACAATCGAGAAGAGATCGATACAGTTTCAGGCGGAAGAGCAGATGCACACGTGGCAAAATCACACGTAAAAATGTGATCTTCCGAATTGGTCTTTTTGTTGTGTGAAGGACAAAGATAATCAGATTGAGCACAGATGATACGAGTTGTAAACAATTAATTCGTATATGAGCGAGGCTACGATTTGATTCGGAAATCGTGAATTTACACGAATTTGAAAAGTGGAATCGTGGAAATCGGGCGAGGTTACTTTGTTTGCTCTCGAAAATGCCGAACATCACCCTCTGAAAATACAAACCCGCGTCTTCCGTGGGGATAGAACGGCAGTGGGGGCACTTGGGGGGCAGTGAGGGGGGGGCAGGGGGCTGTGGAAGGGTTGGGGAGTTGGGAGGGGAAGGAGCTTGGGGCATTTGAAATCGTTATCGGATAGGATCGATTACAAATGCCACGAGCAGATGTATGCGCCGTACGTTGAACTTCGTTTGCACCGTACGCAGCCAAACGTGCTCATCGTTTGACTGCGTGGTGGATCGCGATGATATTTGAATCTACACCACTTATCTCCTTGGTTCTTTCGGTAAAGTCACGTAGAAGGGAAATAATAAAATAAAACCTAATAAAATACAATTCTCACGACGTTTCGGCCACAACGCAAGCAGCCGTCCTCAAGTGAAGAACAGGTCTGTCGGAAAGACAGCGTCTGAAACCTGCTGTCTTTCCGACAGACCTGTTCTTCACCTGAGGACGGCTGCTTGCGTTGTGGCCGAAACGTCGTGAGAATTATTTTATTATGTTTTATTTTTATTATTTTATTATTTCCCTTCTACGTGACTTTACCGAAAGAACCAAGAAGATTAATCCCTGCAGTCACGAAAGCTTTGAATCGAAACTACACCACTTACATCACCAACTTGTGTTGAGTTGCTCCCTAGAACTTTTAAACGGACATTTGAACAGTTTTGAAATTTTATTTATTCACTCGTCATGTGAAACGTATTTTTACACGCATTATTATTGGACAGTTTTTTTTGTTTGTTTGTTAAACTGGGCGTTATCGGATATGATCGATTGCAATTGCCATTTAAGGCCTCGACACAGAAGCATTGGGTATCTGTGTGTCTATATTGTGTGTCTCTCTCTCTGTGTGTCTGTGTTGTCTCTTTCTGCTGGTGCGTCTGTCTGTGTGTCTCCGTGTCTGTGTTTTGTCTCTCTCTCAAATTTAGTTCTACCTGATGACGGTTGCTTGTGTTGCAATCGAAACGTCGTGCTCTATTATTTCATTCGTTTTCTTTCTACTTGACTTCACCGAAAGAAGCAAAGAGTAACTCCTGCAGTGACGAAAGCTTCAAATCTAGTTTGGGCGAATCTGTTGGTGAATTGCTGTTGTGTTGTTCAGCCTCACACCACGGGCCGAACATCTCACCTCGCGACCTAACCACGCAGCGACTCACGGCGCTTTGCTCAATCCACTGCTGGATGGTGGCTTCTCCACGCCGTTGCGATCATGGTTTATTTTATTTATTTCAGCAGAAATGGCCCAGTGAGCTCCTTAACCTCCACCCTCACCCGCGACCGCACAGACCATGTGCTCCAGTCCAGAGGCGCCGTGGTGACGAGATGTTAACTCCCTCGGCAGGCATGCAAGAGGTCGTGGGTTCGATCCCGATCCTGACGCCTGCTGCTGTATATTTGGAGTTTGCGTGTCTCTCTCTCTCTCCCCGGGTGTATTTTTCTCCGGGTCCTCCGGTTTCTTCCCCCCCCCTCCCCACATTTACGCGTCCAGAGTAATTGGCTACTGCAGTAAATTTCCATGTTTCAGTTTTCTATCTCTTCACTAGCGCGCCTGTTTAGCCCCCTTCATCCGGCCAAACAGTTTTCAGTTTCATTTATTTGGTATAGCCCTGTGAGCCATGCGGCTCTTGACTCGGGTGCAACCGCAACAAAACAAAACATGAACAAGAAACATCTTAAAGTGACTTACGCGCAACAGAAAAATCCTGGAAAAAACAGCAAAGTCTTCCAGAAAAAATTACCGTACATTAACGCTGTGTGCAAAAATCCTAGTGGGATGCAAGTCGAACAATAACAACCACGTGATAAGCCACTTCGTTGAGCTATCATTTGTGGCCAGGTAGCTTCTGAAAACAATACCTATAAGAGCTCAATTGGCCTTGCCTGGCAAAATAAAAAACAAGTTTAGTTCAGTTGAGATCTTAGTTACGCAATAGCGGTTAAGTAAGTGTCAATACAAGCAGCGAGTGCCGCGCTACGTGTACGCTAACCACTGCGCCACCGCTCGATCACAACTTCGATTAGCACGGTTGGCTACGTACGGTGCGAAAAAAGTTGAACATACATCCATCGTGAAAACCGACTGCAGTAACATTGTTTTAAAAACAAAAAATATTTATATTTTATTTAATAAAGCAAACACAATATTACTTCACCACGCCGGTTCATGGAGGTGATAAGTGGAGGGGTGACGTGGATCGGGGGCTGCTGAGAGGAGGGGGGGGCGGGGTGATGAGGCAAGGGGGGGGGGGGCAGGCCCGGTTCAGATGCCACTCAACCCAACAGTTGACACAAGTAAATAATTAAAACCGCGATGCGCTAACCACTGCGCCACCGCTCCGTCGCAATAAATTATCACTCGGCGTGGATTCGTCATTGACGGCGCTGGGCGCTGGACGCGGCGTGCGTGGGAAATGCCTCGGGACGATACTTCAGTTGTGGCTTTAATTCCCACGCGGCATCGCTCGGCAGGAGCCCTCCACAGACGCGGCCGTGTGCGCGACCGGTTCTCTTGGCCACGTGTTCAGACAACAGGCGCTCAGGTGACGCATCCCAGCGTGCCGTGCGTGCGTTCGGTTGGAGAGGGGGGGGGGTGTCGGCCCCAGCCTCGAACGAGCACCTGGGTCGCGGTGCGTAAATCGACATTGCTACTCGGGAGACAAAGGCGGCCGGGTGTTGGGAGCGGGGCTGGTCACCTAGGCCCCCTTCGCGTGTCGTGCCGGCCTTCATAGGTGGTCCCTAACAGCACTTGCCCCAATCGTCGGTTAAGGCTACACGGGGGATCTTTGTCTTTGCGTGCGTGTGTGCCCGCGCTATAACAAATGTCTCTATCCGGGGACGTCTTACCGAGTCTCACATTTCTACGTGGTGGTGGTGGTGGAGGAGGAGGAGGGAGTTCTGCCACATTGCCGATGCCAATTACGTAACCCAGAGACTTGTGGACGAGAGGAAACACAGTCTGGAGAACCGCCACTCGTACGAGGAGGCATCGCCCAATGCGCTGCATCGAGACGAACCCACTTGCTGTACTGCCACCACATTGTCCACCGTGTAAAAGCATTCGCCAAATTTATCACCTGGCCGCCTCCAAACTCAACAGAGAGAGTTTTGGGAGCTTCACAAATCTCGGCGTAATCCACCAACCCTTGCATCTCCACGCCCCTGTGGTGTCGTTGGTGTGTTGCCCGTCTGACGTGCGATGCGCCCCCAGGCCACGCATACCTCGGGTTTTGACTTCTGGCAATGGTAGCACATGGTAACACGATCGGGTTGTGCCTCCCACGTGTACCCGGCCGACCCCTGGGTCGACTCGGACTTAAATGCGCGTGCTGTGTGAGCACGAGGCAAAGGTGGCATTGGTGGCTGTCAACAAATATGTTTTAATTTCCACTTTGTTTGGCAGACCCCAGTTGGAATGCACAGCACAGAGTAAACCGACCCCCACGTGGTATTAGGACGGTGCACCTATCATGGGCGTCACGCCAAAGCACGTACATAATTGCAGGCGGCGTTGGCGTCACCACTGAGCTTGTGCCAGGCTAGGTGCGCCTTGACGCCACGTGAAGTGCCGAGGGCTCTCTGCTGGCAGGAGATCACGGGACAAACCCAGGTGACAGGGTTGACTGACTGAGATGGCTGGCAGACGCACCACCTGTGCCCCCTGCTGTGTCAACTCGCCTGGCGCTCCGCTCGTTGTTGTGAGCGTCGCTTCTCCGCCCTCCGCCGTTGCTGGAGGGCGACTGCCTCCAACTGCCCAGCAGCAGCGTCCTTCACGAGCCTCCTCCTCCACAAAGGCCCGATCTTGACACTGCTAGTATCGGTTTTCGGCAAGCCAATTCAGATCCGCATCCTCTTATACGACTTAAGTCCATCTCTTCACTAGCGCGCCTGTTTAGCCCCCTCAATCCGGCCAAAAAGTTTTCAGTTTCAGTTTCTTTGGTATAGCCCTGTGAGCCAATCGGCTCTTGAATCGGGTGCAACCGCAACAAAACAATAAACTAAAACATGAACAAGAAAATAAAGTGACTATGCGCAAACAGAAAAATCCAGGAAAAAACTGCAAAATCTTCCAGAAAAAAACACCGTACACCAACGCTGTGTGCAAAAATCTCAGTGGGATGCAAGTCAAACAACAACAACAACCACAAGACAACTTAGATTAAAGCCATCAGTCTAACTCCGTACAACAACAAACACATCTTTCGATTTAAAGCTTTCGTGACTGCAGGGATTCATCTTCTTGGTTCTTTCGGTAAAGTCACGTAGATCTACGTAACTTTACCGAAAGAACCAAGAAGATGAAAAACAAACAAATCACAAAAATAAAGCCATAAGCAATGTCACCGTGATCATAGGAACTGTGAACGAATTTTCATAATAAGCTGCTTGGGCATGCGGTGGCAGGGCATGCTGGCGACATGACCCAACCGACGCGGTCTGGCCTGCCGGAGGAGCTCAATATTTACGAAACCGTCTCCAGATCGCAAGGATATGTGTGAGCTCTTCACACAATGCAGACTGTTGGGGCGAGAACTTATAAGGGCCGGAATGGTGCAGGATGGGGTGCTCTGTGGCCAGCACCACGCCCGGCCGCATTTGTATCCCTAGTGGGTCGATGTTTACACATCGGAACTCAGTTCTCATTTGAGGCTGAGTCGATCTAGGTGAGGCTCAGGACCAGTTCAGATAATGTACACGCATACACCTGTACACAGCAAACAACCGCCGTTCGCCACTGAATTGCAATCGCATCACCACGGCGCTTGTGCCAGGCTTGGTGGACATTGAGGCGACGTGACGTGTGGAAGGCGCTCTGCTGGGAGGTCACGGGACAGACCCAGGTGCAATGAACACAAAGATTCACCGTATCGCCCAAATAGACGTTTTGGACAAGTGCTGTTAGCGAGCACCTATGAAGGCCGGAACGGCACACGAGGGGGTGGGTGGCCAGCACCACGCCCGACCGCCTTTGTCTCCTTAGTGGCGATGTTTACACACCGCACCAGGTACTCATTTGAGGCTGAGCCGACCTAGGTGAGTCCCAGGACCGGTTCAAATAATCGTTACTGGTGTTGGCTGTGAGCGGGAATCCACATCCGGGCGCTGGGTTCGTAGCGCGGCGCGCTAACCGCTACACTACCGCTCGCCACATTACACACTCACGCACACACGCACACGCACACACTCGCACACACTCGCACACGCACATTCACACACGCACACACACACTCACACATTCACACACGCACACACTCACACACGCACACACACTCACACACGCCAACACACTCACCAACACACTCACACACGCGCACACACTCGCACACGCACACACTCGCACACGCACACACTCGCACACGCACACACTCGCACACGCACACACTCGCACACTCACACACGCACACTCACACACGCACACTCACACACGCACACTCACACACGCACACTCACACACGCACACTCACACACGCACACACACTGACACACACCAACACACTCACCAACACACTCACACACGCCCACACGCGTACACACGCACACACACTCACACACGCACAATCACACACTCACACACGCACAATCACACACTCACACACGCACACACAGACACTCACACACGCACACACAGACACTCACACACGCACACACACTCACCAACACACTCACATGCACACTCACACACACTCACACACACTCACACACACGCACACACACACACTCACACACGCACACACTCACACACGCACACACACTCACACACACACGCACACACACACTCACACACACAGACACACTCACCAACACACTCACACACACAAAGATCCCCCGTATAGCCGTAATAGACTGTAGGGACAAGTGCTATTAGCGAGCACCTATGAAGGCCGGAACGGTACACGAGGGGGTGGGTGGCCAGCACCACGCCCGACCGCCTTTGTCTCCCTAACGGCGATGTTTACACACCGCACTAGGTACTCATTTGAGGCTGAGTAGACCTAGGGGAGGCCCAGAACCGGTTCAGATAATCGTCACTGGTGTTTGCCGTGAACGGGAACCAAACCCGGGTCGCCAGGTTCGTAGTGCAGCGCGCTAACCGCTACACTACCGCTCCCCACACTCACACACTCACACACGCACGCACACTCACACACACACACACTCACACACACGCACACACACGCACACACACTCACACACTCACCAACACACACACACATACGCACACACACTCACACACGCGTACACAACACGGAGCCCATCTAAGCCGTGAATCCGCGGATTGATTAACACGCGGCGCGGCGTGCGGGTCGAAGGACATCCACCAACCTCCTCCCATCGATCCCAAACCATCGCTCGCTGCCCGCCCCAACACGCAGTCCTAGGTGAACACGAGGTTGCCATTATGTGCCCGCGTCTGGAAGCTGAATCTCGCACTAATTGTCCGTGCACCTAACACAAATTAACGTGTGTATTCATCATTGGGTCTCTGTGTGTGCGTGTGTGTGTCGGTAGTGGAGCGGTGAGCGCACTGCGCTGCGAAACCGGCGACCCGAGTTCGATTCCCGTTCACGGCCAACACCAGTGACGATTATCTGAACCGGTCCCGGTCCTGGGCCTCCCCTAGGTCGACTCATCCTCAAATGAGTTCCTGGTGCGGTGTGTAAACATCGCCACTGGGAAAGATTACCCCCCATCCTGCGTAGCCTTATAACTGAGACAGGCGGGCAGGCAGTAGGGTAACCGATGAGTCCCAGTGGGGAGGAAACCGGGCCTCAGTCGTCCGCCACCCCACATCACCCCCCCCGCCCCCCCAGTGTTGTCCCTGCTGCGCTGTCGCCTCGGTTCGTCGCCTGATGCGGAAGCTTCAGCGGTTCGAATTCGCAAAGGCGCGACTCCTGGTTAATACTGCGGCGGTGGCAAGCGCGACGGGTACTCCGCGCCACGGGGAGAACATGCAGACTCCAAGTATACAGGCGTCAGGGTCGGGGTCTAACCCCCGTCCTCCTGTGTACCAGGCGAGTAAGGTAACATCTCCTAGCCACCGTGTCTCCGCCCTCTTTATCCCTCCTCCCCGCCACCACCCGACACAGTCAGTTAGTAAGGTTTGTCACGTGATACACAACATGAACATTAGTTACGAGTTCAGCACCCCGGTGTGTTGGAGAGTAAATCCGCAACATTTGCAATTCGAGCACTTAGTCACATATTCACTTTAAGATGTTTTCTTGTTCATGTTTTTGTTTTTTGTTTGTTGCGGTTGCACCCGATTCAAGGGCCGAATGGCTCACAGGGCTATACCTAATACATGAACTTGAAATTGAACGACGCATCGCCGGTAAGCACATTCATATTTACGCGATCTAACCCCCCAAAAAAGCTCTATTATGGATAATATTGGTCGCGAAAGCTTACGTGTTAAACTGAATGATAGGGCGACACATCCAGCTCTGTTTTGAGTTGGTGGTGTGGGCAAGGCTGACAGCATATGGTGGTCATGTGACATGCACGCAAAGCACGATGGGAGTCATGCCCTCCTGTTGTTTGTGAGCATCGCCTCTGAGTTGTTGATTCTAGATTTGAAGCTTTCGTGACTGCAAGGAATCATATGATTCCTTGCAGTCTGAGTTGTTGGTTTAATTTTGCCTCCTTCCTTATTTGTTTCTTGACAAAAATATAAAAAAAAATATTTTGACACATCCCATCAGCCAACTGCCTTCTGGGAGTGAATTATCTCAGCAGCATTGAGTGTATATGTTGAACTTCTTTCGCACCGTACGTAGCTAACCGTGCTAATGGGATAAGGCGCGGGGCAGGACAACAAACTAAACACAAAAAGTAGTTCCAAAGAAATTCGTTTTCAATCGAGATTTCAAAGTGCATAGCTCCAGTGGCTTCCAAAGATCGGTTTTCACATCCAGTGTCTCATCAGCAGTCCGTCTTACTTGAAGCAATGCTGGTGAAGAGACGGGTGTTTATAGGCGAGGGAAGTCAGATAATCCTTCTGCTCCTATAGCCATCGTGGCAACTCCACATTCCCATGACGGTGGGCAGTTTGTACTTAAAACAACCGTAGTTTCTATTCAAAAATGTACAATTTTGTTTTACCAGGTCAGGCGCACTGAGCTACGTAACTCTTTTTCACAAGCGATCTGGCCACAAATGATGTCTCAATGAAGTGGCTTATCACGAGGAAATGTTCAGTAGTCAAACACTCAAAAGGCGTGTTTCTAAATGTGGAGGGGCAAACACCGCAGGACACGGAGAAAAATCCACACGGCCATGGAGAGATGCAAACTCCAAATATACAACAGGCATCGTCAGGGTCGCGTTCGAGCCCACGAACTCCTGCACACCAGTCGAGGTAGTTAACATCTCGCCACAGAGTAGAGCTCGTCTTTTGAATGATTTCAAATATATTTAGAGTCGGAAAAAATTAACCCGTAAAAACTAAGTTTTTCACTATAAATCCTTTATATGCATGGCTTCGGGGCGGCTAGAGTCCTCTCGTCCTCTGGCTTGAGATGGCTGCCACCTATGGGTCAGATGATTGTCTGGCAGCATCAAGCAATTGGGAATTAAATATTCATTTATTTTCCCCTAAACCGTGTAAAATTTTGGAAACATTTTTTCACGAAAATGCATTGTCACGCACAACGAGTCTGTGTGCAAAATGTCAGCTCGATTGGATCACGGGAAGTGGGTTAAAAAACGACCGAAAGATTTGCACGGTCCTAAGCAAGCAAGCGAACTTAATATAAAGGATTTAAAAAGTGATCAACCGCTCCTTACCAATGTGAGGCGTGCAATGGGATCTGATCACAGTTACGCATTACTCACTAACACACAATCAGGAATTTATCTCCGCGTAAACTTGGTGTATATATGCATACAGAATGTAAAAAAAAAGAACACTCGTGCATACGCATGGATTTCCATCAGAGATGTCTTTGGTAACAACAATTGGCAAATGTGTTGAGGTTTTTCTCCGTATGTATTGAGTTAACGACGAGGGGAGAAGCCGTTCGCTCTGCAATGGAAAGTAAGAGTGAGCTGCACATTTCGCGAATATCCCGCACTAAAAGTAAATCTGCTTTTTTACGTAAAAATAAGATTCCGAAATAATATGTAACGTGAGTTTAATATATATATATAATCTCTATGAATTACAGAATATGCTGCCGAAATAATTGCATTAATAGGCGCACAAATTGAAACGTTAGAGAGATGTTAAATGACCCGTGGTCAGTTTAGGAGCCACGGTGGCTAGGAGATGTTAACTACCTCGCCTGGTACGCAGGAGGTCGTGGGTTCGATCACGACCCTGACGCCTGCTGCTGTATATTTGGAGTTTGCACGTTCTGCCCGTGGTCGTGTGGATTCTCCGGCTTTTCCCTCCACAGTTAGAATCACCTTGCGTTTAGAGTATTTGGCTGCTATACAATACCACGTGACGATAAGCCGCTTCGTTGAGCTGTCATTTGTGACGAGGTCGCTTCTGATTAAAGAGAGCTACGTAGTTCAATGGGCCTTACCTGGTACAATAAAAACATATTTAGTAGTAGTTCTGTATTTGTTACTTCCATCTATTCGGTGTCACTATCTATTTTTTTGTATTAAACGTCTTCAAAAACACATTCTTCCGCCGTTTTAATCCAGCGTCTGTTTGCTACACCTCAAAATCTCGTGTAGCCAGCTACCCAGCTAGCTTCGGTGGCGACGGCCCCGCAGGGTCACTGGTACGGGCGATGAGGAGCCCAGCCAGCAGCCAGCCAGCCAACAAATTATTTTTCAGAGTGCGCGGTATTGTTTCCGTAGCGCGGTCCCGACACGTGTTGCTGTCCGCTGCCGTGGCAAATTGGCGATAATCACGGTAATACATAAAAAAAAGAAATGTAATTCTTATTTTAACAGTATATATGTTGTTTGTCTCTTAACTGCGAGTCTTAAACATGTTGTTGTTGTTAAATCTTGACTTAAAGCTTTCGTGACTGCAGGGATTCATATTCTTTGAGTTTTTCGGTAAAGCCACGTAGATAGAAAAAAATATCACGACGTTTCTATCGCAACACGAGCCAATCGTCATCAGGTAAAAAAAAATAGCCGGAGAGCTGCTGAGGCATGAAAACATCGGAGTGCCTCAGCAGCTCTGATGACGATTGCTCGCGTTACGATCGAAACGTCGTAATATTTTTTTTTTATTTTTCTCTCTACGTGGCTTTACCGAACGAGCCAAAGAATACGTGGTTGTTAGTTTTACTGCTAGCTTCGAAATACTTACGTCTGTGCTCTCCATTTGCCTGGGTGATAAGCGGGCTAAGTTTTTTGCCCAATCCTTGCCAGCTGGCTAATTTTTGTTGTTGTAAATTAACGGCACTAGCGCTCGTATGCATGTATGTACGTTGAATTTCATTCGCAACAGGACGTAGCCAACCCTGCGAATCGGAGGTGCGGGGATTACGAACAAGAAACTAAACGCGAAAAGCGGTCCTACAGAAATGCATTTTCAATCAAGATTTAAAAGTGTATCGCTGCTCGTGGCTTCCTAACTTTTTTTTTCTGTTCAACTCTAAATATAAAACAAATATTCCGTGGCCTGTAAAACATACAGATTTGTTAGTTTTTTTTTACCTTGAGTAAAATCTATATATGTTTTACAATCAAGAATAATATATATCGGGAGATGAACGAGGGAGTGGCAAATCGATTTGCCCGCGTTACGCTCGGCACGCCGGTACAAAATGTAAGCAAAAAGCAAACGATGAACGTACGACGACATTTGTATCTGTTCAACATTTTAATCGCGCTGATTGGTAGGTGCCCATTTGGGTTGCGTCGTTAAGCAAACGTGACTTTCAAAAAAAAGTGTTACGTAGTTAGATATTTTCAAATAAATCTTGCAGCTACCGTATCAATTCATGGCAATGAATCAACCCACGTTTGACCCCACCTCTCTCACAATCCCTCTGTGGTTGTCACAGAGGTTACTTTCCGATAGCCAAGTGAATCCCGAACCCCCAACCTCGCGTCGACCACCAACAGTGCCCTCAATGACACCTCAATCCAGCATGGGGCTCCCATAGGTAGACTCAGCCAAAAAAACCACACTGGAGAGACAAAGGCGGCCACGATTGATTCGTGACGGTGGCTACACGACCATCTCGCGTGTCGCCCCCTGTCTTAAAAGGCGCCCGCTAACAGCACTTGTCCCAAAAGTCTGCTAAGGCTATACGGGTGATCTTTGTGTGTGAGTGAGTTCGCAGCGAACGTGTTCTTCGATTCCCACTCAGGCCAATACCGGCGGCGATTATCTGAACCGGTCCTGGGCATCCCCTGGGTCGACTCAGCCTGAAATGAGTACCTGGTGCGGTGTGTAAACATCGACACTGGGGAGACAAAGGCGGTCGTGCGTGGTGCTGGCCACCCACCCCCTCGTGTACCGTTCCGGACTTTATAGGTGCTCGCTAACAGCACTTGCCCCTACAGCCTGTGAAGGCTATACGGGGGATATTTGTCTTTGTGTGTGTGTAGGTGCAGCTGTCAAGTTTAAGGCTCTGCGTATCGC
Organism: Lampetra planeri; assembly: GCF_965212315.1. Taxonomy (NCBI): domain Eukaryota; kingdom Metazoa; phylum Chordata; class Hyperoartia; order Petromyzontiformes; family Petromyzontidae; genus Lampetra; species Lampetra planeri. The sequence goes on from NC_136156.1 coordinate 5,066,490, forward strand.
TCTCGCTGCTCAAAATCACACCCCCACCCCACCCCCATCACCCCCATCACCCCCTCCCCCATCACCCCTCCCCCATCACCCCCTCCCCCATCACCCCCTCCCCCATCACCCACACCCCTCCCCCATCAGCCCCTCCACCATCACTCCCTCTCTGCCCCGTACACCATCACCCTGTCCCTACCCCAACACCACCCACCACCCACCACCTCCAGCATCACCCCCTCCCCCATCACCCCTCCCCCATCACCCCCTCCCCCATCACCCCCCTCCCCCATCACCCCCTCCCCCATCACCCCCTCCCCCATCACGCTCTTTTTACCCCCTCCACCATCACCCCCTGTCTACCCCCTCGAACATCACCCCAACCACTCCCCCATCACCCCCTCCACTCCCCCATCACGCCCTCTCTACCCCCTCCACCATCACCCCCACCCCCTCTCTGCCCCCACCCCCCACCCCACCACCATCACCCCCCTCCCTACCCCCTTGAAGCCACCGGCGGCCACCCCCAAGCTAACCCCCACAGCCACCTCTGGGAATAAATTAGATAAGGCCAAGTTGGTGAAGCGGACACGGAGATGCGACTTGAATCCATGATCTGTGCTGGCTCGGAGGCTTCACCAGCACTGCGCCTGCCTCGCACACATACACACACATACACACACACACATACACACACATACACACACATACACACGCACACATACACACACATACACACATACACACACACATACACACACACATACACACACATACACACACACATACACACACATACATACACACATACACACATACACACACATACACACATATACACATTTCCACACACACATATATACACATACACACAGATACAAATATATATATACACACACACGCACATATATACACACATACACACACATATACACACAGATACACACAAACATATACACACACAGATACACACATATACACACACATACACACACATAAACACGCACATATACACACGGATACACACACATACACACAGATGCACACACATACATACACTCAGATATATTCACACATATAAAAATACAAAGGTCCCCCGTATAACCTAAACAGACTGTTGGGGCAAGTTCTGTTAGTGAGCACCTATGAAAGCCGGTGGCCAACACCACGCACGGCCGCCTTTGTCTCCCTAGTGGCGATATTTTACATACCGTACCATGTACTAATTTGAGGCTGAGTCGACCTAGGGGAAGCCCAGGGCCGGTTCAGATAATCGTCACTGCAGTCGGTAGCCCTGAGCGGGAATGCAACTCGGGTCGCCGGGTTAATAGCGCAGCGCGTTAGCCGCTACACTACCGCTCCCCACGCACACACCCAAACACACACCCAAACACACACAGACACATGACAAAGATCCCCCATATAGCCTTAACATACTTTCGGGACAAGTGTTGTTAGCGAGCACACGTGAAGCCCGGGACGGTCATGCGTGGTCGATGGGTGGCCAGCACCACGCCAGTGCTCTAACCGCAGCGCCACCGCTCCACCACCACCACCACACACCAAAGACACGCTCTCACACACGGCTGAAACTCACACGCGCGCACTCACACACACACACGTGCCACCGAGAATGACTAATTGTTGGGGAATTTACTCTGAAAGGTATTCAATCAAAAGATGCACATTAGCCTGACTTCACACTCGGCGACAGAGGGAATTTTAATACGAGTATTACCCTGCCCCAATACTCTCCTACCCGTTACAGATAGCGCCCTAATACATATTCCATATATATAAAGAAAATCCCCCCCAAGCATTTAAACACGTTGCAGTGTCATCGATGCGCGATGTACAGCTTGGCAGTGCGCGATGCTGCACGGAACGGGTTGTGTTCTCAAACAAGCTTCCAAACATCTCGATGTCAAATCTTGACCTAAAGCTTTCGTGATTGCAGGAATTCACATTATTTGGGTCTTTCGGTAAAAGTCACGTAGATAGGTTCAAATTAATACGAATAAAATAAACAAAAAACCACAACGTTTCGATCGCAACACAAGCGCTGGGTCATCAGACGCTTGATTCGATTCCCGCTCAGGGCCACCGGCTGCCGGTGACGATTATCTGAACCCGTCTTAGGCCTGCCACTAGGTCGACTCAGCCTCAAATGAGTACCTTGTGCGGTGTGTAAACGTCGTCACTTGGGAGACAAAGACGGCCGGGCATGGTGCTGGCCACCCACCCCCTCGGGCAACCAGAGTTTGATTCCCGCTCATGGCCACCAACACCAGTGACGATTATATGAACCGGTTCTGGGCCTCTCTTAGGTCGACTCAGCCTCAAATGAGTACCTGGTGCAGTGTGTAAACATCGCCACTAGGGCCTTCATAGGTGCTCACTAATAGTGGATCGAGTTACCTTATTTCTGTGCATATGCGTAAGAGCGTATGTGTACAGCAAATCATAAATACAGGTAGGGATGCGAGTTTAAAGCGAGCTGTGAGTATTCAAATATGCATAGCCACACATGCATATACCTACACAGGTACATACACCTCTAGACAGGAATTACTGACTGGCTGTATCAATATGTAGTGGGTTCTACAGAGAAACAAACTTGAACTTGGAGGAAAAACATTATTTACACGACCCCAACAGGGTAACTACATAAACGTACGCTGGTTAACTAGACCCCAACGGGGTAACCACGTGACCAGGTCAGCCAGCTAACACACTGCCTGACCCCTGATGCCGAGTGTAAAGACCGAAGATCGAAGAGACGTAGCACCGACGGGTTCCATTTCAGCAGACAGCCGCGATTGCTCTCGGGACCTCCCTTTTATGCTCCCGAGCACGCGGCCTCGCTCCGCCTTCAGCCACGTCCACTTCTGGATCTCACCAGAAGGTTCTCGACCAAGCATCACGTGTCCCTCAAGCCACCCCTTTGGTCCCCTCGCTACCCTGTCTCGGTCACGTGCCCTCTCAGGTTCACCCAGACTGTCACGTCCTTCCTTGCCCTCTATCTGACCGTCACCAGAACCATGCCCTCTCGGGCCCGCTTCTATGCCAGAGACTCAAGACGCACAGTTCCACTCTTGTGACAGCAGCTGGCGCTAAACGCCATAGTGACTCCATTAACGTCACTACATATACATACGCTCACAGCCACATACTGTCTACCGACACAGATACGTACAACTCTAGGGGGAATACATGTAAAATAATACATTATCAAATACACACACACTGTACACACACATGTAACACGTGTGTGTATAGTATATATAAATGTTAACAATATAAACCCGAATACAGACAGCCGTACGTGCTCACAAACGCACAGCGACCCACGTATTCTCTCGATTATTAGACGGTCCCGAAAGTAAGACGCACCCCATAACGCGCCCGGTGTCAATACACTTTACAAATGTGATCACTCACACACACAGGAGGAACGAGTGCGTCTTATAATCCAGAGAATACGGTAGGGTCAGGGTCAAGAGGGTATCATCGTGGGTAATGCTGTTGATGTCACCACCACACCGCCATCCCTTCCTTCCTTGTGCCAGAAAGTAAAGTCGGCACCTGGCCTTCAAGCGGCCGCTCTCACAGTCTCACTACCACCACGATCACCACCATCATCACCACCACCACCATCACCACCACCATCAGCATAACCACCAGCATCAAAAAAATATAAAGATTCCCCATATAGCCTTTAACACACTGTTAGGGCAAGTGCTGTTAGTAAGCACCATCATCACCAGCACAAGCACCGCTTGGCTTAAGAATTTCTCTTCCCCTTGGTCAACGACCTCTGGGTCTCCTCCCCTCCTCCCCATCACTACCTCCAAGTTGCCTACCCTATCCTCCTGCACCCTACACACGAGCCCCACCCATCACTACCTCCAAGTTGTCCCACCCTATCCTCCTCCACCCTACACACGAGCCCCACCCATCACTACCTCCAAGTTGCCTACCCTATCCTCCTCCACCCTACACACGAGTCCCACCCATCACTACCTCCAAGTTGTCCCACCCTATCCTCCTGCACCCTACACACGAGTCCCACCGATCACTACCTCCAAGTTGTCCCACCCTATCCCTCCTCCACTCAATCCCCAGCACCCTCCGCATGCCCCCAGCGTTCTCACGCCACGCGCTGCCTCTCCCCACTGGCCCGAGCAGCGCCACAGGCACCGCTCCCGTGTCACCACAAATCGGGAATCGAACTCGGGTCGCCGGGTTCGCACCGCAGTGGCATCAACCGCGGCGCCTGTGCCAGGTGCACTTTGAGGCCACGTGAGGTGTGGACAGATCAACACTTGCAAGTGGTCACGGGACAGAGCCAGGCGTCATGGGTTGGCTGACTGAGATGACTTGGCAGATGCATCAGCTGTGCCCCCTACTGTGCCAAATCGCTGGGTGCGGTTGAAATATTCGCCACTGCTATTGGCCATGAGCGAGAATCGAACTCGGGTCGCCGAGTTCGGAGCGCAGTGCGCTAACCGCTGCGCCACCGCTCCCCCGCGCGCGCGCGCGTGCGCGCCCGAGTCGCTCTAAACATTTTCCATGACGCAGAGAGATCGCAGACGCCACAAAAGAGTTGAACTCTGACCTCAGCGTTTGGTGGGAAAATTACAAAGCGACTTGCGGCAGATTTAAGCATCTGTACGTGTTTGTGAGTGTGTGTGAGTGTGTTAGTGTGTGTGACTGTGTGTGTGCGCGAGTGTGACTGTCTGTGAGTGTGTGTGTGACTGTGTTGTAGTGTAGCGGTTAGCTGTGCTGCGCTACGAACCCGACCACCCGGGCTCGATTCCCGCTCACGGCCAACACCAGTGACGATCATCTGAACTGGTCCTGGGCCTCCCCTAGGTCGACTCAGCCTCAAATGAGTACCTGGTGCGATGTGTAAACATCGCCACGAGGGAGACAAACGCGGCCGGGCGTGGTGCTGGCCAACCACCCCCTCGCGTGCCGTGCCGGCCTTCATAGATGCTCGCTAACAGCACTTGCCCCAACAGTCCGTGGAAGGCTACACGGGGGGATCTTTGCCTTTATTGTGTGTCAGCAAGCGTATGACTCGACCAGGTGTTGCGATTGCTTCATTGTTTTGTGGCTTCGCTTCCTCGAAGCTGCGAGGCCGGGAGCAACAGCGTCCCTCTCACGCCACTCTCCGTCTCTCTCTCCGCGTCCTCGCAGCCCCTCCGAGCCAGCTGCAGCCGAGGGTTGTTGGCCCGCGCGCGGATTCACCACGTGTTTGACAACCCCTCCCCTACCCCTCCCCTCACCCCCCACCCCGGCCCCGTCAGCCATAGCCAATCCACTAGGGAGCGGTGGTGCAACGGTTAGCTCGATGCGCTTCGAACCCGGGGACGCGAGTTCGACCCCCGCTCACAGCGCTTGCCACAACAGTTACCAAACCACGACAGCAGTGCAAAGTCCAGTAAAGGTAAGAAAATTACTAAAAATAACAAACAAATACCATTCGACCATCCCCATCCTACCAGGCAAATCACCGCTTATTTTATCAGAAGCGACATGGTCACAAATGAAAGCTCAACAAAGTGGCTTTGTCTTGTGGAAATTCATTGCAGAAAAAAAAATCTAAACGCACGTTTCTAAATGTGGAGGGAAAACCCGGAGGATCCGGGAAAAAAAATCCACGCCACCACGGGGAGAGAAAGACACGCAAACTCCAAATATACAGCAGCAGGCGTCAGGGTCGGGATCGAACCCACGACCTCCTGTACACCAGGCGAGGTAGTTAACATCTCCTCGCCACTGTGATGATGATGAGAGAGAGAGACACGCAAACTCCAAATATACAGCAGCAGGCGTCAGGGTCGGGATCGAACCCACGACCTCCTGCGTGACAGGCGAGGAATGACGACGCCACTAACCGGCGTGTCCCCTAATCCACGTGTTCATCTTTCTCTCTCTCTCTCTTCCTCCCCTCTCTCTCTCTCTCAATGCGATTCCAAGAATGCATCTCTCCACGCTTCTTTACGCGCTATTTACTTGCTCTTCTTTATATTTCATTATTGACCACGGCGCTTCGTGAACCGTGCGCTGTGGTATCACTCACTGATTCTTGCCGCTGCACGGCTTTCGTAGATGTAAAGGATTTTTTTTGTTTAGTCCAGAGAGGTGGACCGGCTCGATTGCTTCAGAGGTCACAGAGGCTGAGCCGGTAACGGCGGAGAGCCTGGGTTCGAATCCAGGCAGCGAGTTCATGATCTCAGCCCAGTCACCAATGACTGGAAAAAAACACAAAGACAAAGGTACAGATGCCCCGTGTAGCATGAACATAGTGTTGGGGCAAGTGCTGTTTGCGAGCACCGATGAAGGCCGGCACAGCACACGAGGGCCAGCACAATGCCGCGGCCGCCTTTGTCTCCCCAGTGGCGATGTTTACTCAATTGAGGCTGAGTCGACCTGCGGGAGATATTCGTCACTGGTGATGACCGTGAGCAGGAATCGAATTCGGTTCGCCGGGTTCGTGGTGCAGTGCGCTAACCACTGCACTCTCCATCAAATGACTGCACACGCACACAGACACAAACACATATCATCATATTCTTGGTTCTTTCGGTAAAGTCACGTAGAAGGGAAATAATAAAATAAAATATAAAACAATAAAATTCTCACGACGTTTCGACTGCAACACAAGCAATCATCATCGGGTGTGACATTTTCTTTCTGTGGATTTCACACCTGATGATGATTGCTTGTGTTGCAGTCGAAACGTCGTGAGAATTTTATTGTTTGATATTTTTATTATTTTATTATTTCCCTTCTACGTGACTTTACCGAAAGAACCAAGAATATGAATCCCTGCAGTCACGAAAGCTTTAAATCAAAACATATCATCACGTCAACTTTGTTCTGACACTCAGTGCCATTGCGATTTACACGCTGCCCGCTTATGGCGTGGACTGCAGGTCACTTTAAATGATCTCAGAAATAGTTCTGTGACACCCGCATCCGCGGGCCGTTCTCCAATATAATAATAACAACAACAATAATAATAATTCAGTTTTATATCGCGTTATTCACGACAACAACATCTCACAACGCTGCGCAATAGTTACACGGCATAATTGGCTGAATAATATCCATGGAAATGATCGCGCTAACAAAATCTTCAGAGAATAGACAACACGGAGGGCCCAACGCCGTTCTGCTACGGAGGTTCAGAGAGGGCCCTCTCGTTGCACGACGCATGGGCCGCTGGTGACACAGTCGGCATCCAACTCGGGACTCAACGCCACGTGGCCACCCCTCCCCCGCCCCGGCATAGCCAGAGGACTCGCCCGAGCATAGCGCGTATTAATTCTAGATTTGAAGCTTTCGTGACTGCAAGGATGCATATTCTTAGGTTTTTTCGGTAAAGTCACGTAGGTAAAACATTTTAATTAATAAAATTAAAAGTAAAATAAAAATAAAAATCACGACGTTTCGGAGGCAACACAAGCTTCCGTCTTCAGGTGGAACCGTCACAGCACGATTGCTGTATCAGCTATCGTGCTGTGACGGTATCAGCTATCGTGCTGTGACGATTCCACCTGAAGACGGAAGCTTGTGTTGCCTCCGAAACGTCGTTATTTTTATTTTATTTTTATTTTACTTTTATTAATTTAAATTTTTTACCCACGTGACTTTCCCGAAAAGACCTAAGAATATTGCCCGTATTCTCTCGGATTATAAGACGCACCCGTCGGCCTATATTTGAAAGCAGAGGATGCGTCTGGTAAGGCGAGCGAGCGTGCGTAGTGCTGGCCACGGTCCAGGGCCTCCCCTAGGTCGACTCAGCCTCAAATGAGTATCTGGTTCGGTGTGTTAAACGTCGCCACTGGGGAGACGAAGGTGGTCGGGCGTGGTGCTGGCCCCACCACCACGTCGTGTGCCGTGCCAGCCTTCACAGGTGCATGTTAACGACACGAGCCTCAACAGGCTGTTGGGGCTGTAAGAGGGCATCTTCGTCTTGAGTGTGAAAATATTTGTACAACTTTAATGACGACCGGGCACTGCGTAGGGGTGCGCCTTCCTTTCCGGAGCGTCTTATAATCGAGTGAATACGGAAATACAGCGATGCTCAGGATGATATAGACCGACGGTGGAATCGGAGCTCGCCGTGTATTCGAGCTAAGATCATCTCCCTCCTCGAACGAGCATAGCGCCGACATTCACCAGCATCGGCGTGCCGGAGACACCGGTGGAAGTTCCACGTTAATATGGCGGGGGCCAGAATGTCAATGGCACGAACACTGATTGTTCATTTTCCAATAAAGTTGTACTGTATCTAACCCGATTGATGATGATGTTGAAGAAGATGGTGGTGATGATGATTATGATCGTAGTGATGACGATGATAAGGTGGTGGTGTTCATGATGGTGCTGATGAGGATATTATTCATATTGATAGTAGTGATGTTGATGCTTCTGGTGATCATGGTGATTAGAATAATGATGACTATATTAATGATGATGATGATGGTGGTGATGATGATGCTGGGAGTGATGGTGATCGGGTGAGTTGACCACGGATACCGGGCCTGAAGACAAAGTGAGTGATACATTTACATTAATTAATAACTTAGTGCACTTGGACAATCGTCACAGAGCACCAAGTCCCGTCAACGTCTCGTTTCGTCTGTGTGTATGTTGAACTTCTTTCGCACCGTACGAAGCCAACCGCGCTAATCGGCGGTGCGTTGGAAAGACAACAATCTAAAACACAAAAAGCAGCTCTAAAGAAATTCGTTTTCAATCTGCATTTAGAAGTGCACAGCTTCCAGTGGCTTCCCAATTACGGAGGGAAGAGCGTTCCAGACGGCCGCAGAAGCGCATCTGAAAGCGCGCGATGATGCAGTGACCACCGTCTTTGTGCGATGGAATTGCTAAACGCCGCTGCCGCTGCTGCTGCTGCGAGGTTGACCGGAGTGGCGCGTGACGATGGCTTCCTCTCCTTGCCGAGATCAGCGAAAGGTGTCGTGGTCAATTTGTGGCGAGCGCTTTTGTGCGCCTTATTGAGTGCAACAACAACAACAACAAGAAAAATAAAAACCCCGCGCGACCGGAGAAAGCTCCACGCACGCGACGGGACGCCACTAACGGTTCCGCAGAGACGGGTCACGATTTCATCCTGCCTCGATCACACGGCACCAATGGCCAATCAGCAACCTCGTTGTTGTACTGCACTGTTTCCTATAGGCACAACCTGCTGGTGTGTGTGTGTATGTGTGTGTGTATGTGCGTGTGTATGTGAATGTGCGTGTGTGTGTGTGTGGGGAGCGGTGGTGTAGCGGTTAGCGCGCTGCACTACGAACCTGGCGACCCCGATATCGATTACCTCTCGCGGTCAAAACCAGTGACGATTATCTGAACAGGTCCTGGGCCTCCCCTAGGTCGACTCAGCCTCAAATGAGTTCCTGGTTCGATGTGTAAACATCGTCACTAGGGAGACAAAGACGGCCGGGCGTGGTGTTGGCCACCCACCTCCTCGTGTGCCGTGCACGGCCTTAATAGGTGCTCGCTAACAGCACTTGCTCCGACCGTCTGTCAAGGCTATACGGGGGATCTTTGTATCTCGCGCATTTTGGAAACTCCATCTGCGCACGATCAACCAACCCCCGGCCTCAGTGGCGCTGCATGTTGGACTTCTTTCGCACCGTACGTAGCCAACCGCGCTAGACGGAGGCTGTGACGTCGCTGTGACGAGGTGAAGACGAGTCGTCATCGTCGCCGCTTCAGGGAACGGCCCCGGATGACGATGACGCCACAGACCCCACGTCAGCACGACGGGAGGGCGCTCCTCCTCATCCACCTCCTCATCCACCTCCTCCTCCTGCTCCTCCTGCTCCTCCTCCCTCCTCATCCTCCTCTATCTTCTCATCCACCTCTTCCACCATCTACTCCTCGGCCACCCCACCCCCTCCACGCTCTCCGAGGAGCGGTTCCCCGCGCGTCTCTCCTCCTCCTCCTCCGACTCGTTCCTCAATCTCAGCGCCCAGAGCCGCGCTCGGCTGAACTCGGCGAGAAGCCGCCTCGAGTTGCGCGACGGTGGTTCTCGTTCCGCGCAGTCGTTGGTGACGGGGCCGAAACGTCGAACTCACGACACGCGGTGACCTGGGTTCGTCACAGGCGCCTACAAGCCGGGTTCACACCCAGCACGTCAGCTGTGCTGGCTCAGAGTGTCTGACACGGCCGTTATGAAGCTCATGTGAGACACATACACCCAGACCCAGGGCTCGAACTCAGGCTCTCAACTGTGCTGCCTCAGTGTCTGACACGGCCAATGTGAATCACATGTGAGACAAAGACATCCAGACCCAGGGCTCAAACTCAAGCTCTCAGCTTTGCTGGCTCAGAGTGTCTCTGACACGGCCGTTATGAACCCCCTGTGAGACACAGACACCCAGACCCAGGGCTCAAACCCAGGTCCTCAGCTGTGGCTGGCTCAGAGTGTCCGACATGGCCATTGTGAACCTCCCTGTCGGCTCTGTGAGCTGGGGGTGTGGGTGGTGTTGGTTGGGGATGCGGTCACATCGCCCCCTCGCGGTCATTGCCCGGCAACACTCCTCCAGCAGGGAGGAGGAGGTGGGAAGGAGTGGGGGTGTGCAATGCTTTTAATGTACGTTTGTGAAACTTTTAATGTACGTATGTGAAACTTTTTTCGCACCGTACGTAGCCAACCGTGCGAATCGGAGGTGCGTGGGAACAACAAGCCGCAAAGCAACAATCAGTGCTTAGAGTTTTCAATCCAGTAGATTTAAAATTGCACAAGCCTCCAGTGGATTCCTAATATCGGAAGGAAGAACGTTCCAGACGGCCGCCGAAGCGCACCTGAAAGCGCGCGATGATGCGGTGATCATCGTCTTCGCTCGATGGCTTAGCCAGCAGCCGCCACTGCTGCTGCGAGGATGACCGGAGGTCACGTGATGGTCTGTGCTCATTTAAGAAGGTCAACAAGGTCATGGAGTGCCCTTACCCATGAAATCTGGAATTCCAGCAGCATCTGTTGAACGAGCCTCTGACTTTGCCGATGAGACGCATGAGTTCGAAACCAGTCCAGAGTTCGGTTGCTTGAACAAACGCTGCTTCATAATGCTGCGACTGGAGAGCCGTTATGCTGATATGACCCATTCAGATGTATTTAACGTGGAGATGCAGCAGAGTCCTGCTATTGTATTTCTTCAAATCCACTGAACCCGACTCGTAACGCTCACAACACCGTGCCTGGCTCGAACCGTGTGGCCTGTGACGATTGCGTATTTAAGCTACGCCATAGCGAATTCATTTTTATTTTACCACGTAAGGCCCCACTGAGCTGTGTAGCTCTTTTTCAGAAGCGACCTGGCCATCACAAATGATAGCTCAACGAAGTGCCCTATCAGGTGGAAATGGAGAGCAACCAGATACTCTAATGGCGTGTTCATTATACATTTGGAGGGAAAAACTGGAGGACCCGGAGAATATAATTCACGCAACCACGGCGAGAGAGACACGCAAACTCCAAAGATGCAGGCGTCAGGGTGGAGGAGGTAAAAATGAGTGAGACGAGAGAGATCGGAGATCTGTAGACAGATTCGAGTGGTGAAAGAGTGGCACGACGGATGGACACAGACAGATCTGTAGACGAGAGCTGCAGACGATCGAGATGAGAGATGACCGACAGATGGAGATGAATGGATCCGTCGACAAGATGTACACCGGTGTCTCGGTGTGACGTCATAACGTCTGTGCACGTCACGTGACACGCGTGATCCATCACCGCGCGCCAGTGATATTTACACTCAGAATATTAATTTTTTTGTGGGGGAATCCGATGAGTCATGGAGGTCTTTTCACAGACGTCCAGTAGCGGCAGGAGGTAAGAACGTCACAACAACAAACAGCTACAAAAACACGATAGGAGTGCAAAGTACGAGAAAGGTCAACAAATCACCCAAACACACACACAAATACAACTAAACCATCCTACCAAGCAAGGCCCACTGAGGTATTAACTGGATTTTTTAGAAGCGACCCGGCCACAAATGATAGCTCAACAAAGTGGCACCATCATTTGGACATTCATCGCAGCAAAATAATCTAAATAATCTCAATGCACTTTTATATGATATTGCCCGACCAAAGTAAAAATTAAAAAACATGCACCTGAATATATCTGGGCTAACGGAACAAATGAGACAGAACGAGGCGGGGAAAAAAATATAACAAAATTGAAATGAGATTTTGAACACAACAACAAATATATATATACAATATACCGTGCTCAAATCAAATCTTAAAGAAGAGATTTAAAAACGTGCAAGCAACGGGACGCCGTGCGGCACGTGACTTTACGGCAACATCGCAGCTGCGCCAGCCCACATCATTGCCGGCAGCGGAAATCCGTTCAGGTGAAAAAGTTCACCAACCACATCTCCCCACGCGGGTCTTTCCCATCGCCGAATTTGACCGCTCGCGCCCATCCGACCAAGGCCGCAGACTTCGCCGATCGCCACCCCTGAGATGGCGCGACCGTTCGCGGTTTGACCGCGAGATTTCTCTGCAGCTCGCATCCCAATTAAGTGCTTAGGCATCCACTGTGAGCTACAGTAGGTGCGCTTTTAAAACATCGAGTTTGAGCACTCATTTGTTTAAGAACTGCGTTTTGTGTTTAGTTTGTTGTCCTTGCCCTGCACCTACCATGAGCCCGGTTGGCTACGTAGGGTGCAAAAGAAGTTCAACATACATACGTACTTGCACACGCGTACGTACTCTTAACCGCACTTTGCTCGCGATGACGCTGAAGAAGAACCCACGTGACGTCGTATCGTCTCCCAGGTCACGCGGTGCTCCCAGCTTCCAATGAGGACAACTCTGGCTCTCGCCTGATGATGCTGGTTATTGTAATCACCGGAGAAACGTCACGTGACTCGAATTGTAAATGTTGTGGGTTTACTCTCCAACACACCGTTCGTGCTAAACTCGGAACCGATTTGCACGATTTGTTCACGTGACAAATCTTGATAATTGGCTGCGCCAGGTGGTGGCGGGTTTAAGGATATCAATTATATGTCCACGATCCAACCTAAAACAGTCTATTATGGATACTATTGGTGGCGAAAGCCTGCTGCATGTTAAACTGTCCAAGCGGAGGAAGTGGGGTGCAGTCACCCGCCGTTTTAATTTCTCACTAACATTCTTCTCCCCCCCCCACCAATAGTATATACGTTCACTGCACACGTTATATTTAACACAGTTACACATACTCATCATTATTTGTAACATTTTAAATACTTCCTGTTTCACGTGTTGGGCTTGATTTAGGGTAGCGTAAAACCACCAGGAGGGGTGGGTGTCGTATTCCGAACCAAACTCCCGAGCAGTCCCCATTTGCCTTTGAGTTGTCGGATCGTGGATCTTTTGCCGATTGCAGCTACTTTCAAGAACGTAAACCCCCATCGCGATGGCCAGGGTTTTGCTGTATTCCGGGACGCCACGGTGGCTAGGAGATGTTAACTGCCTCGCCTGGTATGCAGGAGGTCGTGGGTTCTATCCCGACCCCGACGCCTGTTGTATATTTGGAGTTTGCGTGTCTTTCTCTCTCTCTCACCGTGGTCACGTGATTTTCTCCACATTTAGAACCAACATGCGTTTGGATTATTTGGCTGCCATAAATGGCCACGTGATGATAAGCCACTTCGTCGGGCTATCATCTGTGGCCAGGTCGCTTGTGAAAAAGAGCTACATAGCTCAGTGGGCCTTACTTGGTAAAATAAACAAAAAAAGTGAAGTACTTTAGTTGATCACCGTTTCAAAGTCCCCTCCATTCCGCTCATCTCCATTGGCTCAAGTCGCCTTGCTCCCACAATGCACTGCGCGCAGTGCTGTAGAACCTTTGCGCCTCTCGTGTCACGTGTGATGGACTGCTTCGCGTCCACCAATAAGGGACAATGCACCTACAGGCTCTGTCATTCATTGGCGCACAACAACGAGACGAGGCCGATCTCTTTGGTTCATATGTATAATCAACATCGACTCTTAATGACCACTCTCAAACGCCACCCATAACATAAATTCTTCCAAGAAATCAGATTAAGCAACTTCGATTCACACAGCATCATGTCTCCTTATCTTATATAGAGTAATATATTTTAAACAACATTTTTATGATTTTACGTTACATTATAGTGGCTGAAATAATGAGTGAGATTATTAAAAGTGTTGGGATATCTATGGTGAAAGGAGAACAGGTGGGACTGGTGAAGGAGGGGTTGGGGGGTAGTGATATTGGTTGGAGTAGTGATAGGAGTTGGGGTAATGATAGGGCTTGAGGTAGTGATAGGGGTAGTGATAGGGGTAGTGATAGGGGTTGGGGTACAGATTTTGGTTGGGCTAGTGATAGGGGTAGTGATATGGGTATGGGCAGTGATAGGGGTTGGGGTGGAGATAGTGGTTGGGGTAGAGATAGGGGTTGGGGTAGTGATAGGGGTTGGGGTAGTGATAGGGGTATGGGCAGTGATAGGGGTTGGGGTGGAGATAGTGGTTGGGGTAGAGATAGGGGTTGGGGTAGTGATAGGGGTAGTGATAGGGGTTGGGGTAGAGATAGGGGTTGGGGTAGTGCTGGGCAGGGCTAGTGATAGGGGTAGGCCTAGTCGAAGGTGGGGGGGGGGCAGTATCTGTAGCAAGATGATGATGTGCTAGGGGAGGAGAGATGGGGGTTGTTTTAAGGGAGAAACGGAAGCTGCAGGTTGTTGTTGTTGTGTGCTCCAGGGGGAGTTGCTTCCGGTGAAGCGAAGCGAGAAGGGGGCCACGGAACGAAAGCGTGACTGGGCGCAGGCAGCGGCGAGGGAATATCCCAACGCGATGCGTCAGTAGCTCTCCTGCTGTGTTTGTTTCACCTGATGAAGGTTGCTTGTGTCGCGATCTAAACCTCGTGATCTATTCATTTTCTACCTACGTGACTTTAGCCAAAGAACCAAAGAGTATGGATTCCTCCAGTCACGAAAGCTTCCAATCAAGAGTGATACAGTAACCCAAGAGGGCTGCAGCTTCCCCACCGGTGAAGCCAGGCAATTGGACTGACAATGGGGGACCTGGAACTTTGTTTAGGTTCTCCCAAGGCTCTTCACGGTGACGTCAGCACCATATCCTCTGGATCCGAGTTTGATCCCCGACCGTAGCCAACGACACTTTGCTACCAGTGGCATCTGAACGGGTCCTGGGGCCGCCAGATTCACCAACTCGCAGTGACCAGCGTGGTGAAGTATGGTCAGCCAATAAAAAGGCCAAACGTTAGCACGATATTCTCTGCATTCAAAAAACGATCGGGGAAGTGTAAACGCACCACGAACTTGTGCCGGTGACGAAACAGTTGTATACAAAGCTGGTCACATACACAAAAAGACAAAGATCCCCCGGATAGCCTTAACAGAGTGTCGGGGAAAGTGCTGTTAGCGAGCACCTATAAAGGCCAGCACGGCACACGAGGGGGTGGGTGGCCAACATCACGCCCGGCCGCCTTTGTCTCCCCAGTGGCGATGTTTACACACCGAACCAGGTACTCATTTGAGGCTGTGTCGACCTAGGGGAGGCTCAGGACCGGTTCAGATAATCGTCACCGGTGTTGACCGTGAGCGGGAATCAAATCCGGGTCGTCAGGTTCGTAGCGCAGCGTAGCGCTAACCGCTACACCACCGCTCCCCACACACAGACACAAGCAAAGACCCCCCGTATAGCCTCAACAGACTATTGTGGCAAGTGCTGTTCGCGAGTAGCACCTATGAAGGCAAAGGAAGAAAAAATACATGTTACGGGTCAATTAATTGGAGGGTCAGAAGACATCTGGACCGCGTGAGAATGAACTAAGCTGTTGTTATTTTACCACGTGAGGCCCACTGAGCTGTGTAGCTGTTTGTCAGAACCAGGGGCATTGGACTGAAAACGCGAGAACCAAAACTTTGCTCCTGTCCTCCCGAGGCTCTTCACGCTCTCAGATTAATTATAATCAGACATGAGGACCCGCACTGCACCGGCGACTCGGAAATCAGCTCCAGTCCAGCCGGTCCCGACAAACGATGGTCCATCTCGTGTGCTTAATGAAGTAAAATTTTACTTTTTTTTTTACCAGCTAAGGGGCCACTGAGCTATACAGCTCTTCTTTTCAGAAGCGACCTGGCCGCAAATGATAGCCCAATGAAGCGGCTTATCACGTGGCAATTTATATCAGCCAAAGACTCGAAGGGGCCATCCATTCAGTACGCACGGAGCGGGGAGGGGGTGGGGTTAACCCAAATGCGTACGCTTGCGTATGGGGGGGGGGGGGGGGTCTGCTGATAATGTGCGTACGCATAGGAAACTAGGGGGGGGTGAAGCCTCGATAATAATTTGTCTACATTGGCCTTCAAATGAGTTAGATAGTCCGGCGGTGGACTATCTGTTTGCTTAAACACGTCAATATTATTAATCTTTGATCGTTTCTGCGTGGATTAAATACACATTTCGGCTGTTCTATAGGATTCGGGGGGGGGGGGGGTGCGTCAAGCGTACGTACGCAGGCGGGAGGGGGTTGTTAAAAGTCCTAGTGCGTACAGGGAGGGGCGGCGGGGTCAAGATTTGACAGATTTTTGCGTACCTACTCAATGGATGGCCCCTACGCGCGTTATTCTAAATGTGGAGGGGAAACTTGAAGGGGAGAGAGACACCCTCACTCCAAATATATCGGCGCCAGGTTGGGGATCGAACCCCACGACCTCCTGTATACCAGGCGAAGGAGTTAACATCTCCTAGCCACCAACAATCAGCTCCTCCATCGCTTGTGAGTCGACCATCGTTCCTTCGCGATCGCCGCTAAACGGCGGGGTCCCGCCGTGCACGATCCCTACAGCCGACCCCTCGGTGCCTGTCAATCATATCTGGAGCTCAAAGCCCTTGAACGTTCGGATGAGTCGGTGATCGTGACCTCTTGACCTCTGCAAAGCGTTTTAGAAACATGCTCGACATTTCACAGGGCAGGAAATGGCAAGCATTACCATCATGCGACACCCTATCGTGCATTTCTATCCGCACATATATATATAACAGATTGGTTCCCTAACACAACTACGGCATGTATGTGGCATCAGTTGTACGGTTCGGCCGATCTGATGATTTATTAACCATTGACCTGGGCCATCGGCAAGGCTCTGTTTTAAATCTCCATCGTTGTGCCCTCTCTTTATGAATCATTCATTATCGTTCGCGTTCCACTCGCAGTGGTGCTGTTTGTTGCTGGGCTGTTTGGTGTATTTTTTTGGAAGGGGGGGGGACAGGGGGGGGCGGTTTAAGGGGGTTGGGGGTGCTGTTGTCCTGTACTCGGCAATCGCGATGTTAGGAGGGAGGGAAATACAATAGCAGGTGGGGTAGAATTAGTACAGAATTGGGATGGGGGTTGACGGGTCACTCGTAGATGGGAGGTGGTTGGGTGCGAGAGAGGGGGGGGGGTTGGGTGAGGTAGAGGGGTGGGAGGTAGGGGGTAGGGAGTCTGGGGGGTGGGGTAGGAAGCAGAGGGAGACGAGGCCTTTATTGGATTTACGGGAGGACAGCGAAATCGATACCACGGACAAATGCCCCAATCAGTCATCAGATGCGGCAGAGCTCGCTAGCGTCACAACACCTGCAGTGGCATTTTTGTGTTGCTCTTACTGCGAATTCACTACCATCATCAGCAGCAGCAGCAACAGCAACAACAGCGTCATCGTTAGCATTATCATCAGCAGCGTCATCAGCATCATTAGCATCATCAGCTGCTCCTCAATAACAACAATTTTCGTTTTTCTGCCGTCTGAAATTCCAGTGTCGGGTGCTTGTACCAGGTTATAAAGTTCGTGTGTGGTCACCAATATCATCATCATCGCCATCACTGCAGTAATCGTTACTGCTAACAGAACCATTCGGTTAAACAGCCATCACTATCAACATCATTGGCAGCATTAGCAGCATCGGCAGTAGTGGCTGTAGCAGATTCATCAGTAGCATCAGCAGTAAAATCATGAGTATCGTCATCGTTATCTGCATCATCATCATTGTCACGATGGCCATCATCACCATCACAACCATCAGCAACACTCTCGGGATCAACATCATCAGACACAACGCCCACAAACCACAAACTGGTCCTCAATACGTGTTCGCTAACAGCGATTTCCCCCAACAGTCTCTATGGGATCCTGTTTTTGACATCCAAAGACGCACAACGCAACGAGTTCAAATCCCCTTCGGGAGTCGACTCAGCCCATCGCCTCTGCGCGGTCGATAAAATCCGTGCGGTACCACATTCTGAAAGTCAGAGGCGGTTATGCCATGGAGAGGCTGGCTCCCATACAACGGGGAAGCTCAGTAGGTGTGCGCCTCCCTTGGTCCACCACTTGGGTGAGGGGCTGTTGGGAATGGCCCCGGGTGCTGTGGCTCTTTGGCCGCGAGGTCGGCGGTCCAACAACGATGGGGCCCTCGGTGCCACCCTCTCCCCCCCCCCACCCCACCTCGTCATTCGTGGTGGGCTTTCTTCCGGAAGTTCCCATCTGTCTCTCCCGCTCACGCAGATTTTCGCCGGACAATTTGAAGAAAAAACAAACATTTTCTTGCTGCTGCTGCTGCGGCCCAAAGCGTTTGGAAGCACCCCGTTTGTTTTGTAAGTCTCTTGACATCTCCATCAGTGTGACATCCCTGTCCGTCATTGAAACCGACTTCTGTGATTAAAATCACGACAGTTTCAGATGTGGATGCAATTCCAACGACGAATGGAATGCTTTGATGTTGTCTGCCGGCCGAGTCGCCCCCATCACCCTTGCTAAAGAGCTTCTTAGCTCTACGGGATTTAACTCAGCGGTAAACAACACTCCTTGGCTTTTCTTCTAATTTCTGTAGTCAAACTCTCACGGTTTGGGCAAATATCCCCGCGTAGCGGCAGCTTGCGCCCTCCCTGAAGAAAGAGTCTTGAGACTCACTGAGACTCTCCTCGCTGGCTCAAGGTGATTAAAGTCGTAATGATAATAGCAGTGATGATACACAATTTATCGTTATTATGATACGCGTTTAGAGTGTTTGGCTGATATAAATGTCCACGTGATAAGCCACTTCGTTGAGTGATCATTTGTGGGCAGGTCGCTTCTGACAAAGAACTACATAGCTCAGTGGGCCTTACCTGGTAAAATAACAACAGCTTAGTTAATTCTCACGGGGTCCAGATGTCTTCTGACCCCCCAATTAATTGACCCGTAACATGTCTTTTTCTTCCTTTGCCTTCATGGGTGCTACTCGCTAACAGCACTTGCCCCAATAGTCTGTTGAGGCTATACGGGGGATCTTTGTCCGTGTTTATGTGTGTGTGACCAGCTTTGTAAACAATTGTTTAGTCACCGGCACAAGTTCGTGGCGCGTTTATACTTCTCCGAGCGTCTGATAATCCAGAGAATATCGTGCTAACGTTTGGCCCTTTTATTGGTTGACCATACTTCACCACGCTGGTCACTGCGAGTTGGTGAATCTCGCGTCCCCAGGACCGGTTCAGATACCACTGGCAGACAAGTGCCGTTGGCTGCAGTGCGTGAATCGAACTCGGATCGCCGACATTTGCACAAACGGCGCAGTGTGCGCTAACCGCTGCGCCACCGCTCCCTCCTCCTGCAACATTTTAAAGCGTTGCTAAATACACGTGACAACACGTGACTGGATACAGGTGGGCAGGGATTGATTTTCGGGAACACGCGACATTCAAATATTTTTTTTGTCGGTGCAAATAGACCTCCCTATAACGATTTTAATCGGATGGAAAAAAAAATGTTGAAACCAAAATTGAATGAAACTCGAGCGAGACCGATAGAGGAGGCATCCCAGGTGTTTGCACTCCGAGAGAGAGGGAGAGAGGTGTGGGGCACAGGCGCTATGAACTCACACTTTTGGCGTGAGAAATGTTAATAATCAAGCCCGGTAATAAAGTATTGATGGGCCTACGGCTAATGGTATGTACAAGTTTTACATATTGCCTGACTAAAAAAAAGAGTCACCAAACATATTCATCTGTGTTTTTGTAAAATTAAACAACTTTATTCCACTCAAGGTACATTCGTCAAACGTAAATCACTGCGCTCGTTTGCTGCAAAACAAACAAACACGTATTCCTCTAGCTGTAAGGGGAGAGGTGGAGAGGGCAACGAAAACACCTTTATCTGCTGTGGAAAAGTCATGATGAACGCTGTCACCATAAACATTCGAAGGCAACGCGTTTTATTAATTTTCTTTCCCCAATGATCGCTCTGCCGATGCTCAGCCGTTGCCTCGACGTGCAACGCAGAGCCCCTCGAGACGGGCCTAACAATCCGACGGCAGCGGTGGTCAACCGGCGTCTCTCCCGAGCCACACGCGCCTCTTTAATCCACCTTGTGCAGCTTCAATCATCGACAGATGACGACAAAGATGCCCCCAATTGTAGCCCCAACAAACTGTTGGGGGCAAGTGCGTGTTTGCGAGTAGCACCGATGAAGGCCGGCATGGCACACGAGTGGGTGGGTGGCCAGCACCACGCCCGACCAGGTACTCATTTGAGGCTGTGTCGACCTAGGGGAGGCCCAGGACTGGTTCCGATGATCGTCACTGGTGTTGGCCATGAGCGTGCTCGGGTCGCCGGGTTCGTAGCGTAGCGCGCTAACCACTACATCTACCTCTCCCCATATCGTAGAACGTACACTATCGCAGTCATCATCGTCATCATCCTAACACGTGGGCTTTCGCGACCAATATCATCCATAATGCAGGTGTTTTTTAGACGACGTTTCGCCAGTAATTGCAACTAGCTTCATCAGGTAACAGCTGTTGCACAAATCTGGCTGTCGCGTGATGGAGATATTTGTAGCTACTGGCGAAGCGTCGTACTCGGATTGGAAATGTTGTGGCTTTAAATCTTGACTTAAAGCTTTTGTGTTCACAGGAATTCATATTTTTTTGTTTTTTTAGTAAAGTCACGTAGATAGGTTCAAAGAAAATAACAAAAAACTACGACGTATCGATCGCAACACAAGCAGTCGTCGTCAGGAAAAGGGGGTTAGCTTCTAAAGGCAAACTGTTTATAAAGGTTTAAAATGGGCGTAGCCCAAATGTCAGCAGCATTCTTTTCTTTGAACCTATCTACGCGACTTTACCAAAAGACCCAAAGAATATGTTGTGGCTTTGCTCTTCAACACACCGGTGTGCTGTACTAATAACGAATTGACACGTTCTGTTTACGTGACAAACCTTACTGATTGGCTGTGTCGGGTGGTGGCGGGTTTAACGACACTTTTATATATTTACGCGATCTAACCCCCCCAAAAAACCCTGTATCATGGATCATCATCATCATCATCACGATCCATTGGGCATATGGCACCGTGGGTGTTGCGCTGCATACTTCGTCATTTTTGTCGTTTCCCACTTTCCTGGTAAAATGTGCTCAAAGAGTGGCAACATCTTTCTGGCACCAGTTCTCTCAGGATAGACAACAACGGGAAGATTTAAAATTGTTTGTTTGTTGTTTGTTTGGGGAAAATGGGAGGAAAGACCTCACAGAGAATGGCTCGACAACGACGACGACGCCAACGGACGACGGCGGTGACGACCATGACGCCGATGACGACAACAACGGATGACGACAGCGACGGATGACGACAGCGCCGACGCCGACGGATGACGACAACAACGGATGACGACAGCGACGGATGACGACAGCGCCGACGCCGACGGATGACGACAACAACGGATGACGACAGCGACGGATGACGACAGCGCCGACGCCGACAGATGACGACAACAACGGATGACGACAGCGACGGATGACGACAGCGCCGACGCCGACGGATGACGACAACAACGGATGACGACAGCGACGGATGACGACAGCGCCGACGCCGACAGATGACGACAACAACGGATGACGACAGCGACGGATGACGACAGCGCCGACGCCGACGGATGACGACAACAACGGATGACGACAGCGACGGATGACGACAGCGCCGACGCCGACAGATGACGACAACAACGGATGACGACAGCGACGGATGACGACAGCGCCGACGCCGACGGATGACGACAACAACGGATGACGACACCGACGGATGACGACAGCGCCGACGCCGACAGATGACGACAACAACGGATGACGACAGCGACGGATGACGACAACAACGGATGACGACAACAACGGATGACGACAGCGACGGATGACGACAACAACGGATGACGACAACAACGAATGACTACAACAATGGATGACGACACCAACGGATGACGACAACAACGGATGACGACAACAATGGATGACGACAACGACGGATGACGACAACAACGGATGACGACAGCGACGACGCCGACGGATGACGACGGTGGCGATGACGACGTAGGAGATCGGCGCCAGAAAGATGCGGCGCACTACTTGAGCATATAAGCACGAGACGGAGACATGAAGGTGGAAACAAACAACGAAAAGTGCAAGTTGACACCTAAAGGGCCATCTGCAGTGCTGGATCATCCAAGTAGCAAAAGTAGCTGCACATGCTAAGGGTCCCGCACTTTCAAGGGCCCCTCGCTAAATGCTTTCAAGCTATCAATTGAGGTTCAGTGATTCTGCACTTGCTCTATTACTATAGTACCATACCGCCTTCAACTTTTATGAACGACTGGGTGTTTAAGATTAGCGATTTGTCGTATTATTTGGCTGTATAGCAAATGAAAAAATAAAATTACTTTACTGTGCAAGTAAAAAAAAACAATTGTAATATTTATTTAATTTTTATTTTATTTAGGGCCCCTTTATAACATATGCTACAGGCCCCGCACTAGCTTAATCCGGCACTGGCTACCTGCCCATGGATCGTGTTGATGATGATGATGCTTGGGGTGATATATAACCAAATATCCCCCCCACCTACTCGTGCCCTGCCCCACCGGCGTGGTTGCTGCCTCCTAATGAAGGTCACTATTGATGAATTAGCAATGTGGCAGTGGTGGCTGCTGTACTCACTGGGGGTTAAGACGGGAGCAAGTGGAAGGCAGATTGGGCTGGAAGAAGTTGGGGTGTGGGGGGGGGGTTGGGGAGACCCGGGAGGCTGATTGAACCACCGTCAGCCAGCCGCCCGGCATTCAGAAGAGGGGTTATAGGTTCGACTCCGGGTCGGGTCGTCGCGTGCCGCATTGAGTTTGAGGTCGCGCACACACCCACGATGATGACTCCACTCAGCGACGGCAAGAGCACGCCAACATAATCATCATACCACCGTTCTGGAGGTGCAGAATAGGTGGCCTTGATTCGTGGCAAATAGAGAGAGAGAGTGAGTGAGGGGCCAGAGATATTCGCTCGAGTGAATCCGAGTTGGAGACTGTAGCTCTCTTATCCACCCACGGAGCCCTCTATTGACGAATGTGTTGAGAGTTTTTTTTGTGTTTTTACGCTGTCTGTGCTCAATCGCCGATGCCAACGCGGTACGGTTCAGTTTATTTTCCACTGATATTTGAATAACCGTGCTCGGGGTGGTCACTTGGCCAACCTGCCGCGGTGCCCTCATGAGTTAGATTCCAGGACGGATCTTATGGAGCCAGCTTCGGCGTTAAAATGCTCTAGCGTGCGTTCTGGTGAACGAGTCCACGTTTCCAAATTATTTCTACTACCCCCTGCGCTATAGATCTTGGCTAACATTGCCCTTTCTAATCACCATCTTGCCACCGCTTCATAGGCGCGTCCATACAACGTGCAAGCTGAGTCCAATGAATAATATATGCTCGACTATGTATTGGCCGGACTGTGTAGTGACAAGAACAATCTGATGGACTATATACTTGCTGCGCAGTGATAGCAAGCATATACATATACTCTAGGCGACTAATATTATTCATGAAGGATTTTTTTGGTAAATATAAATGTGTCGTTAACCCACCACCAGCCAAAACGGCCAATTAGTAAGGTTTGTCACTTAAACAAAACGTGCCAATTAGTTACTACTTCACAAATCTGTCAAATCGCCCTATGAAGCTGGCTGTAATCACCAGCGAAACGTCGTACTCAAATTGTAAATGTTGCGTGTTTACTCTCCCACACACCGGTGTGGTGTACTAATAACTAAACGGCGCGTTTTTACGTGACAAACCTTACTAATTGGCTGTGTCTGGCGATGGCGGCTTTAACGACACGTTTAATATTTACACGATCTAACCCAACAAACTCCCCCCCCCCCCCCCCCCCCCCCCGTATTATGTACTTTACAACAGATGCTAACCGTGGAGCCGATCTGTCCACCAACGAGTGGCCTGTCATCTGTAAGATGCGCCTCCTGTTCATTGGTGGGAATCCACCTGGGTCCCCGTTCAAATGTCCGCCACCGCAGGCTTTGGCCGTGGCTCAAATTGTGGAGGCCCAAAGCCAATGCCTTCATAGGCCGAGCTGGCTCTGAGCCTGAGTCGCCGGGCCGTGGCCAAGGGGCTCGCTCATGCATCTCCGGAAGCAGCTGAGCGGCTTAAGAGTTGTTAAGGGCCTCCATTGCCTCCTGGGCCTCGCCTGGCTGTCGAATGCTGCAAGCGATAACTCGCTTTAAACTCGGGATGGGTGTATATTGCGCCTCTCTTCCTCTGTATGGATTATTTGTGCACTTTTACACGGAGATGGGAAAACTCATTCCTTTCAAATCGCTTTCTATGTTTAGTTTTTGCTGTCCTTCCCCGCACCTCGGATTAGCATAGGTTGGCTGCGTACAGTGCGAAAGAAGTTCAACAAGCGTACTGTCCACGCGTGATTACTTTTACGCGTAAGGCTTTCGCGACCAATAATAAGATTCATATTTCGTTCATTTTGGGTTAGATCGTGTAAGTTTGATGTCAACGTTTGAACCCGAGCCCTCTACCACCCAGCGACGACACAGCCAATCAATTCAAGTTGTCACGTCGTGGCAAAATATGCCAATTGATTTGGGTTCTACATCGAAACTGGAGGACGAATGTTTCAAAGCACGCAAACGTTTGTCAATTTCCTTTTAACGTGACATTTCACTGGAGATGACAAAATCATCGCCGCCATCATTATCGTGACGATGCTGGATGTGGCCTGAAACATTATCAATTTTAACAACAAAATTCGTAACGCGCACAATATTTCACGGACATCGTTGACTGCGACTCTGAGGTTGTGGAGGCAGGCTCAGTGTTGATCCAGAGCCAGGAGATAGAGGAGATGGGGCCTCGAGGCGTTGCTTAGAAGTCGGTGTGGATTGAACGCTGCTGCTGCTGTTGCTGCTGCTCCTGCTGTGAATGTGCAGCAGCAGCAGGACAATGATGATGATGATGATGGCTGCATTACAGACGGCGGGAGCTGCTGCGGAGGAACGACGCCAAGCATTGGTCATGGTTACTGTTACTGGGTGTCGAGAGGAGGAGGTTGTACGTTTCTCTGGTGCTGCTGTGGAGTTCTATCGTTAGCTGTGGTGCAGGGTGACAGGAGCTGTGGTGCAGGGTGACAGGAGCTGTGGTGTAGGGGGACATGAGCTGTGGTGCAGGGTGACAGGCGCTGTGGTGCAGGGTGACAGGAGCTGTGGTGCAGGGTGACAGGAGCTGTGGTGCAGGGTGACAGGAGCTGTAGTGCAGGGTGACAGGAGCTGTGGTGCAGGGTGACAGGCGCTGTGGTGCAGGGTGACAGGAGCTGTGGTGCAGGGTGACAGGAGCTGTAGTGCAGGGTGACAGGAGCTGTGGTGCAGGGTGACAGGCGCTGTGGTGCAGGGTGACAGGAGCTGTGGTGCAGGGTGACAGGAGCTGTGGTGCAGGGTGACAGGAGCTGTAGTGCAGGGTGACAGGAGCTGTGGTGCAGGGTGACAGGGGCTGTGGTGCAGGGTGACAGGAGCTGTGGTGCAGGGTGACAGGAGCTGTGGTGTAGGGTGACAGGAGCTGTGGTGCAGGGTGACAGGAGCTGTGGTGCAGGGTGACAGGAGCTGTGGTGCAGGGTGACAGGGGCTGTGGTGCAGGGTGACAGGAGCTGTGGTGCAGGGTGACAGGAGCTGTGGTGCAGGGTGACAGGAGCTGTAGTGCAGGGTGACAGGAGCTGTGGTGCAGGGTGACAGGGGCTGTGGTGCAGGGTGACAGGAGCTGTGGTGCAGGGTGACAGGAGCTGTAGTGCAGGGTGACAGGAGCTGTGGTGCAGGGTGACAGGGGCTGTGGTGCAGGGTGACAGCAGCTGTGGTGCAGGGTGACAGGGGCTGTGGTGCAGGGTGACAGCAGCTGTGGTGCAGGGTGACAGGAGCTGTAGTGCAGGGTGACAGGGGCTGTAGTGCAGGATGACAGGAGATGTGGTGCAGGGTGACAGGAGCTGTAGTGCAGGGGGGACAGGAGCTGTGGTGCAGGGTGACAGAGTGAGATGAGAGGTAGGAGAGTGCGTGGAGGGGAGTAGAGTGAGATGAGAGTGGAGAGGCAGGGTGACATTGGCTGTAGTGCAGGGTGACAGGAGTTGTAGTGCATTCTTTTACATGACCAAACTTCATAGCGACGGGGTTAATTGTGATAAGATAATACTAAAAATCCTTTACCCTTTCTGGAAATAAATACAGGAGATGATAAGATGTTCAAACACCAGACAGACATCTATTATTACGAGGCATCGATTTTGCATTAACCACACATTTAGTACTTGTGGAAAAACAATGCGAAACAAATATGCCTTCATCATCATGCATTGTCCTCGATACTGATTGGTTTACACCGGCTGCACAGCCTCCTTCACGGCTACGTCTCAGCGGTGTCATCGAGCAAAGAACCGCCAAAGCATTAATAGCCCTGGTTAAGCCGTTTTAGCTATGGGACACTTTTACTGGTAGGAACCTCCTGGTTACACCAACCCACAGGGAATTATTGTGTCCGTCGTGCAGGGAGGGGCTGGGTGGGGAGGGAGGGGCTGGGTGGGGAGGGGAGGGTGGGGAGGGGCTGGGTGGGGAGGGTGGTGTTGGGTGGGGGGTGGGGCTGGGTGGGGAGGGGCTGGTCACCCCGTGGTGCCCTTATAAAACTCAAAGTTTAACCTACTCACGCCGGCTTGTGCCCGCCCTCATAGTCGGGCATATTTGCGGAATGCACTACGCCGCCGTTGACCCTGGCCATTGACCGAGCAACCCAACGTTCCTACCAGCTCCCTCCGCAGGAATGTGTTTGCCATACACATAACTGCTTAACACGATTATGTTGATGATGATGTTGATGTTGGTGATGATGATGGCGATGATGATGTTGGAGATGGTGATGATGTCAGTGATGATGTTGGTGGTGGTGATGATGATTCTGTTAGTTATATTGGTGGTAATGATGATGGTGGTGACGTTGGAGATGATGATGTTGGTGATGATAATGTTGATGATGATGATGATGGCGATGCCGGAGATGATGATGATGATGATGATGTTTATATTGGAGATGATGTTGGAGATGGTGATGATGCCAGTGATTATATTGGGGGTGATGATGGTGGTGATGTTGGAGATGATAATGTTGGTGATGATGATGTTTTTGATGATAATGATGATGTTGGTGGTGATGATGGCGATGTCGGAGATGATGATGTTGGATATGATGTTAATGATGATATTGTGATGATGATGATGGACTAACTATGGTGTTCTATAACGGAACCATATAGCGACATCCATCTAGAGCAGTGGTTCTTCTGAACCTGGGGTGCGAGATGCCCTTTCTGGGGGTGCGAGTCCGTGGCCAGATTTGTCTTAGAAGGTAAATAATCGAAAACACACATTAAGCACGGGCACGCAAGTACAACTTACTTTGTGTCATCAAACCAACATATGTATTCATATTATAATAAATGTTTACGATTGAGAACCAATCGGGTGCAAGGCTGCGGTGAAGGTTAAGAACCGCTGGTTTCGTGTATTCGGCTGCTATATATGTCCACGTGATCAGCCACTTCGTTGAGCTATCATCTGTGGCCAGGTCGCTTCTTAGAAAAATAGATATATAGCTCAGTGAGCCTTACCTGGTAAAATGAAATAGTTTAGTTATTACATCCCTTCGCTTGATCACATCCACTCTTGTCTGGACATGGGTCCCATCACTCACCTTGTTACAAATGATAGCAAATACATTAAAGCAGGGCGTGTGTGCGTGTACGTGTGTGTTTATTAACTGGCTCATCAAACGAGCAGAACGTAATTTTAATAAATGCAATAGCATTTGCTCAGGTTGGTGCGTTTGATGAATTCAAAAAGTAAAATAAAAACGGACGAAATCAAAGGTAATGGATTAATTATGGAGCGTTCACGAAGGAGTCCAAAACCAAGTCCCCCGTTTGAAGATTAAACGGAAGAGCCGGTAGCGAATTGAAGTGAAAATCACCTTTTTATATTTTTGCTGGGATATTTACATTTGCACAAGGGACGAAATATTTTACGATGCAACCTGCAATGTGGTATTCTACGGAGTCGACCAGATGAACAACACGTCGTCCGAAACCTACCGTGCGAGTAGGGCACGTCTAGCATAGGTAAACATAGCACGCGCGCTCGTGCACCACAAGGCGCGTGCACGTGCGAGGCTCACAACAACTGGCGGATAAAACGCGAGCGAGCCGGCTCCAGTGGGGAGCACTGGTCGTGCATCTGCCGGTGATCTCAGTCAGCCAACCCATGGAAACTGGGTCTGTTCCGTGACCTCGTGCCAGCAGCGAGGCGTCGACAATTGATTTAATTTGGCATCAAAGTGCACCCAGCATGGCACAAGCGCTGTGGTAGCGATCGGCGCAACGAACCCGGCGAACCCGAGTTCGATTACCGCCTCACGGCCAACACGAGTGACGATTATTTGAACCGGTTCTGTGCCTCCCCTCAGTCGACGCAGCCTAAAATGAGTGCCTGGTGCGGTGTGTACAACATCAGCACTGGAGAGACAAAGACGGCCCGGACGTGGTCCTGACCACCCACCCCCTCGTGTCCCTTTCCGGCCTTCATAGGTGCTCGCTAACACGCACTTGCCCCAACAGCGTGTTAAGGCTACACGGGGGATCTTTGTCTCTGTGACGTGTTGTGGGCAAGGCGAATGGTTGGAGGAATCGAGGCGATGACCAACAGAGGCCCTGGGTTTGTGCGAGGGGCTGGTGAATATTGTGACCTGAAATCGACAGAGAGAGACACACACACACGTAAACATCAAACAACAGGGAAATAATGTCCTTGACATGCAGGATGCTTCACTTTTGGTCACTCGAGTGGTGAGTGCGTGGAGGAGAGTAGAGTGAGATGAGTGGGGAGAAATAGGAGATTGCGTAGAGGGGAGTAGAGTGAGATGAGAAGGGAGATGTAGGAGAGTGCGTGGAGGGGAGTAGAGTGAGATGAGAGGGGAGAAATAGGAGATTGCGTAGAGGGGAGTAGAGTGAAATGAGAGGTAGGAGAGTGCGTGAAATGGAGTAGAGTGAGATGAGAGGGGAGAGGTAGGAGCGTGCGTGGAAGGGAGTAGAGTGAGATGAGTGGAGAGAGGTAGGAGAGTGCGTGGAGGGGAGTAGAGTGAAATGAGTGGGGAGAGGTAGGAGAGTGCGTGTAGGGGAGTAGAGTGAAATGAGTGGGGAGATGTAGGAGAGTGCGTGGAGGGGAGTAGAGTGAAATGAGAGGGGAGATGTAGGAGAGTGCGTGGAGGGGAGTGGAGTGAGATTAGAGGGGAGAGGCAGGAGAGTGCGTGAAATGGAGTAGAGTGAGATGAGAGGGGAGAGGTAGGAGCGTGCGTGGAGGGGAGTAGAGTGAGATGAGTGGAGAGAGGTAGGAGAGTGCGTGGAGGGGAGTATAGTGAGATGAGAAGGGAGAGTGCGTGGAGGGGAGTACAATGAGATGAGAGGGGAGAGGTACGAGATTGCGTGGAGGGGAGTAGAGTGAGATGAGAGGGGAGAGGTAGGAGAGTGCGTGGAGGGAAGTAGAGTGAGATGAGGGGGGAGAGGTAGGAGAGTGCGTGGAGGGGAGTAGAGTGAGATGAGTGTGGAGAGGTAGGAGAGTGCGTGGAGGGGAGTGGAGTGAGATGAGGGGGAGAGGTAGGAGAGTGCGTGGAGGGGAGTGGAGTGAGATCAGGGGGAGAAGTAGGAGATTGCGTGGAGGGGAGTGGAGTGAGATGAGTTGGGAGAGGTAGGAGAGTGCGTGGAGGGGAGTAGAGTGAGATGAGTGGGGAGAGGTAGGAGAGTGCGTGGAGGGGAGTAGAGTGAGATGAGGAGGGAGAGGTCGGAGAGTACGTCGAGGGGAGTAGAGTGAGATGAGTGGGGAGAAATAGGAGATTGCGTGGAGGGGAGTGGAGTGAAATGAGTTTGGGAGAGGTAGGAGAGTGAGTGGAGGGGAGTATAGTGAGATGAGTGGGGAGAGGTAGGAGAGTGCTGGGTGGCAGAGGCGACTGCAGGAGGACCAGGAGGAAGAGGAGAAACGACTCTGATTGACGTGGGGGCCGTAGCTTCGTCATCTTCTGGGGCCGTTCCCTGACGCGACGGCTCCTCATCGTCCTCACCTCGTCACGACGACGCCACACCCACAGCAGGAGCGACGCCATTGGTACGGGGACGGCTTTCAGAACGCCTCTGTGCGACTCTTGACCGACCGACCGCTCGTTCATGTCGAGACCCAATCTCTCAAACTTTACTGGACCTACTACTGCGCTGACTTCCAACTGAGCTCAGTGCTACATGGGGCGCCATGGTGGCGATGTATTAACTACCTCGCCTGGTATAACAAATAGGTCGTGGGTTTGATCCCGACCCTAACGCCTGTTGTGTATTTGGAGTTGACGTCTCTTTCTCTATCTCCGTAGTCACGTGGATTTCTCCCCGGGTCCTCCGGTTGTTCACCTCCACATTTAGATCAACGTCACGCTTTGAGAGTATTTGGCTGCCGTAAATGAACCGTATGGCGGAACTCCGTGGTCCCGAATGAACGGAAGTCAAAATCGCAAATAATTAATTTATTTTTGGCGACTCCATCTCACCTCGCGACCCACCTGGCGCAGATCATTTTGTTGTCATGTCGTGCAAGCGCAACGAGGACAAATGCGCAGAAGAAACACAAATGTGAAACTTTGATTAGCGCATCGTGTAGAGCTCGTCGAGACCAAGAGATTGCCGTATCGTTCGCCTTCAACAGACATAAAATGACGTCACAACGCAGTTCATGCGAGAGCCGGGGGCTTATGGAATCACGGGGTCCCGCCATAAGGTTCAAATGTCCACGTGATGATATGCCACTTCGTTGAGCTATCATTTGTAATGGCCAGGTCGCTTTTGAAAAAAAAGCCATACAGCTTAGTGGACCTTGCCTGGTCAAATAAAAACATAGTTTAGTTGATCACCGTTTCAAAGTCCTCTCCATTCCGCTCAATTCCATTGGCTGAAGTCGCCCTGCTCCCACAATGCACCGCGCGCAGTGCTGTATAATTTTTGCGCCTCTCACGTCACGTGTGACGGGCCTGCTTCGCGTCCACCAATAAGGGACGATGCACCTCCAGGCTCTGTGACTCCTTGACGCACAACAGCCACGAGACGATGCCGATCTCTTTGGGTTAATGTTTTTCATAAAATTCCACTCTTAATGACCACACTCCAACGCCACCCATCAGCGAATACTTACAAGGAAGTCTGTTGAAACAACTTAGATTCACAGAGCATTCAATTCGATCACAAAGCACTCTTTCGGCTATTGCCTCAATACATTAGAAATCCTTATTCGTTCTAGGAGTTTGAGGTATTCGCACCCATTTCATTCTTCACCTGAAGACGGCTGCTTGCGTTGTAGCCGAAACGTCGTGAGAATTGTTTTATTATGTTTTATTTTTATTATTTTATTACTTCCCTTCTACGTGACTTTACCGAAAGAACCAAGAAGATGTATTCGCACCCGTTTAGGAGCTCGGGGGTGTTTCACTCCTTGGCCCTCTAGATGTGGAATGCTCTGCCCTGAAGATCTGCGTCTGACCGCTGAGATTCTCCCATTTAAAGACGGGTCACCCTGTCGCGCCACTTTCAGAAGGCGCTTCTGCGGCCATCTGGAACGCTTCTTCCTTCTCGTAAATTCGGAAACAACTGGGAGCTACGCAACGTTGAAATCGTCTAAGATTGAAAAAATCATGTCTTTAGAACTGCTTTTTGCGTTTAGCCTGTTGCCCTTTCCTCCCACACCTCCGATTAGCACGGTTGGCGACGTAGGGTGCGAAAAAAGTTCAACACACATACATTTAGAAATAAATTAAAAACGTGCTTATTTTCTATATGTTAGATGAACTGAAGATGACTGAAGATAAACATATGTTACTGTTCGGCGCTCTGAAGCCCTTCGTTGGCTCTTCTCCGTCACATCTCGGACAAACAGCCACGTTTAAAACACAATAGCCACTGTGCACCAGGTCAAATCTCACTTTCTAATGAGCCCTATTGATTTACTGAGTGCTTCGAGGGTTTAAAAACAACACGCACACACACGTTCGGGCCGAGCGCGTTAACCAACCAAAGAACGATTGCGACTAAAGAGACCAAGTTTAAAGCAACAACAACAGTAACAAAACAACAACAATGGCAACCAAAATGTAACTTGACTCGCGTTTCAAGGGAAGACTTGAACATGCAGCTTGGTCGACATTTCCAATTCAAGCGCGGGCGTGGAGGATATTTGGGGAATTGCAGGCCACCTTTTTTGCATCACTTTGGTAAACACGAGTCAACAATAACACATTAATATGCCCTTCGGGGAAGATGCTAATTCGCGATTTGCATGTTTATTTACTTTCCAATCTGCTTTTAAAAAAAATAAAAAATAAAGGTTAGTGTTTATGCGTGGACGGTGCCCTATCTTATAAAGGATGGCGTTCCAGTGAATCCAGCAAAGCCGCTCATTGTAGTGGGCTCCTGTGAGAACCCGCAGCGCGATTGTCTTCGAGTTTTTTGTTTGTATTTCGATGCTCTTTTGCATATTCCTCACATTCGCGACGCCACCCTTGGCGGAGGAGGCACGCATCAAAGCACACGGACCACTCCACATTTCCCCTGCAGACTCCAGAACTACGCACTGCTCTCCAGCACCTCCGATGCGCACTGTTGGCGACGTACGGTGTGAAAGAAGTTCAACACACACACATACAGATATCAAGGGGGCATCACGTGCCACCATTAAAGGAGCCGGTGTCACGTACATCTGTGAACAACGAGACGTTGAGCCAGCACAGCTGAGAACCTGGGTTTGAGGCCTGGGTCTGCGTCTATGTGTGTCTCACAGGGGGCTAGCGCTCTGCGCTATGAACCCGGCGACGCGGGTTCGATTCACGCTCACGGCCAACACTAGTGACGATTATCTGAACCGGTCCTGGGCCTACCCTAGGTCGACTCAGCCTCAAATGAGTACCTGGTGCGGTTTGTAAACATCGCCACTGGGGAGACAAAGGCGGTCGTGCGTAGTGCTGGCCACCCACCCCCTCGTGTGCCATTACGGCCTTCATAGGTGCTCGCTAACAGCACTTGCCCCAACACTCTTTGGTTCTTTCGGTAAAGTCACGTAGATATAAAAGAAACCACGACGTTTCGGGATTTATTTTATTTTTTACCTACGTGACTTTACCGAAAGAACCAAAGAGTATGGATTCCTGCAGTCACGAAAACTTCAAATCAAGACTTGTCCCTATAGTCTGTTAAGGCTTTATGGGGATCTTAGTATTTTTCATAATGGCCGTGTCAGAGACACACGGAGCCAACACAGCTGAGGTCGTGGGTGTGAACCCGGCTTGTAGGCGCCCGTGACGAACCCAGGTGGCCACGTGTCGTGATTTAAACGTTTCGGCCCCGTCACCAACGACTGCACGGAACGAGATCCACCGTCGCGCACCTCGAGGCGGCTTCTCGCCGAGTTCAGCCGAGCGCGACTCTGGGCGCTGAGATTGAGAAACGAGTCGGAGGAGGAGGAGAGACGCGCGGGGAACCGCTCCTCGGAGAGCGTGGAGGGCGTGGGGTGGCGGAGGAGGTGGTGGTGGAGGTGGAAGAGGTCGTGAAGAAGGAGGAGGTGGAGGATGGGGAAGGAGTATGAGCAGCAGGAGAAGGTGGAAGACGAGGGTGAGGAAGAGGGTGGTGAGGGTGGTGAGGAGGTGTGTTGAGTCTATGAGCAGTGTTGAGTCTATGGGCAGTGTTGTGTCTATGGGCAGTGTTGTGTCTATGGGTAGTGTTGAGTCTATGGGCAGTGTTGAGTCTATGGAGAGTGTTGAGTCTATGGAGAGTGTTGAGTCTATGGGCAGTGTTGAGTCTATGGGTAGTGTTTAGTCTATGGGTAGTGCTGAGTCTATGTGTAGTGTTGAGTCTATGGGCAGTGTTGAGTCTATGGAGAGTGTTGAGTCTATGGAGAGTGCTGAGTCTATGGGCAGTGTTGAGTCTATGGGTAGTGTTTAGTCTATGGGCAGTGTTGAGTCTATGGGTAGTGTTGTGTCTATGGGCAGTGCTGAGTCTATGGGCAGTGTTGTGTCTATGGGCAGTGTTGAGTCTATGGGCAGTGTTGAGTCTATGGGCAGTGTTGAGTCTATGAGCAGTGTTGAGTCTATGGGCAGTGTTGTGTCTATGGGCAGTGTTGAGTCTATGGGCAGTGTTGTGTCTATGGGTAGTGTTGAGTCTATGGGCAGTGTTGTGTCTATGGGCAGTGTTGAGTCTATGAGCAGTGTTGAGTCTATGGGCAGTGTTGAGTCTATGGGCAGTGTTGTGTCTATGGGCAGTGTTGAGTCTATGGGCAGTGTTGTGTCTATGGGTAGTGTTGTGTCTATGGGCAGTGTTGTGTCTATGGGTAGTGTTGAGTCTATGGGCAGTGTTGTGTCTATGGGTAGTGTTGAGTCTATGGGCAGTGTTGTGTCTATGGGCAGTGTTGAGTCTATGGGCAGTGTTGTGTCTATGGGCAGTGCTGAGTCTATGGGCAGTGTTGTGTCTATGGGTAGTGTTGAGTCTATGAGCAGTGTTGAGTCTATGGGCAGTGTTGAGTCTATGGGCAGTGTTGAGTCTATGGGCAGTGTTGAGTCTATGGGCAGTGTTGAGTCTATGGGTAGTGTTGTGTCTATGGGTAGTGTTGAGTCTATGAGCAGTGTTGAGTCTATGGGCAGTGTTGAGTCTATGAGCAGTGTTGAGTCTATGGGCAGTGTTGAGTCTATGGACAGTGTTGAGTCTATGGGCAGTGTTGTGTCTATGGGCAGTGTTGAGTCTATGGACAGTGTTGAGTCTATGAGCAGTGTTGAGTCTATAGGCAGTGTTGAGTCTATAGGCAGTGTTGAGTCTATAGGCAGTGTTGAGTCTATAGGCAGTGTTGAGTCTATAGGCAGTGTTGAGTCTATAGGCAGTGTTGAGTCTATAGGCAGTGTTGAGTCTATGGACAGTGTTGAGTC
Source organism: Lampetra planeri (assembly GCF_965212315.1). Taxonomy (NCBI): domain Eukaryota; kingdom Metazoa; phylum Chordata; class Hyperoartia; order Petromyzontiformes; family Petromyzontidae; genus Lampetra; species Lampetra planeri. The sequence continues at coordinate 5,101,866 of NC_136156.1, forward strand.
TATGAGCAGTCCTGAGTCTATGGGCTGTGCTGCTCAATGTGCAGGGGAAGTTAATTCCAGTGGAGGGGTGCAAATATGGAGAAGGACCGAACACGGGATTTTAAATCGCGAGATGAATAGCGATCGTCCTGTCGATATAACACAATTATTGCCCTTGCCACAGCAATGTGGAATTTCCAACAAGGGGCTCAGGGCTGCTAAGAGGCGGACGAGAACGGCTCCGCCCTCGTTTGAGCGGCGGCTTCAAACTCCGATGCCAAGTCGCGCTTTGTGTTTTTTTTTGAGAAACGTGTTAATATTTTAATGAGCTCCGGCTTCGCGCGGAAAGCGCTCGCTCGCGCGCGCGCGCGTGTACATATAATTTATTATATATATTTTTTAAAATGCAAATGCGAATTGACAAATATTAACGGAGAGTGTTATATTTCACGGCAATGATAATTTGCGAACGATAACACGAACTAATAAAAACGAACAGCTAAGGCTATTAAAAATACGTTTACTGAATTAATACTCACCCGAGTAAAAAAAAAACCACGGCCAAAACTCGGAGGGCGCGTGTTTCGAACTGAGCAGCGGCTACCTGTAATTAAAAGAAGGGAATTAAAAAGACACACAAGCTCGTCCGTTATTTACGCCGTAGGCTGCTAAATACTGACAAACAGCGAAGGCTTAACATCCGAATATTAAGTATTAACCTCCCGGTCACGTTTGATTATTGCAAAATTACGTTGAAGATAACAAAAACAAAATTAAAAGCATCACATGCAGATGCCCCTACATTGGGTGGAGTTTGAGTGGAGCGAGGCAGGGCAAGTGCTGTTAGCGAGCACATGTGAAGGCCGGCGCGGCGCACGAGGTGGTGGTGTGGCGAGAACCACGCCCGGCCGCCTTTGTCTCCCCAGTGCTGATGTTTTTTTATTTTTAACACACCGCACCAGATACTCACTGAAGGCTGAGTAGACCTAGGCGAGGCCCAAGACCAGTTCATATATTCTCTGTCACTCGTATTGGTCGTGAGTGGTGAGTAGCGCGTTGCACTAACCACTGCGCCACCACTCACCTTTAGCATAAACAGACTTCAAAATGTACAACGCCACACGCTTATCCCAAAACGTAAGGAAAACGCATTGCAAAGTGTCTACTTAACAAATGCCTTGGTACCAGGGATGAAAGGTTAAATATAACCACGAATATTAACGAATGTTTAACTTTTTTAATGACCATTAAAATGTACAGTTTATTTCGTGTTAATTTCCCTCTTTCTCTCTCAATCTCGCACTGTGCTGACAGTGCCAGGCTCACACTCATCATCATCATCAGCATGGTCGTCGTCATCATCATCAACATCACCCATGGTCATCAACATCATCAAAGTTGCAGCTAACACATTACTGCGGAGGGAGCTGGTAGGAACGTTGGGTTGCTCGGTCAATGGCCAGGGTCAACGGCGGCGTGGTGTATTCCGCAAATATGTCCGACTGTGAAGGCGGGCACAAGCCGGCGTGAGTAGGTTAAACGTTGAGTTTTATAAGGGCACCACGGGGTGACCAGCCTCTCCCCACCCAGTCCCACCCCTCCCACCCCCTTCACCCAGCCCCACCCTCCCCACCCAGCCCCTCCCCACCCAGTCCCTCCCCAACCTCCCCTCTCCACCCAGCCCCACCCCTCCCATTTTTGGATGCACGACGGCCGGACGGACGGACACAATCATCCCCTGTGGGCTGGCATAACCAGGAGGTTCCTACCAGTATTAAGCGACTCCGAAGGAATGATGGGCTGAGATAACCCCTAACCAGGATGTGAACTCGTAACCTTACGATTGCGAGCCGCTCGCCCTTCCACTGAGCCACCTGGACCAGACTGAATAAATCTTCACAAGGAGTTCCGTGACACAGTGTGGTGCACTGCTCACTGCATCAGGAATCCCGTTAAGGATTCATGAACGAGGGCAGAATGAATACAAAACTAACGAGAACGAAATTCCATTTTATTTTATTTTTAAATAACGAACGTTAAAGAAATCAAAATGAAGAGAAAACACGAATAGTAAGACGCAAGCATACAACATTACTTAAACGTATCATTACGATGCAGGTCTTTCTCATTCCACTGCTGGATGAAGACCTCCCCACGTCCATACTTCGCGATGCTGCCCACAGCCGGTTGGTGGAAGTGGTGGTGGGTGGGGGGGGTGTGCAGGTATCCGTTCAGATATCATTCGCCACTGATGTTAACCGTGAATCAAAGTCAGGGTCTCCCAACTCCATTCCTCCCGGACGCACTCACGCCCACCACGCTCCGTCTTTCCGCGTTTACCAATGTACTCTGTCCTGCCCCAGCCAAATACACAAATTTAACTCGTTTCACGCTTCTCGCGCCCGATGATTGTTAACACACACCCCACGTGACGCGCGAAGCAATTAACCCTGTCTGTGTTAACAGAGCCGATTCACATTAAGATTGAGATCTCAACGTTTGTGTGTGTGCATGTGTCCCGCGTGTGTGTACAAGTGTGTGTGTGTGTACTCGTGTTCAGTGTGTGTGTATACACGTGTTTTGTGTGTGTGTGTGGGTGGGTACACGTGTATGTGTGCAATGTGTGTACATGTGTTCCGTATGTGTGTGTGGGTACATGTGTATGTGTGTATGTGTGTACACGTGTTCCATAGATGTGTGGGGGTACACGTGTATGTATGTACACTTTTCAGTGTGTGTGTACATGTGTTCCGTTTGTGTGTGGGGGTACATGTGTATGTGTGTACACGTGTTCCGTATGTATATGTGTAAGTACACGTGTATGTGTGTACACGTGTTCTGTGTGTGTGGGTACACGTGTATGTGTGTACACGTGTTCTGTGTGTGTGGGTACACGTGTGTGTGTGCACACGTGTTCCGTGTGTGTGTGGGTACACGTGTATGTATAAACACGCGTTCCACGTGCGCGTGTGCACGTGACGCAGACAGCGTGAATTGCTCAGCGTGTCACGTGCGACGTCTTTAACAATCATCTGGCGCGTGAATACGGGGAACGAGTTAAGTTCGTATTTGAGGGGAGGAGGAGTTTATGGTGGTCGTGAGGGGGCCCGCGAGGACTCCAGTTGGTAGGGGACCCTGGCCGCTAGAAATCCGACAACACGAATGATATCTGAACAGATACTTGGACCCCTCCCCTCCCCCTCCACCACTTTCACCACCCGGCTCTGACCTGCCCAGGATGATTTGTGGACAAACGGCCAAACAGTCCCCATGGCTTGGGGAGGCCTCAGAGGTCGCAAACGGGTTTTGATTCCTTACCCGTACCCGGCCGCACCAGGGTCGCAAATGGGCACCCTTCCCCGATCCAGCCGGGTACGGGTAGCCGTTCCCTACCCGTACCCGTACCCTACCCGAAATGAGTGACAAACGGTTACTAACCAGTGACTCACGGCCTATCCGTACCCGTACCCGGCCGGGTACGGGTAGCCGGGTATCGGGTAGGGTACGGGTATCGGGTTACCCGGTCGCGACCTCTTGGAGGCCTTCACTCTGCAGTGGAATGACAAATATCTGTCTCGTCCGTGATGTGTTTAAGTAGTGCGCGAGATTGGAGTTGGGGAGATTCAGGGTTAAGAGGTAACGATGGCCTTTGTTTATTCTGCAACCATGTGCATCTACAAATCGTCGTTAATACGAGGCTTCTCCTGGGTCAATGATCCACCGTCGAGAGAGAGCGAGCGCAATGTGCCTACCTCGTGCATCTAAACTCAACTATATATTATTGATTGACTTAAAGCTTTCGTGACTGCAGCAATTCATACTCTTTGCGCATTTCTGTAAAGTGAAGACGATTGCTTGTGTGGCGATCGAAACGTCGTGATTTTTTTTCTATCTACGTGACTTTACCGATAGACCCAAAGAGCATATATTATTGTGTATATATTTTATGTATTTTACCATGTATTTCCCCACTGAGCCGATAGAGCTCTTTTTCAGAATCGACCTGGCCACAAATGATTGCTCAACGAAGTGGCTTATCGCGTGGACATGCATAGCAGCCAATTATTCTCAGTGTGGAAGGGGAAAATCCACGCAAATGACTGGGAAAGCGACATCCAAACACCAAACGTACAGCAGGCGTCTGGATCGGGATCGAGCCTACGACTCCCTGCAGACCAGGCGAGGGAGTTAACATCTCATCACTCCGAGCCTCGTCGAAAATCTTGGCAGCTCGCTAACGGCGGTGGTGGTGATGATGGTGGTGGTGATGATGATGGTGGTGATGTTGTTGATAAGAATGACGAAAATATTGCTGTTGTTCATCGTGATGATTACGATGACCATCATGTTAATGATTGGGATATTGCTGTTAAGAATGCTGGTCATTATAGTGTTAATGATGATGTTAGTGATACTAATGGTGATGTATACTTTGTAATCAATAATTGTGTTGATATTCTTAGTAATAATCGTGACGCTGATGATATTGTGAATTATAACAATGCTGTCAATGATGATGAAATTGATAATGATAATAATGATGGTGATACTCTAAATAATACAACGATATTGACATTGTTAATGATGACGATAATGCTATTGATGGTAATATTATTGATTTTCATAATAATTATGATAATTGTCATGTTCATCACGACGATAATGATAATGATGATCCAAAAATATGTAAACAGTGGCGATTGTAAATAAAGAAATTAACTTCAATAACGAGCGTGTAACTAGAGATAACTGTGTAAATTACAGTGATGACGATGATTATGTAAATGACGACGACGATGATGATGATATCGATGACGGACTTATGGCCATAACCACAAAGGAAACACCAAAGACAAAGGTCCCCCGTATAACCTGAGCAGACTGTTGGGGCAAGTGCTGTTAGCGAGTAGCACCTATGAAGGCCGGCACGGCACACGAAACGGGGTGCGTGACCAACACCACCACCACACACACAACGACAAACATTACAAACGCAAACAGAAATAAAAACAAACAAAAAACCACGACGGATTTATATATTTAATTACTTATTTTCATAACCGCCCCCCCCTGCTCCCGCCGCCGCCGACTTAGCACCCACAACGGCTGAACGCCCTCGGGGCTACGAAACCAGAGGCAAGCTGGGTGCTAAAAAAAACCCGACCTCTGCACCCAAAATCCCACCCCCCCCTTAATTCCCAATAGCTCCCTCGCATCTCTTGCACACACCCCCCCCCGCCCGCCCTCCTTCCCTATCCCCCTCCAGGCAGGTGAAAGTCGGCCCCTACCCTCGCACGCCCCGTGCCAAACCCCGTTTAGCGAGGGGGCTCCAAATTCTTCCTGTCATCCGGAAAATTGTTGGCGTGCTCGGGCAGCGAGCGCAGCGCCCCTACCCCCGAGTCACGCGCGCACATCGCTCGCAATTAAACGCTCTGCTGCCCTGATTAATGCTCCCAGCTCCAACGCCTCGCCACAGCCGCTCGGCACGCACACACACACACACGCGCGCCAACACTGCACCACACACGCTACACTACACACTACAGAGGCAAAGATCTCCCGTGTAGCCTGCAACAGAATGTTGGGCCAAGTGCTGTTGGCGAGCACCTGTGATGGCCGGCACGGCACACGAAGGGGTTGGGTTGCCGGCAAACCACGCCCGGCCGCCTTTGTCTCCCTTAGTGGCGATGTTTACACACCGCACCAGGTACTCATTTGAGGTTGAGTTGACCTAGAGGAGGCTCAGGACCGGTGTCAGATCATCGTCACTGGTGTTGGCCGTGAATCGAACTTGGACAGCCAGGCTCGTAGCGCGATCCGCTACATTATCGCTCCCCTCACTACACTACAAAGATCCCCCACATAGCCTTTAACAGCCTGTTAGGGCAAGTGCTGTTAGCGAGCAACTACACACTTACACACAACCACCATGCAACGTACACACGCGCGCACACGCGCGCGCGCTCCGTTTCCCCGTCTGCTAACCGCTCCAACATTTCACTGTTGTGGTTTTAATTTTAATTATTTGCCGTGGCGTGCAGAGGCGGCGGGGGCATCGTGGGGAGGGCAGCCCGCGGTAGTAGCGGCAGCGGCGGCGGTGCCATTTGTTGGGTGGCTTTCGTGCGCGCTGTTGATTCTATTGTCTGTTATTGTTGTTGTGGTGGTGGTTGTGGTTGTTTTAGTGGTGGTGGTTGTGATGGTGGTGGTGATGGTTGTTGTTGTGGTGGTGGACCGGCGTGGTGGCACTTGCCCCAGCAGTCTGTCAAGGCTATACGGGGGATCTTTGTCTTTGGTGGTGGTTGTGGTGGTGAGAAACGATGTGCCAGTCGCGCTACGAACCTGTACCGCCCGAGTTCGATTCCCGCTCACGGCCACCAATACCGGTGACGATTATCTGAACCGGTCCTGGGCCTCCCCTAGCTCGACTCAGCCTCAAATGAGTACCTGGTGAAGTGTGCAAACATCGCCCACTGTGGAGACAAAGGCGGTCGGGTGTGGTGCTGGCCACTCACCCCTCGTGTAAAGTGTCGACCTTCATAGGAGTTCGCTAACAGCACTTGCCCCAAAAGTATTTTCAGGCCGTACGGGGGATCTTTGCCTGTTAAGTGAAAGGTGATTCTCTTTTTTCCTCACCGCAGTTGCTGAGCACAGAACCCAAAGGCACAACACGCCCAGCGGCCAGCAACAAACAGCTCCATTACAGTGGTGATAGTTAATGCTCTAAAGCCAAAGTGTCTCCCTGCTCACTTTGTGTTTTAAAGAAGGGCCGTTGCCCGAACGTCGCCTATTATATATTTCTCCTGTTAAGACCATAATGTTATTGACGGATGTGTTGAGTCTTCTGTTAATCGTCCCTTGCTCAGTTTGTTGATGATGTTGTTGTTGTTGGCGCCGTTTATGTTGTTGTTGGTGTTGTCGGTGTTTGCGCGCTGCACCAAACAATAATTTGAGGCTGAGTCAACCTAGGGTAGGCCCAGGACCGGTTCAGATAATCGTCACTGTTCTAGGCCGTGAGCGAGAGAATCGAAATCGGGTCGCCAGGTTCGTAACGCAGCGCGCTAACCGCTACACCACCGATCCCTACACAAATACAAAGATCCCCCGTATAGCCTTAACAGACTGTAGGGGCAAGTGCTGTTAGCGAGCACCTATGAAGGCCTGAACGGTACACGAGGGGGTGGGTGGCCAGCACCACGCCCGACCGCCTTTGTCTCCCTAGTGGCGATGTTTACACACCGCACCAGGTACTCATTTGAGGCTGAGTCGACCTAGGGGAGGCCCAGGACCGGTTCAGATAATCGTCACTGGTATTTGCCGTGAGCGGGAATCGAACTCGGGTGGCCAGGTCCGTAGTGCAGCGCGCTAACCACTACACCACCGATCCCCACACACACATTCACATACACACGCACACACACACATACATACACACACACGCACATACACACACACCAGAAGGTTGTGCCTATATAATCCGTGTTGTCGGGTTCGTAAACACTACACTACCGCTTCCCGCTATGAACAGGGGTGAAACCGGACACAGATGTGACCAGGGCACCAGCGAAATTAGTTTTTTTTTTACTTTCGTTAACAAAATAAGTGACGCAAATATTCATCATGATCCACCAAAAAAATTGGCGAGATGCGTGCAATGTATAACGTTATTTCGATTTAAAGCTTTCGTGACTGCAGGGATTCATCTTCTTGGTTCTTTCGGTAAAGTCACGTAGGAGGGAAATAATAAAATAATACAAATACAACATAATAAAATAATTGTCACATCTTTTATTATGTTTTATTTTTATTATTTTATCATTCCCTTCTACGTGACTTTACCGAAAGAACCAAGAAGATATAACGTTATTGTTTTAGTTATAGCCCTTCACCACCCGACGGAGGTAATTAAATTAAACGTGTCACGTGCAGGGTAAATGTGCCAATTGATTTGGTGTATCAAAGACACCGGAGGAGGAGTGGGGAATGTTGGAAAGCACGAATGTCGACAACTACTTTTCAACACTTAGTCTTCCTCCTCCGATGCGCGGAAACGACCAAATCAATTGCCAAATTGTCCCATGTCGTGACAACAACTTGCTTTGTAAGGCTCCGTCGGGTGGTGGAGGGCTAGAAGGACAACAACAAAAGCTGACACCAAACACTCCACGATCTACACCCGAGCATAAACGAATTCTTCAATCCTAACAATGGTCGTGAGAGCCGACACGTATAAGCGTCTGAATATTCATTGACCCCCGTGTCGTTTGTACTTTAACCGATGACTTCCCGAGTGAATGAACGTCATCAAGAAGCGTGCCTGACTTGTCACAGAAGGAGCGAGTCCCAACGCAGGCGCATGCCGAGGTGACATGAGTGGCGTTCCTCGGGGACTTGCTTTTGCACGGAGAGGAAGACCGAAGTTTGGACTTTGTTCCTTGCATGTCACCCAGTGGACTCATCGCTCTCGCTGGTGAGTTAGGAGCTGAGAGCGAGCTCGACATTCGGGGGCGACGCGGTGGCCAAGATTGTTCACTCTCGCGTCTCGTATGCAAGAGGTCGTTGGTTCGAACTCTCGCCCTGACGCCTGTATATTTGGAGTCTCTCCTCGTGGTCGCATGGAGTTTTCATTTCCCCGTGTCAGTGAGTAACGCGTAACTGTAATCAGATTACCAAAGGCAGATATCGTATGATTACTCCGTTTCCAATATATAACCAGATTACATTATTGCATCATCTGATTGCACACATCACATTGGTAAGGAGCGGTTCCGAAGACGAGCTCTAATCTCTGGCGAGATGTTAACTACCTCGCCCGGTGTGCAGGAGTTTGTGGGCTCGAACGCGACCCTGACGATGCCTGTGGTATATTTGGAGTTTGCATCTGTCTTTCTCCATGGTCGTGTGGATTTTTCTCCGGGTCCTCCGGTTTTCCCCTCCACATTTAGAAACGTGCATTTAGAGTATGTGGCTGCTATAAATGTCCACGTGGCGATGATAAGCCACTCGGTTGAGCTATCATTTGTGATAGCCAAGTCTCTTCTGAATAAGAGCTATACAGCTCAGTGGGCCTTACCCGCTAAACTAAATATTTATATTAAATTGCTTGCTGCAATAACACTATTTTCTATACTTTTCTTGTGATAACTTTTCTTGCTGTTTATACCTTTTTTTCTCGATTTGTTTAATTAATTTTAATGTCCTGAGGGTACAATTTGCTTAATATTTGGTATAAATAGGATTTGGCCCTTAATGGGCTTATGACTATAATTATTGTACAGCGTTGTGAGATGCAATTAGCATTAATGACGCTCGATGAAACTGAAATAAGTATTATTAACAATATGCTTATTGTCAACAAACGTATATAAAACATTTACTGAGTTCACTAATTGGTTGCTCTGAGAATATTGAAGGTGGTGGAGGGGGGGATTGCTTGCCCATTTCTCCAAATTTTCACTACAAAATCAACAAACTTATTCCTCAAAAACAAAATATGTATATTAACTGGACTCCGATAAGCTATACAGCTCTTTTCTATAGATATCCAGTATGGGCGGGTCAGCACGTTACAACAATAAACAAAACAAAAAACGATAGAAGTGGATATTATAGTCAAGACAAACACATCTCTTAAGAATATATACAGATCTGACTAAACATTTTTTTTAAAAATCTTACCAGGTAAAGCCCACTGAGCTATTAACACTGTGGCCTTAAAAGGAACAAATATTTAATCGGTGACGTTTCGGGAAATAGCCCTTCTTCATGGTTTTATTTAGAGTTGATGGGGCCCTGACCTGATAAGAATGTTTCTTTAATGTTTCCGGATGAACAGTTTGTAAATCGGTATGTGAATACTTATCGATGAGTATATGTTGCGTTACAAAGCCTTCACAATATATGAAAGCAATCATGGCGAAATTAACTCATGTGTATATATTAAAAAATAACATCATAAACGTGGCATGCGCATTGCATTCTGGGTAAAATCATTGGAGTGAGATCAATGGCAAGGATCTTCAGCGCGGTCGACTCAGCGATGCGTTCCCAGGTCCAGCTGTTCATTTAAAAGGATGCGCGAAAACCCTTAGAAGGAGGCATGTTCTCAAATGCTTTTTATTCCCGAAACTTTTAAGACACTTAATAAAAAATTAACCCGTAAAAACAAAGTTTTTCACTATAAATCCTTTATATGCGTGGCGGCTAGAGTCCTCTCGTCCTCTGGCTTGAGATGGCTGCCACCTATGGGTCAGATGATTGCCTGCCACCATTAAGCAATTGGTAATTAAATATAAAAAAAAAATCCTAAAAGTGTAAAATTTAGCTAAAAATTTTTCACGACAATTAATTGTCACGCACAACGAGTCTGTGTGGAAAATGTCAGCTCGATTGGATCACGGGAAGTGGGTTAAAAAACGACCGAAAGATTTGCACGGTCGTAAGCGCGCAAGCAAGCAAGTAAGTGAACTTAATATAAAGGATTTTAAAAATAGATGTCCCTGTTATACGATTCAAAACTAGTTTTATTTGAGTGTATTATAGCCCCTCACCAATTCTGTTGAGAAATCAAATGTGACATGTACACAAATGCAGTGTTCCAATACAAGGTACAACATATATATATATGCACCTACAAAGGGATATCGTTTGTCTCGCTTACGTTAATAAAAAAAACAACTACGTTTTAAGTGTATTCTAGATTTGCAGCTTTCGTGACTGCAAGGATTCATACTCTTAGGTTTTTCGGTAAAGTCACATGTAGGTAAATCTAGCTGTGAAGGTCCCACCTGATGACGGAGACTTGTGTTGCCTCCGAAACGTCGTGATCTCATAGTGTAAATGTTTACCCCGAACTCTCAATACTCTGATATTGCACTGTTTTTGAGTTGTACGCCTTCTGGTGTCATCTGGCCCTACACCAATGGGGACTAGGCTCTAAAGAAAGCCGTCTCGGGTGTGGGCCAATCAACTTCAAGGACAGTGCATATTATTATCCTTATCAGAGTTGCTTCTTTTTGTTTGCTTTATTGACTACTTGTGTTGTTGTCATTGCAAACATGATGCCTTGAATAAAGGTGTCAGTTTTGTACCAGCTAAAAGGGTAAAAACCTACCATTATATTTTGCCACTGGTAAAAGAGATCTCATAGTGTAAATGTTTACCCCGAACTCTCAATACTCTGATATTGCACTGTTTTTGAGTTGTACGCCTTCTGGTGTCATCTGGCCCTACACCAATGGGGACTAGGCTCTTAAGAAAGCCGTCTCGGGTGTGGGCCAATCAACTTCAAGGACAGTGCATATTATTATCCTTATCAGAGTTGCTTCTTTTTGTTTGCTTTATTGACTACTTGTGTTGTGGTCATTGCAAACATGATGCCTTGAATAAAGGTGTCAGTTTTGTACCAGTTAAAAGGGTAAAAACCTACCATTACTACGTGACTTTACCGAAAAACCTAAGAGTACGTTTTAGGTGTGTCTGAGGCTGAACGGGGAAACACAGAGTGCGCTTGAGTGGCCCCTCTGGATAAGACCTCATCCACTTTGACCATAGCCACGTCGTCTTCAACACGAGCACTGCCCATACGGTGAGCACTCGTTGCTGTCCAGTAGAACCCCTCTTAGCGAGCACCCCTGTTAACGAATAATCGCTTAACGACAGGCCTCCATCGAGCCCAATGTGTCGTGTATAGTGTAGTGTATAATAGTGTAGTGTATAGTGTAGTTTATAGCAGTGTAGTGTATAGTGTAGAGTAGAACCCCTCTTAGCGAGCACCCCTGTTAACGACTACTCGCTTAACGACGGGCCTCCATAGAGCCCAATGTGTAGTGTATAATGTAGTGTATAGTAGTGTATAGTGTAGTGTGTATAGTGTAGTGTGTATAGTGTAGTGTGTAGTAGTGTCGTGTGTAGTGTATAGTGTAGTATATAGTGGAGTGTATAGTGTGGTGTATAGTAGTGTATAGTCTAGTGTATAGTAGTATATAGTGTAGTGTATAATAGTGTAGTGTATAGTGTAGTTTATAGTGTAGTGTATAGTAGTGTATAGTGTAGTGTATAGTGGTGTAGTGTATAGTGTCGGGTGTAGTGTATAGTGTAGTATATAGTGGAGTGTATAGTGTGGTGTATAGTAGTGTACAGTCTAGTGTATAGTAGTGTATAGTGTAGTGTATAGCAGTGTAGTGTATAGTGTAGAGTAGAACCCCTCTTAACGAGCACCCTTGTTAATGACTAATCGCTTAACGACGGGTCTCCATCGAGACCAATTTGTAGTGTATAGTGTAGTGTATAATAGTGTAGTGTATAGTAGTATAGTGTATAGTAGTGTATAGTGTAGTGTATAGTAGTGTAGTGTATCGAGTATAGTCGTGTAGTGTATAGTAGTGTAGTGCCTCCATAGAACCCAATGTGTTCGCTTACCGAATAGTGTATAGTGGTGTACTGTATAGTAGTATAGTGTATAGTGTAGTGTATAGTAGTGTATAGTGTAGTGTATAGTAGTGTAGTGCCTCGATAGAACCCAATGTGCTCGCTTACCGAATATTCCTCTATTAACGACAGGCTGTTGTGGGTACAGTAAATATACATTTTATGCATCGATTAACCACGTTTCTCTTAATATTATGTGCTAAGAATATTGCTAGAATCTGTATGCATTAATATCAATTGTTTAAAAATGAGAAAAATAATTGGGGTTAAAAGCGGTAACTACCGATGCTATGGGTACGAATTAAGCCTTTGACATGTATTTCCTATACGCGCTTAACGACCAAATCGCTTAACAACCGGTGTCGTGTAACCAATTACCGTCGTCAAGAGGGGTTTTACTCCATTTTTGTTTCTTTTTGCGTTTGTCATTTTGTTGCCCCAGGTCACTCTTGCAACGAGACGAATCCTCGGCTCGTGAGACATCATACAACTTCAAAGCTTGAACGTTCTGACGTTGACACCGCCCACTGCTCATGTAACCGCGCGCACTGATCACATAACCCCGCCCACTGTTCAGATAGCCCCGCCCACTATTCAGGTAGCTCCGCTCACTACTCAGGTAGCTCCGCCCACTACTCATGTGCCCCCCCCCCAATGCCCGCATCATGAGTTGAGAATGAGGTGAGGTTGAAAAAATTAACCCGTAAAAACAAAGTTTTTCACTATAAATCCTTTATAAGCGTGGCGGCTAGAGTCCTCTCGTCCTCTGGCTTGAGATGGCTGCCACCTATGGGTCAGATGAATGGCTGCCACCATTAAGCAATTGGTAATTAAATATAATTTATTTTTCCTAAAAAGTGTAAAATTTTGGAAAATACATTGTCACGCACAACGAGTCTGTGTGCAAAATGTCAGCTCGATTGGATCACGGGAAGTGGGTTAAAAAACGACCGAAAGATTTGCACGGTCGTAAGCAAGCAAGCAAGTGAACTTAATATAAAGGATTTAAAAAGGGAACAGAGGGACAGCTTTCATTTAACTTGGACTGCCCCAACCGAACCGGGGCATTTGGTGGCTTTAAGTGGGAGCCACTGCCCAGCGATTGACACATAGATTTTGGGGGAGAAAAATCTAAATACATCTTCAGTGAGGGAGGCGGAACTTCATTGTTTTGCGACGAGAAGCTGCACACCTTTAAGGCCTGTACGTGCGTGTGCCTGTACGTACGTGTGTCTGCACTGCATATATTTAATAGCTAGTGCAGGTATCACGCGGAGTGAAGGAACACCGTGTAAGTCACTGATTCAACTGTTCTTTTCGGTGGAAACATCATTGTTTCCGAGTTATCAGCCACCCAGCAAATCCCACACACGGCCGCTCTGCGCACTCAGCCCCTGGTTATTAAATAACTCTTGCACGAACGGCTTTTTAATTAAAATGCTTTCGTGAGCTCCCGTTATAATACCCTCCAACTTGCCTTCAAATGCCCGAATTCAGGACACAAGGTGTTTGTTTTCATCCTCCAGTAGGCAGGTGGCTCAATGGGATGGCACATGAACAAACGTATTTAATCTCGGGGCCCTGCTTGCCAGTATCAAAACGATGAAGCAATACGAATGTTGAAACTTTTCTGGCAATTTATGCGACGTCTTTGAAACTGATTGGCCTACACCAGACAGCATTCTTTATGGCCTAGTCTCACCAGCAGTGTTCGACCAAAGAACGCCAAAAGGCGAACAGTACACAGACGATGCGCGTATCAGAGCATTTGTAGGTCGGTTTGAGCAGTTATATATGTTTAAGGGGACCTTTTATCCCAAGTTAAAAATGATGAAACAAGAAGAAGAGGTGAGAAGAATTGGCTAACTCTGGTGTAGGCCAATCAGATTAAAAGACAATGCATATATTATATTCTTGGTTCTTTCGGTAAAGTCACGTAGAAGGGGAAAAACACAATTAAATAATAAAAATAAAACAATCAAATTCTCACGACGTTTCGATTGCAACACAAGCAATCATCATTATTATTGTATTGTTTTCCCCTTCTACGTGACTTCACCGAAAGAACCAAGAATATTAATCCCTGCAGTCACGAAAGCTGTAAATCGAAATGCATATATTGCCAGAGCATGTTTGAATGTTGTGCCACAAGCGCGTGTGGTTAATGCAGACTTTATGCCTTGCAAAAGGTCTCTATTTGGTGTTTGAACATGTAAACACCTCCAGTTTTATTGCCAGAAATGCTAAAACCTCTTCTTAGGTTTTTTTCGGTAAAGTCACGTAGAAAGTAAAATAAAATAAAAACAAAAATCACGACGTTTCGGAGGCAACACAAGTCTCCGTCATCAGGTGGGACCGTCAGCCAGATTAGCTGTATCAAGTGGTCCCACCTGATGACGGAGACTTGTGTTGCCTCCGAAACGTCGTGATTTTTGTTTTTTATTTTATTTTACTTTCTACGTGACTTTACCGAAAAAACCTAAGAAGATGATTCCTTGCAGTCACGAAAGCTTCAAATTTAGAATTAATGCTAAAACCTATTGTTATTGTTTCATTCTTTTTATTTTTCCAGGTAAGGCTCACTGAGTTCTGCAGCTCTTATTCAGAAGCGACCTGGCCACAAACGATAGCCCAACGAAGTGGCTCATCATCACGTGGAAATGTATAGCAGCCAAATACTGTGAACGCTTGACGTTGATTCTAAATGTGGACGGAAAAAACAGAGCGGAAGAATCCACGGGGGAGAACATACAACATGCAAACTCCAAATATACATATTCTTAGGTTTTTTTCGTCAGGGTGGCGATCGGGATCGAACCCACGAACCTCCTCCTGCATAGCAGGTGATGGAGTTCACATATCGGCCACCGTGGCGTCCCATTACAGCTGTGCCCGAGGAACCGAGCCAACTTGAGCTGGCACTGTTGGGAAAAAAACCAAAAACGGTGTTTGCAAAAACCGGCTTGCATCCCCCCCCCCCCCCGCGATTAAACCGCCCTCTCAAGTGTGGCGAGAGTTGATGGGTCACCATTGACTGAACAACATTGCAATCGCGATACATTTGCCTTTGTTATTTAATTTGGCTCATAGGTGGCTTCTCGAACATGACGAAACATCCGTGGCCGTTGTCCCGTGCGACAAATACCTCGGCAGCGGGGCGTGTGAGAAGGTGACCCCCCCCCCACATCCACCTCGCCCTCCACCCTCGTAACCCTTGACTAATGTTAATGACAGGCAACGGGAAGGGGACCTCAGGATATCATCTTGATGAGGCCAGAGTCGATAAGGTTGGGGGTTGGTGTCGCACTGCATTCCGCGAGGGTTCCACGTGGAGAGATGTCTACGTCTCACGGCGAACACAACAGTTTGCCTCGAGCACATTGGCAGCGGTGCATGATAGCATCGCTGTGAAAGTCCGCATCAGACGTGCTGCTCAGCGAACTTTACTGCTCCGTTCTACTGGACATCTGCGAAAACTACTGGACATCTGTGAAAACGAGCTTCATAGCTCATCGGATTCATCCAGTATAAATACAAAAATATTATTTGAATCGACTATTTTAATTTTCACCAAGTAAGGTTCACTGAGCTCTATAGCTCTTTTTCAGAAGCGACTTGGCTATCAAAAATGATAGCTCACATTCTTTATTCTTTCGGTAAAGTCACGTAGAAGGGAAATAATAAAATAATATAAATATAAAACAATACAAAAAAATTATCACGACGTTTCGACTGCAACACACCCGATGATGATTGTTTGTGTTGCAGTCGAAACGTCGTGAGAATGTTTTTTATTGTTTTATATTTGTATTATTTTATTATTTCCCCTCTACGTGACTTTACCGAAAGAACCAAGAATATGAATCCCTGCAGTCAGGAAAGCTTTAAATCAAAATTATAGCTCAGTAAAGCATCTTATCACGTGGAAATGTATATGATTCAACCCGAGCACCTGTAGGACACTAACACTGTTGTTGACTTCAGAATTTTCTTCCCCGGGAGCTCCTTTCTTCACACCTCTCGATAAACCAACCGTCTCTCATCTCTTTTCCCGTAAATCTGTATCTTGTTGGGCCGCCCCCCACCCCGCGCCAAGCCTCTACACTTGTACAAGGCGCGTCTCGGCCTTTCCCCCCACCTTTCTTTGCCAGCGCCCCTGTTTAATAATTTCTCTGGGTGTCATCCCTTGACCCTTGCGTTACCCTCACACTCAATCCTGGCCGTGTCCCAGCGCGAACTCTGGACTTGTATCGTATAAGGCGCCTCTCGGCCTAACGAGCTGGATGGGGTTCGATTTAAAGCTTTCGTGACTGCAGGGATTCATCTTCTTGGTTCTTTCGGTAAAGTCACGTAGAAGGGAAATAATAAAATAATAAAAATAAAACACAATAAAATAATTCTCACGACGTTTCGGCCACAACGCAAGCAGCCATCCTCAGGTGAAGAACAGGTCTGTCGGAAAGACAGCGTCTGAATTCAGACAGACCTGTTCTTCACCGGAGGATGGCTGCTTGCGTTGTGGCCGAAACGTCGTGAGAATTATTTTATTATGTTTTATTTTTGTTATTTTATTATTTCCCTTCTACGTGACTTTACCGAAAGAACCAAGAAGATGAGCTGGATGGGGTTCGCGAAAATTTGCTCGGTAAGTGGAAACCCCGTTAAACAATGATCATCGCTTTCCCATTGACTCTTGCCATGCTAAACTCTGACATACGTTTCAGCCCCATAATGTCCCACTCTTAAACAACGTTTTTTTTACGTGAGAAATACAAATTATTATTAAAAAAATAAAGTAAGAAAACATCAAATGTAACACTTTTCACACATGAAGAACCACAGTGTTTGCAGGTGTCTGGCATTTGTTGCTTGAAGGGCAGACATCCGTGGGATGAGGGAGCAGCAATGAAAGACCGCTGGTTCAAATATCACTCGCCAATGATGTTCGCCGTGCCTCGGAATCGAACCAGGGTTGCTGGGTTCATAGCCGCGATGCGAGACGAAACGCGACTTCGTGTCCTCAGCGTCTGCAATTAATTAGCGCCCCCACTCCTTCCCCTCCCCACACCTCCCCCCACCCTCCCCTCCCCCCATCCACCCATTACATTGCTACCTCTAATTCCCCTCCCCCCACACGACGGATCACGTGGGCACAGCACAGGAGAGTTGGTAAACAAACAGCTGCGGGCCAACGTGCGCTCCCTGCCGCCACGTGACGCATATTTATCGATCAGTTTCCGCTCGCTAAGCAAACATTTGCTCGTTTTGCGAACAAATGGGTCTAAATAAACATTTCTCGCTATAGCGAAGGCGAGTAGAAATAATGCTCGTTAAGTGAAACACGCATGTACTCATATTATCGTTCACTTCTAATTAGATTTAAATGAATGTCAATTTGATCGTTGAATTACTGGATAGCGATACTAAATATATTTACAGTTAAATTTGATGTTAAGTTAGTTTTTTTCTTTCATAATTAAATGTAATGTATAAAATAGCTGTGGCAATTTGGGCCGGCGGGGGGGGGGGCTTAGAGGAGTCAAACACTAGTCTGCTCAATTCCGTCTCCTGGGGCATTGACCTGCGGGGTGGTAGTGGTAGTGCCGTGTGGCCTTGTGCTGCAGAGATACGAACACCACCCAGAGCTCTCGCAAACAAAGCGTTGTCGTCACGTGACCACGCCGCTCGCATCCCCTCTTCGCGAGGGCGTCCCGTCACCTCAACTGTGGTGGCTAGGAGATGTTAACTACCTCGCCGGGTTTACGGGAGGTCGTGAGTTCAATCCCAACCCTGTTGAATATTTGTAGTTTGCGGTGTCTCTCTCTCTCTCTCCGTGGTCGCGTGGATTTTTCTCCGGGTCCTCCGGCTTTTCGCTCCACTTTTAGCATCAGCATCACGTGTTTAGAGTATTTGGCTGCTATGCATTTTCACCTGATGATAAGCCACTTCGTTGAGCTAGTATTTGTGATGGTCAGATCCCTTATGAAAAATAACTACTATATAGCTCAGTGGGTCTTACCTTGTAAAATAAAAAAAAGTTTAGTAGTCTAGTTTTTTCTGAAGTTAAAACTGTACGTCCATGGCACTTCACGATCACAAGCAAAGCTGTTACTACTACTTCCGAACGGCTTAAACATCAACGCCTTAAACGTAAATTTTAAGTACAATTAAATGTGCACAACATTGAAACAAACCATTAATAAGTGATATTTTTGTGAAATTAGCTTTGGACACACGCTTAATTTTTAAGGAGGCCCTGTCTCCTTTAGATGCCCCTACTTGGACATCGGATTCCTCCATTCAAAATATTCTGATTATGACAATGGTTGTGGCTCAGTGGGCCTTACCTGGTAAAATAATAATACATTGCTTAGTTTCGCCTTTGGTTTAGCCTCGTGATGCATAAGGGAACCAGACCACAACGCGAAATAACGCCCATCGTCCCGAAATCAGAATCTCTATTTAGACTGGAGGGAGTTGAATCTGATGAGCTATGAAGATATTTTTAAACAGATGTCCAGTAGGGTCAGAAGGTTAGCGACAAAGATAGCAAAAATTGAGAAAAAGCTAAGCGTGTCACTTTAAATAAATAATCATGGATAATATATAAATAACAAAAAAATATTAATTGTGAGCCGGTCCACGCAGCTCTGAAGCTGTCACAGGCCAGCTTAATAAAACACGAGCTGCGTGGACATTTATAAGAGCACCGTGCCATAGCATTAATCATTGACAGGTCTTTGGCAATCCGCTGCTGAATGAAGGCTTTCCCCATGCCATCATGCCTGTCGGGATTGTTTGAGCATACTTCACCACGATGGTTAGCGCCGCGGGGTCGGTTAAGTGGGAGGTTGGGGGTGAGATGGGGAGCAGGGGCGATTCAAGATACCACTTGTCACTGATGTTCACAGCCGTGGCCATGAATCGAACTCAGGTCGCCACATTGACAGCGCAGTGTGCTCACCGCTGCGCCACCGCTCCAGTGCTGTGATTAGTAACCATCACTACTACCACTACAAGAATAAACATTCTAGATTTGAAGTTTTCGTGACTGCAAGGATCCATACTCTTTGGTTTTTTCGGTAAAGTCACGTAGGTGAAAATAATAATTAATAAAAATAGAAATAAGCTAATTAAATCAGGACGTTTCGGAAGCAACACAAGCTTCTGTCATCAGGTGGGACAACCACAGCAAAAAAAAACACCTGATGTGTTACTTCCGAAACGTCGTGATTTAATTTGATTATTTCTATTGTTTTAATTATTTTTAATTTTTTCACCTACGTGATTTTACCGAAAGAACCAAAAAGTAAGAATAAACATTACCCAAATATTTCCATGCACTGTACTCACCGCTTGCTTTCAGCGCACCTTTCGATTCAAAACAAACAAAAAAAATAAAAGCGGGGAGAGGGGAAAAAATCCTCACCACCATAGAGCAGAACGAAAAAGAAAACGAATTTAGCTCAACTTCAAACACGAGTCGCATTTAAATTTATGAAGAACCCCCCCCCCCCCCAAAAAAAAAAAAGGGCGAACGTGTTTACAGGCCCGGGTGGAGGCGCTCCGTTCCCAGTCGCTTGTTTGTGTAACAAAATGAAATGCCTTGTTTGAGCAAACACTTTGGAGCATTTTTTTGGTGCGCTACTCGGGCATGTATAATCACTATCGCGAACAGCAGCCCCCATTTCCTTTCCAATAATTGGCAAAACTGTTCACGCGTGGCGAAGGGTTAGAGGGTTATGAGGTAGGATTTCTTTTTTTAAGTTTCTCTGACAGCGACAGCATTTCTTGTGTTTAGTCGGAGCTCTGAGCAAACAACCTCCGTTTAGCAGGAACTGATTGTTTGGGAGAATTGCTGTTTGCGAGCACCTATTTAGACCGGCGCGGCACGGCTGTTACTGGGTCATGGTGGGAACCAGCGTCACCCATATACCCATCCACTTTTGTCTTTCTCGCAGTGAAACCACCACCACCACCACCACTGCACTTGTTGATACTCAATTTCGGCCAAGTTGATCTTAGGGGGTGTCCAGAAAAGGTTCGTTAGCAATTGGCAACTTATCCATACATAGAGTAAGTCGTTGAATCTTGAAAATTATAAGTGAACGCTCGTTGTTCTGTAGTGTACCAAATGAAGATACCATCATGGTCAAACACGTGACCTCCAAGATCTGCCTGACCAGTGTCCCACCAGATGCGCTTCTGCGGCCGTCTGGAACGCTCTTCCTTCCGATACTAGGAAGCCACTGGAGCTGTGCACTTTTACATCAACTGCTTTTGGGTTTAGGTTGTTGTTTTTCCCCCGCATCTCCTTCGATTATCACGGTTGTCTATGTATGGTGCGCAAGAAGTTCAACATACACACGTACACCCTCTGCTCTTAGGTCTTCCCCTTGGTCGCTGGACCCTTGAAGACCACTCCAACGCCTACCTCGGCAATCTGCCCTCATCCATCCTGCACACAGTCCAACCCAGTACATGTTTCGCCGATTTACATCCGCAACTCTGAACCTGCCACGTTATCTTCCCGAATTCTGCACTGCCACTAACATTCCTAGAATCATTCGCAGGCACCAATGTCTCCTCACCCTCAGTCCCATCGCTCACTCACCCCAATGTCCCCTCACCCTCAGTCCCATCGCTCACTCACCCCAATGTCTCCTCACCCTGAATCCCATCGCTCACTCACCCCAATGTCTCCTCACCCTCAGTCCCATCGCTCACTCACCCCAATGTCTCCTCACCCTGAATCCCATCGCTCACTCACCCCAATGTCCCCTCACCCTCAGTCCCATCAAACATCTCATCCCAATGTCCCCTCACCCTGAGTCCCATCAAACATCTATGGTCCGGAGTCGAACTTTGGTGTGACGACGCAGTGCAGGACTGCGCCGGTGCTTCGTCACGTCCCCAAAAAACAACCGTGTGTACGGTATAATTACAATTTATAAAGTCACACATTTGAAATGTGACGACTGTAAAGACACACACGGTACGGAATATCACGACCCGCTGTCACTGGGCACGTTTCGCGCCATCCTCTTCATAAATTCCTCACTCATTATCGTCTTCAAAATTAAAAGGGGACGTGTAAATGGGTATTACACCACGCTTTCATTGCCTCCAACTAAGACTTTTAAGTAGCGTACCTTTCCCCCCATTAATTATTCATTAAATTATATTTATAAAAAAAGATATGTATACATAATTCAGTGTTCCTTTAAGGCGCATTCACTGAGGCAAATTATGCACGGTTAATATTATTAATACTGTGTAAGTGGTGTCTATGTCTTTTAAAACTATGTTTGCAGATGTGGAAATATTAACCCCATATGGCTGTGTAAGCTATGCGGTGAACTTGACTATCCTGTTGTGATGGCCTGGAGAAATCCACAAAGGCCCAGCTAGAGTCAGTTTTTCGGCCCTACACCCTTGCCTGGACAGCCCAGCCAACAAAACTCACTCAAATCGGGCAGGGCGTCCAGGAAAGGAGCGTGGGCCTACTACAGTCTATTATATATGACATAGTTGTGTATTATTAGGGAACACCTATTCATACGAATACTACACCTTATGATTGCTTGGTCCTTTGCTAATGTCCCAGGCTCAGCCAGATTCCATGCTGCATGTTATTGTAAGGTTTCAATGGTATTGCTCTAAGCTTAGGTATTGCCATCATATGAAAGATTGTCAGGGTTCGATGTTGATGCCGTATACTCATAGAGCCATATGAAGGTACCTTGACGATTCTTATTTCAACCGAAAGCTAAAGTGTCCCACTGATTCAAGGGTGCCGAGATGTTAACTACCTCGCCTGGTATACAAGCAGGTATTGGGTTCGATCCCGACCCTGACGCCTGCTGTATATTTGGTGTTGGCATGTTCTCCCCGTGTTCGCGTGGGTTTTTCGCCGGGTCCTCTGGGTTTCCCCTCTACATTTAGAACCAACATGCTTTCATAGAGCATTTGTCTGCTATCCATTTCCACACGATAAGCCACTTTATTGAGCTATCATTTGTGGCCAGGTCGTTTCTGACAGGAGAGATACTCAGCTCAGTGAGCCTTACCTGGTTAAAAAAAATATATAGTTCAGTTTTAGCAGAGGGCCGTCATCTCTGTCGATGGTGGGGGCTGTTCTCTGTTTAAGACTGTTGGTGTGCCCACCACACTAGAGCAATGTTCTTCACTCATTTTCAGAGGGGGGCCACTTTCGCCGATAAGAAGACATCATCAGTATTAGGGCCGCCACACATTTGAAATCATGGGATGTTTGACAGCAGCAACATGGGGGTGTTTTCACAGTTGCTTATTGTCAGGGGGCCGCACTTCAGGGGCCGCACTAAAGGCCACCAGGGGCCGCCAGTCGCCTCGCTGGCCTTGCTATGAAGAACACTGCATGAGATGCATACAGTCGTCGTCAGCAGCAACCATGGTCTATCCATCTTCTTGGTTCTTTCGGTAAAGTCACGTAGAAGGGAAATAATAAAATAATGAAACATAATAAAATAATTCTCACGACGTTTTTACCGAAAGAACCAAAAAGATGAATCCCTGCAGTCACGAAAGCTTTAAATGGTCTATCCACTTACGGATGAAGGTCTCCCTAATCTGTCGCCTTCCCTCACGGCCCCCCCTGCGCCACAGTTCATCAGGAACTTGCGCGTGCGACGATCTGATCACTCCGTCTCTGCAACGTTGGCCCCGTTGGGTGCATCCCCTCCTTGGGCTGTCATTCCGTCACCAATCTCGTCCACTGGCTTACCATCCCTGCACAAGCTCACTTTACTTCACAGTAAAACGTTACACTGGTCAACACACTTTTTCTGGCATGAGGTATTCCAACGGTTTTAAGGTAATTTTGGGGTGCTGATTCCAAATCTGGCATCAGTTTTTGTCTATCACATCAGGTTTTTGAGATATCAAATTTTGCATTTTCAATAAAAAACTGCAGAAGAAAAATATTAAATAAATGTAGATATCTACATAAAATGATATTATAAACACACTATCCTAAAAATACAGCACCATATTTTAACACTAAAGCAGTCACTGACTCGCAACAACTTGCAATCATAAGTGACAGAGTTAATTTCGGGTAAAATCAATGAAATGGGGTATGCCGATAGCATACAAATGAGATGTGATAGAGCAAATCTGAGATCAGATTTGGAATCAGCACCCTGATATTAGTCTAAAACAGCTGCAAAAGTCCAGGCCAGAATTTTTTTTTTTTACCAGTGTTATCTATCTTGTCTTTTTTTTTTATAGAGGTGCAACCGTTTAATAGGACAATACTATTTCCCGCACCTCTGATTCGCACGGTTGGCTACGCACGGTGCGAAAGAAGTTCAACAAACATAATACATACATGGAGGTGCAACAGTTGCACTGATATTGCGTGACTAAAATAACGTTACAAATCAGAAGATGATGACTCAGGCAAGAAGATACGCCCTCGCCAACGTTATCCGTGGGGGGGTAATGGAAGATATTTTGCAAATGGATGGGAGAAGGAAACGCATGAAGATAGATGGAGATAGGATTAACCGTCTGTGCCTTGCTGACATCATAGTTATCACGACAACCGCTGGACACGGAAAGTGCAGGGAAATTGGTGACACATAACGGACAAGGCTGCAGAGTTTAACTAAATCTAGACATCAAATGCAACGCATGCGTCAATAACACGTTCTTAAAAGGAGACAACTACAACAAGGCGACGTTTCAGGCAATGGCCCTTTTTCACAGCACATCAGTATCACAACATTGTCAATTGTTTCGCCACCAAATGCCCAGTGTCATTTTAAAGACTCACTAACTTATATTGGGCGGTGACCTGGCACTTATTGCAGAGGTTCGCGGTTCCAATCCTGCCAACCCGGCCTCATTTTTTATTCTTTCGTACGGCTGCTCACGTAGACGCACAACAACAGCTACAATTTTACATTCAGGTGTTCGAGCCAGACAACCGCGTCAGGAGCAGTGGAGTTTATCATCGCTGTGATGTCTCCTTCGCATGCGTAGACCCGGGACATTGCGTTGTCACGGTCTGTTCTTGGATGACCACAGTCGCATCCACTCCTGGATACAAAAAAAAATATTCTCAATTTGTACATCGTCAGGTATCCACATCTGCTGTCATGGGTTTGTACAATGGATATGCGGGTTGGGGTGCACCAATGAGCTTCTGCGTTGGGTCTTTTACAGCACAAGGAAGTTTGCTTTGTGAGCATCGACCTGGTTCACACTGGGCGGGGGTTTCTGTAGCCGACAAAGAGTGCCGCCTGTTTCACATCGGACGTTAAAGACCCCGTGAATTTGAAACATTGACGGCGCAGCATTGCCCGGTTAGCAATCTTACACGGCAGCAATCATAGACCCCCCCCACCGCCCCCCTTACTGCAAACTACTTGGCAGGACCCTCGTAGAGAAGAGTCGCCAGACACGATGGAGGCGTCTCTGAGTAAACCGGCGTAACATTTTTTTCAATTATTATCATGATATACAAATTATATTGCCGCGATATTATTTTTAACACTCTAAATCACAAGCGTCCTCGTGGAAGAATATAACTAACCAAACAAGTCCCACGGTTTGTCGTCGTTTTTTAAATTCGCGACAGAATTTAAAAACGATGACATGTTTTTTTGTTTACACATCTCGCCGGCCATACGGCCCTCTCTCTGTGTGTGTGTGTGCGCGCATCATTTCTGCAGCGTTGCATCAACGCGAGCAAACTGTGGACCGGTTTGGACATGCAGTGCCTCGTCAGCAAAGTCAGGCTCACTCGCTCGCTTGCTTGAGCCAATCAATGCTGCTGAACTGCCAGATGTTTATTGTCGGCAAGGCCCCCCCCCCCCCCCCTACTTTTCTCTGTTTGGTGTGGGTCCTAGCTCGACGCATGACCTCTTTAAAACACAACATCATTATTAGCGTAGTTGTGCAGAAATATCATTGACGCAATAAGCAGGCGAGACGGACGCATCCGACACAGACATCAGTGGCGAGATGTTAACTACATCGCTTAGTATACAGGTGGTCGTGGGTTCCATCCCGACCCTGACGCCTGCTGTGTATTTGGAATTTGCGTGTCTCTCTCCCCGTGGTCGAGTGGATATTTTTTCCGGGTCCTCCGGTTTTTCCCCTCCACATTTATAATCGACATGACGCGTTTAGAGGATTTGGATGCTTTACATTTCCCACGTGATAAGCCACTTCGTTGAGCTATCATTTGTGTTCCAGGTCGCTTCTGAAAAAGATCTGTGTAGCTCAGTGGGCCTTACCTGGTAAAAAAGAATGAGTAATTTTGTTTATTTCTTGAGTGAAACTAGCCAATTAACTGTACGACTATGACTCTTCACCACCACAGGCTAAGCTGTTACTACGACGACCGAACGGCTTAAACATCAATGCCGTAAATGTCAATTGTAAATAAATAAAATGTGAACAAGAATATGAGGCCTTGCCATCCTAATAAAATAAAATGTGAGCAACATTTAAACAAACCGTCCATAGGTTATATTTTTGTTAAATTAGTTTTGGACACTCGCTTAATTTAAAGGAGACCCTGTCTCCATCTAAAGGAGGCCCTGCCCTGCCTGCCTCCTTTAGATATCCCTTCCTGGACATCTGTGAAAAAGAGCTTAATAGCTCACCAATCTGAATAAAGATTCTGATTGTGACAATGGTGGTGTGCTGTGCTTCAGTGCGACCTGTGCTAACACTGCCCCCTGTTGTTAGTCAGCCAGCTGCCTGCTCGCGTTGCTGCTGCTGCTCCTGCGTTGGCAGTGGTGTACAATAGCAGTAGTAGGTTTTTTCCCCTTTCAACTGGTACAAAACTGACACCTTTATACAAGGCATCATGTTTGCAATAACCACAACACAAGCAGTCAAAATGCAAACAAAAAGAAACAACTCTGATAATGATAATAATATGACAGTGCATATTATTATCATTATCAGAGTTGTTTCTTTTTGTTTGCATTTGACTGCTTGTGTTGTGGTTATTGCAAACATGATGCCTTGTATAAATGTGTCAGTTTTGTACCAGTTTAAAGGGTAAAAACATACTACTATATTTTGCCACTGGTAAAGGAGGTCTCATAGTGTAAGTGGTTTACAAACAACAAAAACAAACAACCCTACATGTTCGTCAATAACAACAACAACAAACATCTCTACACGTTCGTCAACAACAACAAACATCTCTACACGTTCGTCAACAACAACACTCACTATGTGTGTGTGGCCTTAAAAGGAAAAAAAAACATATAACAGGTGACGTGTCAAGCAACGATCCTACATCATAGCACATGAAGTAGGGCAATTGTGCTATGAAGAAGGGCAATTTCCCGAAACGTCGTCCATAATTGTATATATATGTTTTTACTT
Organism: Lampetra planeri; assembly: GCF_965212315.1. Taxonomy (NCBI): domain Eukaryota; kingdom Metazoa; phylum Chordata; class Hyperoartia; order Petromyzontiformes; family Petromyzontidae; genus Lampetra; species Lampetra planeri. The sequence continues at coordinate 5,128,665 of NC_136156.1, forward strand.
TCCACGCCACAGTGTAATTGAAGGATGTGTTGAACTCCCTATTGTCAGTGGCTCTGTACGAGACACGCGATCTAACCCAAACACCTTTATCAAGCATTGATTGAACGTCGTTTCGATATTCGTTGTCGCACCGTTTAGGAACGCATCCCCGACGTAAACCGAGGTATCACTGTAGCTCTGTGGGCTTTACCTGGTACGGCTAATACAAGCACAACGATTATCCCAGTTGGAGTTGACCGTGATGTTATTTCACTGAGCAGAGAAATCAGTCGCCACTAGGTGGTGGTAAGTTTCCGTCATCGTTACAGAGTCACAACCCGTGCCATGGTCTCCCTTCACCCTCGATCCTTCATCATCATCGTCGTCGTCTCTCCCTGCTGAACGAGCAAACGATCCACCTCACCTTATCAGTCCCTCCACGTAAAAAAATAAAAACGAAAGTATGTTTTACCCATCCCATCAGCCGCACGGCCTTGTGAGCGTGCATCATCCCGGCATCTTTGGTTCAACACCATCGAACAGAGACGGTGATCACCGCATCGCGTGACGCTTTCAGATGCGCTTCTGCGGCCGTCTGGAACGCTCTTCCTTCCAAAATTAGGAAGCCGCTGGAGCTATGCACTTTTTAATTTATCTAGATTGGAAACTCATTTCTTATTATTAGATTTTTGTGTTTAATTTGTTGTCCTTCCGCACACCTCCGATTAACACCGTGGTGAACTGGACTTCCATGGTGAACTGGACTTCCATGGTGAAATGGACTTCAATGGTAAACTGGACTTCCATGGTGAACTGGACTTCCAGGGTAAACTGGACTTCCATAGTGAACTGGACTTCCATGGTAAACTGGACTTCCGTAGTAAACTGGTCTTTCAGGGTAAACTGGACTTCCATAGTGAACTGGACTTCCATGGTAAACTGGACTTCCATGGTAAACTGGACTTCCATAACGAACTGGACATCCATGGTAAACTGGACATCCATGGTAAACTAGACTTCCATGGTGAACTGGACTTCCATGGTGAACTGGACTTCCATGGTCAAAGGTGGGCAACCAAAATAACAAGAAGAGCCATTTTTGTCGAATTTCAAACGCACGCGTTCGTGGCACGGCTGACATTAGTGCTTTCACGATCTGTCCAGCCAGGGCCGCCCAGAGGTATCCAGTTTCTCCTGGCAGAACGATGTCACGTCAGCTCCTCATTCATAAGGGACAAGATAAAGCAGGGCCTTGGGGTGGCCCTGAGTAGGTGCCTGTATGTACGGCGTGTTGAACGCTCCAAACAACAATGTACAAACATTCTTAGCATGTTTCTCTTCAGCAGAAATCTGGAGACTTAGACCACCTTTCACGTTGTGCCAAAGCACCGATGCTGCCAAATCGTTCGTTTCGTGGCTTTATTTTGGTGATTTCAAAAAGTGTATTGGTTTGGCCATGTTTGTTTGTTGTAGTACAGAGTTAGACTGATGGCCTTAATCTAAGTTGTCTTGTGGTTGTTGTTGGTTGTTTGACTTGCATCCCACTGGGATTTTTGCACACAGCGTTGGTGTACGGTGTTTTTTCTGCAATATTTTGCTGTCTTTTCTTGGATTTTCTGTTTGCACTCAGTCACATAGTCACTTTAAGATGTTTTTTTGTTCATGTTTTTTGTTGTTGCGGTTGCACCCGATTCAAGAGCCGAATGGCTCACAGGGCAATACCTAATAAATGAACTTGAAACTTGAACTTGAACGAACTCCGAAGGGCAACCGAGTGAGTCGGAGTCCTCTCCCGGCCTGCAATTCCTGCTCCATGTGCATGTATGTCATAATATTTATTTACACTCGAGGAATCCGATGAGCTATGGCATTTCTTTTTCACACATGTCCACTTGTTTTCACAGATGAACTTCTTTCGCACCGCCCGTAACCAACCGTGCTAATAATAATATTTTGTACCCTTTCTGGCAATAAAGCAGGTGCTGAGATGTTCAAACACTAAATAGAAACCTTCATTTTTCATACTTTGATACTGGCAAAAAAGGTCCCATTTTGTAGCTAAATACACAAAGCAGTTCTAAAGAAATGTAATGTTGTTTGGTCAGTGACATCACTGGCCAAAACAACAGAAGTGCCCTGTTGATTTTTTTGCGTTTCTAACCAAAACTGGTAGTCCACCCTCGATTGTACAGGAGTAACGGGAGGACGGGTGGCCCAGATACATGAAACACACGGATAACGCGAAACAGCGCACGGTCAATCGACTGTCCCACGCAGTGGTGTGTTGTGTCCGGTCCATCTACTCACCCACTCACTCACTCTCACCCGCAATAACAAAGATCCCCCGTGTAGCCTTAGGGGCCGTCCAAAAATGACGTCACGCACCTAGGGGGGGGTGGGGGGTGTCAGACATTTGTGACGATGTGTGACGATGGGGGGGGGGGGGGTGTTTGAGAAACGTGACGTCACATCAAAATGCACAACTTTAAATAAATATAGACAACACGTTCTACTTAATTAAATATACTTTTTTAATAAATGTTTTCTCCTACAACATCAGAGTGCCGCGCCACATTAAATACGCACTACAATGACAATAGTTTAAAGCGATTTGAAGCATGTTGGGGCAAGTGCTGTTAGCGAGTGGCACCTGTGAGGGCCGGCACGGCACGCGAGCGAGTGGGTGGCCAGCACCACGCCCGGCCGCCTTTGTCTCCTCAGTGGCGATGTTTACACACCGCACCAGGTTTGAGGCTGCGTCGACCTAGGGGAGGCTCGCTCACCCACTCATCCACGAACTCACCCACCGACCCATTCACTCACCTACCAGTTACTGATTCACTCACTCATGCACCCATCCACTCACCCACTCAATAACCTATTCACTCGCCCACCTATCCACTCATCCACCCACTTACCCACCCACCCACGTTTGCAGTGTACGGCCCATGTACATGGAACTCACTGCTGGTAACTGAGATCTGTCGCGTTAATATTATTTCTAATTATTACTTTACCTGTTCACACAGGTGAGCCTCAAATATCTTTTTGAGGAGGATCCTGGGGCCTTTTTCCAATTGCGCGAGACCAATTGAGTCATAATTATCTATGGGAGGACACCGAAAATCCGAAATAACTCCATGTAGAACAGGAGGAGAACATACAAACTCCACACGGAGAGAGGCGCCCGATTCGGGCATCAAACTCGGCCCCTCGTTGCTGTGAAACACAAGCGTCACCACCACCAGAGTCTGTTCAATCAGCCAGATCTTTACTTAACTTTTTGTTTTACCAGGTAAGGTCCCACTGAGCTGTCGAGCTCATTTTCAGAAGCGAGCTGGCCACAAATGATAGCTCAACGAAGTGGCTAATCACGTGGAAATGTATAGCAGCCAAATACTCTAAACGCACGTTGATTCTAAATGTGGAGGGGGGGGAAACCGGAGGACCTGGAGAAAAATCCTTGTGACCACGGGGACAGAGACACGCAAACTCTAAATATACAGCAGGCGTCAGGGTCGGAATCAAACCCACAACATCCTCTATACCGGGCGAGGTAGTTAACATCTCGCAACCTGCAGCCGATTGGCAGCAGACTCAAGACAGGAACTTTGTGTGTTTATCTTACAGTTCATGTGGGCACACGGTCAGGCTTGAGTGTGGGGGTCACCCAAGGGTCAATGGGCCATACCCAGAGGAATGATTACACGTGAGCGCTGGCAATGGAAGGTGGGAAAGTGAGGATAAGAAGACACTGGGGAGAAAACCCCCAACAAGATACAGGTACACCTCGCTTAGCGCTTAAGATGTGTTCCTGGAGAAGAGAGCGCTAATGGAATCAGCACTAAAAGGGGTCATTGCACCATTGTACGTATGGGGATGCGTTCCCAAAAGCGTTATTTTTTTTCGTATCAGCAATATATGAAGACTTCATTGTACGCATTGGCTGGTAAATGAGATGAGAGGAGAGAGATTGTTTATAGGGAGAGAGGTGTGAGACAAGGGCTCGGATCTCCGGGGGGGGGGGGGGGGATCCTGAAGTCAACAGCAGTGTTGGTGCCCTATAAGTGTTCCTGTTGGTGTTGAACGGAACAATAAACGACGACTCGTGTGGTGGACGAGGCACACAGCCACTGCACGTTCACGACAGACTCCGTTCTGTGCGAACAGCGCAAACAGCAAATGCATTCTCACTGCCATTATCTGCGATTTGCGATACGAAGATGATCTGTGGCTACGCAGAATGAGGTTGAAGATGTAGAATGCGTCGTCTGATTATGTTTTTCTTATTGCTTTTTACAATTATCGGTTTACCTGCCGCCGTGTATGCGGTCAAATGAGCACTGAATAGCTGCATCACATTTGCAGCCTGATGCTCCCTCCCTCCAGGCAGCCAGCCAGGGAGCAAAACTTTTTACAACACATGATAGCGTTTCTCGCGCAAGGTGCATGGTGTGTGTGTGTATATGTAGGGGAGCTGTGTCGTCAACGTGACGTCATCACGCAGGTGTGCGCGGTGACGTCACCACACTCGCCCGGGTGTGAAGGTTGACAAATACAGACAGACGGATTCCACGAGAGTAGAATACAACTATTGGTGCCCACGAAAGACTTTTATTTCGTTTTCTTTTCGCGCAAACACGGTTATTCCACCGCCTGGACATTGTTTTTCCACGGACAATCGAGTGCAACTGTAATCATTCTCACTTGTAGCCACACACCTGGCCAGAAACCCCACGCAACAGGCATTAGGGCACTCATATAAAAACTAAACCGGGACACGTGTTTGGCAGTGACATGAGTTATTATCAAGGACAGTTTTTTCTTGGAAAGGTGCGAGCGGAAGCTTGCCGCTTCAAATACTGGCTGGTGCGGGGTTGAATTCAGCCCATCATCCCTCTGGGGGTCGGTAAAATAGGTATTGATCCGTGGGGGAATCAACATTGGTTGTTTTATAAAGAGACTCCGCACCCACGATTAGCACGGTTGGTTACATATGGTGCGAAAGAAGTTCAACGTACATACGTACATACTCGTCCCCGCCATAGGAATGGGTAATTTCCACCAACTGGCTCAGGGCTGTAAGCAGATGACCACCAATGAATGGCCTCCGTGTGGCTCATTTTGCGAGCAGGAAATCACTTTGACTTGTTGGATGTTTTGGAAGCGGTTCCCTTTAACGAGTAGATCATCACGGGATATTCCCTCGTCTGGTGGGGAGGAGGCAGCGGAGTGATTACTGGCGAAACGTCGTCCCCGAATTGTAAATGTTGTGGGTTTACTCTCCATCAGAGCCGGTGTGCTGATTGACGTGTTTTCGTTTACGTGACAAACCTTACTAATTAGCTGTGTCGGGGGTAGTGGCGGCTTTAACGACGCAATAATATTCATGCGATCGAACCCAATAAACCCTCTATTATTGATGATATCGGTCGCGAAAGCCTACTTAGTGTTAAACTTGTTGAGCCATAACCAAGGCGGCAGGGGTATTGCTCCATAATATCGATTTTATTTGGGCTAGATCGCGTCAATATAAATGTGTCGTTAAACCCGCCACCACCCGACACAGCAAATTAGTAAGTATTCTTAGGTTTTTTCGGTAAAATCACTTAGGTAAAAAATTAAAATTAATAAAAGTAAAATTAAAATAAAAAAAAAATCACGACGTTTCGGAGGCAACACAAGCTTCCGTCTTCAGGTGGATTGATGCAGCAGTCGTGCTGTGACGGTTCCACCTGAAGACGGAAGCTTGTGTTGCCTCCGAAACGTCGTGATTTTTATTTTATTTTTATTTAAATTTTTTACCAACGTGACTTTACCGAAAAAACCCAAGAATATGAATCCTTGCAGTCACGAAAGCTTCAAATCTAGAACAAATGAGTAAGGTTTGACACGTCAACAAAGCATGTCAGTGTGCTGCTAGCCCAGCACACCAGGGGTATTGCTATGGATGTTTGTGATTTTGACATCGCACGCGAATGGCTTAGGGGCCGTCCATAAATGACGTCACGCGATTTTGGGCGATTTTTGACCGCCCACCCTCAAATATAATAAAACATGCTTCAAATCGCTTTAAACTATTGTCATTGTAGTGCGTGTTTAATGTGGCGCTGCACTCTGATGTTGTAGGAGAAAACATCAAAAAGACAATTTAACTAAGTAGAACGTGTTGTCTATATTTATTTAAAGTTGCGCATTTTTACGTGACGTCACATTTCTCAACCCCCCCCCCCCATCCCCCTCGTCACATATCGTCGCAAATGTCTGACACCCCCCCCCCCCTAGGTGCGTGACGTCATTCATGGACGGCCCCTTATCGCATGACTGACTACAATGCCCTGAGCCGTCACAAGTGATGTGATGCACGCTCACGATGTTGCCTCGTGCACTCTGGGATGTCACCGCAGTGCACTAATCTCTGTGGCTGGCGTTCAGGATACTAAGCGCGAGCCCTTTGTACCACACCACAATTTTCTATTCCTTTGTTGTGATAACCTTTGTTTTGTTTATACCTTCAGCTTTAATACCGTTTCTTGGCCGCTTTATGAATTGTTGTCATTTCACGAGGGGTTTCATTTACTTACTAAAATGTTTCGTAAATAGAATGAAGCGCTTCTTGTGATTTTTTTTGCATGTTATTGTTGTACATCGTTGAGATTCAATTCGCATTATTTAAAACTGAAACGGTTATTACTGCGTGTTATATAATGTTGGCGTGGAACTAGGAGCCATATCAAAAATAGAAGGTCCTTGCCTCGAACATCTGACAGTTCGCCAGCATTGATTCAGACGAGCCTGACTCTGCTGATTGCTGATGAGAAACTGAATGTCAAAACCTGCCCAGATTTAGCTTTGTGTTTAACCTATCTTGCTGGGGAAAAACCACAAATCACTCCCATGAGGCTGTGTGGCCAATGGGACTTGTAACAAAATAGATGTGGTGTTTATGTTGGGAAGGAGGCAAATTGGCTGCGTAGTTAATCAATTTAATTCTAGGTGACTGAATCCGGATTCAAACGAGGTTATCTGTGGTACTGGCTTAGTGCATCGAACACGGCCATTAATAGCCCCCAGACCCTGGTCTTCACTTGAGAGATGGTGGCCTGGTGATGTTGACACGGCCATTATCAACCAAGTTCAGGACACGTGATCCACGGATCCGAGACGTGGTCTGACAGAGCTGTTATGAACCTATAGAGAGGGAGATCCAGACCTATGGCTTCAACACAGGGCCTCAATAGATGTCAGCTTAACACTAAACCCATAACACATATTCTTAGGTATTTTCTGTAAAGTCACGTAGGTAAAAAATGTAAATTAATAAAATTAATAAAAGTAAAATAAACAGTATGTATACAAGGACTGTTTCTTGGAATCTCTCTCACTTGATACAGCAATCGTGACGTGACGGTTCCACCTGAAGACGGAAGCTTGTGTTGCCTCCGAAACGTCGTGATTTTTATTTGATTTTTATTTTACTTTTATTTTTTTTATTTTTACGTACGTGACTTTACCCAAAAAACCTAAGCATATGAATCCTTGCAGTCACGAAAGCTTCAAATCTAGAACCATAACACATACATTACGAGCATCTCGCGAGACAGCCAGACCAATGGCTTGCACCCAACAGGTGAGAGATACTGGGTTCATTACCCTGGCACAGCCATTATGAATCTCTTCATAAAGACACCAGATGCAGGGCTTGAGTTAAGAGCCTCTGGCAGTGCTAGCTTAGTAATCTTAACGTGGCCATTATGAACCCCCTAAGAAGGAAACAGAGAGAGCACGACAGAGCCACTCAGACCAGGACTCCAGATGTAACAGCTCATCAGCATCCTAATCCACGCAGCCACAGTCACGTGTTCACCAAAGTGTAAATACTTTTCAGCAGACAGTCTCAAATATGCTGCTGCTGCTGCTGTTGCTGCCGTGTGTTTAACCTCAGAGAAGCACGTGGCTTCCGAATATGAAAGTTAAACGTCACAATGACAGCTGTGACGACGACGACAAACGACAACCACGTGGCCAACAAGACAACGAGAAGAGAGACAGAGAGAGAGAGGCAGGTGGCTGGCTACATGAGCTTCACGATGATGTACATGAGCAGCAGGCAGATGAGTTTAACCTCAGAGAAGCACGTGGCTTCCGAATATGAAAGTTAAACGTCACAATGACAGCTGTGACGACGACGACAAACGACAACCACGTGGCCAACAAGACAACGAGAAGAGAGACAGAGAGAGAGAGGCAGGTGGCTGGCTACATGAGCTTCACGATGATGTACATGAGCAGCAGGCAGATGAGAATCAGCGCGAAGTTGACGAACAGCTCCTGCATGTTCTTGGCGGCATGAGATCCGATGTCACGCTTGTCCTTATCCATTGTGACGTCGTCTCAGGAGCAGTGTGTGCCACGTGCGGCTCGTATTGCTTCCTCCTCTTCCTATATCTTCTCCTCCGCTAGTTGTATTCCACCAAGATTGGGTGTCTCCTCGAGTGTGTCTGTGTCCTTATGGCTTGTGCAGAAGATGCCAGAAGATTTAAATGTATGTTTTGTTTCTGATGGATATGTCGTTTATTCCGGATTCTGGGGAGAGGTTATAATCATCATCATTCGTATTACCACCATAACACGATAATCACCATCATCACCACTATCACAACCACCACCATCATCATCATTATTACAACTGCCATCCTTAGTACTATAAAAAGATCTACCACCATCATCATTGTTGTCAGCATCATCATAATTACCGTAAAAATATAATCACCACAATCATCATCATCATAATAACCATGATCACATCCACTATTATCATCATAATGACATCACAACCACCCTTTATCATAATAATCATTAGCATAATCATAATCAACACTATCACCATCAGCTGTAGTAGAATCATCACTATCATTGTCGTTACTATCAAATAATATTTTAACTTTTTCACGTTTCCCACTGCCCTTAACGATGTCACCTCTGAGCGGTTTCAATGTCACTGTCCTCATCAGTAACCCGTGAACCCTTCAACCAATTCTATGGCGTGCCTTGGCGTTATGGCTTTGATTGCATTGCGACTCATCAGTGAGGCGTGGCCCTTAAGCCAATGTCGTGTCGTGTATGTTGTGTTGTGTATCCTGTGTTGTTTATGTTGTGGGTGTTGTGTGGTGGGTGTTGTGTGTGTTCTGTTGTAAATGTTGTGTATGTTGTGTATGCTGTGTTGTGGGTGTTGTGAATGTCGTGTCGTGTTGTGTATGTCATATTGTGTATGTTAGGTTGTGGGTGTTGTGTATATCGTGTTGTGGATGTTGTGCTGTGTGTGCGAGTGACTCTTAGCAATTTATTTTGAGCAAACTATCCAGAAAAAAAATATGATTTATAATAAAATATGTAATATTTAATATTTAATTGTAAATATTAAGCATTTTATTATTACAACAATTTCAATAATTATAGTAATTTTCACAGACACGCCTACCAGATGATAACCATTACTTAAAGAGAGGGTCCTTGCCTTTAAACATCTGCCGGTTTTCCCATCATTGATTCAAGCAAACAGCCTGACTGCTGATGAGACATCGAATGTCGAAACTGGTCCAGCGTTTTTTTTGCGTGCTTCTATTTGAACGAATGCAGCCGATGAGATACACTCGCAGAAGTTCGCAGTGCTGATGGTATGCGTAAAAAAATATTACCGAATTACAAGACGCACAACTTTTAAAATAAAATTAGTGCGTATTATAACCTGGAGAAAACGGCAATAGTAGCCGTGGGATATCCAGAGGCATGGGGTAACCAGATAACGCGAGGGCACATTGCAATTAGCAAACATCTCTTATCTCGTAGCTGTCCACCGAGGCTGAGTGTCTGGGGCTGTGGCACACCGAGGGGGGTTCTGGGACTCCGTCACAGGGGCCTCAGTGACGTCACGCAGCGTCCAGTGCACTTACCGCGTGCGCCCCAAGTCAAATTTAAAGTTGCGTGTTTTTTAATCATTGTCCAAAGTTTCAGAATCGAATGGCATGCACCAGACTGGGACACACACATTTTATATTTCTACCTACGCGACTTTACCGAAAGAACCAAAAAGTATGGATTCCTGCAGTCACGAAAGCTTCAAATCAAGATTCAAATCAAGATTGGTACACACAATATAAGCGTACAGCTTGACTATAACAGATGTGTGTGTGTGTATGTATGTGGGGAGCGATAGCATCGCGGTTAGCGGGCTGCACTACAAACCCGGCCACCCGAGTTCGACTCCGGCTCACGGCCAACACCAGTGACGATTATCTGAACCGTTCCTGGGCCTCCCCAGGACAAGTCAACTCAGCCTCAAATGAGTACCTGGTGTGGTGTGTAAACATCGCCACTGGGGAAACAAAGGCGGCCGGGCGTGGTGTTGGCCACCCACCCCATTGTGCGCTGTGCCGGCCTTGATACGTGCTCACCGACAGCACTTGCCCCAAAAGTCTGTCGAGGCTACAAGTCTTTATAAACAAAAATCCGAAAGGAATTGGCCAAAGCACCACAATGCAGAGCCCTCCTGTGAACGAGTCTTGAGCCTCAATGATGCTTTTCCGAATGAATAAATAACACCTCCGCCCGCCCAACACCACCCCCCATTAACATCATCATCCGCACGAACACAAACCTGGAGGCGCTTGTAGCTTTTTCCCAGCAGGAATCCGTCAGCTGGAAGACTGCCAATGCCCTCGCCAGCTAAGAGCGGCAGAGTCTTTCTGAGCAAAGTAATTAGCGCCGACAGGCAGCAGCAGCAACAGCAGCAGCAGCAACAGCAGCAAGAGCAGCAGCAGCAGCGACAGCGACTGTTGCAACAGCGACGCCAACGCAATCGTTCCGCAGCAGAACCTCAGCAGAGTCGAGGGGGGGGGGCATTCCTTCTGAGCAGCGCTCCCATCATTTAAACTCTTCTCGTGACCTTGGAGTGACCCCCCCCAGCCCCTCCCTCCCCCCAGCCCCTCCCTCCCTCCCAAACAAAACCCCCCCGCCACCTCCCCACAGCTTCCCCGGCTTCCCACTCAGCTCTGAACACACAGGTCCCCACGGTCACTCCTCAGCTCCACACGAACTCCCCCAGCGCTCGCTAAATGCGGCCACGGGGTAAGTGTGGGCCACCGCGTGGCCTTCTGGGAGCATGGGTCCGAGGTTGCACAGTCCCCCGGACCTACTACGGGTTTTGCACATTTTCATTTATTCTTTATTTTAATTGTTTTGGCGGAATAGCAGCGAACTATTTCATAACCCACTCGTGTTCAAATGCCTATCGCACAATTCACTATTATTGGCCCGCATCATGAAATTGGATCGACCAACGTAATGACACCTCGCTCGGCAGGGAAAAGTGGTGCATCTACCTATTCTTACCCTAAGTGTCCCACCTATAACACCAGGGTTTGTCCCGTGACCTTTGACACTCGCTTTACGTGGCTTAAAAGTACACACACTTAGCCGGGAAACAAAGCGCCGTTGCGTGCTGAGATGTATTATCAACCTACTTGCTGTGCTTTCTGCGCGGACATTTTTTGTTCGTCGTTAATTGTGAGGAGTTGACCGACGCAGGTGGAACGAGATCGCAAGTTGCAACTGACGCGATGGGAAATGCGTCCGATCAGCACGGCTGGCTACGTACGGTGCGAAAGAAGTTCAACCTCCGTACAAACATACTCTTTGGTTCTTTCGGTAAAGTCACGTAGGTATAAAATGAAATAAATCACGACGTTTCGATTGCAATACAAGCAATCATCATCAGGTAGGAAATGATAATGATCACCCAGGGGAAGCGATATTTTATTTACATTGAATTAAAATAAAATGTGGAATGTAAATGAGTACCTGGTGCAGTGTGTAAACATCTCCGCGAGGAAGACAAAGGCGGCCGGGCGTTGTGCTGGCCACCCACCCCCTCATGTGTGGTTCCGGCCTTCATAGGTGCTACTCGCTAACAGCACTTGCCCCAAGAGTCTGTTAAAGGCTATACGGGTGATTTTCGTTAGTCAGAACGTTACAACAACAAACAAAAGGAATGCCACATATAGGAAAGTTACGCGAAATACTCCAAAAATATACAAATAAAGCTAAACTATTTTGTTTTGCCAGGTAAAGCCCACTGAGCTATTAGCTTCCTTTTCAGAAAATAACTGGCCACAAATGATAGCTCAACGAAGTAGATTATATGGAAATGCATAGCAGTGGCGAGGGTTGGTGAATCGCCCACAGGAATGTCAAGAAATTCCCTTCCCGCACGCGTCGAGGAAGTTGCCATACCCCATGCATCGCCAGTGCAGCAAATGTGGACCCACGCTCGCCTGTTCCATCTGTTTGGGATATAGCGTTACCCCCTCGCACTGCGTGAGTTTTCTCCAGGCGCTCCGCTTTCCTCCCACGTGTAAACACTCGATCGTTGGCCCGACAACACCTTCATATGTAGAGGACCGCAGAGCTTGGAGGGGGAAATGTGGCACCGGCTCACAGCCGGGCGCCGCTGTGGCTCTGAGATGTTAACTACCTCGCCGGGTATACAGGAGGTCGTGGCTTCGACCCCGACCCTGACAACGCCTGTATATTTGGAGTTTGCCTGTCTCTCTCTCTCTCCGTGGTCGCGTGGATTTTTTTCCGTGTCCTCCGGGTTTTCCCTCCACATCTATGAACACGCATTTAGAGTATTTAGCTGCTAAAAAAATGTCCGCGTGACAAGCCACTTCGTTGACCTATTATTTGGGGCCAGGTCGCTTCTGAAAAAGAGCTAAAGTATTTCGCTCAGTGGACCTTACCTGGTAAAATAAAACCAAAAATATGACTTTGAAACCCCCGCCCACCTCTTACGCATTTCCCATAAATATGCTAAATTCCTCTTGATATGCAAATTATTTTGTCAAGGCGCTCTTCTTCCCCCCTCCAACCCAGCTTAAATATACGCTCCAAGCTTGGTGGTGTTTCATTCTTCACCTGAGGACGGCTGCTTGCGTTGTGGCCGAAACGTCGTGATAATTATTTTATTATGTTTTATTATTTTATTACTTCCCTTCTACGTGACTTTACCGATAGAACCAAGAAGAAAAAAAACAAAATAGTTACTAATTTTAGTTTTGAAAGCCATCAGCCTCACTTTGTAGGGCACGTCCCCGGCAGCCGCGTTGGTCTCTGTCCAACACACTCACACAGCCGCAGCGCTTTGTCCTCGTCATTTCTCTCTCTCTGTGTGTGTCCCGTCTCTCTCTGTCCGTGGCGCAGCGTGACAAGGTGACACGAGACAAGCACCTGTTCACAGATAGCCGCGGCGGCGTTTCCTTCTTCTTCTCCTGTGTTTTGTTTAACGCGCCCCGCCAACGTTTGTTTGGTTTGTTCTCTCCCCCGGGCGCTCAACGCTTTGCGTTACGCGAGCGTGAAGTCGGCACCAGCCCCGAGAGATATGTTCCACGCGCGTTGCCAGGCCAGGCACGGAGAGTGGGGGGCGTTGATTTGGAACACGGGCAGCGAAATGCTCTTTGAGGCTGGAATTCGTGCGAGGGCTCAAGAGCACGCTGGGCGGCTATGATTAGAACGACATCACAACAACGCCTCCACCTTGTCGTCCGACTCCGCACGGCCTCCACCCGGGGCAGCTCGAGGGCGAGCAGCGTGGTCGCGTGGTCGCGTGGCAGCGTGTCAGAGTGGCAGGGTGGCAGGGTGGCAGGGTGGCAGGGTAGCAGGGTGGCAGAATGGCAGGGTGGTAGGGTGGCAGGGTGGCAGGGTGGCAGAATGGCAGGGTGGCAGGGTGGCAGGGTGGCAGGGTGGCAGGGTGGCAGGGTGGCAGAGTGGCAGGGTGGCAGGGTGGCAGGGTGGCAGGGTGGCAGGGTGGCAGGGTGGCAGGTTGGCAGGGTGGTAGGGTGGCAGAGTGGCAGGGTGGCAGGGTGGCAGAGTGGCAGGGTGGCAGAGTGGCAGGGTGGCAGGGTGGCAGGGTGTCAGGGTGGCAGAGTGGCAGGGTGGTAGGGTGGCAGGGTGGCAGGGTGGCAGGGTGGTAGGGTGGTAGGGTGGTAGGGTGGCAGGGTGGCAGGGTGGTAGGGTGGTAGGGTGGCAGGGTGGTATGGTGGCAGGGTGGTAGGGTGGTAGGGTGGAAGGGTGGCAGGGTGGTAGGGTGGTAGGGTGGTAGGGTGGCAGAGTGGCAGGGTGGTAGGGTGGCAGGGTGGTAGGGTGGCAGGGTGGTAGGGTGGTAGGGTGGCAGGGTGGTAGGGTGGTAGGGTGGCAGGGTGGCAGGGTGGTAGGGTGGTAGGGTGGCAGGGTGGTAGGGTGGTAGGGTGGCAGGGTGGTAGGGTGGCAGGGTGGTAGGGTGGTAGGGTGGCAGGGTGGCAGGGTGGTAGGGTGGTAGGGTGGCAGGGTGGTAGGGTGGTAGGGTGGCAGGGTGGTAGGGTGGTAGGGTGGCAGGGTGGTAGGGTGGCAGGGTGGCAGGGTGGCAGGGTGGTAGGGTGGTAGGGTGGCAGGGTGGTAGGGTGGCAGGGTGGCAGGGTGGCAGGGTGGTAGGGTGGCAGGGTGGCAGCGTGTCAGGGTGGTAGGGTGGTAGGGTGGCAGAGTGCCTGGCGTGATGTATAAACATCGCCACTCGGGATACAATGGCAGCCGGGTGTTGTGCTGTCCACCCACCCACCCACCTTGTGCTGGCCTTCATAGGCGCCTGCCTACAGCACTTGACCCAATAGTATGTTAAGGCTATACGGGGATCTTTGTCTTTGGTATGTTCTCCCTCTGTTCTGCACGGGTTTCCTCCGGGCTCTCCGTTGTCCTGCCATAGCCACACTTCATTGGGATCACACAGCAGTAGAAGCAGCAGCAGCAGAAGCAACATCGCCCCCTCCTGCAATAAGCCTGGCAGGATCCTCCTGAAAAAAAGTCTTGATAATATAAAAAACAATTCTGATCAGCAGCATCATCACCATTTGCACCAGAAGAATCAGCAATCGCAGCAGCGTCATCATGAGCAGCTAGGATTGGCACCTCTAAGTTAGAGAAAATTTGGTTTAGTAAAATTAGAACCACTCAGTGGAACGTCAATAGCGGATATCTCCGCATGTAAATAATAGTCCCTGCCATGGGAATGTGGAATTTGCACATCTTGAAAAAAAGGCGCCGCCTCTCTGTGCGTTCGATGAGTGAGACACTTTGAGTCGGTGCAATTTCAGTCCCAGTCTGTGGATGGACCGGTCTCTGCCACGAGAATGTGGAATTTCCACAACTTGAAAAGAAAATAAATTCCGACTCACTGCGCGTTTGAAGAGTGAGACACTTTGAGTCCGTCCACTTTCAGTCCCCGTCTGTGGGTGGACTGGTCTCTACCACGAGAATGTGGAATTTCCACAACTGGCTCGAGGTCACTAACGAAGGAGACGCTCCGGGCATTGCTGCTGCTGCGTTTTGTCCAATACACAATGCAACAAAGGCAAAGATCCCCCGTATAGCCTCAGCACACTTTTGGGGCAAGTGCTGTTAGAAAAGCACCTATTAAGGCCGGCACGGCACACGGAGGGGTGGGTGGCCAGCACCACACCCGACCGCCTTAGTCTCCCGAGTGACAATGCTCACACATCGCATCAGGTACTCACTTGAGGCTGAGTCGACCTAGGGGAGGCCCCAGGACCGGTTCAGATCATCGTCACCGGTATACGCCGTGAGCGGGCACTCGGGGCGCCGGGTTCAGAGCGCAGCGCGCTAACCGACCACAGACAGACAGAGACAACACATAATATAGGTTTTTGGGTCAGATCGCGTTATTTATAAATGTGTCGTAACCCTCCACCACCCGACACGGCCAAACAGTAAAAAATGTGTGACGTTTTCAAAGGACAAATTAATTAACTTCTTTAACCCACCGGTGTGCTGAAGAGAGAATCAACAGCATTTTAAAATGTGAGTTGATTCTCTCTTCAGCACACCGGTGGGCTAAAGACGTCAATTAATTTGTCCTTTGAAAACGTGACACATTTTTTACTGTTTGGCCGTGTCGGGTGGTGGAGGGTTACGACACATTTATAAATAACGCGATCTGATCCAAAAACCTATATTATGAATAATATTGGTCGCGAAAGCCTACGTGTTAAATAGAGACAACACACACAAAGACACCCCCCCCCCACCACTACCGACAACAGCAGCAACAGCAGTATTCCTCTGCGTGCGGAACGTGTCAGTGACATCCATAACAACGGGTCCTGGGCAGGGCTGTGAGAAGGCATCCCGCATTAGCAGTGTTTATGGTTTGGGAGTAAAGTCGGGTTGGTGGGGCGGTGCAGGGGCACTTTAAATACACGCGTGGACGTGGAGCAGGCCGCGGTTCAAGGGCGCGCAGATGACGATCGGGTTAACCCGGGACGCGAAGCACACAGGGGAGGGGTGTGGGCTGGGGGGGGGGTATGATAGAAGGGGTGATTTGGCGTGGGGGAATATGATTGGGGGGGGTGGGGCTGTATGACGGTAGGGGGGATGTGGGGTGGTATTGGGGGGGTTGGTATGATGAGAGGTATGGTGTGGGTCGTAGATCCAGGCGAGATGGAGCACCCGTCCCATTGTGTGGATTAAAAGTGGTCCAATCACGATTACTGTGGTTTTGTTATTTTAACCACTTAATCCGTGGGTTTTATTTTACATAGTTTCTTGCATTAATGTAGTTTTTTTTAAAGCTGTCCTTGATTGTATTAATATGGAATAAATGTAGACGGTTTTTTTTTTAATTTCACGCGGAATTTGTCTGCTTAATGTAGTTTTAAGCAGAGCTTTGTAAAGTATTCAGAAGCTATGAGTTTTAACGACATTGTATATACAAAGCGCCAAATAATCATTAGTCCTCGTTGTGGAGAATGTTAATAACGAAATTAACAAACTTAATGTTTACAGATCCCATCAGCTACATGGCCTTCTGGGATGCAGCGTCGATTCAATACAAGAGACATTCAGTGTCTGGCTTGCTTGCATCAATGCTGGTGAATTACCAAATGGTTAATCTAAAACTATTTAAAAATAAAATAATAAACTTTTTATTTTTATTTTACCAGGTAAGGCCCACTGAGCCATAGATCTCTGTGTTAGAAGCGACCTGGCCACAAATGGTAGCCGAATGAAGGTGCTTATTGCGTGGAAATTTACAGCAGCCAGATTCTCTAAACACACGTAGTAGATTACTGCCAAATGTGGAGGGGAAAAACTGGAGGGACCCGGAGGAAAATCCACTCCGGGAGAGAGACACGCAAACTCCAAATATACAGGTGTCAGGGTCGGGATCGAACCCACAACCTCCTGTATACCAGGCGAGGTAGTTAACATCTCGCCACCATGGCATGTAGCACAGAGTCCTCTCTGTTCGATATGGGTCCGAGTTGAAAGCAAAACTCCAAAATAATCATAAGCGTCGTTTCGGAAAATATAAGTAATAAAATAACTCCTATTCCTATAGTGATCTCCTCTGTTCTCATGACATCACCGCGTGCTCTGTGACTTTGAATATTTTTCGCTGTCTCTGACGTCACAGGACTGCTCTTTGTGACGTCACAGCACTCTGTGCTCGTGGACTGCACACCGAGGGCGTAACGCGTTCTGATCTCTTTGCAACATCACGGGCATGCTCTGCGAAATCTCTCCAACACCCACCCCCCTCCCTTCGTCAGCTGGAATGTGCCAAGCCACTCAACAGGTTCCTTCGGCCGACACCAGAAATTCAGTTTCGGTCGGCCTCTACTGTGACACTGCTTGGCCCACACGAGAGACGGCTGCCTTCTTCATGGCCTCGTCTCAACCACCAGTGTCAGACCGGAGAACAACGCCAAAAAGACGAACAGCACAACGCGGCAAGCGGCGCGTATAAGCGAGATGCTTTTTTTTCTTTGTTATTGTTTTTATTTTATTTTTTTTACCCGGTAGTAACAGCAAAAAAAAACACATTTTATACCACCATAGGGAAACTCGCACGGACACTTCCACGCCGTTCACCGCGCGACCCGAGGAATCATCGCGGGAAATGATCCAACGGAGGAAGGCATTGCACACACGTGAAAGGGAGAAACGTTAACAGGACACAGTGGTGCACAAGACAAGACTCGATGTATACCGTGGCTCCAGAGCCTTCGGCAATGTCACAGAAATCCTAAGAATCCTTACGGGTGCCGTTTTTGTTGCCTAGGATGTTCGGCAAGAAAGCCCTCCCGAGTCTCAGGGACATTTCACCGAACTCCCGAACATCTTTTTGGGGTTCTTCAGACGTTACCCCCCAAAAACATTCCTAAATTGTGGTAACGTGGCCTTGAAGAGCGTTAGAAAATGCCAAAAGGCACAACTGGGATGTGAGAGTGAAACAGTGAACTTAAAGTAAAACAATACATTTGTGTTTCGATTTAAAGCTTTCGTGAATGCAGGGATTCATCTTCTTGGTTCTTTCGGTAAAGTCACGTAGAATGGAAATAATAAAATAATAAAAATCAAATATAATAAAATAATTCTCACGACGTTTCGGCCACAACGCAAGCAGCCGTCCTCAGGCTTTACCGAAAGAACCAAGAAGATTAATACATTTGTGTTTAATCTTTTTTAAATCAGCAAAAAATCAGGAATCATGGGAAATGAATGCTGCACGGCATTGAATGTACGCATGTAGATTGAACGCTGCTGCTCCTGCTGTGAATGTGCAGCAGCAGCAGGACTACGATGATGATGTATGAATGTAGAACTTCTTTCGCACCGTACGTAGCCAACCGTGCTAATCGGAGGTGACTGTGAATTAAAGAGAGGAAGAGACCTTTGGCGCGAAGACTGAACCTTGAAGCCCTTTCCTCCCAACAACGTGGTACTCTATTTTACCGACCTTGAGATGATGATGATGATGGACTGCATCAATACCCAGCGCTGGAGACTGACCTGGCCCACTCTACAATGGCGAGTGGCGAGCTCTGACCGCAGCCAATCACGGGGCTGCAAACAGCCGAGCGGGGAGCGCAAAGTCGTCGCTGCTACGGCATCGCGAAATATGAACAGGGCTCGCAATCGGCGCTGGACCTGCAAAACGCGTGACCGCGATCGGATTAACCAAGAGCTGGTAGGTTCGGTTAACCATCGCTCCCCACTGTCATTGCGTCACTAAGTTTCACGATTACTTTTCACAAATAACAATGCGAAACGATTCGACGATTCCAATGGGGAAGTGATGAGAGTTAGCAGCTTGGGGGCTGAAGCAGCGAAGCATCGGCCCGACATTCACAGATTGGAACCCCTTCACCCCAGCGGTCCGCCCTGTCGACTGCCCGCCCCCCCTGTTGAAGTCCAGGCTCAACAGCGGTCGTCTCTCTGCCCGTGACCGACTGCCTCTCTCCCTGCCTCTCAACTTAGCCTCACCATCCGCGCGTGCAGCGCCTTCGCGATGCGGTCGCATGGTACCGACGACACGGGGCACGGAGCGGCAGGTCATTGCACGTCGCGATTATTTTCCACGGGTTCAACGAATGGGCCCAACGCGAGTTCGTTTGAAGCGATCGTAAAAGTCTTTCAAATGAAGCGGCATATTTAAGATGTTTTGTCGGTTTTCCTTCCCCCCGCAAGAAGTCACCCCCCGCCTAACACTGCTCAGAGCAATGATAAATTAAAATTGTTCAACCTGCACCACGGAGGCCTCGGAATCCAGCCTCCTGCTTTGCGTGACCGTTGAGCGCAGTGTGAAAGGGTCGGACTTAGGCGGGCGAGACGTCCCCCCACCCCCCGCACCCTCCCCCCACGATCCTGAGAACGGCGGAGATCCGAGGGCTTTGCCCCGACCCCCCCCCCTCCACCCCTCCCGCATCCCGGTCGCTCAATAGGCCATGAGCTTGCGGACTCCTTCGAAGCAGCGCCACTTGTCGGGGATGTAGAAGACCTCGTGGATGTGGGAGAAGGGCGTGTCGAAGCCACACACGCGGTGCACGGGCGCCTCCATGTTCAGGAAGCATTGCTCCTGCACACGGGCGCACATGCGAGCAGAGACACGCACACGCACGCACAGACAAGCACGCAGAGACACGCACACACACGCGAGCAGAGACACGCACACGCACGCACAGACACGCACACACACGCACGCAGAGACACGCACACGCACGCACAGACAAGCACGCAGAGACACGCACACACACGCAGAGACACGCACACACACGCAGAGACATGCACACGCAAGCAGAGACACGCACACACACGCAGAGACACGCACACACACGCAGAGACATGCACACGCAAGCAGAGACACGCACACACACGCAGAGACACGCACACACACGCACGCAGAGACACGCAATGACACGCGCACACACATACACACAAGCAGAGACACGCACACGCGCAGAGACGTGCACACGTACACGCGCAGACACACACACACACACATGCGCAGACAAGCACACGCACACGTTCACAAACGCAGACACGTACACACGTACGCAAATGTATGCACGCACACACAAAGAAAAGACAAAGATCCCCCATATAGCATGAACAGACTGTTGGCGCAAGAGCTGGTAGCGAGTAGCACCTCTAATAGCCGGCACGGCACATGAAGGGGCGGATAGACAGCTCCACGCCCGACCGCCTTTGTCTCCCTTGTGGCGATGCTGACTACACCGCACCAGGTACTCATTTAAGACCGAGTCGACCTGGGGGAGGCCGAGGACCTGTTCAAATAATCGTCACCGGTGTTTGTGGCCGTGAGCGGGAATCGAACTCGGGTCGCCGGGTTCGTAGCGCAGCGCGCTGACCGCTGACCGCTGACCGCTACCGGCTCCCTCCGCACAGCAGCCGCCAGTCGGTGATGTCACCGCGCACGCTCGTGCCGCGTGCCTTCACGTTTTCCCCAGCGCTTAGCAAACAACCAGGGCGCTCAGTAAAACGACACGGGAGTTAATCTAGCATGAAGACAATTGGTCACCCTTGTTGAAAACGGAACTTTTAGCTTCAACGTCCATCCTTGGGTGGTAGCAAACACACGACTTGCAGAATATTTATTTACAGTGGAGAAATCTGATGAGCTGTAAAGCTCTTTGTCACAGATGTTCAGACTCTGTGGTCACCCGTCGGAGGCCTAGAGTGGCGTAGTGGTGAACATCTCCTCCTTAAGAGTGGAGAGGGGGTGGAGGAGGGAGGATGAGGGGGGGGGGGGGGGAGAAGGTGGGGGTCACCCCCCCACCCCACCCATCTCGTGCTGGCGGGAGCCGCCTAACTCGATACGGCGCCAAATATTCCAAAAGCAGCACAGACGGGCATCAGCGATAATTGTGCTTCCACAACAATAATTATGGCAAATCGCCTGATGGAGCCGGTTGCAATCACCCAGAGAAACGTCGTAGTCAAATCGTAAATGCCGTCGGTTTACTCTCCAACACACCGGTGTGCTGAAGCAGTAACTAATTGCCACGTTTTGTTGACGTGGCCAACCTCGACTAACTGGTTGTGTCGGGTGGCGGTGGGTTAACGACGCGTTTACGTTCACGCGATCTAACCCCCCAAAAAAATACCTCTATTGTTTACAAATTCCCCATGAACGGAATGAGCGTGTCACGATCTCGCACGGCCTCGTGTGCTGCCCGCGTCGTCCCTTTGACCGCATCCTGCTGGGCCCAAGGGGACCACGTGCCACTTCCTCGTCAGCTACCAACGGCGCCCATTCCCCGGCCACGTCCGCTTCCTCCGCCAAGGACTCCCCCCCCCCCCCGCTCCCAACGGCGACTTTCGCGTCTCTCGTCGATCGCTCGCCGCCCGCGTTGCTTTCACTCTCAGCGTTAATGCGCGCTCTCGGTGAACGGCAGGCCGGGTCACTCTGGTGGGCTTCGTCATGGCCGTTGTCGGACACACTGAGCCAGCAAAGATTGGGATCTTGGGTTTGAGCGCTGGGTCTGGGTGTCTCAGGCGGTTCACAATGTCCATGGCAGACACGCAAAGCCAGGACAACTCAGGTCCTGGGTTTGAGCCCTGGGTCTGGGTGTCTCTCTGTCTCTCAGGGGGTTCATAATGGCCGTGTCAGACACACTGAGCTAGGACAGCTGAGGACCTGGGTCTGGGTGTCTCTCTGTCTCTGAGGGGGTTCATAATGGCCGTGTCAGACACACTGCGCCTCCCAACAAATCCTCCTCATCACAACGACGCGACCGCCACAGCAAGCGCTGGCTGCCGTACTGATCACTTGGGGACTCGTTAAGTAGCTATACCACGTGAACAAACGTGACTTAAAGTTCAACTAACTATGACAACATTTAGGTTACTTTAGGGATTTGGGGGGTTGGGGGGGACGGGACAAAGTTTTACGTTTTCGAAAACTATTTTGTTTCTAACCCAGTTAAATTCCTGTCCAGTAAGATCCACCTTCTGCTCGATAAAGCAGGTTTTTAATTAACACTATAGCGTTAATTATTAATAAGTAAGCCAGCACACACACATACACCGATTCCATAGACAAAGATCCCCGTATAGCCTGAATAGACTGTAGGGGCAAGTGCTGTTAAGCGAGCACCTATGAAGGCCGGCACGGCACACGAGGGGGTGGGTGGCCAACACCACGCCCGGCCGCCTTTGTCTCCCCAGTGGTGATGTTTACACACCGCACCAGATACTGATTTAAGGCCGAGTCGACCTAGGGGTGGGCGAGGCCTAGGAATGCTTCGGACGTCAGTCGCCACTGCTGCCATCCCTAGGTAGGAATCGAATCCGGGTCGCCGGCCCTTGGCAGCGCAGTTCGCGAACCGCTGTGCCACCGTTCCCCCCGCACCATCGTTAGAATCGCCCGCCAACTCAGCGCATCCGAGCTAAAATAAAACACCGTGTTAACGCTTTTAAAATTAAAATAACACCGTTTCTGAGCGAGGTGGATGTTAACGCGTGTGACTCAATCTCATTCACAGTTAACTTATTAACGGCGGTTCGTGAGCTCACCCCCCACCTCCCCCCTCGCCCCCCCCCCCCCAGCCCCTCCCCCCCCACAACTATCATCTCACTCCACGCACTCCCTACCTCTTCCACGCGTACATCCCTCCACTCCCATCCACGCACTCCCCTACCTATCCCCTCTCATCTCAGCAGCGGTCATCCTACAGGGAGACGGGTCCCCACCACGGGAACGTGGAATGTCCGGCACAGGCTCAGGAAGGTCCGGCGGTGCGCTGTGGTCCGCGCGGTAGCTGCTGTCGATCGCGGTGCGGCTCTGCCACCTCGTGGTCACCACCAAGGTATGCGGAATTTCTTCCGTGTGTGTGTGTGTACGTGGAATATGAACATGTACGCGTGTAGAAATTCTTGAACATGCATCTGGAACACCTGTGTGGAGCTTTATACAATACAGGTTCCGCTCGCTCTATGCGGGTCGGGTTTCCGGTCCCGCGCTGTGGTCTATGGGTCTCTCTATGCAACTCCGTGGATCTCTACGCAGCTCCGTGCGTGTCTGTGATCTCCCAGTGACTGCCGCCACTGTGACGGAGCTGCTCGTCTCAACGGGGGGGGGGGGGCCTTTGTCAGCTGACGTAACGAAGCCCGAGTCCAGCGACGATGTCGCCGCTCGTCACCGCGGAGGGACGTGGGGATGGCGTGGGGGGGGAGGGGGGGCACGGGTGGCACCGCTCACCTGCACCGTGGTGGCGATCTCCGCCGCGAATCCGCTGGTGTATGGAGCCTCGTGCGCCACGAGCAGCCGGCCCGTCTTCACCACGGACTGCGGGGACACGCGGCGCGCCCTCACCACACCGTGCCGCCGTCGCTACCGCTCGCCCGCTACCGTGAGGGCTGGCAAGCAGCATCTCTCAAATTCTCACCGCCGCCACCACCAACGCCACCGCCACCACCACCACCACCAACGCCATCAGGCTGGGGGTTTGCCCCTTAATCGCGACGTTTCACACGTGTCAAACGCACGGCGCTGTTGTTCAATCCACTGGCGGATGACAGGACCTCCCATGCCGATGCCGCTCGCGAGGCTGGTTTGACCATACTTCACCACGCTGCCCGATGCGTTGGTGACGGCAGGCAGGCGGACGCGGGAGCGTAGCAGTCGAGCGCAACGGACTCTGCCACTCTGCTGCCAAGCACGCGGCCGACCAGCGGCAGCCTGCGGCAAGCGGTCCGTCCGCTGCGGTTACCCACCGCTTAGCTCGGTGCGTCCCCCCCCCCCCCGTCTCAGCGAGGTCCCCTACCTTGCACACGGTGGCCATGTCCCAGGGCAGGATGGTCTGCAGGTCGATGAGTTCACACGACACGCCGAGCTTCTCCTGGGCCAGGGCGGCCACCTCCCGCAGCACGTGAACCTGCACGACGACGCACGGGTCACCCCCGGGACTACGCGCTCACGCACGCACGCGGCGCTGTGCTGAAGGCGGTGACGGCGCGTCGTTCCTCGCGGGGCGACACGCCCGCTTCTCCTGCACGCCCCGCTCACCTGCGTGCCCCAGCCGAGCAGCGTGATGTCGCTGCCCTCCTGCAGCACCTCGGCCTGGGACAGCGGCAGCTCGTAGTGCCCCACCGGCACCTGCTCCACTGCCCACGGCAACAACAACAACATCACCAAAGACAAAGAGACACAGATCCCCTGTATAGGCAACGATTCCGCTGGCGGGTTGCTGCTGGGAGAAGGGGTACAAGCGCCTGCAGGTCCCTGTTGGTACAGATGATGGTGGTGACGGAGCTGGTGATGTGGGGGGGGGGGTGATGTTATTCATTCATTTAGAAAAGCCTCATTGAGCCTCAAGACTCGTTCTCAGGAGGGTCCTGCATTGTGGCGTTTGACCAATTCCTTTCGGAATTATTAATATATATACAAAGACAAAGATCCCCCGGGTAGCCTTAACAGACTGTTGGGGCCAGCAACGGCACACGAGGTGAGTGGGTGGGTGGTGAGCTCCACGCATGGCAAATCTTTGTCTCTCTAGCGGCGATGTTAATGCACACCGCACCTGTTCTTTAAAACGAATTTCTTGTATTTAGTTTGTTGCCCCTCGCCCGCACCTCCGATGACACTCGCTCTACGTGGCTTACAAGTACGGGGAGGGGGGGTGGGGAGGGATGGGGGGCGTGGTGAGCCTCCGTGTCTCTCTCTCTCTCTCACTCTCCCGGGAACCGGGCCACTCACCTGCGGCTCGGTACAGAACCTTCGGCTCAAAGAAGATGCACGGGTTCTGGTCGTTGATGCAGGACAGCAGCAGCCCCTTGGCTTGAATGGGCCCCCTCGGAATAACCACCTGTAGAAGACAACGACAAAGATCCCCTGTATAGCCTTACCAGACTTTTGGGCCAATTACTGTTAGCGAGTAGCACCTATTAATGCAGGCAGGGCACACGAGGGGGTGGTTGGCCAGCACCACACCCCGCCACCTTTGTCTTCCTAGGGCCGATGTTCTACACACTGCATCGGGTCCTCGTATGAGGCCGAGTCAACCTAGGGCAGGCCCGTGACCGGTTTGGATAATCGTCACTGGTGTTGGCCGTGAGCGGGATTCGAACTGTGAACAGGTAGCCGAGGAATCTGAGAGCAGGATCGGCAACTGAGAGGGTGTGCAGCCTCGTGGGCGTGTAGCTGAGAGGGCAGCCGAGTGGGTAGGCGGGTGGGTGGGCATGCAGCCTAGCGGACGTGTAGCTGAGAGGGCAGCATCGTGGACGTGTAGCTGAGAGGGCAGCCGAGTGGGCATGTAGCTGAGAGGGCAGCTGAGTGGGTGGGCATCCCAGAGGATAGCCTGGCGTGCAGGTGGGCGAGCAGCCGAGAGGGTAGCCGAGTGGGTGTGTAGCTGGGAGGGCGGCCGAGTGGGTGTATCGCTGAGAGGGTAGCCGAGTGGGTAGGCGGGTGGGTGGGCATGCAGCCAAGTGGGCGTGTAGCTGAGAGGGCAGCCGAGTGGGTGGGCATCCCAGAGGATAGCCTGGTGTGCAGGTGGGCGAGCAGCCGAGAGGGTAGCCAAGTGGGTGTGTTGCTGAGAGGGCAGCCGAGTGGGTAGGCGGGTGGGTGGGCATGCAGCCAAGTGGGCGTGTAGCTGAGAGGGCAGCCAAGTGGGCGTGTAGCTGAGAGGGCAGCCGAGTGGGCGTGTAGCTGAGAGGGCAGCCGAGTGGGTGTGCATCCCAGAGGATAGCCTGGTGTGCAGGTGGGCATGCAGCTGAGAGGGTAGCCGAGTGGGTGTGTCTCTGAGAGGATAGCCGAGTGGGTAGGCGGGTGGGTGGTCATGCAGCCAAGTGGGCGTGCAACCGAGAGGGTAGCCGAGTGGGTGTGTAGCTGGGAGGGCAGCCAAGTTGGTGTGCATCCGAGAGGGTAGGCTGGGGTGCAGGTGCAGCCGAGAGTGTAGCCGAGTGGGTGTGTAGCTGAGAGGTTAGTCAGTGGGTAGGCGTGCGGGTGGGCATGTACCCAAGTGGGCGTGCAGCCGAGAGGGCGTGCAGCCGAGTGCACGTGTAGCTGAGAGGGCAGCCGAGCGGATAGGTGTGCGGGTGGGCGTGCGGGCGACCTTGATCCCGGGCACGTGAGCGAAGAAGGCCTCGGGGCTCTGCGAGTGGTAGAGCGCGCCGTGGCCCACGCACCCCCACGGCGCACGCACCGTGAGCCCCCCGCAGTTGAACATGTTCCCCGAGCGGTAGCGGTACTTGGCGGCCTCGTTCACGATCTTCGGCGGGGGGTGCGGGGAGGGCGGGGGGGTAAATCAATCATCGCCGTAGTCGTCGTCATCATCGCTCACATCCCTCTCAACACCCGCCGTCATCCGTTTACATCGTCGCCAATCGGAGGCAGGCGGATTGTTGCATCGCGTGACCGTGAGAGATGCCCCAACTCCGGCAGGCTCCCATTCATCTCTTTGGCCACCAGGCCTGCCCCCACGCTCGTTACGCTACTGGCCGGATCTCGTGCATGCGCCACCACCACGACAACCCCCCCCCCCCCCCCCCCCCCCCCATATAGCCTTAACAGACTGTTGGGACAAGTGCTGTTAGCGAGCAGCGGCACGGCAAACGAGGGGGTGGGTGGCCGACACCACGCTCGGCCACCCACCGCAACAACAACCGCCATTCGCCACGAACACACGCGCGCACACAAATGCTGCGAGAGCCGTGCCCATGCTCGCCTGGTCAAACGCCGGGTAGATGTAGTCGGCAAACTGGATTTCAGCGATGGCGGTAGCTCCGGTGACGGCCATGCCGATGGCGAAGCCCACGATGCCTTGCTCACACAGCGGCGTGTTGAAGACGCGGTCCTTGCCTGCAAAGCGCCGCGAAGACTTCATACAAAATATATAAACTCGTTTATTGAAATAGACTCAACGCTTCGCTCAGTGACACTGTGTTTGTGGCCTTGAAAGAAGAAATCTTCATATAAGAGGCGACGTTTCAGGCAATGGCCCTATTTCGAAGTACGTGATTTTTTTTTCAACGTGTTATGAAGAAGGGCCATTGGCCGAAACGTCATTTATTTATATATCGTTTTCATCATTTAAGGCCACACAGTGTTATTGAGGAATGTGTTGTGTTCAACAGTCGGCTGAACCACGTCACGGCCGATTTCTGTCGCTCGGCTGGTGCTCTTGTTAGCTGTGCTTGTGCACCACTGCCAACGCAGGAGCGCCGAATATTTATTTCTGTATCGAAATATTCCACCTGGAGGATCTCTTGAGCGGGAGCGTCTAAGTGATGACGCGCGTACGACTCCAAGAGTGGTGGGGCGGGATCAGGGTTTTGGTCGGGGTTGAGGGCGGGGTCAGGGTCGAGGGTGGGGTTGGAGGTGGGGTCGAGGGTGGAGTCAGGGTTGAGGGTGGGGTCGAGGGTGGGGTTGGGGGTGTAGTCGAGGGTGGGGTCGGGGTTGGGGTCGAGGGTGTGGTCAGTGTTGGGGGTGGGTCGAGGGTGGGGTCAGGGTTAGGGGTGGGGTTGGCGGTGTGGTTGAGGGTGGGGTCGAGGGCGGGGTCGAGGGCGGGGTCAAGGTTTGGGGTGGGGTCGAGAGCGGGGTCGAGGGTGGGGTCAGGGTTTGGGGTGGGGTCGAGGGCGGGGTCAGGGTTGGGAGCGGGGTCGAGGGCGGGGTTGGCGGTGGGGTTGAGGGCGGGGTCAGGGTTGGCGGTGGGGTTGAGGGCGGGGTCAGGGTTGAGGGCAGGGTCAAGAGCAGGGTTGGGGGCAGAGTCCAGGGCAGCAGCAGAGTTGGGGGCGGGGCCAAACCCTCACCGTATTTGTCGAGAAGCCCGACTGTGCAGCGGAACACTCCTCCAAACGAGACGTCCTCTCCAAACACCACTGGGAGCACGGACAAAGACAAAGTTCCCCCGCATCGTCTGAACAGACTCTTGGGGAAAGTGCTGTTGGCCAGTAGCGTCTATGAAGGCCAAAACGGCACTCGAAGGGGGTGGGTGGCCAGCACCGCGCCCGGCCGCCTTCGTCTACCGAGTAGTGATGATGTTCACACACCGCACCAGGTACTCATTTAAGGCTGAGTCGATCTAGGGGGGCTTGGGAGCAATTCAGCTAATCGCAACTGGTGTTGGCCGTGAGCGGGAATCGCTGGGCTCATAGTGCAGCCCTCTGCCACCGTTCTCCCACGACATGAGACAAAAGTTGCATGGCAAATGGTATTTAGGGTTTAACATAACTCCCAAAATCCACAGAAATAGGTTCACAAACCTACTTGCCGCAGTGGCATCTCGTGGCTGCGAGGGGGTGCGCCACCAGCAAGCCCAGGGCTGCACAACCCCACCTGGAAACCTACTTGCTGCCCTGCACCGCTGTGGAGTGCTTACCGGCAGATGCGTCGTTGGCAAGAGAGTCATCGATGGCACTGTTTATGGATTGGAAAAGATTCATCTTCTGAGTTTCTCCTGCAAAACAGAGGTAAATAAAGTGAGAGACACAGGTGGCAAGGAATGCATGGTGCCATCACATCGCAGTTGTTCCGTGCCAGCGTGTGGGTTTCGCAGTGGCGAGATGTTAACTCCCTCGCCTGGTATACAGGAGGTCGTGGGTTAGATCCTTACCCCGAAGCCTGTATATTTGGATGTCTCTCCCCCCATGGTCGTGTGGATTTTTCTCCGGGCCCTCCGGTTTTTCCCTCCACATTTGTAAACATGCGTTTAGAGTATTTGGCTGCTATAAGTATCCACGTGACATGCCACTTCGTTGAGCAATCATTTGTTATCGCCAGGTCACTTCTAAAAAAGAGCTATATAGCTCAGCGGGTCTTACCTGGTAAAATAAAAAATAGATTGGTTTAGTTTTGTAGTTTATACATCATCCTGACCTCTGCTCCGATCGAGCAGAGAGCATCTGGTAAAGGGAAAAAGGGGCGGACGTAGCTGCTGGAAATGTTTACACAGAGAAGCGAGCCTGTGGCTGGCAGCGATGGAAACAAACATGGCACGCGGTCAATTTGTCCCGTCAAGGTCAGCAGCCCATCGTGAAATGCAGCAGAAAAATAAAAATACCACGAGGGCGGTTTCACATAGTTGGACGCACGGTTCGTACAAATTAAAGACACCAGCAACCGTTAGCATGATCTCGAAGAGGATGTTTACTGGGGAAACCAATTAGCGCCGTGATGCAGATACAAATCGTATACGAATAGGTTTTACCCTTTCTGCCAATTAAACAGAGACTATAATGCTCTGATACGTGCATCGCCTTTATACTGTTCGCATTTTGGCGTTCTTGGTCTAACACTGATTGAGACTAGGCCCGAAAGAAGGCTGTCTCTGGTGTGGACCAATCAGTTTCAAAGGCAATGCATCATCATATACTACCAGAGCATGTTTTTGGTTTGCAAGGTCACCACAAGTAAGTTTGGTTAATGCAGACATGATTCCTTGCAAAAGGTTTCTGTTTAGTGTTTGAACATCTTAACACAGCTGTTTTATTGCCAGAAAGGGGAAAACCTATTCTTAGAATTGGCTACAAATGCGTTTGTTCATCTTTTCTGATACGGGAGAAACGCTCGCGAAATACCGTACTGAAAAGTGACTTTTTCACCGATGCTGGGACAGTGATGGGGCGAACGATTTTATTTATTTTTCCAAACCAGTGGCCTACTCCATAAACCAGCCATGTTTACTAAAACTATGATTACCTTCAAAATGACACCCACGTGTATTGCATTTCTTTATTGTAGTTGACCGTGACGTTAACTCGCTTGTGCACATGCCGACAGAGGGGGCACATTTCACGAGCCACGCGCACGTGACTGTCCATCCGTTCCTCCCAGCCAGCCAGAAAAACTTGTATCCTTAAATACAGCCCCCTGTCTCTCTCCACCTTCCTCTTGCCTTCTCTGTACCGTATAACACAACGTATTTCGATGTCTCGCTCTGTCCGTTTCTCAATTCCTCTCTCTCCGCTGCACCTCACCCACTTCCCCTCGCCCGATCTCCCGAAAACGGTGCTCTTGAATGCAAGGCCCGCGGGCCACTGACGGTCCCTGGGTTGGCCTTTAGTGCGGCCCCTGACGCACTCCATTATCCTGCTGCTGTCAAAACCCCCTAATGGTTTCACATCTGTGGCAGGCCCTCACACTGACGACGCCTATCCTGTCAACCCCTTATCAGCGCCCTACCTGATTACAGACCAATTCAGACCTTACTGGTCACCCCGTGCCCTTATAAATCTCAACGTTCATCCTACAAAGTCCCATCACGAGGGAGAGAAACACAAAGATAGTTTTTTTTCCCGTGTTTAAACGGCTGTATGCCGTACGCACCTGCAAACGCAATTCCCCTGTACAAGAATCCAGTGTTTAAGCGTATGGGTTCAGGGGTATGGATGATGTCATCTCGGCGAAAGTGTGGGCCTCCCCCCCCCGCTTCGAAAAATGAGTGAAGAACACTGGAATACAGTGCCTGATTAAGCTCATGCAGGGACTACAGCATGTTATAACGGGGCCCTAAATTTAAAAAAGCACGTAAATATTAAAGCACACATTTTTTTACTTGCATAGTAAAGTAATTGTATTTACTAATTCGCTATACAGCCAGATAATACGACAAATCGCTAACCTTAAACGCCCAGTCGTTCATAAAAGTTGAAGGCAGTATAGTACTATAGTAATAGAGCAAGTGCAGAATCACTGAACCGGAATTGATAGCTTGAAGGCATTTAGCGCGGGGCACTTTAAAGTGCGGGGCCCGTAGCTACATATCTGCTACTTTTGCTACTGGGATAATCCGGCACTGCAGTCTGTGACAGTGACGCTTACATCAGCCTCGATACCAGATACTCATCCGTCTCATCGCCTATCGACTTGAAGCGTTTTGACGCCGCGAAGGTTGCGTGACGTCAAAACGCCCCCAACCACCACCCCCGCCCGCAATTAAAAAGATCTCGATGACGTCACAACGCACCTGTCAACCCGTGCCGCGCCGTGACGTCACGCCGCCGCTAACCTTTCGAGTCGAAGGAGAGTTGCGGGGTGCGTGGGGGGGGGGGCGTGGGGGGGGGGGTGCGTGGGGGAGGGTTCGTGGGGGAGGGTGCGTGCGTGGGGGGAGGGTGCGTGGGGAGGGTGCGTGGGGGGGGGTGCGTGAGGGGGGGGTGCGTGGGGGGAGGGTGCGTGGGGAGGGTGCGTGGGGGGGGGGGGGTGCGTGGGGGGGGGTGCGTGGGGGGGGTGCGTGGGGGAGGGTGCGTGGGGAGGGTGCGTGGGGGGGGGGTGCGTGGGGGGGGTGCGTGGGGAGGGTGCGTGGGGGGGGGGGGTGCGTGGGGGGGGGTGCGTGGGGGGGGTGCGTGGGGGAGGGTGCGTGGGGAGGGTGCGTGGGGGGGGGGTGCGTGGGGGGGGTGCGTGGGGGGGGTGCGTGGGGAGGGTGCGTGGGGGGGGGTGCGTGGGGGGGGTGCGTGGGGGGGGGTTCGTGGGGGAGGGTGCGTGGGGAGGGTGCGTGGGGGGGGGGTTCATGGGGGGGGGGTTCGTGGGGGGGGGCAGCAACAACAGCGCCCAGCCCGCGTTTGCTCCACAGCGCAGCAGCGAGACGCGACACCTAGACCCCCCCCCCCCGAACCCGCCGTGCGCTCACCGTACTGCGTGGGCGCAGGGTCCGCCACGAACGTGAAGTGAGCGGCGCCTCTGCGCGACCCGCACGAGGCCGAGACGACGGCGGCGGCCCCGCGGCGCGTAGCCCCGCAGAGACTCGCCGATGACCGCAACGCGAACGCCAGAGCCGCCATCGTTTCGCGACTCCAACTCGCCCGCGTCGATTTTCTGAGTGACCCCACCTACCAAGCCCCTCTCGTCGATTCCTTCGTTGCCACGCGAGCGAGGGGAGGGAGGGATCGATCCACGATTACGAGGCTCGAATCCGCTGGGCTCGATTTGGTCTTCCGGTGTAGATGTGGGCGTGTTTTTTTTGATTGGTCGTCGTGCCACGCGTTCTTGGAAGAGGTGCTCGCGCTCACCGATGGAATCTTTCTCGCGGAGGAATCCGATGAGCGGTGAAGCTCTTTTTGACACATCATGTCCACTAAGGGGCGGTATCAGAAACTTACAACACACGATATGCGTGCAAAAGTAAATAAATCATCCACTATACAGGTTTTTTTGGGGGGTTAGATCGCGTAAATATATACATAATATTTCAAAACAAATAAAGCTAAATTGTGTTTTTCTTAGCAGGTAAAGCCGACTGAGCTATTAACTTGTTTTTCAGAAGCGACCTGGGCACCTGGCCACATATGATAGCTCACCAAAGTGGCTTACAATCTGGAAATGTACAGCAGCAGAATCTTGATTTATCCTGGAGGAATCTGATTAGCTGTAAAGATATGTTTTCACACACGCAACACCATTTATATATATTGTTTACTTCAATTAATGTACTTTTCGTAGCTAGTGCAATAAACCAAACTTGTGTGTTAAACCACGTGGTACTTTAATGGTCAAAATTAGTGTCATCTAACCCCTCCACCACCCGACAAAGATGTGATTTATAAGCGCCGAGGTATTGATCAAATTCAGGCAAGGTAGGTGCTGTATTAGGGAGTAAGTAGCCTTGATACGTGGTAGATTGATTTTTATTCGGAAGCTTTTGGAGCTATGCACTTTTAAATCTCAATTGAAAACTCATTCCTTTAAAACTGCGTTTTGTGTTGAGTTTGTTGTCCTTTCCCCGCACCTACGATTCGCGCGGTTGGCTCCGTACGGTGCGAAATAAGTTCAACGTGCTTACAGCCCATCAGCACTTCGGGGGTCGATAAAACGACTACCACTTTGTGCGTGAGTCAACAATAATGGTCTAATGGCTGTCAGCCTGATGAAGGTAGTTGTAATTACTGGTGAAACGTCGTTCTCAGATTGTAAATGTTGTGGATTTGCTCTCCCAACACACCGGTGTGCTGTACTAGTGACGAATTGGCCACGTTCTGTTTACGTGACAGCCCTTACTAGTTGGCTGTGTCGGGTGGTGGCGGGTTTAACGACACTTTTATATATTTACGCGATCTAACCCCCCAAAAACCCTATTATGGAAGATATTGCTCGCGAAAGCCTACGTGTTAAACCTTGACTTAAAGCTTTCGTGACTGCAGGAATACATTTCTATGGGTCTTTCGCTAAAGCCACGTAGATAGAAAAAAAATAAAAAAAAAATAGCACGACGTTTCGATCTCAACACAAGCAATCGTCTTCAGGTGATATTTTTTAAATAAATGTTCTACCTACGTGTTAAACTCAATGTTGTTTAAATATGGTCCAATTGATATATTAGCCTCCTGCCAGAGGAATGTGGGATTCTAGATTTGAAGCTTTCGTGACTGCAATGATTCATACTCTTAGAGGTTTTTTCGGTCAAGTCACGTAGGTAAAAATAAATAATAAAAAGAAATAATAAAAACAATAGAAATAATAATAGAAATAAAACGTGGGATTTTTACCTATCAGGGCTATAAACGTGAGCCGGTCACGACCTTGAACGCTCATTTGGAGCATTACAAACAACAACAACAACAACAAAATCATCTTTGAACAGAATGCGTTGCGCGCGCACACAAATCTGTATCGCTTCCAGAAGGCGTGGTGGTGGTGGTGGAGTCGACCGAGTTCTGGTGCAACTTTCACCACGCCCCCTAAACTACACCGGCGCCAGCCAATGGCAGGCGTCCTAGCGCCGAGCCCCCGACACACCCCCCACCCCACCCCCCAGCTCGCATTGTATTCCCCAGCGCGCACGGACACACGCGCATTTACATTTCATACATCGCATAGGCAGCTTCACGGAACGACAGCCAAAAGGGGCTTTCGGTGCCCTGTTTGATCGATAATGTACAAATGTGGTCTCGCACGCAAAGACAAAGGTGCCCCCGTGTAGCCTTTAACGGACCGTTGAGGCAAGTGCTGTGAGCGAGCACCTATGAAGGCTGGCAGGGATGGTGTGAATAGCAACCACGCCCGGACGCCTTTGTCTCCCCAAGTACTACTGAGACTGAGTCAACCTAGGGGGGTGGGGGCCATCAGAGCCACTGATGTTGGCCGTGAGCGGGAACTGAACTCGGGCCCCCGGCTTCGTAGCGAAATGCGTTCGTTAACCACTGCGCCACCGCTCCCCGCCCCCCAAACAGGGGCAGGTGGGGTGAGGGACAGGGGTAGTGCGTCTTGCAAGACGGAGAAGGCTTTGTTTGTACTGTATGTGGTGCATGTACAACTTATTTCGCACCGTACGTAGGCAACCGTGCTCGCCGGAGGTTATTCGTTCCACAGGTGCTAGTTGTTTTTCTTGCCGACCCATGACTATGGGAGTCCAGTTTACCATGGGAGTCCAGTTTACCATGGGAGTCCAGTTTACCATGGGAGTCCAGATTACCATGGAAGTCCCGTTTATCATGGGAGTCCAGTTTACCATGGAATTCCAGTTTACCATGGGAGTCCAATTTACCATGAGAGTAGCGATAGGGGTTGGGGTAGTGAGAGGGTAGGGATATTGATGGGGGAGGGGTAGTGATAGGAGTAGTGATAGGGGTAGTGATAATGATAGGGGTTGGGGTAGTTATAGGGGTAGTGATAGGGGTTGGGGTAGTGATAGGGGTGGGGGTAGTTACAGGGGTAGTGATAGGGGTAGTGATAGGGGTAGGGGTAGTGATAGGGGTTGGGGTAGTGATAGGGGTAGTGATAGTGATAGGGGTGGGGTAGTTATAGGGGTAGTGATAGGGGTAGTGATAGGGGTAGGGGTAGTGATAGGGGTTGGGGTAGTGATAGGGTAGTGATAGGGGTTGGGGTAGTGACAGGGGTTGGGGTAGTGATAGGGTAGTGATAGGGGTAGGGGTAGTGATAGGGGTTGGGGTAGTGATAGGGTAGTGATAGGGGTAGGGGTAGTGATAGGGGTTGGGGTAGTGATAGGGGTAGTGATAGGGGTTGGGGTAGTGACAGGGGCTGGGGTAGGCCTGGTTGTAGCTGGGGGATGGGGCAGGGAGTATCAGCAGCAGGATGATGATGGGCTAGGGGAGAAGTGATGGGAGTTGTTGTCAGGGAGGAACGGAAGCCGGTTTGTGATGATGTTTGTTTTCCACCGATTATATTTGGCCAACAATAATGCATTCTTTGCATTTATATGGCGCTTTATTACCAACATTGTATCAAAGCGTCCCTACACACAATCACATCTCATGCGATTGTATAGGGATTACTACTCCCAGTGGCGGTCATCCCTGTTCACGTATGTATCCATAATCAATGTATATGTACGTTGAACTTCATTCGAACTCAGTAACGTTCTTACTGAGCAGGTGGCCGATGTAGTCTGCCAGCGGTTAAGCAACGA
The DNA here is from genome assembly GCF_965212315.1 of Lampetra planeri. Lineage (NCBI taxonomy): Eukaryota > Metazoa > Chordata > Hyperoartia > Petromyzontiformes > Petromyzontidae > Lampetra > Lampetra planeri. The sequence goes on from NC_136156.1 coordinate 5,164,346, forward strand.
TTGCGGTGTGAAATCACAATTTAGTAAATTGCCGGTAATTTAGTTTCGTCATTCGGATATGTTTGGCCAATACCAGCTCCATTGTGTAAGTGTTGTTGTTATGTAACTATGGGAGGAAACCCATGCAGAACTGGGAGAGAGAGAGAGAGGACATTACAAACTCCACACGGGAAGGCACCCGAATCTGGGAATCGAACAGAGGGCTTTCTTGCTGCGAGGCACAGGTGTTAAACCACTGTGCCACCACCACCACCCTGCCACGCACTACGTTAGGATGTTTCCCTCTGTAATGAGTGTCTGTCTGGCTTCGTGTGTGTGTGAGAGAGAGGGAGACCGGGGTGGGAGGGGGCACAAACCCAACTTACGCACCGCATCAACTTTATCCTTCGACCGTCAAACCAACCATATCATCAGTTCATGTAACTTTCACCTGAAGGCTCTCAGACACCTACGTCCTCTCATCTCCACTGAAATTGCCAACACATTGGCATGTTGCATAGTTGGGTCTCGCCTTGACTATTGCAACTCCGTCCTAGTCCGGACATCCACTGGCAACCTAAAGAAACTTCAAAGACTACAGAACAACAACCTAGCACGCGTCGTCATTGGCCACACTCATCCCCGTCTCGACTCACTCGCCTGTCTCCGTGCCCTCAACTGGCTACCCATCGCCAGCAGGGTCATATACAAGATCGCCTGCCTCTGCCACAATGCCTTCATATCCGCCTGTCCGCCGTACCTCTCTTCATTATTGACAACTTGCAGCTCAGCACACGGCAGATGCCTGCGCAGCGCGACTCACGACCTCCTCTTGATACCAAGATCCAGGATGGTCATCGTGTCTATGCGCCGCTTCTCGGTGGCAGCCCCAACAGTCTGGAACGCTATCCCACTGCACATTCGCAGCATCACCTCAATCGCCTCCTTCAAGAGACACTTAAAAACTCACCTCTACAACCACGCGCTTTCGAGCAACTCTGAGCTTGGCTCCGCGCCTCTGAGTTGCGGCCGTTACGTCCGCAAATTTGCGGCGCGTTATAAATTGAATTTTTATTGATAATTGTTTTTTTACCCTTCTATCTGGCAACAAAACTGACACCTTTTTTACAATGAGTCATGTTTGCATAGACCACAATAACTACAGTCATAATGCAAACAAAAAACATAACTCTGATAATGTGCACTGTCCTTGAAGTTGATTGGTCCACACCCGAGACAGCTTTCCTTAGAGCCTAGTCTCACATGGGTTGGACCAGATGACGCCAAAAAAAAAAGGTGTCAGTTTTGTTGCCAGATAGAAGGGTAAAAAAACAATTATATTTTTTACTGGCAAATGAGGTTCCAATGGTGAATTATTATTATCAAGCGCCTCAACATTCGTCACAGACGGGAAAACCCCAACCCCGCGCGCTCCACTTGCTGCCCACCGCAAAGCCCAGTAAGGAGTTGGGAATCTCGCGGCCCACGGCCATCTCTGCGTGATCCACCAACCCTGCGGAGTGATCGCTGGATGTCACGTGAGCCACCGCCACTCCGCGGGGCGCTTTTGGGAGCGGCTACAAAAACCCATCTCGTGGCTGTCACCGCGAGTGATTTCACAGTGAATAATGTTCGTCCCGCTGTGTGTTGTCCCACAGATTTATGAAACACGCTACATACATCATCTTGTGTAATGCGCATCCTTTATCCTGCATCGCGACAGAAAAGTTTAAACTTTCAAGATTATGTTTCTTTTTTTTATTATTTCAGGGTTTTTCTTCCCCTATTCCTCCCCCACAGAGGAGGAGCGGTGGTGCAGTGGGTTAGCGCACCGCACCTTGGAGTTCTTTTTTCCCCCCAGCCAAGTCGGTTTTAGGTTGACATCTTTAGGTCGATTCTGCGTAACGCAGTGAGAACTCAAGAAACCGGGATGAGTCTCATTTGCAAATCGTTATCTGGGTCACCGACGTGGCAAGAGCGAAACAAGTACATTCAAAGTTGCAGTCCTTTACAGCAATGGAAATATACATCGGAGCAAAATGAACAACAGCGTTAAATGCGTAATAAAAAATATTGCGCGAACATAAATGGATGTTAAACATCATACGGGGACTCGCCTACTTACGAACATTGAATTTACGAACTTTCAGAGATATAAGAACAAACCTGTCCGCACGTCCAGTTGCCTGTTTGGACCGAGAGTCGTAAGTTCAACCGCCGCGCAAGAGATGGCAAAACTTGAAGAACCGGTGGCATCTACATCTACAGGAGATTATACAACTTGATAATTGCTTTTTTACCCTTTAATTTGGCAACAAAACTCACACCTTTTTTTATAAGGAGTCATGTTTGCATAGACCACAATACCTGCAGTCATAATGCAAACAAAAAACATAACTCTGATAATGTATGCACTGTCCTTGAAGTTGATTGGTCCACACCCGAGACAGCTTTCCTTAGAGCCTAGTTTCACATGGGTTGGACCAGATGACGCCAAAAGGCTGGTCCAACCCATGTGAGACTCGGCTCTAAGGAAAGCTGTCTCGGGTGTGGACCAATCAACTTCAAGGACAGTGCATACATTATCAGAGTTATGTTTTTTTGTTTACATTATGACTGCAGGTATTGTGGTCTATGCAAACATGACTCCTTATAAAAAAAGGTGTCAGTTTTGTTGCCAGATAAAAGGGTAAAAAAACAATTCTCATATTTTTTACTGGCAAATGAGGTACCAATGGTGTAAATTATACAACTTTTAAAGAAATTACCCCGTGTTTGGTGTGTACGCGCCGTACAACGGGTTTGGAATCGACAGGAGTAAAGTTGGACGTACAAACACATCGACTTACGAACAGACCTCTGGAACCGAACTCGTTCATAAGGAGAGAAGTCCCTGTATTATTTTGAGAGTGATCATCGTACATTTACCATTAAGTTGCAGAAACTTAGAATCGGTGCGGTATATAGGATGATTATTCCCAAGAAATGTACGTTTGTTTACACACGTGGCACATTTGCAGCACAAATTTGCCACTCAAAGCGCCATCATCACGTTAATACACAACGTAAAAACAAATCTAAATTTTATCCATTGAGACAAAAAAGACGTAAATATCCACAATAGTTATACGAATATGTTAACAGACAATGACGCACGTGAACATCAGTGGTGAGTGATATTGTCTACTGTATGTTGAACTTATTTCGCACCGTGCTAATCGGAGGTGCGGGGGAAGGACAACAAGCTAAACGCAAAAAAACTGTTTTTAAAGAAATTAGTTCAGTGATCTTTTCTGAAACAGTTTCGGATCCCTCCTGACCACACAATCTTCCGCACGTACCAGCGTGGTGAAGTATGGTCAAGCAACCCGCATCACGTGGTGTGGGGAGGTGTCTATCCAGTAGTGGATGCACAGAGCCCTGTGAACGTAAATTAGGAGTCGCGATGCTTTAGAGATGGGCCTTGCGAGTAGTGGGATGGGACACAGCTTCAGTGGCGCAAGTCTGAGAAGTTGACATTTGCCAATCTTTCCAATTCGTAGATTCTCGTGAAAAGGAGTTCACATACTTGGGCTTTCGTGGATGAGAATGCATGACACTTGCTTTATGTTCTATTTAAAGTTTCTACATTAGGACTTCAAACAACGTGGTAGCAGTTTTATCAGTCCCAGAGTGACAGAAGAAGCTCATAAAAAGCAACAATAACAACATCATCATCATATCAGGTAACTGGTATTGGCCAAACATGCACATTCTGAACATTACACGAGATTACAAGTGGCAACACCGCCCCCCGTATTGTGAAGATCTGGCAGGACCCGCCTGACAAGGAGTCTTGAGGCTCAAGAGAAGTATTTGCTGGGGCAACTCAAGTGGAATAAAAACAATAAACTTTAACCCTGTGGTGTTTATATTTCGTCGTGATATATTCTGTGCTGTTGGTGGTCAGCGGAACTAAGCACCGGGGTTGACAACACTGCGTTTGTTTGTTTGTTGATCACGCGATTCATAATGGCCATGTCAGGAGTGTCGTCTCAATGGATAGACGCATTGATCCGCCCAAAGATCCCCCATTCAGTCATATAGGCTGCAGTGTTGACTAGCACATAGGAAAGCCGGGACGCGCACGTGTGATGTGATAGCGGTGGCGTGAGCGGTTTGCGCTATGCTGCGCTACGGACTCGGCGACCCGAGTTCGATTCCAAGCTCACGGCCAACACCGGTGACGATGATCTGAACAGATCCTGGGCCTCCCCTAGGTCGACTCAGCCTCAAATGAGTGCATGATGCGGTGGGTAAACATCGCCACGAGGGAGACAAAAGCGGCCGCACCGGCCTTCGTAGGTGTTCGCTAAGAGTACTTGCCTCAACAGTCTATTGAGGCTATACGGGGGGTCTTTGTCTTTGGTGAGGCCGGCGCTACGCATACCCGGCTAATTTTGTCTCACTCTGGCTGCTGATGTTGATGGCCCAGATCGTCAGCACTGCACGAGATGCTGCTCATGTTAGGCTGAGTTAACCTAGAGGAGGACCAGCCTGGAATTCAGGATCCAACTGTGGTGGTGGTGGTGATGTGATTTTTTTTAGTTCGGGGCAAGAGCTGATTGCGTCTATGAAGAGAGACTGATTACTTAGCATCTGTAATCTGAAACGGATTCCATTGCATCTGTAGTGTTCTCCACTGAGGCACACACTTGACCTTGGAGGTAACAGGTTTATTCTCACACCCCAACAGGGTAACTACATAAACGTACAACAGGTTAACTCGACCACAACAGGGTAACTACATAACCGGGTCAGTCAATAACACACTGCCTGACCCACGATGCCGAGTGTAAAGACCGAAGACCGAGGATCGAAGAGACGTTGCACCGACGGGTTCCATTCCAAAAGGCAGCCCGGATCGGCTCTCGGGACCTCCCTTTTATGCCCCTGAGCGTGGTCTGGCTCCGCCCTCGGCCACGCCCCCTTCTGGATCCTACCAGAAGGTTCTGGGCCATACATCACGTGTCCCTCGAGCCCCCTTTTGGCCCCCTCATTATCCTGTCCTGGTCACTTGCCCTCTAGGATTCACCCAGACTGCCATGTCCTCAGCTGCCCTCTTTCTGACAGTCACCAGAACCATGCCCGCTAGGCCTCCCTTCCACGCCATACCTACTCTGGTGCCAGAGAGAGGCTCTCACACGCACAGCTCCACTCTTCTGTCAGTAGCTGGCGCTCAACGCTGTAGTGACTCAACATACGTCACTACACATCAATGCGCAGAATCTGTGAACATCAATTATAATTATTTGCAATTGTAGGACAGCGATAACCCCCGGTTCACGTCGGGGATTTGTTCCTAAAAGGTGTGACGACGCATATCGAAACGACGTTAAATCAAATCGGTTTTACAGGGTAGTGGTAGTGGGTAGTGGTGGTGGTGGTGGAGGCGAAGGCTGAGAGGCGATGGACAACGAGAGAGAACGGACGACGATGCCGTCAGCGACGTAGGCGTTGGGGTTGAGGCGACGCAACTCGGGGTAGCGGTTTCGATGATAAAGCGACGACGTATTTGCGAAACGACGTTACAGGTAAACACGCAAAGAAAACCACCTCGATGTTTCAAGAGCCGCAATGCACTGTGGGGTTAATACGAGACGGCGGTGACCCTTAATAAATGACGTCACTTAGGAGTCCTTAAAGAGCCACAGGTTGTCTACCCCGGGGTTAGTCATAGTTCATCTCATATTCATATAGCGCTTTTATCCAAGGCGCTTTACAAAGGTTATGAGTAGTACAATGAGGGTAGCTAAAAGTGATGCGGTGAATAGGGATGGGGTATGGGGAAGGAGGTGAGTGGGTACGGGAATTACGGTGGGTACCTAGGGAGATGGAGGGAGGGATGGGCCAGCGAGAAGAGCTGGAACTAGACAGGGAGGGTGTTTGCTTAATGTGGAAGGGAAGTTTGTTCACCAATTTAATGACGTGAATAGGCATGCAATACAATTGAGTTATACACCCTTGAACTGACCCACATCCCTGGGAGTGTGGATTTTACACCAATGGCTCAGATTTATCAACGGAGATGAAGACTTCAACTGCTAGTTTAAGAAGGAGGGGACACAAAATAAGATTCCTCTCAGCAGTCGACATCTACTGGACAATAAAAAAGAGCCTCATAGCTCATCGGATTTCTCCGGTTATAAATAAAGATTTATTTTATTTTATTTATATTAAGTTTCTGATTCTGATTGGCTGCCATCAGCAACATCAACCACGCCGCCAATCCAGCAGAGGGCGCTGGAAGCTCGTGCACGCATCCTGAGGTCACGACGATATGGCGATATCATTATCGTACGGCGATATGGCGATATCATTATCGTACGATATAGGATCCACGATCATGGGATGTCGTGCGTTTTGCTACCTATCGTCATTATCGCTATTATCTTTGAACGTACAAATAATTCTGAAATGTTCTTGACAAAAAATATATTGGAAATAAGCAATAACTTAAAGATATATAATGTAAGAAAAAAACAGTGCTCAGAGCTATTAAGATAGTGTTGCATCAATTAAATTCGTGCTTTTTAGTAGATAAAGGTGTACATATTTCGCTGTTATCCATGAATGCAATGGCTTTGCAATTTGTCTTACGGATTTTCTACTGGCATGGCTTTTATGAAGTCACCACTGTTGCAGTTGATGCAGAGTAACTGACGGCAGATTCTAATGAACAGACACACTTGTGGCAGGCGAATTCTGAGTGAAGTGCAGTTGAAGGTCTTTAAAAATAAAATCTTCCTTCGTACCGGAAGAACAGCCGAAGCAAACTTAAAAAATGTGAATTAAAATGACAAAGTCATGGAAAAAACGATTATCGCGATAATGGTCATATAGTGAAAGTGTGATGCCGTCGTGAGAAATAAAATCCACAAGGTCCGCTCACTGACACGTGGCGTCTCATGCCCACGTGGGACTTACCAGCGGAGAGTGTTATGGCTCTTACGCCGTATGTTACGTGAAGCACCTGCGATTAGCACGGTTTGGCTACATGCGGTGCGAAAGAAGTTCAACATACATACATGCATACTAAGCTACATTATATTATTTGGATGTATAGGGCGTCTAAATGCAGTGCAAACACAGTGAGGATGTAATGGTAATAGTAATTACTTATTTACCGAGAAAGCCACCTTGAGTCTAAGGATTCATTTACCGGAGGGTCCTACACTGCATGAAGAAGATGTTTTTTTTTCATCAAATGAATGAGCGTTCATGCATCTGGGATGAAACCGGAGCATTTGGTGAAACTCCACATGTGCGATGATTGTAGTACACGCTTTCTCGGCCGCCTTCTCCTTGCGAGCCAGGGCACGGCTCCTCAACACCTCCGCGGTGACCCACCAACCCCCGCTATGAGAGGGCAACGCTCTATCCCATACAGACGAGACAGGTGGAGTCCGCAGTGTTGGTGTACCGCCTTCTCCTGGCGTGCCACGGGTACGGGCTCCTCCTTAACGCCCACGGGAAGGGCGTTTCACAACATGTGCGCGCGCGCGTGTGTGTGTGTGATCCACCAACACTCGCTGCTGCGTCCACAGTTCTGGGTCACAGGCCACGTGCAGCGCAGCCACCGCCACCCGATATTCATTTAATAGAGAGAGGCAAGTCGGCCATAGGCAGCAAATAAAGTGTTGCGCCTGGACTAGAATGGGGGGCAGGGAGTCAATAGCACCGATTGCTGGGAGAAGGGAGTTCCAGACCGTAGGGGCAGCAAAGGAGAATGAGCAACCTCCCACTGATGATAATAGTAATACTGTCCGAGTTAGATGCGAAGTAGCAGTGATGGTTTGCGTTTGAGTAATATTAGCTGCAGCGTCCCTCCGCTCAATTACATTGGTGACGGAAAAAATGCCACATTCTCATGAGGGGCCGTCCATAAATGACGTCACGCACCTAGGGGGGGGGGGGGTCAGACATTTGTGACGATGTGTGACGAGGGGGGGGGGGGTTGAGAGATGTGACGTCACATCAAAATGCGCAACTTTAAATAAATATAGACAACACGTTCTACTTAATAAAATAGACTTTTTGATAAATGTTTTCTCCTACAACATCAGAGTGCAGCGCCACATTAAATACGCACTACAATGACAGTAGTTAAAAGCGATTTGAAGCATGTTTTATTTGGGGGGGCAGAGCTTTATGACATCATATTTGAGGGGGGGGGGGGTCTGCCTTTTTGTGACGCCGTGTGACGGGGGGGGGTGTAAAAAATCGTCCAAAATCGCGTGACGTCATTTATGGACGGCCCCTAACGAGGGTCAGTCTCATCCAAGTCTGACCCTGAAGTGTGTATATTTTGAGTTTGATGTCTGTCTCCCCGTGGTGGCGTGTTTTTTTCCTGAAGGTCCTTCGCCTTTTCCCTTCACATCTAGAAACACGCGTTTAGAGTGTTTGTCTGCTCTACATTTCCACATGCTAAGCCACTTCGTTGAGCTATAATTGATGGCCAGGTCGCTTCTGAAAAAGCTGTATAGCCCAGTGGGCCTCACCTGGGAAAAGAAAAAAAATAGTTTGGTTTAGTTTTATAGTTTACGTCATCCCGAGAGAAAGTATGGAACTGTGATGCACAGACCCGTTCGTGAACCCCACTTACCATCTCCTTTTCACGTCGCAAGTTTTGAAAATGTGCTTCATCCGGAAACATAAATTGTTTCGTGTGGGTGGGGGTGGGGGGGCTAAACATCGACCAATCCTCTCGACAGAAGGGCCCAAAAAAGGGCCTCTCCTTGTTGCCAGAGAGGAGCCGGAAGAATCATACACGAATACTTCAAGATTATTATTTCCCTCTATTCTTTGTAACATAGCACAACAGCTTTCAAACACCCACACCGAGCTGCCACCGATGCCACTCTTCATGCTGCCACTTCTTCCGAAACTGCTGCTGCCACTGCTGCCACTGCTGCTGCTACCACCGCTGCTGCTGCCACCGCTGCTACCACCGCCGCTGCTGCCACCGCCACTGCTGCCACTGCTGCTGCTATCACCGCTGCTGCCACTGCTGCTGCTGCCACTGCTGCCACTGATGCTGCTGCTACTGCTGCTGCCACTGCTGCCACCGTTGCTGCTGCCACCGCCACTGCTGCCACTGCTGCTGCTACCACCGCTGCTGCTGCCACCGCCACTGCTGCCACTGCTGCCACTGATGCTGCTGCTACTGCTGCCACGGCTGCTGTTGCCACCGCCACTGCTGCCACTGCTGCTGCCACCACCGCTGCTGCCGCCACCGCTGCTGCTGCCACTGCTACTGCTGCCACGGCTGCTGTTGCCACCGCCACTGCTGCCACTGCTGCTGCCACCACCGCTGCTGCTGCCACCGCTGCTGCTGCCACTGCTACTGCTGCCACGGCTGCTGTTGCCACCGCCACTGCTGCCACTGCTGCTGCCACCACCGCTGCTGCTGCCACCGCTGCTGCTGCCACTGCCGCTTCTACAGGCCCCGTGCTACCCCACGGATCTCGCGTGGCTCTCTGGGTCTTTGCGCGCGTTTAGAGGAATAATTGGGGCTCGTGTCTACACGGAGATTGCCTGCGCGACCCCCACCGCCCCCAACCTCGTCTCAAGACCATTACCCTCTGTTGGTGAGTAATCTCCAGACAAACGCTTATTACTGTTAGGCGAGCAGCTCAGCCTTAAACCGAGAGGGCGAGAGGAAATTAATTACATCTCCGGTCCCTCTCGCCTGTCCTCGTGAGAATTGGCAAAGGACGGGCTTTGTCTTATTATTTTCTGTTGTTTGTTCTTCGCGCAATTTCCTTAACCTTAGCTCAGGCGACGCTTGACTCGAGCGCACGGCGAGGCGAGGCAATTACCGCGGCCCGTAGGGTTGCAACCATGTCCGGGCTCGCGAAAATCCATGGCAATCAGAGGATCCATGAGTTCATAGAATGGGTGAGATCACCGTCGTCATCATCATCGTCATCATCGCCATCACGGGGGTCGCGTTCAGTTTATTTTGTCCAACCAGGTGAGAACTCGAGTCGACCAGGGGGATGAGTTTGCAACAACAAAAAAAAGAGTGATCTGCTGGGTCACACGAAAAAAAATGACGAAAATAAATTAAGTACAGCAATGAAGCGAATGCACATCGGAGCCAAAAAGTAACGGTGTCACGTGATGATGGGAATCGTGTTGAATGGTCACGAGTTCGTATCTCAATTGGAGTGGTTCACCGTAGACATTGACCGTTGCCACCGTGGGTTCACGGAGTGGCTCCAACTCTCGTGGGTGCACAGAGTGGCTCCAACTCTCGTGGGTGCACAGAGTGGCTCCAACTCTCGTGGGTGCACAGAGTGTCCACCACTCTCGTGGGTTCACAGAGTGGCTCCAACTCTCGTGGGTGCACAGAGTGGCTCCAACTCTCGTGGGTGCACAGAGTGTCCACCACTCTCGTGGGTTCACGGAGTGGCTCCAACTCTCGTGGGTGCACAGAGTGTCCACCACTCTCGTGGGTTCACGGAGTGGCTCCAACTCTCGTGGGTGCACAGAGTGGCCACCACTCTCGTGGGTTCACAGAGTGGCTCCAACTCTCGTGGGTGCACAGAGTGGCTCCAACTCTCGTGGGTGCACAGAGTGTCCACCACTCTCGTGGGTTCACGGAGTGGCTCCAACTCTCGTGGGTGCACAGAGTGTCCACCACTCTCGTGGGTGCACAGAGTGTCCACCACTCTCGTGGGTTCACGGAGTGGCTCCAACTCTCGTGGGTGCACAGAGTGTCCACCACTCTCGTGGGTGCACAGAGTGTCCACCACTCTCGTGGGTTCACGGAGTGGCTCCAACTCTCGTGGGTGCACAGAGTGTCCACCACTCTCGTGGGTGCACAGAGTGTCCACCACTCTCGTGGGTTCACGGAGTGGCTCCAACTCTCGTGGGTGCACAGAGTGTCCACCACTCTCGTGGGTGCACAGAGTGTCCACCACTCTCGTGGGTTCACGGAGTGGCTCCAACTCTCGTGGGTGCACAGAGTGTCCACCACTGTCGTTGGTGCACAGAGTGTCCACCACTCTCGTGGGTGCACAGAGTGTCCACCACTGTCGTGAGTGCACAGAGTGTCCACCACTGTAGTGGATGCACAGAGTGTCCACCACTCTCGTGGGTGACAGTGTCCACCAATGTCGTGGATGCACAGAGTGTCCACCACTCTCGTGGGTGACAGTGTCCACCAATGTCGTGGATGCACAGAGTGTCCACTACTCTCGTGGGTGCACAGAGTGTCCACCACTCTCGTGGGTGCACAGAGTGTCCACCACTCTCGTGGGTGCACAGAGTGGCCACCACTGTCGTGGGAAGTCCAGCAGTGGCCGTCGTGATGACAGACGGATCCCCGCCATGGTAATGTGAACATTTTCCACCACCAGCTATCGACGGCGGCATATGGCCCCGCATGCTCTCGCGAGCGGTGAGAGAGAGAGGTCCGCTCTCTGACTTTGGATTTGACTTCTTGGCTAGGGCAGGCGTCGGAAACCTGCAGCTCCAGAGCCGCATGCGGTGGCTCTTTGGGCTCCAGCCTTGCGGCTGTTTGGCTCTTTGGCTGCCCCTTTGCGGGCAGCAGTTTTTTTCAATAAAACAAATCTTAAACGCGATTTAACGTGAAGATGATGTATTAAATACGGCTTGGTAAGGGTTCACGATGGAATGTCTTGGCGACAACACAATGTATTGTTACAGAATAACTAAGGGAGGCGGGGGAGGGATACGCTAAACAGAAGCAGTTGACTCCATCACCTGTTTTGTTTATCTAGGTCGGAAACGTGAGTGTCATCTGCTGTAGAGCTGCTGCTGCTGCTGAGTTCGTGTACACGTGGCTCTGCCCGTGCGATGCGGCTCCCGAAACTATTTTGGTCAAAGGCAAAAAAACAAAAAGTGCCTCTTCTTCTCCTCTTCCTCCTTCTTCTTATTATTTGAAAGCTTTTTCGACTCCGGGGGCACGGGGTGCCTGCAGTTCAGGAATCAAAACCCAGGATATCCAACTGAACGCTGGCCCAACAACCTCCCGACGGCCACATAGCCGATGTTACACTCCTTGGTCATCTGCTTCCTAAAGCTCCGAGTCCATCTCTCACTCTCTCTCTTCCCCCTCTCTCTCTATAATCCGCTTTGGACGATTGAAAAGCGTGAAGCGTGCAAAATACGCCTTTAAAGAGGAGCCCGTGGTGTTGTGAGATAAGACATTTTGATGAAAACACCATGTGGTACTGACCACATAATGCTTCGTGCAACGATATGAAGCTTCGTAGACACCGGCGTTACTTTATATACAGTGAGTGCTGCTTCTGCACGTGGGCGCGTGCGTGGGGAGCGGTAGTGTAGCGGTTAGCGCGCTGCGCTATGAACCCGACGAACCGAGTTCGATTCCCGCTCACGGCTAACACCAGCGACGATTATTTGAACCGGTCCTGGGCATTCCCCTAGGTTCGACTTAGCCTCAAATGAGTACCTGGTGCGGTGTGTAGACATCGCCACCGGGGAGACAAAGGCGGTCGGGCGTGGTGCTGGACACCCACCCTCTCTTGTACCGTGCCGGCCTTCATAGGTGCTCGCTAACAGCACTTGCCCCAACAGTCTGAACAGGCTACACGGGGGATTTTTTTTCTTTGTTTTTGTAAGATGCAGCAGTGTGATGGCTCGCACACCGCACTGCGATCTTAGCGGCCCGTGTTCAATTTACAGTCATGCACAACGTCTGGCGTGGGTCTCCCCTAGGTCGACCCGGACTTAAATTCATACCTCTCCCCCCGATGTAACAAAACAATCGAATGTTCTACCGGCACGATTTTTTCCATGTAAATGAGACCAATTCCGGATTGTCTGTCACCCCCCCCCCTACCCTCCATCAATCAGGAGGACACATCAGACACAACGGGGCCTGGTGGATATTCGCGTGCGGTTTTGTTTTTGTGTTTGTCCCCCAAAGTTCTGCAACGGGGACCATTACTTCCTGTGTACAAGCGAAACAATCTCATACGGATATCTAGATTCGAAGCTTTCGTGACTGCAGGAATCCATAATCTTTGGTTATTTCGGTAAACGTCACGTAGGTATAGAATGAAATAAATCACGACGTTTCGATCGCAACACAAGCGGCCGTCATCAGGTGGAACAGATACAGCAGGAGGACTGCTGACATAGGAGAAAGAGCTGCTGCAACAAGAGTCTACATCTTCTTGGTTCTTTCGGTAAAGTCACGTAAAAGGGAAATAATAAAAATAAAACATAATAAAATAATTCTCATAATTTTTTCATTATTTTATTTTATTATGTTTAATTTTTATTATTTCCCTTCTACGTGACTTTACCGAAAGAACCAAGAAGATGAATCCCTGCAGTCACGAAAGCTTTAAATCGAAGAGTCTATATATAGGATTTTTGGTGGGCTCAACCCAAGGATAAGTGGGCGGAGCTAGAGAAGGAATGTGTACGTAAATGTGAATGTGAGAGATGAGCGTGTCAATGTGAGACGGTCCCAACCAACCGGAGGTGGCGGAGCTCATCCTGTGGCTGGGCCGCCTCGCAGATATTTAGCCTGGTGATGTACTCAGAGAGTCGGAAATAACAGCTGACATAGGCAGGTGGGATGGAAACATCACAGTCAGTTAAGACGTTACTTGGTTAATAATCTAATACGAAACATTTTTAAAAACAATAGTATCTGGAGCGGTGTTTGAACACGGCCGAGCGTGGTCCTGACCACATCACCTGTTAACGTGCCGCGTCATCCTCATAGGTGCTCTCAAACGCGCTGAGTTCTATACGTGAGAGATGTACATTGTGGAGTGTCCGTTGAGCAGAGTATAATTGTATCTTGTGTAAATGTGAATCTTGCACGAAAGTATGTCATCAAGCACTTCACTACAGTTCACTGTAGCACTGTTTTAATGGCAGTGAATCTGTCACGAAACAAGTCATAAAACACCTCACTTCATGTCACTGTAGCACTGCATATAACTGACCTTCAATTTGTTGAAATTCACTGCTCTGATACTTTATTCTCTTCTGCTTTCAGTCGCTGGGGTTGAAATAAATTGGAATTCGATACAATATCTGGAAAACCACCGAGAAATGTTTATTTTACCATAATGTAGAAGCATCAATTAGACTTACCTTTTGTCTCAAGTGCTGAAGACATAAATAAAGACACCAAATGCACTTTGTTGCTGTGTATACTTATTTATTAGATTCACTTTCAATAAAGAAGCGTCAAACTTAAAGCGAATTTGCGAAAAAAATATTATTTCCGCTCGACGTTCTTCTGCATGAGTCTAAAAATCCACCCGCTCATGAATATTAATGAGGGGGGGGGGAGAGGGGGTGCGGCATGTGGAGTGACGTCACGCGCGGGACACACAGACATCCTTGGCTCATTATAGTAGTAATATTGTGTTTAAATTGGCTCAGTAGGTAAGTGGGCATGCGTATCAGTGGAGGGCAGCGGTTAGCAACCTGCAGCTCCGCAAGCCACGTGTGTTGAACTTCTTCCACACCGATAATTGTTTTTTTACCCTTCTATCTGGCAACAAAACTGACACCTTTTTTTACAAGGAGTCATGTTTGCATAGACCACAATACCTGCAGCCATAATGCAAACAAAAAACATAACTCTGATCATATATGCACTGTCCTTGAAGTTGATTGGTCCACACCAGAGACAGCTTTCCTTAGAGCCTAGTCTCACATGGGTTGGACCAGATGACGCCAAAAGGCGCACAACTCAAAGACAATGCACCATCAGAGTATGAGAGCTCGGGGTAAGCATTTACACCATTGTAACCTAATTTGCCAGTAGCAAAATATGATAATTGTTTTTTTACCCTTCTATCTGGCAACAAAACTGACACCTTTTTACAGGGAGTCATGTTTGCATAGACCGCAATACCTGCAGTCATAATGCAAACAAAAAACATAACTCTGATCATATATGCACTGTCCTTGAAGTTGATTGGTCCACACCCGAGACAGCTTTCCTTAGAGCCTAGTCTCACATGGGTTGGACCAGATGACGCCACACCGTGTATAGCCAATCGTGCTAATCGGCTCTTCAAGGACCTGCTTCGCGTCGTTATTTATTATGGACCACCGCCATCTCGTATGCACCACAGTGCGTCATTGCGGCTCCCCTTTTTAAATATTGAGCGGGGTTTTTTTTCCTTCTTTCTCCGAATTCGAATGTTGTTGTTTTGGTTGCCAAGCCCTGGTGTAGCGGAGAGCGCGCGGTGCGCTCAGTGCCGGATTAAGCTAGTGCGGGGCCTTTAGCATATGTTATAAAGGGGCGCTATATAAAATATACAAAAACATAAATATTGAAACACACAAAATGATTAACTTGAATAGTAAAGTAATTGTATTTTTTCATTTGCTATACAGCCAGATAATACGACAAATCGCTAACCTTAAACACCCAGTCGTTAATAAAAGTTGAAGGCGGTATAGTACTATAGTAATAGAGCAAGTACAGAATCACTGAAAATGAATTGATAGCTTGAAAGCATTTAGCGCGGAGCACTTTAAAGTGCAGGGCCCATAGCATATGTAGCTACTTTTGCTACTGGGATAATCCGGCACTGGCTGTGCTACGAAGTCGGCGACTCGAGTTCTGTTCCCGCTCACGGCCAACACCAGTGACAATTATTTGAACCGGTCCACTACGTCGACTCAGCCTCAAATGAGTACCTGGTAGTGATACAACGACGGCCGGGCGTGGTGCTGACCACCCACCCCCTCGTGTACCGTGCCGGCCTTCACAGGCGCCCGCTAACAGCACTTGCCCCAACAGCATGTGTAGGCTGTACGGGAGGGATCATCGTCTTTGTCTTACATGTTTATCAGTTGTTTAAATAGATATGCTCGGTATGTTTAAATTATATATTTGGTCCAATGCCCGGAGTGAAATACCACATTGTGATGCTGGTCTCTGCCTTGAAGAAATCCAGCGTTGTCCCTGTCAGTTTTGGTTTCACGACCCCGGATGATGACGGGTCTGGGTCAACCCTAACTGGGAATTAAACTTGTGACCCTGACTGGAAATTGAACTTGTGACCTTTCAATTGTGAGTCAATCGCCGAGGCCGCGGCGCGCCACTCAGCCAGCTCGATACAATCAACTCCACTTGTGTGGAAAATCAATAGGCAGCGGTTGCCCTGTGGACACTCTGGCTCCCGCCATAGGAACGTGCAATGTCCACCACTGGCTCAGGGCCGCTAGGGGAGATGAGCGCCGTCCCACACCATGAATGTGTCTCATTTGCAAGACTTACCTGGGGCACGGGTCTGCCAGTGGAAAGGAGGCAATGATTGCTATACATGCAATGTCGTTGATAATAGGTTTTCCCCTTTTTTGGCAACAAAACAGGTGTTAAGATGTTAAAACACCAAACTGAAACCTTATACAAGGAATCATGTCTGCATTAACCACAATGCTTGTGGTCAGAATGCAAACAAAAAACATACTCTGATAATATATGCATTGTCCTTGAAACTGATTGGTCCACACCAGAGACAGCTTTCTTTTGAGCCTCGTCTCAAACGGTGTTAGACCAGAGGACGCCAAAATGCGTTTAGAGTATTTGCCTGCTATACATTTTCAAACGATGATGAGCCACTTCGCTGAGCTATCATTTGTGGCCAGGTCGCTTCTAATAAAAAATAAAACTCTATATAGCTTAGTGGGACTTGTCTGGTGAAATGAAACAAAACAAAAATAGATTATGCAATCCGGTAATTTTTCGGTTTTGACAAATCTGGACACTGTCTCCGCCCACTCTTGCGAAGGACGTCAGCGGATTATTTACGTTCACTATGTAGCAGACGGCGCGTTGCATCCACATCATACTGGTAGGAACCTCCTGGTTACACCAGCCCACAGGGGATTATTGTGTCCTTCCGTCCGTTGTGCAGGGAGGGGCTGGGTGGGGAGGGAGGGGCTGGGTGGGGAGGGGAGGATGGGGAGGGGTTGGTTGGGGAGGGTGTGGCTGGGTGGGGAGGGGAGGGTGGGGTGGGGCTGGGTGGGGAGGGTGGGGAGGGGCTGGGTGGGGAGGGTGGGGCTTGGTGGGGGGTGGGAGGGGTGGGGCTGGGTGGGGAGGGGCTGGTCACCCCGTGGTGTCCTTTTTTTTAAGTGGGGAAAAAAATAATTCTTGCTGTGGTTTTCCCACCTGATGATGATTGCTTGTGTTGCAATTGAAACGTCGTGATTTATTTGATTTTATACCTATGTGACTTTACCGAAAAAACCAAAGAGTATGGATTCCTGCCGTCACGAAAGTTTCAAATCAAGATTGGACTCCGTCTGTTCCACGTGTATGGGACAGAGCAGTGGGTCTTCGTTGCAAGGCCCGCGGGCATCTAACGGCCCCTGGTGGCCTTTAGTGCGGTTTCCTGCCCACATCTAAACACGAATTAATTGAATCTTGACTTAAAGCTTTCGTGACTGCAGGAATTAATATTCTTTGGGTCTTTCTGTAAGGTCACTTAGATAGGTTCAAAGAAAATAGCAAAAAAACACGTTTCAATCGCAACACAAGCGGTCGTAGTTTTTTGTAATTTTCTTTGAACCTATCTACGTGACTTTACCGAAAGACCCAAAGAATGCGAATTCGTTGGATGAAAATATCTTCACATGTAGAGGATCACAGAGCTTGGAGATATCTTTTGGTGACGGTTCACCGCGTGGCTGCTGTTGCTGCCTTCCCACTCCTCGTCTGTGGTTCCTGGCGCCTCTGAGTTTCCCACTCTCTCTCGCTCTACGAGTGCGAGCAAATACTACTGTGCAGCGGCGCGTTACAAGTTTAAAATTATTGTCATCACCACCACCACCACTTGGCTTGAGGTCTTCCTCTTGCTATGCAGTCAAGACATCCTCAATAATGTCCCTGCCACGGCAGAATGGGATTTTCACTGTTGACTCAGAGCCACTTTTAATGCGACTGGCAATATTCATCCCTCTTTTTATTGGTGTTTTACTACACGCGTATGAATGATGTATGTATTGAGATCAAAAGTGTGAAACAACCATTCTTTCAAATATGGCATCGATATGCACATTAATCATTTAATTTCGGCGATAAACGACGTGACGGTAATTGCCACAGAGACGAAGAGCCCACGTGTAGGTGTTTGTACACCGATTGTTGGGGTGAGCGCTGTGAACGACGACACGACTGGGGTGCTCTGTAGCCAGCACTCGAATCTCCCCGAAGCAGCTCGGAGTGTGCCGCACATCTCACCTCGCACATTTAAAGGGCCACCCCGCCCGGCTCGCAAGGCGTCCCTGTGTGGGTGCAAGGCGATTCGGCACCGCCCTGACGAAGGGGGGCCCCAGTTGTCTTCCAGTATATGAAGTGACGGTGTTTTTTTTTGCTGCCGTGTTTAATCCAAGCGATGTCAAATTTGCGGTCTAACTTTGTTCGAAATTTGTTGCCAAGTTTGGACCGTGGCCTACTCATTTCGGACGACGTCACGGGGGTGGGTCTCTTCAACGTCCATCCGAGAAGCAGCCGGCGCGTGTTTTTTTTGGAAAATAAATTAAACAAACGAACCGCAGTGTTAACCGGGGCTGCCTGCCGAGGGTACGAACCGCGGAGCTTCAGCAACAAGCGGCGAACAATGGGCCACGTAGTTGCTCCAATTTGAAAATTGCTAGCGGGGGGGGGGGGTAGGGGGGGGCACTGAGTTCCTCCACAGGTTAAGATGACCCATTGCCTGGTGCGCGCGCGCGTGTGTGCGTGCGTGTGTGTCTCATCATCACCATCATCATTAGAATAATTTTGTCTGGAAACAAGTGAGGGCCCTTTGAGACAAATGTCCCCATCTGCATCTCAGCCTCGCGATGGCACTCACAGCGCGCGCGGCACAAATTATCCCCGCGTGCGGGGGGAACAAACACCACGTGAGCACCGACACGAACACAGACAGAGAGGACGTTCGTTTGTTTTCTAAAAAAACAAATTTATTTCTATCCACAATCACACGCACCGATGTCTGTGCGTGCATGGACTGACGCGCGCTTGTGTACGTGTGTGTCTGTGTCACTGTGTGTGTGTCACTGTGTGTGTCACTGTGTGTGTGTCACTGTGTGTGTCACTGCGTGTGTGTCACTGTGTGTGTGTCACTGTGTGTGTGTCACTGCGTGTGTCACTATGTGTGTGTCACTGTGTGTGTGTTACTGTGCGCGCGGTAGTGTAGCGGTTAGCGCGCTGCGCTATGAACCTGGCGACCCGGGTTTGATTCCCGCTCACGGCCAACACCCAGTGACGATTATCTGAACTGGTCCTGGGCCTCCCCTAGGTCGACTCAGCCTCAAATGAGTACCTGGTGCGGTGTGTAACCATCGCCACTGGGGAGACAAAGGCAGTCGGGCGTGGTGCTGGCCACCCACCCCCTCGTGTACCGTTCCGGCCTTCATAGGTGCTCGCTAACAGCACTTGCCCCTACAGTCTGTTAAGGCTATACGGGGGATCTTTGTCTTTGTTTTGTGTGTCACTGTGTGTGTGTGTGGAGCGGTGGTGTAGCGTCACAGCGCTGCGTTACGAACCCGGCGACCCGAGGTCGATCCCCGCTCACGGCCAACACCGGTGACGATTAATGTGAACCGGTCTTGGGCCTCCGCTAGGTCGACTCAGCCTCAAATGAGTACCTGGTGAGGTGTGTATTCATCCTCACTCGGGAAACAGTTAAGCGCTCGTTTAACGCGGTAGATGCGGTCCTGAGAAGCACCGCGTTACGAGAAAACTGTTTACCCATAAATAATGTAACGAGGTAACGTTTGGCGAGATACGATGGACCCCCACACCACCGTGAAACGGCGATACAGAGAACTGAGGCTACGCCGCCGCTCTTTCGTATCATTCCGCATACAGTATCACTCCGCTCAGTTGCACAGCACAAAAAAAGTAGTTCGTTGTAGGCTGCTCAGAAACCGCGTTATAACGGTGCACGTCCCGCGTTGTAACGTCGCGCGTCCGGCGAAAAAATATTCCCCGAATGGAAGACACCGCGCGATAGCGAAAACGCGTCATAGTGTGAACGCAAGCGCATTAAAGCGGAGGACTTGGTGTACCTTGGAGTCAAGAGGCCTCTGTTCTGATCGCTGTGCCAGAGCTGGCTTTGTGTTGCGTTGGCAGACGTGACGCGAGTCTCAAGCTCCTGGCGCCCGGGCCACCGCATGCGCCTGAGTCTGCAGCGCACAAACCTCGGGCATTAACAGCGCACCGCATGAATCCTGCAGGTGGTGCCTCCTGCCGTTCAATTACACGTCGGTAATTGTCCGTCTCTCAGGGTAAATCAGCGTCTGCGTAACACATGCTTCAAGTTGGCTTGCCAAACTGACCCGGTTTGACCCGCACACTCCGTGACCTCTCTCGTCTGTGTTCGGGTGGTAGGAATTCATTGCTTTGGTTTTTATTTAAACCGAGATTTCGTTCCGGGCATTGTGTTGAACGTTATTACCGCACAATTTTGGTCGACCCACAGGCGAACTGAGAAATATGTCCCAGCATGGTCCACGGTGGAAAAGATGACCTCTTGGATTGTAAGTCCAGCCGTGCTGACCTGTACTACACTGAGGTCGCTGCCGATCGTCCGCTGGCCATCTCAAACCATCGCAACCCAACGGAGGTGGGTGAATTGAACTGCGATGGGAATAAGGGGGGGGGGGGGGGGAGACCACGTGTCTCGTGAGTGGGAGGGGTTGACGATCTCGATGGAAGAGACTGAAAGAGCCACACGTCTCGACATTTAGTGACGGAGCCAACACTGTGATGTTGCAGCGCAGTTTCGACGTGGCTCGGTATTTGAAACTCACTACTCGACGGGACGTCTTGCCAACATTTTACCGATCTTCAGCGTGTACAACATTCTCTGGCACGTGTCGTGACGGTTATTGCAAGATCCCACCGTGTCTGTCCAGTGCTCGCCGAGCTGCATTGGCTTCCAGGTTGCCGAACGAATACATCGTAAATAGGTCGCACTCATTACACGCAAAGTGCTTGCCACTAATGAACGACAATAACCCTCGCTGGTCTCGCCAAAAAGCATAAACCATCACGTGAACTCCGGTCATCCTCGCAGCAGCGGCTTTTGGCTGGCCATCGAACAAAGACGGCGGTCACCGCATCGCGTGGCGCTTTCAGATGCACTGCCGTGGCCGTCTGGAACGCTCTTCCTTCCGATATTAAGAAGCCACTGTAGCTATGCACTAGGTTGGAAACTCATTCGTTGGAACAGCTTTTTGTGTTTAATTTGTTTTATTTCCTCCGCACATCCGATTCGCACATTTAGAATCAACATGCGTTTTGAGTATTTGGCTGCTATAGATTTCAACATGATGATAAGCCAGGCCACTTCGTTGAGCTTTTAATTGTTGCAAGGTCGCTTCTGAAAAAAAAGCTCTACATAGCTCAGTGGGCCTTACCTGGTGAAATAAAATAAAACATTAAAAAAAATTAGTTTCAATGGTAGAGGAGAGTCATCTGGACTTGGTGGGGCAGAGAATTCGCCATGTAGACAACCGGACAGCGACAGCTGCGGACGATAGAGAAGAGCGACATCCCTGCGAGCACGTCCACCAAGGAGATGGAGCGATGGCATCGGCGTGTGCGCCTCTGTTATGTTTGGCAATTACATACTCGCAGGATAATGAGTGGTTGAGGTTCGCATTGTGAACTGGCCTCCCATGGTGAACTGTACCCCCATGGTAAACTGGACTTGCATGGTGAACCTGACTCCCATGGTGAACTCGACTTGCATGGTGAGCTGGACTCTGATGGTCAGGGTTCAGCAACCAACTTAACAAGAAGAGCCAATTTTTCGATTTTCAAGAGCCGCACCGCACTCCTTAAAGAGTCCACGCATGCGGCTCCGGAGCAGCAGGTTGCCGACCCCTGTGCTAGACAAAGAGGTAGGGACTCTGGACTTCAACAGGGGCAGGGAGTTGACAGCACGGATGGTTAAGTCAAGCTAGGGAAGGCTCTGGACACAGAACCGTGCTCACGCAAGGGTACGCGAAGGGCACGCTATTGTTTTGAAAATGACTTACAAGCGTCGTCTCTGTTCAATTAAATTACAATTCAATTTTTTTCCAGGATTTTCTTTTTTTGGCTCACAGTCTCCGGGGAGTTCCACGCTCTCAGGAGTGAAGGCTTTTCAATGGCGCAGGTTCATTTCGCCGCCAGTCGGGCAAAAGAGGGCGGAATTTAAAACGCGCACAATTCTGCGTTGTCTCCGGGCACGTTGCTTGTTCATTAAGCTGGCCACACATTGGGGTGATCAGGTCACGGGAAAGGCGGGCGATGTCAAATGCACACATCTGTTTGGCCCAGTGAACAACGAAAATTGGTTCCATTTGCTTTGATGTTTAGTGAACCGCGACTCGCATTAAAGCCGCCTTTGCAAGGAAAACAGATTACTTTGGAAATTAATCAAAATGGTTTTTCTTTTTGGGTTAGATTTTGTAAATATAAATGTGTCATTAACCCACCGCGAACCAACACAGCCAATTAGCAAGGATCTCGATTTAAAGCTTTCGTGACTGCAGGGATTTATCTTCGTGGTTCTTTCGGTAAAGTCACGTAGAAGGGAAATAATAAAATAATAAAAATCAAACATAATAAAATACAATTCTCACGACGTTTCGGCCACAACGCAAGCAGCCGTCCTCAGGTGAAGAACAGGTCTGTCAAAAAGACAGCGTCTGAATGAGACGCTGTGTAAACAAAACGTGCCGATCAGTTGCTACTTCAGCACACCGGTGTGTTGGAGAATAAACTCACAAACATTTACAATTTGAGTAAGGACGTTTCGCTGGCAATAACAACCACCAGCTTCATCGGGAGATCTGCGAGAATTGTCAACGACACATTTGTGTTGACGCGATCTAGCCAAACAAAAACCTTTATTACGAATAACATTGGTCGCGAAAGCCCTACGTGTTCAACTTATTTTGACAAGCTGTGCCCCCACGTAAAATGCATTGTGGCAAGGAGCAAAAAAAAGACACGTGCCCAGGTGGCAGTGTGGGTCATCATCACGATCCATGGTCGGAGAGCCCGTAGTAGGTGTCCCACTGGACATTTCGTCATTCGTCGTTTCCGCTTTCCTCTCTGTCTTGTCGTGCCAATATGCTCAAGTAGCGGCCACATCTTTCTGGCACCAATCTCTTATGTTGTCGTCGCCAAGCCATTTTCTGTTTGGTCTTTCTCTATCTCCGGTTCTTTCCATTTTTCACGAACAACACGCTTTTACATTTCTTGTTATTGTCCATCCTACATATGTATCCAAATAGTGCCAGTTTCCTTCTCATCACTGCCTGCGTCATCAGGTCTTCTTTTGTGTGCAACCTTTTTCTTACTTCTACGCTGGTCACTCTGCTGGTCCAGCTTAGATGCAATATCCTTCTGTAGCAGTGTATTTCGAGTGTCAATATCTTATCTCCAGTGTGAGTAGAGTTCTCACAGTTGGACAGTCAAGAGTAAAAATCCCATTCGGGAATTGACCCAGGCCATCATCCCTCTTGGGTCAACCGAATAAGCACCACTTTGTTGTCATCCATGATTGCACCGCAGATGGAATGTTGATGAAGGTCACGTGACGTGTGGTTCGGCCAATCACAGTCGGGGGCGATGACTGCCACGTGTTTTCCCAGTTGAGTAATTCGGTCTGTGATGGTTTCGAATGCGCTAAGTTTATCACCATGCTGCCGCCACAAAACGGTCCAATCTCATTCAAGTAACTTCACGGAGATCTTTAATGTCTTCCGTGGGTAACTGCGCCCGCAGGGGCACTGCGGTAGTGAGACATTAACTACTTCGCCTTGTATACAAGAAGTTGTGGGTTTGATCCTGACCCTGATACCTGTATATTTGGAGTTTGCATATTTTCTCTTCCTGTGGTCACGTGGATTTTTTTCCAGGTCGTCTGGTTTTTTTCCCTCCACATTTATAAAAATGCGTTTAGAGTACTTGGCTTCTATACATTTCCACGTATTGATATGCTACTTTGTTGAGCTATCATTTGTAATAACCAGGTTGCTTCTGAAAAACAGCTACATAACTCAGTGGGCATTACCTTGCCCAATGAAGACGATTGCTTGCGTTGCGATCGAAACGTCGTGATTTTTATTATGTTCTATCTACATGACTTTACCGAAAGACCCAAAGAGTGTGAATTACTGCAGTCACGAAAGCTTTAAGTCAATATATATATAGTTTGGTAAAGTCACGTAGATAGGTACAAATTAATTTTAAAAAAATATATGAAAAACTACGACGTTTCGATCACAACACAAGGATATATTTACAATAGTGGACAGAGTTTGATTGATTTTGATTGCCATGGCTCTGCTGTCCACTTAGTGGGCATACTCTTCTGTGTGGGAGCAGGAAAGTGTTATCATTGAGCACGTGCATCGATCGGTCGATCGTCAGCATTCGTTAAGAATCGAAAGAGCAACAGTCAAAATCATCAGTTGTGCTTAATTTTGAGTGATTTTTCCGATCATTTATTTTGTAAATTTTAATTTACGAAACTGTACCGTGGCAGAGAAATGGATGCCTGTTGTTTTAACTTTAAAGTTAGTTTTTTGGCATAGAGATCCGCGGAAAATTTTTATTTTTGGATTATCAGCTAATGTGAATTATCTCTGTCCGTCCTCCCCGTCATTAGTGCGGATAATCGAGATTCTACTGTGTATATATATATAAATTGTCAATTGATAATCGTGGGAATGGTCGTTGGGGCCTAGTTAAGCTCACTTTTAGCAGAGGCTGAGTCGGGCCTAGCCTGCCACGCACGTGGTCAAGCCTGAGTAGGGCCTAACTGGCCATTCACGTGGTCGAACCTGAGTCGGGCCAAGCGCGCCACGCACGTGGTTGAGCCTAAGTCGGCCCTAGCTGGCCATGTACGTGATCGGGCCCAATGCGTCGCCCACATAGCAGAGCCTGCGTTGGGCCTCGTGTGAATAAAACGATTCGTCCCTGAGGTTATTTTACTTTCATTGCATTTTTTTTTTATCGTTCTAAGTAATGCAAAAACAGGACACTTGTTTACGTCACTGAGTTTATTTTAACGATTACTATTATGTTTAATTGACAACTTGTTAAAAAATTCAGTCGTCACAAATTATGGCAAGTTACTATTTGATATGCTTTAATTGCACGTTTTTTACATATGCAATACATTGTGGGAGGAAAGGGAGATAAAAATAAAAGTGTTTTGTGAAAAAACTAAATTTAGTTAAATAAAGTAGAGTGCCTCATTGAAAAAAGTTTGGACATTACAGGATTCAATTCCGGTAATTGGTCATCATAGCTTTGTGGTGGATCACGGAGCTCGTTGAGATCCACCAGAAGATATCACAATGCTTCTTTTAGCCCCCCCTCCTCCCAATACGTTCCATTCATTGGCTACCACATTCTGATAAGCTCCCCCCCCCCCCCCTTAACTTGTATTTAAGAACTTGCATCTTGATACAGCAAATCTGGCTGTGACGGTCCCACCTGATGACGGAGACTTGTGTTGCCTCCGAAACGTCGTGATTTTTTATTATTTTATTTTTATTAATTTTAATTTCATTTTTTTACCTACGTGACTTTACCGGAAAAAACTAAGAGTATGAATCCTTGCAGTCACGAAAGCTTCAAATCTAGAATCACAATGCTTGATGTATTGGCCACGCACTGGAATATACATGAAGATTTGTACCTAGGGATCGGTAGCACGGCGGTTTTGAAACTCCCGCTCAATTATAAACCCATCAACCCGAGTTTGTTTCCTGGCCACAGCTAACATCAAGCGTGACATCTGAACTTGTGCTGGGTTCTTCTACTTCACCAACTCCCACTGACCGACGTGGTGATGTATTCTCAAACAAACCCCCTTGATTGCGATATTGTGGGGAGGTTATTTTTTTTCTATCCAGCAGTGAATTCAGAAAGGCTGAAAGGGACTGTAACAATCACGTTCCCAAACGAAGCGCGTGATGTACGGTGGCTGCTCTGTGATAGGATGGCGGGCACCCATTTCTCCCTTGTAAAAATGAGATAATGAATCTCTGGGGAATCATAGCTGGTTAAATAACGATGACAGCGGATGATTGATTTATTGAGCGTCTAACCCGCCGGGCTTCATCACCTCCGCGGGTGAATGAGCCCGGCTCGGGTTATGACGTAGCTTTGCACGCTTTAGCTTTCACACCCCGCAGCTCACATGCCCTGCTACATGGACGCCGTGTCTTAATACCCCCCTTTGTAATGGCACATCTGAGCCACGCCGATGCGATGCCACATGCTGTGTTGGATGGCCATGGCTAAACCGTGATAGCCGCTGGATTCACAGAAGACAGTCGGAATCTGGCTTGGAACCAAAGCATAGCCAGAGGAGAGGGGCTAATTACTCATTCATTCAGTGTGACATCAGCCGGTACCCTGCGAAAGGACACGGCGTCACTGCGTCATCTGCGTGCGTCTCAACTCGTTCGTTGCGTGAGACGACAGTGGCCCGGCTTTGGCAGTGGGAAAACAGCCTGGCATCTCGTGAGCCACGCTGGCCTTGCTTGGGCCCGGCGCGGCTTGGTTGTCCAGTGGAAAAGGGGTATAAGCAGAGCCGGCCCTAGACCTTTGGGGGCCCTAAGCAAAATTTGTTTGGAGGCCCATTTCTTTTTTTTAATTTCTTTTATGTTTCTTTTTTTTAACCCACTAGCTAACAGTGACTCTAGGAGGCCCTCTGCTGGCCACGGGGCCCTTTGCAATTGCAAGTGTCGCTTAGTGGCTTGGCCGGCTCTGGGTATAAGGTTAGTTTGACTCGGTGTTAGTACTACCAAAATTAGATCATCATGTTGTTGTATACATTTTAACTGTGCCGTGGTGGGGAGATGTTAACTACCTCACCTGGTATACAGGAAGTCGTGGGTTCGATCCCGACCCTGATGCCTGTATATTTGGAGTTTGCATCTCCTCCCCATGGTCGAGTGGATTTTTCTCCAGGTCCTCCGGTTTTTCCCTCCATGTTTAGAATCGACACGCGTCTGGAGTATTTGGCTGCTATACATTTCCAACTAATAAGCCACTTCGTTGAGCTATCATCTGTGAAAGTCAGGTCGCTTCTGAAAGAGAGCTACATAGCTCAGTGGGCCTTACCTGGTAAAAAAAAATGTTTTGTTAGTTTTCTCAGAATATGCTCCGCAAAACAAGCGCTCATAATGAGGCTTTTCACGCATCGGTCGTAGAAAATCGCAATAACGAGCATTTGTGTGTCCCGCCTGGAGAAACAGCACACTCTTTACTCAGAACCACCTCTACCTGTTCATTAGATGTCTTCGCATCTTCTGCTGTGAAACTCTACAGTCCCCCCCGGTTAAGCGGCAACAACATTTGCAATGCACCGTCTTGACGCGCGTGCACGGCAACACGAATTTGTTTAGAACTGGCTTATTGTGTTCAGTTTGTCGTCCTTTCCCCCGCACCTCCAATTAGCGCAGTTGACTTCGTACTGTGCGAAAGAAGATCAACATACAAAACTAAACCAATTTTTTTTTATTTTAGCAGCAAAGACGCACTGAGTTATATAGCTCTTTTTCAGAAGTGACGGCCACAAATTATAGCTCAATGAGGCATCTTATCGCAGCAGCAGCCAAATGCTCTCATCGCGTGGATGTTGATCTGAATGTGGATCCCGACTCCTGACGCCTGCTGTATATTTGCACGTTCTCTTTCCCCGTGGTTGCGTGGAATTTTTTTTCCGAGTTCCCCGGTGTTTCCCTCCACACTGAGAATCAACATTCACGCGTTTCGAGACCATCTGGCTGTTGTGCATTTCCACGCGACGTGCCACTTGGCTGAGCTATCGTTTGTGAAAGCTGGGTTGCTTCTGAAAAATAGCCTTACCTGGTGAAAAAAAACAGTTTAGTTTTTAAGTGCCGGAGATTAAGATGGACGTTCGCCCCTCTGCTCCGGATGCATGGACTGCTGCGAATTAGATTATGGTCATGCGCTTGTTTACCCAGCAAAGGCTCACTGAGCCGCGTAATTCAACGTCTCTTTAGCAATTTGCGTGACCCGGCTGGAGAGGATGGAGATAGAGAGCGGACGTTCGAGTCCAGGGGGAAAACAGGTGACATCAGTGGCAAGTGACATCCGAACAAGTGTTGGACATCTCCTAGTTCGACTCAGCCTCAAATGAGTACCTGGTGCAATGTGTGAACATCGGGGGTGGGGCGTCAAAGATGGCCTTAATAGGTGCTCGCGAACAGCACATACCCCAATAATATTTTGAAGGCTATGCAGGGGATCTTTGTCTTATGTTTATAATTGGGAGTAGGAGCGAAGTGGTGAGCGCACTGCGCAACGAAACTGGTGACCCGAGTTCAATTCCCGTTAATGACCAACGCGGCAGCCTTAATAGGCGCTCACTAGCAGCGCTTTTCCACCAGGAATGTGTGAAGGACTTAGACTTCGGGGGTTTATCTTCGTCTACCGTGCACGCTGCATGCGAGCGTGCAAGGACGTGACAGACGCAGAGCGCCTACCCCCGGTGCTCGCGTTCGGGTCATGAGTCGAGCTGGCATCGTAGGAGTCGAGACCCTTCCCCGAGGAGGTGATTACAGCGAGCGGGGAAAGTGCAAAGGCAAAGATCCCCCGACTGTTTGGGGACAAGTGCTGTTCGCCAGTTGCACCCAATGAAGGCCGGCACAGCACACGAGGGGGGGGAGGGTAGGTGGCCAGCGCCGTGCCCGGCCGCCTTTGTCTCCCCGGTGCTGATAATTACACACAACGTACCAGGGACTAATTTAAGGCTGAGTTGATCGAGGGGATTCCCAGTGCGCCAACCGCTGCGCCACCGCTCCCCGCTCATAAAGACAAAGATCCCCCGTATAGCATTAACAGACTGCTGATCCAAGTGCTGTTAGCAAGCACCTATGAAAGCCGGCACGGCACACGAGGGGGTGGGTGGCCAGCACCACGCCCGACCGCCGTTGTCTGCCTACCAGGTACTCATTTGAGGCCGAGTCGACCTAGGGGAGGCCCAGGACCTGTTCAAATAATCGTCACCTAACAGCATTCCCGGCTACCTTTGTCTCCCCAGTGCTGATTTTTTTTTTATTACACACTGCACCCGGTGCTCATTTCAACGCTGAGCTGTGATATTTGTCTGCGTGGGCTGTTCTCTAACACCCGAAGGACAGCGCTGCTTTCTTATTTGCGAGGGATTGTAGTGGATCCTGTGTCTCGTGAAATTAATATTACACAAAAGTTTCTTTAGAAACACACGCTTTGGAATAATCCTTGGCAGGACATGATGAACTGAAATGCCCTGGCAGCTGATACAATTCGTGTGGTTCCCTTCTAAATGGGTGCCATGGTTGCCAAATGTCAACTGCCTCGCCTGGTGTACAGGAGGTCGTGGGTTCGATCCCGACCCTGATGCCCGCTGTATATTTGAAGTTTGCGTGTCTCTCTCCCTGTTGTCGGGTGGATTTTTCTCCATGTCCCCTGGTTTTCCCCTCCACATTTAGAATCAAGGTCACGCGTTTCGAGTATTTGGCTGCTATAAATGTCCACTTGAAAAGCCACTTTTGTTGAGCCATCCATTTGTGATAACAAAGTCGCTTCTCAAAAAGAGCGACGCAGCTCAGTGGGCCTCAACTCGTTTGTCAATAACTCTGGCCCTTGAAAGTCAAACTATGTGTAATAAAGGTCGTTGAGGCGACTTCTGAAATTCGGTCTTTTATTCAACTTGCATACAGCTTTCCTTCATGCTGCTGACAGGCAGCGTGAGAGGGTTAGAGAGAGATGCACTGCCACGTGGCAACCCGGAGCCCCGATCACGCGTGGCCCCTTCCCTCCGTTCGTTCCCGTTCTGACCACGTGTCGTTCGTCTCCACCCCTATTTAATACCCGGGTCACGTGGTACGTTCTCACCAATCTTGGTTAGCCTCCATGGAATATTCCAGGCTCCCTCGTAGGCACCCAGAACCACGCCCCTGACTCATCTCCCCATTGGCTGTGGCCAAAGCCAGCAGAACCAATCCTCTCCATACAGCTGTCACCTTTCCATTACGTCAGGGCCATGCCCCTAGGCTTCCCCCCATTGGCTGTAAACCAGGACCGGCAGAGCCAATCATCATGACGAGTTGTGATACGTCAGTGAGCCGGATATATCCTCACATTACATCTGTAATGGGTGGCACTTTGGACAATGGCCTTCAAATTTACATTGCTAACTGCTTTTCTTCGCATCGCCTGTTGTAGACTTTTCTGTTGCGCCTTTGCGACACAGTGTTACTGACGAACCCGTTGACATTTCTCAGCTGTAACTTTTTGACCAAGGCTTAGTCTGTAATATATGTTTTTTGGGTTAGATCGCGTAAATATAAACGTGTCGTTAAACCCACTACCACCCGACACAGCCAATTAGTAAGGCTTGTCACGTTAACAGAACATGGCAATTCGTTACTAGTTCAACACACCGGTGTGTTGGAGAGCAAATCCACAACATTGAAAATGTACACTCGTAACGAATTGCCACGTTCTGTTTACGTGACACACCTTTCTAATTGGCTGTGTCGGGTGGTGGCGAGTTTAACGACACATTTATACTTACGCGATTTAACCCAAAAAAAACTATATTATGGATGATCTTGGTCGCGAAAGCCTACGTGTTAAGGCCTAGTCTAGCGTGGGTTTGAATGGGGTCCTAGGTGGATGCTCAACTGACATGCCCAGCCATGGCAGAGGAGAAAGCAGGTGCGTCTTAGAGGCAAGCAAGAAGGTGAATGGCACAAATCAGCTCCACGGCAATGTTCTACTTCCAAGGGCATAAGTACAGCACGTGCTCTTGCTTGTACCCAGCGTGCACTCGAGATTCAGTGTGGATGTGCTGGTGACGGAACAGCGTGTCAGTAATTACTAGCCCTTGGGCTTGTTATCTGTAGGCTACTACTGCACATGATATACACACGCAGACAAAGACCCCCCCCCCCCCTGTAGCCTGAGACTATTGGGGCAAGTGCTGTTAGCGAGCCAACATTGCACACGAGGGGGTGGATGGCCAGCACCACACCCGACCGTCTTTGTCTCTCCAGTGTTGCTGTTTACCCACCGCACCAGGTAAAATAAACACCTCGATTAACGCCCTCCCACGTTGCATACTTTCGCTCTAACGTACTCGGCTTATTGATGACCCAGCCCGTTGTACGGTAATGTGGTACCTCGCCATAACCATACTTGACAACTTACGAATGTACCCATATAGTTTAGTGTATAGTGTAGTGTATAGTGTGGTGTATAGTGTAGTGTATAATGTAGTGTACAGTAGTGCATAGTGTAGTGTATAGAAGTGTAGTGTATAGTAGTGTAGTGTACAGTGTCGTGTGTGGTGTATAGTGTAGTGTATAGTGGAATGTATAGTGTGGTGTATAGTGTAGTGTATAATGTAGCGTACAGCAGTGTATAGTGGAGTGTATAGTAGTGAAGTGTACAGTTTCGTGTGTGTTGTATAGTGTAGTGTATAGTGGAGTGTAGAGTGTGGTGTATAGTGTAGTGTATAATGTAGTGTACAGTAGTGTATAGTGTAGTGTATAGTAGTGTATAGTATTGTAGAGTAGAACCCCTCTTATCGACCACCCCTGTTAACGACTAATCGCTAAACGACGGGCCTCCATAGAGCCCAATGTGTAGTGTATAATGTAGTGTATAGTAGTGTATAGTGTAGTGTATAGTAGTGTATAGTGTAGTGTATAGCAGGGACGTGCGGTCAGGGGAGACAGGGGAGGCAGAGCCTTACCTGTCATACTCCAATGAAAATAGCTGTTACGAAAAGTAAATAATGAAATAAATGTTAAGATATTTTTCCACTGATCTGTGTTATAAATGTAATTTCTATATGATTCCAATCATTTTTTATAGTCAAAATCGCCAAATTTGCGGAGCTTCGCTGCAAATACAGGAAGGGACGAGAGGTGAGGCAGCAACGAGCTCAGCCTCCCCTCTGATTGCGCAACCCCTTAGAAACTGGATGGAGCGCGTGCAATAAGCGCGTGCATGTTTCTCTCTCTCTGTATGTCACCAATGTAATGTTTGCAGACCCCTTCATTTCATGTCCTCGCCTTACCATAGTCCAGCTAACTTATTTCACGTATGTGTATAAAGATATTCAGGCTCGCTGGTCTCGTCATAAAACTGCAATGAAAAAGCACCAGGGGAGGCAGCTATCACGTCTGCCTCACTGAGGGAGGGCGTGTCAGACACGCCCTCCCTCAGTGAAGACACGCCCCCCCCTCAGTGAGGACACGCCCCCCTCAGTGAAGACACGCCCCCCTCAGTGAAGACACGCCTTCCTCAGTGAAGACACGCCTCCCTCAGTGAAGACACGCCCCCCTCAGTGAGGCAGCTATCACATCTGCCTCACTGAGGGGGGCATGTCTTGAGCCCACGTAATTGACGCTCGTTCTTCCTCCACGTCAGCCAGCTCAAGCAAAACAATTCCAGCGGGTGTAAAAATGAAAAACGTTATATCTAACCTTAAAAAAATCTCAAAATTGGACTTTCAATCGAAACAGGGAGTGATAACCAATGGAAGACCAATGCCTGAGTTTAAGGACCTGCTTCAAACGAAGGGACAGAAAATAACACGATCGTTTCAAATGGAGTGGTACCAACGAAAAGACTGGCTGCCTTCTGTTCTCCACTGCCGACAACCTTTGGACTAACGCGGGATTTTGTGACTTGAAAATTCTACCAAGGAGCCTCAAACAAACATGAAAAATCGACAACTCACATTCACAGCCAAATTGTTTTAACAACTTTTGGAGCTTCAGGGAAAAATCTGGCTTTGAATGAACAGCGGAGATTAAATATCAGCATCCACAATGCCAAGGTAAAGGAAAACCGTGAGGTTTTAAAATACCTTATTAATGCGACCTGCTTCCTAGCCAAACAGGAATTAGCATTTCGTGGTAACGATGAGAGTACAAGCTCTTCTAATGGTGGCAACTATGTGGGGCTATTACATGCTTTTGCTGAGAAAGATGAAAAGTTAGCGAGACATTTGGAGACATCCACTGTGTTTTCTGGCTCATCAAACAGAATACAGAACGATTTAATCGAAGCAGTCGGTGATGTAATTAGAAATGATATCAAAGAGGAGATTAATGCAGCCCCATTTGTTGCAGTCGAAGTGGACGAGACAACGGCTGTCACAAACAAAGCCCAGGCCTCTGTAATTTTGCGTTACGTGACTAAAAGTGAGGTGACTTGTGAGGTGAGGGAGGCGTTCTTGGGATTTGATGATGCCAGTGATAACAGACAAGCACCAGGCTATTGCTGATTATGTTTTGTGAGTGTTGGGGAAATACAGTTGCGTTGAAAAGCTGGGAGCTCAGACTTATGACGGAGCCTCTGTGATGGCATCAGATCTTAATGGGGTGCAGGCCAAGATTAAAGATAAGGTACCTGAAGCCACGTTTACTCATTGTTGTGCACACAAATTGAACCTGGTGCCGTCGCATTCAGTCAAATGTATGCCTGAGTGTAAATGTTTTTTAAAACATTTGAGGGACTTGCGACGTTTGTCAATAAGTCGACCAAGCGCACCCACCTACTGGACGATGTCGTGAAGCGAGGTTTACCAAGAGGAGCGCCCACGAAACGGAGCTCAAATTCTAGACTAGTTCAGACGATCAGCATGTACCAATCTGATTTGCGTGCTGTGTTCCGGATTATGAGCGAAAATCCCGATGGTTGGGACAATGACACCCTGATGATGGCCGCCGGATATGATCTCTGGCTGTCAAAGGCATCAACCTGCTTCTTCATAATGGCATATGAGGGCAGTTTCAATGAAACCGATGAAAACTCAAATATGACGTCGCAAAGCTCTGCCCCCCTCCCCCCCCAAAAAAAAAACATATTTCCATTTTGAAAATAAAACATGCCTCAAATCGCTTTAAACTATTGCCATTGTAGTGCGTATTTAATGTGGCGCTGCACTCTGATGTTGTAGGAGAAACATTTCTTAAAAAGTCTATTTAATTACGTAGAACGTGTTGTCTATATTTATTTAAAGTTGCACATTTTGATGTGACGTAACATTTCTCAACCCCCCCCCCTCGTCACACATCGTTACAAATGACTGACCCCCCCCCCCCACCTAGATGCGTGACGTCATTTATGGACGGCCCTATACCTGTACTCACATAATGCTGATTCGACCTAGTGGAGGCCCGGTATGGGTTCAGATAATCGTCAGCGATGTTGGCCTTGAGCAGGAATCGAACTCGGGACCAGGTTCAGAATTAAAATATGTATTTATCCCGGAGGAATCCGATGAGCTAAAAATCTATTTTTCACAGGTCAGAACTTTACAAAAACAAACAATACAAAAACACGACATTTGTACAAAGTATAGGGAAGGTAAGAAAATAACTTTAAAAAAATAAAAATTCACAAATACAACTGAGCTTCGATTTAAAGCTTTCGTGACTGCAGGGATTCATCTTCTTGGTTCTTTCGGTAAAGTCACGTAGAAGGGAAGTAATAAAATAATAAAAATTAATAAAATAATTCTCACGACGTTTCGGCTACAACGCAAGCATGTTTTATTATTTTATTATTTTATTACTTCCCTTCTACGTGACTTTACCGAAAGAACCAAGAAGATACAACTGAGCTGTTTGTATTTTACCAGGTGATGCCCACTAAGCTGTTAGCTTCCTCTTTCAGAAGCGACATTGGTCACAAATGGTAGCTCAACGCAGTGCGCTAACCACTGCGCCACCGCTCCTCCCAACCACGTGGGTGTCGCACGTACGGCGGAGACTCCACACTGTCCTTTAAATCTCTGCACCTCTCTCACTCTCTCACATCTCTCATCCTCACTCTCTCTCGCTGCCCCCGCATATAATCTGTTTTACACGTCCCCTTACCTTCCGCCTGTCTTCCCGTCTCTCTATCAAGCCGCCACTCAATGGCCCCCCTCCGTCCAATATTAGATCCCTACGTCTGTCTCACCACATCAATCTCTGTAGATTTCTCTCTCTGTCTGTGTGTAGGGCCCCACACGAGAGGTTTCGAGGCCCCGAGCAGCTACAAAAAAACACGTGGGGTCGTAAAAAAAAACTTGGCAGCATCCTCATAACAAACGAGTTGGCTGGATTTACTCGGTTGAGGCTTACCTGCGTAAACAAACGTAATCAGCATCATGATAATAGTGAAAGCAAACATTTCTCTCGGGCGTTCGTACGCTGAGAATAAGTGTCAGCTTTTGTCGGCCCCTAGTTGACCGGCTCTTGCCACTGCATCCCGCTAATGATGTCTACTGCTCCCATCCCACTCCCATATCGCTGTCTTTGCTTCTTCCTCACCCGAGCGGGAACGCTTCCACCTACACTGCTGCGAGCCATCATCATCATCATCACTCCAGAGGTCTCCTTCATCCCCGAAGCATTGCTCTTACACTCTTATATATTTTTTTTTGTTCACTATCACTGTCACTTTCACGTTCTGTACTCGCTCTTTTCTCTCTCTCTCTCTCTATCCCAGAGTACGGACAAGCCCCTCTCTGTACCAGCGTGGACGGCACCCTCGTGTTCACCTTCTGAAGCGCTCGCTCGTCACCGTGGCGTGTGCGATGACACCACCACCACCACCACGTGGCTTTTCTTTCGTGTTGTGCGCGGTGCATTTAGCGCCACAGCGCGTGGATTTGTAGCGTTCGTTTTCATTTGTTTGCTGGTGACTTTGTGTATTTCATATCGGAATCGTCTCCAGTGCTGTTGCTGCTGGCGGCAATAAAAGTTGTGTAAAAGTCAAAAGTCTATCCCAGAGTAAAGATCTCACGCTCTCCATCCCACTGTCACTCACTCACCCGCCACTCGCTCTCTACCGTCTCTGTCACACAACGCGAACGCTCCTCTCATTATCTATCTCTTCTCACTCTACACCCGCATCCCCTCCTCGATTAATATTCATTCATGAGTATTATTTAATGATGATGATTATTCTTTGGTTCTTTCGGTAAAGTCACGTAGAAAGAAAATGAATTAAGTAATAGAATACGAAATTTCGATTGCAACACAAGTAATCGTCATTAGGTACGAATGAATGAAAGAACAAACCTAGTAAATTTTGATTTAAAGCTTTCGTGACTGCAGGGATTCATATTCTTGTTTTATTCGGTAAAGTCACGTAGAAGGGAAATAATAAAATAATACAAATATAAAACAATAAAAATTCTCACGACGTTTCGACTGCAACACAAGCAATCATCATAAGGTGTGAAATCCACTGCAAGAATACTTTTTTTAAAATTTTCTTGCTGTGGATTTCATAAATACTAATCATTAATTAATACTTTTTTTCAAATGTTCTTGCTGTGGATTTCACACCTGATGATGATAGCTTGTGTTGCAGTCGAAACGTCGTCAGAATTGTTATTGTTTTATATTAATATTATTTTATTATTTCCCTTCTACGTGACTTTACCGAAAGAACCAAGAATATAAACCTAGTAAACTTAGAAATATAATGCAATACAACACAGAGAGTCGGCTAACATAACAGTCATCACCCTACCTGGTGATTATTAATTCATGATAAGTATTCATTGATGATTAGTATTTATTAACGATTAGTATTTATGAATGCCTACTATTCATTGGTGAATATTTTGTATTGATCACCTTAGAGTGATAGCTATTAATTGTCGATTAGTATTCAGCGATGATTCGAATTCATTGATTAAATGTAGATTAATGACAATTATTCATTGATGAGTGAAGGAGTGGTTCGTATTCATTGTCGAATGCTGGAGATTCATGATTAGTACACGTTACTATTCATTGATAAACAAACACAATATGAATTTCAACGGTGACTGGGCCGATACCTGGATATGAACCCAAGTCCTCAGCGGTGCCGGCTCAACGCTCTGACGCTGCATTTAGCATCCAGAGTTGGCTACGTACGGTGCGAACGAAGTTCAGCATACATACACACAGAACTTCCCACGTTTCGGATTCAGGTTAATCGCCGCAGATTCGGACTGCCACACTGTGGCGCATGAAATAATTCTTCAGATTCATTGCAGAGTCTCTATGCATCCTTGACAAATCCGACAAGCTGTGAAGCTCTTTGTTTGCACAGATGTCCAGTCAGATTGGGGTTGTTGAAATGCCCTGTGGCTGTTCAGAGTGAATCGAGGCACCCCTCTGTGAGAGAGACGGGACACGAGAAGCTGTCTGAGACGTCCTGCCACGGTGCCCTTGTTTCTCTTTTGCCCTGGAGATCATGGGACAGAAGCCACTCGTTTCCTTCCTCCCCACTCACCGAGTTGACCTCTGCGTTGTCCTCAGAACCTGCGGCTGGAGCAAACAAATGAACGCGAAACAATACGACAATTGGGACTTGGTTGGAGTAGCTGGAAGCCCCCATTAGGATGTTCATAATGGGCATGTTTTGAAATACTGAGCCAGTGCCACAGAAATCCTTAGTTTGAGCCCGGAGTATGGGTGTCTCTGATTTTTACAGGGGGTTCATACTGGCAGTATCAGAGACGCTGAGCAGCACAGCTGAGAGCCTGGGTTTGAGCCCTGGGTGTGGGTGACCGTGTCTAACCCAGGTCGCCACGTGTCGTGGGTTTGATGTCTCGACCTGGTCACCAATGACTGCACACAA
The DNA here is from genome assembly GCF_965212315.1 of Lampetra planeri. Lineage (NCBI taxonomy): Eukaryota > Metazoa > Chordata > Hyperoartia > Petromyzontiformes > Petromyzontidae > Lampetra > Lampetra planeri. Next base: position 5,202,024 of record NC_136156.1, read on the forward strand.
AACCATAGCATTTTTTTTATATAAAAAAATAATACTTAAAATGTGCGCATATTGTGTCTAAATACAGACACATCTCCAGATGAGGAACAGAGAGACCCATAGAGAACAAAAAAGGAACACACAGAAACCAACACTGAGACGACGATAACTTAAATACATATTTAGATTTTAACTCACGCAGAGGGACGGATTTTGTAAGGTTTGTAGTGTCTGCTTGTCTCGCTCTCGCCTTGTTGCGCGTTATTATTATTTGTATTTACATATTTCCAAATGTATATGTTTTTTTTCATAATATCATTACCCCTACCACTACCCTAACCCCTATCACTACCCTAACCCTTATCACTTTCTCAACCCCTATCACTACCTTAACCTCAATCACTACCCAACCCCCATCACTACCCTAACCCCTATCACTACCCCTATCACTACCCCAACCCCTATCATTTTCTCAACCCCTATCACTACCTTAACCTCAATCACTACCCAACCCCCATCACTACCCTAACCCCTATCACTACCCCTATCACTACCCCAACCCCTATCACTTTCCCAACCCCTATCACTACCTTAACCTCAATCACTATCCAAACCCCTATCACTACCCTAACCCCTATCAGTGATAGGGGTTATGGTAATGAGTGGCTGTGATAGGTGTTGGGGTAGTGATAGGAGTAGTGGTTGTGGTTGGGGTAGTAATAAGGTTAGTGATAAGGGTGGTGATAGTCATAGGGGTAATGAAAGTGATAGGGGTAAATATATAAATGTGTCGTTAAACCCGCCACCACCCGACACAGCTAACTAGTAAGGGTTGCCACGTAAACAGAACGTGGAAAATTCGTCACGAGCACAGCACGCCGCTGTGTTGGAGAGCCAAGCCACAACATTTACAATCTGGGCTCATTTGTATATTTACGCGATTTAAACATTTTATGAAATACATTTCGTGCAACACAATGTGGCTTGCGATCGGTTCGCGTGCGAGCGTGAGATCAGGGTCTGCAAACGAACTTGACCGCCAACGGCCACACGCTACGGGTTACGTCTTATAATAATAATAATGATTCACATTCATTTTCAAGGCGCCTTCCACAAATATCTCTCGGGGGCGTTGTAAGAATAAGGATAGGACAAGAGAGACAGTAGAAGCGAATTAGAATAAACTGACTTGGGAAGATGTGTCTTGAAGACGAGACTAACACATTATCGGATGAACGAATTTTCAACAGGTAGGGAATTCATAATCAAGGTTTTTAGGGTTAGATCGCGTGAGATTAAATGTGTCGTAACCCTCCACCATCCAACACAACCAGTGAGGGTTGTCACGTGAACAAAACGCGCCATTTAGTTTCTAGTATAAATGTAGTGTATAGTGTAGTGTAGTATATAGTGTAGTGTATAGTGTAGTGTAGTATATACATAGTGTAGTGTATAGTGTAGTATATAGTGTAGTATATAGTGTAGTGTGGTATATAGTGTAGTGTATAGTGTAGTATATAGTGTAGTATATAGTGTAGTGTGGTATATAGTGTAGTTTATAGTGTAGTATATAGTGTAGTATATAGTGTAGTGTATAGTGTAGTGTATAGTGTAGTATATAGTGTAGTGTAGTATATAGTGTAGTGTATAGTGTAGTATATAGTGTAGTGTATAGTGTAGTGTAGTATATAGTGTAGTGTATAGTGTAGTATATAGTGTAGTATATAGTGTAGTGTATAGTGTAGTGTATAGTGTAGTATATAGTGTAGTGTAGTATATAGTGTAGTGTATAGTGTAGTATATAGTGTAGTGTATAGTGTAGTGTAGTATATAGTGTAGTGTATAGTGTAGTATATAGTGTAGTATATAGTGTAGTGTATAGTGTAGTGTATAGTGTAGTATATAGTGTAGTAAATAGTGTGGTATATAGTGTAGTATATAGTGTAGTGTATAGTGTAGTGTAGTATATAGTGTAGTGTATAGTGTAGTGTAGTATATAGTGTAGTGTATAGTGTAGTATATAGTGTAGTATATAGTGTAGTATATAGTGTAGTATATAGTGTAGTGTATAGTGTAGTATATAGTGTAGTATATAGTGTAGTGTATAGTGTAGTGTATAGTGTAGTATATAGTGTAGTGTAGTATATAGTGTAGTGTATAGTGTAGTATATAGTGTAGTGTATAGTGTAGTGTAGTATATAGTGTAGTGTATAGTGTAGTGTATAGTGTAGTATATAGTGTAGTGTATAGTGTAGTGTAGTATATAGTGTAGTGTATAGTGTAGTGTAGTATATAGTGTAGTGTATAGTGTAGTATATAGTGTAGTATATAGTGTAGTATATAGTGTAGTGTATAGTGTAGTATATAGTGTAGTGTATAGTGTAGTATATAGTGTAGTATATAGTGTAGTATATAGTGTAGTATATAGTGTAGTGTATAGTGTAGTATATAGTGTAGTGTATAGTGTAGTAAATAGTGTAGTATATAGTGTAGTATATAGTGTAGTGTATAGTGTAGTGTATAGTGTAGTATATAGTGTAGTGTATAGTGTAGTATATAGTGTAGTATATAGTGTAGTATATAGTGTAGTGTATAGTGTAGTGTAGTATATAGTGTAGTATATAGTGTAGTATATAGTGTAGTGTATAGTGTAGTATATAGTGTAGTATATAGTGTAGTGTATAGTGTAGTGTATAGTGTAGTATATAGTGTAGTAAATAGTGTAGTGTATAGTGTAGTGTATAGTGTAGTATATAGTGTAGTATATAGTGTAGTGTATAGTGTAGTGTATAGTGTAGTATATAGTGTAGTAAATAGTGTGGTATACTCCTTCAGTCCACGGGTGTGTTGGAGAGTAAATTCAAAATGTTAAAAAAAGTACTAAAATTGTAAATGTTGTGGATTTACTCTCTAACACACCGGTGCGCTGAAGGAGTATACCACACTATATACTACACTATACACTACACTATACACTATACTATACACTACACGATATACTACACTATACACTACATTTATACTCGTAACTAATTGGCGCGTTTTGTTTACGCGACAAACCTTCCTGGCTGTGTCGGGTGGTGGAGGGTTACGACACATCAATTATTACGCGATCTAACCCAATATCCTTTCTTATGAATAATATTGGTCGCGAAAGCCTACGTCTTAGGTAGGGCATTCCGGGACCGTCTTGTAATGTTGCAGAAGCAGTTTGTGTAAACGGCGGCACAAACATAGCCCCAAATTCGGGAAAGTTCGCTGCCACAATTGTTTAAGGCAAGATTCACGCGACATTAATTGTGCAAACATAATTGAGAATGCGTTGAGAACACGGGGACACGTTGGTAGAAGGCTTTAGGACATTATTTCAAGAAGGATTATAGAATTGTAATACGTGAAGATTTCATAATTTGCTGCTGATATGATTGCAAAAGCCTTTGGGAGCTTACAATTCCCTTTCATTAATCCATCCTTTCATCTCTCTTGTTTTATCTGCTCACTTTGGGAATAATTTTGCTTGTATCTCGTATATAGTACCAAGGGGACTCATAATGACCTTGTCGGAGAGACTGAGCCTGGCGCCTCTGAAAGACTCAGGTTCGAGCCCTGGGTCTGGGTGTATCTCTGTGCCACTCAGTCGTTTTATAATGGCCGTGTCAGACACACTAAGCCAGAACTGCTGGGGTCATGTGTTCGAGCCCTGGGTCTGGGTGTCTCTGTCTCTTTCAGGAGGTTCAGATTTGCCGTGTCAGAGACACTGCGTCAGCACTAGTGAGATCCTGGGTTTGGTGTGTTGGGTCTGGGTGTCAGTATCTCACAGGGGGTTCAGGTTGGCCGTGTCAGTGACACTGAATCAGCCCTAGTGAGATCCTGGGTTTGGTGTGTTGGGTCTGGGTGTCAATATCTCACAGGGGGTTCATAATGGCCGTGTCAGAGACACTTAGCCCTAGTGAGACCCTGGGTTTGGTGTGATGGGTCTGGGTGTCAGTATTTCACAGGGGGTTCATAATGGCCGTGTCAGAGACACTTAGCCCTAGTGAGGTCCTGAGTTTGGTGTGATGGGTCTGGGTGTCAGTATTTCACAGGGGGTTCAGGTTGGCCGTGTCAGAGACACTTAGCCCTAGTGAGACCCTGGGTTTGGTGTGATGGGTCTGGGTGTCAGTATTTCACAGGGGGTTCAGGTTGGCCGTGTCAGAGACACTTAGCCCTAGTGAGGTCCTGGGTTTGGTGTGTTGGGTCTGGGTGTCAGTATCTTAAAGGGGGTTCAGATTGGCCGTATCAGAGACACTGCGTCAGCACAAGTGAGACCCTGGGATTGGTGTGATGGGTCTGGGTGTCAGTATCTCACAGGGGGTTCAGATTGACCGTGTCAGAGACACTTAGCACTAGTGAGATCCTGGGTTTGGTGTGTTGAGTCTGGGTGTCAGTATTTCACAGGGGGTTCAGGTTGGCCGTGTCAGAGACACCGAGCCAACACTGCTGGGATCCTACGTTTGAGCCATGGTTCTGGGTCTCGAGCAGGACGCGTCGCTCCGAGGGACGATGTGCCCGTCGCACGTGCGTGTGCATGCGTGTTGAACTTCTTTCGCACCATACGCGGCCAACCGTGCTAATCGGAGGCGGCGGGATGAGAAAGACAACGAGGCGGTTGAGTGACAGCCACAGGGGATGCCCCCCCCCCCCCCCGCAACACCACGGAGATGGAGCGAATAAACGTCGACAACCTGGGGTGACCCTCATCCAGCATTTTTCGATTTAAAGCTTTCGTGACTGCAGGGATTCATCCTATTGGTTCTTTCGGTAAAGTCACGTAGAAGGGAAATAATAAAATAATAAAAATAAAATTTAAACATAATAAAATAATTCTCACGACGTTTTGGCCACAACGGACGGCTGCTTTCCTTGTGGCCGACACGTCGTGAGAATTATTTTATTATGTTTTATTTTTATTATTTTATTATTTCACTTCTACGTGACTTTACCGAAAGAACCAAGAAGACCTCATCCAGCAGTTGATAGACCGTCATAGCAGGATTGCGAACTTTATATCGACCGTGACCCCGACCACTCGGTCGTCTACGATCTTGCATCGAATTCCATTCCACACGCAACGTCGTGAAACTCGGTGGCTGCGGGGTAGGGCACAGAGGCTCGTGGGGACCTCTCCACGCTCCTACATCAAAGAGCGCCGCCTTAAGTGGCCTCTTGAGAGGGAGACAGAGGGGGAGGGGGGGCCCATACCTTCAAACAAAGGGAGACACTGGAACAGCAACACGCCAGAAAGCCGCTCCATACAGCCACCGCAGTGTTTGATGGAAATATCGGACATTGTTCTCAGAGCAACGGTGGCGAGGGTGTCATCTCCCTCGCCTGGTATGCAGGTCGTGGGTTCGATCCCGACCCCGACGCCTGCTGCTGTATATTAGGAGTTTGCGTGTCTCTCTCTCATCATCCACACGGTGGCTAGGAGATGTTTCGATCCCGACCATGACGCCTGCTATATATTTGGAGCTTGCGTGTCTCTCTCACCATCATCATCGCAGTGGCTAGGAGATGATAACTCCCTCGCATGGTATGTAGGAGGTCGTAGGTTCGATCCTGACCCTGGCGCCTGCTGCTGTATATTAGAAGTTATCGTGTCTCTCTCTCTCATCATCACGGTGGCTAGGAGATGTTAACTACCTCGCCTGGTATACAGGAGGTCGTGGGTTCGATCCCGACCCTGACGCCTGCTGCTGTAGATTTGGAGTTTGCGTCTCTCTCTCCCCGTGGTCGCGTGGATTTTTCTCCGGGTCCCACCCCACCCCCCATGTTTCTCTCCACACATCTTTGAATCAACGTCACGCGTTTCAAACGTATGTTGACCGCCGAGAAGGCCACGTCGTTGAGCAATCCTTGGTCGTCAGCTGGCTCCTGCACACCGGGCGAGGTGAGTTGACGCCTTGAAACACCGCGGCGCTCCATGAAGCCGCACGCAAATGTTACATTTTTTTCTTGGTCGAATTTGGATCCCCATGGGGACATCGCCCCCCCCCCCTCGCCGCCCCCTCGCCGCCCCCCCCCCCATTCCGTAACTCGAGCAGACTGTGCCTGGGATGCACATGCAGCGCTTCGTGCGGGTGGCCCTGCGCTATAAGAATAGCAGCGCAGATAAGCACGTGCGTTAACATTACTACTCACCGTGTGTTCGTTATCATCATTGTTACAAATTGTGCGAAGTAACGATGCCATCGAGATGTCCGTGCTGGTGTGGTCGCGATGAACCCGGAGCAAGGAAATGAGGCTGACTAAGATGACTGACCTGGGTCGCCAAATTGACGAAAGCATTCACGTCAAAATACAACAACAACAACAATAACAAAACAATAGGAGTAATAACAACTTCCCAGCCTCTCCTGCGGGGAGGAGTCACTCAGCACGGTGTCTCTGAGCTCAGCGCAGGGGGTGGAACAGCGTGGGTTGAAATCCCGGTCGGGATTTAAGTCGGTCGTCAATCATCATCATCATCATCCCTCCATCCGGCAGTGGTTCTCAACCCGGGGGGTACGCGGAGCCCCTGGGGGGTGACGTGGCAGTGTTCCATGGGTGGCAAGTGAGGTGATTGATAAATGTGTGAATTTATATAATCCATGAAAGGCATTGGTGAACAATCGTCAGTTTAACACGTAGGCTTTCGCGACCAATATTATTCATAATAAAGGTTTGTGGGTTAGATCGCGTAAGTGTACATTTCCTGAACACTGCGGCCTTGAAATAACAGACGACGTTTCGGGACATGCCCCTTCTCTCCAGCACACATACTCGACGCATTTCTATTTACGCGATCTAACCCAAAAACCTTCATGGTGGACAATCATGTTTGAATCTGCAAATCTAACATAACAACGATCAACATTCAATACCTATGGTAACCTAGAACGATAATAAAGACCTTTATAAACTCGTTGATCGCGAAGAATGTGGTTTACAAGAGCAACCAGTGAACAAACGACGTGGACGCACGCAGAACGTCCGTTGAAGTTTGCGTGTTTTTATTTTACGCGCTTTTATTTTACTCACTCTGTCTGTTGTTGTTGTCGTTGTTGTTGTATCCTCAAATCTGGTAACTCAATTGTAACCCACTTCCCAATGTGGTATCGACTGCAAACTTGGTATACTTATGTCATACTGATGACAATACTAAATTCTATCGTAACATTTTTTTGTGTTATGTTTCGGCTTGGGTCTAATTGTCCACGGTCAACTGACGTTGCCTGTCATTGGCCACGGTCCCTTACGTTATGGCAAGCTTCGGAGCCACTTCCTGGAGTCGTGGAGTTATTCCATTACTAGTACGGTACATTTAATTAAAGCGTGTTTTAAAAAAAGTTTAAAAATATATATTACTTATTAATTTAGTTACTCGCTAAGTTCGGAAACACCACACAATGGGAAATCGGTTGACACATTGATCGTTCGTTACATACCAATCGAGGGCGGCTCGAGTGCGCATCACCACTTCGTGGGAAGTCACCGGCGGTCGTCCTACGGTTGGACTGGCCCCCGACACAAGAACGTCGAGTTTCCCCTCCGCTGGTTTCCGGGCAGCCAGAGGAGTTGAGCGCCAGCAGAGACGTCGCTTGCTTCTTCTTGGTTATTTCGGTAAAGTCACGTAGAAGGGAAATAATAAAATAATAAAAATCTAACATAAAATAATTCTCACGACGTTTCGGCCACAACGCAAGCAGCCGTCCTCAGGTGAAGAAAAAGTCTGTCGGAAAGACAGCGTCTGACGCTTTTATTTTTTATTATTTTATTATTTCCCTTCTACGTGACTTTACCGAAAGAACCAAGAAGATGAATCCCTGCAGTCACGAAAGCTTTAAATCGAAAGGTCGCTTGCTGCTAGGAAGACGCGTGCACTGCGCGTTTGCGTAGAGCAGTAGACACAACGCAGCGCGAATTTATGCATTCCCCATGATGGGCATAAAAGGATGCAACGCACGAAGACTAATTAGAGCAAAAGGTTAATCTAGCGGTGCCATATGATTAATTCCAGGACTAATTAATGTAAGTGTGATTTTAGGAACGTTACCAATTGGACGCATTGGAAAGGATAAAGTCACCGTGTTATGGATTTTCATTCCCACGAAGACATTATGGCAGGAAGCGACCCTTGCTGTGATAGGTCGCATATTGTCCTCCACTGCCCTTGCCTGGAATGCCCCACCCCCATACCCCCACCCCCCACCAGCACCCAGGCTTCAAACCCAGGTCCTTAGCTGTGCTTGGCTCAGTATGTCTCTAACATGGCCATTATGGACCCCCTGTGAGATACACAGACATCAAGACCCAGGCTTCAAACCAAGGTCCTTAGCTGTGCTTGGCTCAGTGTGTCTCTAACATGGCCATTATGGATCCCCTGTGAGATACACAGACGCCAAGATCCAGGGCTCAAACCCAGGCCCTTAGCTGTGCTTGGCTCAGTATGTCTCTAACATGGCCATTATGGACCCCCTGTGAGATACACAGACATCAAGACCCAGGCTTCAAACCAAGGTCCTTAGCTGTGCTTGGCTCAGTGTGTCTCTAACATGGCCATTATGGACCCCCTGTGAGATACACAGACACCAAGATCCAGGGTTCAAACCCAGGTCCTTAGCTGTGCTTGGCTCAGTGTGTTTCTAGCATGGCCATTATGGACCCCTTGTGAGATACACAGACACCAAGACCCAGGCTTCAAACCCAGGTCCTTAGCTGTGCAGGCACAGTATGTCTCTAACATGGCCATTATGGACCCCCTGTAAGATACACAGACACCAAGACCCAGGCTTCAAACCAAGGTCCTTAGCTGTGCTTGGCTCAGTATGTCTCTAGCATGGCCATTATGGACCCCCTGTGAGATACACAGACACCAAGACCCAGGGTTCAAACCAAGGCCCACAGCTGTGCTTGGCTCAGTATGTCTCTAACATGGCCATTATGGACCTACAGAGAAAGTAAGAGAGTGAGAGAGACACCCAGATTCAGGGCTCCAACTCAGGTTCTGAGCTTTGCTGGCGCAGTGTCTGTGACACGGTCATCATGAACCCCGCTGTACCAGCCAGCTTTAGATTCTTCGTCTGAAAGAAAGAATTTTTAAAAAATGTCCAATCAAAGTGTAATCAACTGTCCAGACGGCTAACGAGGAATTCACTCCATCTTCCGGTGGGCGCTTTCCGGGATCTCAGGGAGAGATTTCGCCAGCGCGGTTCATTGCCGCGCCAAATGCCAGCGGGCTGCTCGAGCAGGACGCGACGGCTGTCAATGTGAGGGCTCCATGCTTTAACGTCCACAATAATAACATTTGCGTGTCTTTGCAAGGCGCCTTCCACGAACGTCTCAGGGCGCCTTGTAAGGACAAGGTCAAGAGAGACGGCGGGAGCCAAATATAACAAACTGCCTTCAGAAGACGCGCTTTAAGACGCGACCTAACAAACGTATCCACAATCAGTTGGCGAAGCGACTCAAGCCTGAGCCGCGCTCAATAACGAGGACACCGTTTCTCTCCACAGCCAACATGCTGCAGCTGATGCTGCTGCTGATGCTGCTGCTCGTGTTAGCGCCCTAGTAATGGGGGGCCCCGTCTCCAAATCCCACGGCGGCAGCTGCTGCCCCCCCCCCCTGCTGCCCCCCCTCTCCCTCGTGTTTTATTGTCCACGTGGGGGGGGGGGAAACGTGCGTTGTCACGCGCCTGTCTCGAGCTCGATGTGTCTCGCGTGTGCGGACCTGCAGTGTGGCCTCGTTATAACGGAGGGGGGGGGGGCATACTACGAAATGTGATAAGGTTTGGGGGCACGATGGTTAATATCGAACACGTTTGAAACGAATGTTGAATGTTAAGGGATGGGGGGGGGGCTGAGTAATCAACAAGGGGATTTGGGGGTGGCGTTCAGCCCCCAAACCTTTCAGTCTAAGCACGTGTGTCACTTCGTCTGGAGTCTCCTTGGCTGCTGCTACGCGTGATTTGCACGCGATGACAAGCCACTCCGTTGAGCTATCATTTGTGGCCAGGTCGCTTCTGTAAAAAGATGCTATATATCTCAGTGGGCCTTACCTGATAAAATTAATTTAAAAAAAAATCGTTAATAGTGTCTTTGCGCGTGTGCGCGTCTGCAAGTCATCTTAGTCACTCACTTGGGTCTGTCCCGTGACCTCCTGCCAGCAGCGAGTCTTCGACACTTCACGTGGCCTCAGATTGCACCTGACCTGGCACAAACGCCGTGGTTGTGTGTCTGTATGTGTGGGAAGCGGTAGTGTCGTGGTTAGCGCGCTGCACTACGATGCCCGCTCGCGGCCACCAACACAAGTGACGATTATCTGAACCGGTTCTGGGCCTCCTCTAGGTCGACTCGGCCTCAATGAGTACTTGGCGTGGTGTGAAAATCATCGCCACCCAAACCCCCTCGCGTGCCGTGCTGGCCTTCATAGGTGCTGCTCGCTAACAGCACTTGCCCCAACAGTTTGTTTAGGCTATATGGGCGGTCTTTGTCTTTCTAAATGTGTGTGGGGAGCGGTAGTGTAAGCGGGTAGCGAAGATAAAAAAAATATTACTTGCATTGAGTAAGAGACAAGGAGGAGGAGGAGTTTAGAAGACACGAAGAGAAGGGCAATTACGAGAAAAATGTAAAACTATCAACGTAGACATCGCACGAATTGGGCATCCGCTGGCAATGTGTGGCATCACGCCAGGCCGGCTTCTGTCTGCCTGTCGCTGATTTTTACGCGTCACTCGAGGTACGACTCATGGAGGACTGAGCTGACCTCAGGCACGCTCAGATACCATTCACCACTGGTGTTATCCGTGGGCAGTAATCAAAACAAATCAAGGATTGCGGCGTGATGCGTGCAATGCTGTGCCGACACTCTTCACGACTGATACAATGATAAAGACAAATGTGGCCCAACATAGCTTTTGTTGGGGCAAGTGTTGTTAGAGAGCACCTACGAAGGCCGGCACTGCACACGACGGAGTGGGTGGCCATCATCAATCTCGGCGGCCTTTGTCTTCCCAGTGCTGATGTTAACACATCGCACCAGGTACTCATTTGAGGCTGAGTCGACCTAGGGGAGGCCCAGCACCAGTTCAGATAATCGTCACCGGTGTTGGTGGCCGTGAGCGGGAATCGAACTCGGGTCGCCGGGTTCGTAGCGCGGCACGCCACCATTGCCCACTCGCATACATAGATAAAGATCACCCTTATAGCCTGAACAGACTGATGGGTTAAGTGCTGATTGCGGGCACCTATGAAAGCTGGCACGGCACATGATGGGGTGGGTGGCCAGCACTACGCCCTTTGCATCCCAGACCACACACACAACCCAGCCGCCTAAGTCCATCACATATAATTAAATAAATTCATCGCAAGTGGCCCACTTCTGCGAACGGGGGCGGGGGGGGGAAGTCAAACTCAGCAATTAATCAGAGAGAGAGAGAGAGGAGGGGGGGGGCAGGTTAACGGTCAATCCAGCAGTGATAGACGCTTAAAGTGAGGGCGTCTGTGACCATCGTTAAATTTCTTCCCAGAAAATCATTATAAATGATTTTCACTTTGTGTTCGCGGGAACGGAGAGAGAGCGAGAGAGCGAGAGAGCGATTCTTTGACCTATGGGGTTTTTTTTATTGCGTCTCTCAGAAGAATCATGAGGTCATTTATTACATTATACTTTTTTAGTATCTGTGATAATAATGATAATTCACAGCCCTCTTAAAGTCACGTTACACTGCTGGGTAAAAATACTTCCCCAAGCTCCCTAAGTCATCCCTGTGCTGTGTAAGTCATTGTTTGACGATACCTCACCGCGCTGGTGGGTTGTTGGAGGGAAGGGCCCGGGTCTGCTTCCACCGCCTTTCACCACGAAGTGGCGGTGACGTCACCACGGCGCTAGTGCCAGGTCAGGTGCACTTTGAGGCCACGTGAAGCGTCGAAGGCTCGCTGACAGAAGGATGTCTCGGGACAGACCCAGGTGCCATGGGTTGGCTGACTGAGATGACTGGTAGATGCAGCAGCTGTACCCCCTACTGTGCCAACTTGCCACTTGTTGTGAGCGTCGCTCCTCCGCCCTCCGTTGTTGCTGGAGGGCGACTACCTCCAACTGCCCAGTAGCGTCCTTCACGAGCCTCCTCCATAGAGGCCGATCTTTCCACCACTGGTATCAGTCATCGGCATGTCCACTCAGCTCCACATCTTCCTGTACCGCATTAGGTCCATCGCTTCTCCAGCCGATTTCGTGCCCGTTTAGCCAGCTCTATGCGGCCAAACAGAAGCTGCTTGGGCATGCGGTGGCTGGGCATGTGGGATACATGACCAAGCCAATGCAGCATTGCCTACCGGAGGAGCTTACTTATGGGAAAGTGTCCAGATGTTTCAAATATCTTTCGGGGAATGCTACCTGGTTAAACGCAGGATGGATCGTCAGCATGCCAGCCTGAATGTTTCTAACCGGTACAGATGTTCCATTAGAAGGTTCCACGTTTCACAAGCATACAGAAGGGAGGGCATGACTGTGGCCGAGAAGACCCAAAACTTCGTGCTGAGCGACAGATCAGGGAGCTTCCAAACAGCATTGCGCTGCTGATGAAAAGATAATGCTGCCCAACTGATTCGTAGTAAGACCTCTGCTGTAAAAACTGAGATGGCGATAAGCACACTACCCAGGTATGGGAAATTCTCCACCCTCTCCACAACTGCTCCATCACCAATGGGGAGATGAGGGGGTGGAGTGTTTGGTGCCACAAAATACTCAGGCAGATGCATAGTTTTGGTGGGGCTGATGGTAAGACAACACCTTTTAGTGGCACACTCCTGGTTCAGCAGCAGTGCCTCCAACTCTTACTCTGAGTGAGCAACAATCACCAAATCATCAGCATTATGTAACATGGTTGACCAATACAGAGCCATCACTCGATACAGCCTCCGGTTGTATCTGTACCAGATGGAAATCCTCCGGTACAGCCATGGAAAACTTATCGAACTACGTGGTCAAAGATGATGTTAAGTAATGTGGGAGCCAGAAGACATCCCTGTCGCACCCCAAGGTGCACAGGGAATGGCTTCGACTCCTGGCTGCTTCGCTTTACCTGGGCTTGCCCACCATCATAAAGGTCCTTAATGATTGTGAGCAGAGAGTCAGGGTCTCTGAAAGCACGAATAATTGCCCACTGCCCTGGCCTGTTGATGGTATCATAGACCTTGACCAGGTCAATAAAGCAGAGATGTAGGTATTTTTGGAGTATCCTACACCTCTGCTGGAGCAGACAGATAGAGAATATGGCATCCGTGCAGGACCGCCCTTGTCTGAAACCACATTGGGGCACTTTAAGCCTCTCTTCAGCATACCTGGCAAGGCGATGTTGAATAATCCTTGCCATGATCTTTCCCGGTACACTGAGAAAAGATATGCCCCTCTAGTTGTTACAATCTGTGCGGTCCCCCCTCTTAAAGATGGAGCACCACCAGGGAGGGCATCATTCTAATCCTGCGAAACCCGTCCTGTAGTCCAGATGCTATGCTCCCTCAGCACACACACAAACAGACCGGTCCTGTGAAGGCAACTGACGAGGAGGAGCATCGCCCTACTGCTCATTTGAGCTTTCACTCTTGTCTCGATGACATCGCTGCTCACAAATGTCAGTCTGATAGGGGAATTGAAACGGGAGCGGTGGATTTGTGTTCATGATAATGTATTAAATTGGCTGTCAACACCTTCCTGTGAAGGCGTCGCGAACTCCAAATCTGTTAGCAGATTGCACGTGGAGCTAAATCGTATCGCTCGCTAACAGCCTTTAATTACACTTAGCAATATGCCCGCACTTTAATTTGCCCGCGGTAATCATGCGCATTAGCAGAAATGGAATTCCTAACGCAATGTGACACAGACACACGCAAGCCAAATATATATTTATATTTTAAGCACAGTTTCTGAGCGCGAGACCTGAAGGGCCAATACACCAAGCAGCCAGCGACAGACTGAAGGTGTTATAGACGAGAGTGAATTACGTGTCTTGAATTGTGCGGGGGTTATAAGATCTTTGGAAATAAGAGGTTGGGAGGGAGATATTTCCAGAGTCGATATTTCTCAAAGTTTTTTTCCAAAACAAATTCAGATCGATTTTGTAAGGTCACCAGTTATTATTGTGCACATGGTTGGAGCAGTGGCACAGTGGTTAGCACAGTGCATTATGAACTCGGTGACCTGAGTTTGATTACCAGTCATGGTTAACATCAGTGCCGAGTGGCATCTGAACCGATCCTAGGCATTGCCCCGATACCACTTGGCTCCTGTCACAACGAGGGGTGGGCAGTCCTCTGATTTGGGGAAGGATAAGATCAGACACAACGGGAAATGGTTCTTCTAAAAAGACATGAAGGGGGCATGGGAGCGTGGCAGTGAGGTGTACGAAGGTGAGTTCTTAGGCGATTGTGGGCTAGCCTCTCCATCAGCGTGAAGCGAGGAATCGTGGTGGTGGTGGTGGCTTATGCCCCCACCGAAGATGAACATCAGTGGAGAGACGCAGGCAAGGCTGATGAGTCATTTGCCTCCGATGACCTCCCGTCCCAGGTGCTAGCTAAAGTGGTCCCTCGGGATGGAGTCATCTTACTGGGAGACTTAAATCTCCGAGCGGGTCATGACACTACTACTCACAACTAATTGGGAGTTGTAGTGTAACTAATTGGGAGTGATTGGAAGGCATAGGTCAGATCGGTTCAAACAATAATGTAGGAGACTGCTGGGTTTCTGTACAGCCCATGCACGGGCTTGTTATCCATAGCACAGATTCATTATTGGTGTCTGTGGTGCATGCCATCTGTCTGCCACTATAGATGTAGGGAATTTCAACCGGACCTGCACTTTTCCTTCATAAACCTGCTCAAGGCCTACTGTACCATCAAGAGGACAGGGCTTTGGGTTGTTCTTCACGCTTTCAAGATCCCTCACCATCTGCTCACCGTGGTGGCGAGATGTTAACTACCTCGCCTGGCATACAGGAGGTCGTGGGTCCGATCCCGACCCTGATGCCTGTATTTTCGGAGTTTGGATGTTCTCTCTCCCCTTGGTTGCGTAGATTTTTCTCCGGGTCCTCCGGTTTTTCCCTCCGCATTTAGAATCCACGTGCATTTAGAGTATTTGGCTACTATAAAATTTCACATGGTGGCCCACTTTGTTCAGCTACTATTTGTGGCTAGATTGCTTCTGAAACAAAGCTGTATAGCTCAGTGGGCCTTAACTGGGGAATTATTAATGATTTAGTTCATAGTTTATAATTGAGGATTTTGGGCAGGCCCGGGTTAAGCTGTGTGGCCGGGAGTTGGAGCCTTGCATTAATGAGTGCTGACCTTGGGCTCCTGCACTCTTGAACGGGTGTTATGACCACATAGCTCGAAAAGCCTTCCATGGGACACGCCAGTCGAATTTCTGTCTGGTATAGATTCAATAATGCAGCAAAATCCATTGCTATACTGTACTTCTATGCCCCCCCCCCCGTGCATGTCTATAACTCACCGCCTTTAATGTGCACGTTCGAGTACAATACTCTGTTTTCAGGGTGGTTCTGCATTGGGATGTTTGACCAAAATGAGTTCATGTGAGGATTTGCTTCGCACTCCATAAGCATTCTCCTCTCAACGAGAACCATCAACGCCTGCGCTTAAGTTGTCGGGCTGTACGAATAGGGGTGCTAACAGTGGACAAAATACACAATTATCACTCCGTAATTTCCCGAGATTCATTTTCATTACCACTTGGGGGTGTCACATGTATTTATGTTAATGCAATATATGCAATAGCCCGCAGCGAGAACTATAAAAAACACATAATCCACACGAACAAATTATACCTTTGCAAACGTGATGTGGGGATCCAAAAAAACGGTTTAAAAAATAAACCACAGAAGAAGATGTGCACAGCTTAAAGGCAAATTGGGTCAGATGCACCGAACGTTCCATTAGGACGAGGAGCGCTGATGCCAGACATCAACAATAAGCCCAGAATATACATGAGACCCAGCAATGCACCCAGAACATGCACAAACCCTTGATATTCGCGGGGGGTTTTCCCCCTTTTTTCCATATATTCAACACATTTTTAGCAGTGCCATTTGCATTTCGCGAGAGGATAGCTAGTGTAATGACGACTTGACACACTTCTCTTGAGATGGCACTTCATTAAAGACACATTCACTTGAAATCAGGCGGAGACCCCACTGCAACAGCCCTGAGCCTCCCTTATATACCAACCAAGGCCACGCCCCCCTTCCTGAACCTTCTCGCTGACTCTGGACGCTCGCTCCACCGGCAGACTCCACCGTCCTCTTCCATCACCTGACCACGTTCCCTTCTCGATCATTCCCGTAGCCACCAGTCCCTTCGCACTCACAGCTGACTCCCCTGTCATTACCTCCCGTGGCCACTAGTGCATTCACACCGCAGGCTGACTCCCCTGTAATTACCTATCGTGGCCACTAGTCCACTCACGGCGCATGCAGGCTCTATTGTCATTATACTAGTATTAAAAATAGCACCCGTGGCGCTACCCCGAGACAAGGTCGTGAGGGATGGCGAACTCTGCCCTCTTAGCCGGCCTCCGTCTTGCCGTGCGGCTTCACACGCCGCTGCTCTCCTTTACGAATCGTTTGCAATCACGTGCCGAACATTGTCCATTTATAGTAGTGGGTTTTTACCCTTTAAACTGGTACAAAACTGACACCTTTATACAAGGCATCATGTTTGCAATAACCGCAGCACAAGCAGTCAAAATGCAAACAAAAAGAAACAACTCTGATAATGGTAATGATATGCACTGTCCTTGAAGTTGATTGGTCCACACCCGAGACAGCTTTCCTTAGAGCCTAGTCTCCATTGGTGTTGGACCAGATGACGCCAAAAGGCGTACAACTCAAAGACAGCGCACTATCAGAGTATTGAGAGCTCGGGGTAAGCATTTACACTATGACACCTCCTTTACCAGTGGCAAAATATAGTAGTAGGTTTTTACCCTTTAAACTGTCCATTTACTTCTCCGTTGATATTTTCACGTTCAAACAATGGTTAAAGGTGAAGGTTAAATCACACAATACTCCTATACAATAGGTGCATTTATTAATATATACGTGCAGTTTGTGTGTTTAAACGTAATATTTTTACACCCCCTAATCCTATTTATCTAGTCAGCATTGAGTATTAATATTCGCGCCGGCCCACAGGGCCGTGTCCCTGCGAATATTAAGGGTTTGACTTATCCACGCAAGCTGCGTATTAAATCACTTATCTGTACTAATTGAGCCTGTGTGAGTGCCAACATTACTCAATTAGGGATTCCACACCAGAGGTGCAATCATTGCCCCCCTCCCCACCCCTACTGGACGTAAAACTGATGTCCTAGTTTCCAGGCCAGAGCGCCGAGTCAAACTTGCGCCACACAGGGGAAGCTGCCGCTAGGTGGTGCCCCCTTTGTGATGCGTCGTATTTTGGTGTGACGTCATCCCGGCGTATGGGGGGGGGGCGGCGCTATAATCATAACAAATATCGTGCCAAGTTTGTTTAGCCGTCAGGGCCAATTATAATATCTGTGTTCAATCTCAAGTGAGACATTTGCGGTAGTGTAATCTTTTTTTAAATGTTTGCGAAATTTGGACCCATACGCCGGCGCAACAACGACAACGGCCTACTCTTGGGGTTCTGTAACATTAACTGCGAAACAGACTGCACGTAATATATGTAATTACCATGGTTATCATTATTAGTATCGCCGCAGCATTAACCAGGGCGGGCTGCTGGGTTGAGACGGTGAACATCTGCAACAGCGAGCGGCGCCGATGTTATCGGTCGGTGGTGGATGGAGGAATTGTTTTGGCGACAATCTCAGAAATTGTCGCGCTGGGCGAATGGTACCATTTGTGAGTCCGGGAACTTGATGGAATTAAACTTGCCCGCTTTTACGTAAAAAAAAAACACGCAGGTGGAGTTTGTTTTGGGGCTGTTATTTTCCGTGGCCACCCTGGTCACCGTTTCTTTTATTCAAACACCCACGGACACAATAATTAGTGGCAGTTACGATTTAAAGCTTTCGTGACCGATTTGTTTTTTTCAGTAAAACCCTGTCCTCCAGCAGGAACCGTGACCACATTATCAGGGCAGCCATGCAGATGAACTTGGTTAGTAATAGGAGTTGATTGGCTGTAATTGCGTATCCCTCTACTACTTCTTGTCATCGTCCTAAAAACCTTATCCATCTTCTTGGTTCTTTCGGTAAAGTCACGTAGAAGGGAAATAATAAAATAAAATAAAAAAACATAATAAAATACAATTCTCACGACGTTTCGGCCACAACGCAAGCAGCCGTCCTCAGGTGAAGAACAGGTCTGTCGGAAAGACAGCGTCTCATTCTACGTGACTTTACCGAAAGAACCAAGACGATACTGGCAGTTAATTTGCATAACCATCTGAACCCTTCCGAGAGAGACAAGTGGAAAAAGTGAGTTTAATTAGCAGCCCTACATCAAAGCCAAGTGAATGGGCTGACATCGTTTTCAAAATCTTCACTCGCGATCTTCTGGGATATACTTTGCGTTAAAAGCTTTGTTCGCGGCCGGGTGGATGCAATCTTGAAGACAACTCGGAGCATTAACCACGGTTGGCTACGTACGGTACGAAAGAAGTTCAATGTATGTACATACATACAACTACCGCATGGGTGAGGAATCCTGGACTCGCTGACCAGTGATTGTTGTGAGGTTACGGCCCATGAGCCACAATTCTCATGGGTGCGTAATGCACATTCCACGGTGGCGAGATGTTAACTACCTCTCTAGGCATACAGGAGGTTGTGGGTTCAACTCCGACTCTTGACGCCTGCTGTATATTTGAGGTTTTCATTTTCTCCCCGTGGTCGCGTGAATTTTTCTCCGAGTCATCCGGGTTCTTCCTCCACATTTATGAACAACGTACGTTGTGGCTGCTATAAATATCCACGTGATAAGCCACTTCGTTGACCTATCATTTGTGATAGCCAGGTCGATTCTGACGAAATTGCTCAGTGGGCCTTACCTGGTA
Source organism: Lampetra planeri (assembly GCF_965212315.1). Taxonomy (NCBI): domain Eukaryota; kingdom Metazoa; phylum Chordata; class Hyperoartia; order Petromyzontiformes; family Petromyzontidae; genus Lampetra; species Lampetra planeri. The sequence goes on from NC_136156.1 coordinate 5,221,073, forward strand.
AAATAAAAAAATAGTTTAGTCTTTCTTTAGAACTGCTTTTTGTGTTTACTTATACTTCCCCGGCACCTCCGATGGCCACGGCTTGGCTTCGTATGGTGCGAAAGAAATCCAACATACATACACACATACAGATTAGCAGAAGCAGCACCAGCAGCGGTCAAGTCACGTGACGCTAATTTAACTTTATCCTGACACACGTGTGGCGCCTTTCTGGCACACATTTGCCACTCAAAGCAGCGCCACCTTCACGTCAATACTCAACGCACAATTAGACATTTCTAAACAGTGAGAGAAACACAATGTATACAGGACGCCACCCATAGCCGTTAAAAATATCGAAGCGAAAATGAAGTTTTCGCGAGCGTTAGTTGTCGCGTGCGAGCGCAAAGCGGCGTGTTTCGAGTTGCGGCTCCAACGCGGTGATGGTCTGAGTCCGCGAACGGGACTCAAGTTCAAGTTCATTTATTAGGTGTAGCCCTGTGAGCCATTCGGCTCTTGAATCGGGTGCAACCGCAACAAACAAAAAACAAAAACATGAACAACAAAAAACATCTTAAAGTGAATATGTGACTGAGTGCGAACAGAAAATCCAAGAAAAGGAAGCAAAATATTGCAGAAAAAAAAAAACACAGTACACCAACGCTGTGTGCAAAAATCCCAGTGGGATGCAAGTCAAACAACAACAACAACCACAAGACAACTTAGATTAAGGCCATCAGTCTAACTCTGTACTACAACAAACAAACATGGCCAAACCAATACACTTTTCGAAATCACCAAAATAAAGCCACGAAACCAAGACTCAGAGGGAACCTCAACACCGCCGCGTGCGAATCGCGCCCCACGCAAAGGTCGGCGGAGGATGGGGTCATGCGACGGGGCTGGCGGCAGCCTCTCTGCGTTACTTGTAGCGGAGAGGGCTTTTTGAGCCGCGCTCGTTTCACGTGAACACCACGTTGCTGGCCGCTGCTGTTGTTGTTGCTGTTAGGTTTTTGAATTTCCTTCTGTAGGAAGTCATTAAACACTTGCGCTTTATTTTCGGAGACCAATTCTGGGAGCGTGGGGAGGTGTCTATTTCTCCCTCTGCCCCCCCCCCCCCCCGTGGAATCCAGGCACACACAGAGACCCACAGCACACACAGAGACCCACAGACACACACAGAGACCCAGAGACACACACAGAGACCCACAGATACACACAGAGACCCACAAACACACACAGAGACCCACAGACACACACAGAGACCCACATACACGCACAGAGACCCACAGACACACACATAGACCCACAGACACACACAGAGACCCACAAACACGTACAGAGACCCACAGACACACACAGACACACACAGAGACCCACAGACACGCACAGAGACCCACATACACACACATAGACCCACAGACACACACAGAGACCCACAGACACACACAGAGACCCACAGACACGCACAGAGACCCACAGACACACACAGAGACCCACAGACACGCACAGAGACCCACAGACACGCACAGAGACCAACAGACACGCACAGAGACCCACAGACACTCACAGAGACCCACAGACACACACAGAGACCCACAGACATGCACAGAGACCCACAGACACACACAGAGACCCACAGACTCACACAGAGACCCACAGACTCACACAGAGACCCACAGACACGCACAGAGACCCACAGACACTCACAGAGACCCACAGACACACACAGAGACCCACAGACTCACACAGAGACCCACAGACACGCACAGAGACCCACAGACACTCACAGAGACCCACAGACACTCACAGAGACCCACAGACACGCACAGAGACACACAGACACACACAGAGACCCACAGACACACACAGAGACCCACAGACTCACACAGAGACCCACAGACACGCACAGAGACCCACAGACTCACACAGAGACCCACAGACACACACAGAGACCCACATACACTCACAGAGACCCACAGACACACACAGAGACCCACAGACACACACAGAGACCCACAGACTCACACAGAGACCCACAGACACACACAGAGACCCACAGACACGCACATAGACCCACAGACACACACAGAGACCCACAGACACGCACAGAGACCCACAGACACACACAGAGACCCACAGACTCACACAGAGACCCACAGACTCACACAGAGACCCACAGACTCACACAGAGACCCACAGACACACACAGAGACCCACAGACACACACAGAGACCCACAGACACACACAGAGACCCACAGACACACACAGAGACCCACAGACACGCACAGAGACCCACAGACACACACAGAGACCCACAGACACACACCCAGACCCACAGACACGAACAGAGACCCACAGACACACACAGAGACCCACAGACACGCACAGAGACCCACAGACACACACAGAGACCCACAGACTCACACAGAGACCCACAGACTCACACAGAGACCCACAGACACACACAGAGACCCACAGACACACACTCAGACCCACAGACACGTACAGAGACCCACAGACACACACAGAGACCCACAGACACGCACAGAGACCCACAGACACGCACAGAGACCCACAGACACGCACAGAGACCCACAGACACACACAGAGACCCACAGACACGCACAGAGACCCACAGACACTCACAGAGACCCACAGACTCGTACAGAGACCCACAGACACTAACAGAGACCCACAGACTCGTACAGAGACCCACAGACACACACAGAGACCCACAGACACGCACAGAGACCCACAGACACGCACAGAGACCCACAGACACACACAGAGACCCACAGACACGCACAGAGACCCACAGACACTCACAGAGACCCACAGACACGCACAGAGACCCGCAGACACTCACAGAGACCCACAGACTCGTACAGAGACCCACAGACACACACAGAGACCCACAGACTCACACAGAGACCCACAGACTCACACAGAGACCCACAGACACACACAGAGACCCACAGACACGCACAGAGACCCACAGACACGCACAGAGACCCACAGACACGCACAGAGACCCACAGACACACACAGAGACCCACAGATACACACAGAGACCCACAGACACGCACAGAGACCCACAGACAGGCACAGAGACCCACAGACACACACAGAGACCCACAGACTCACACAGAGACCCACAGACACACACAGAGACCCACAGACACGCACAGAGACCCACAGACTCACACAGAGACCCACAGACTCACACAGAGACCCACAGACTCACACAGAGACCCACATACTCACACAGAGACCCACAGACACGCACAGAGACCCACAGACACTCACAGAGACCCACATACTCGTACAGAGACCCACAGACACTCACAGAGACCCACAGACTCGTACAGAGACCCACAGACACACACAGAGACCCACAGACACGCACAGAGACCCACAGACACGCACAGAGACCCACAGACACACACAGAGACCCACAGACACGCACAGAGACCCACAGACACTCACAGAGACCCACAGACACGCACAGAGACCCGCAGACACTCACAGAGACCCACAGACTCGTACAGAGACCCACAGACACACACAGAGACCCACAGACTCACACAGAGACCCACAGACTCACACAGAGACCCACAGACACACACAGAGACCCACAGACACGCACAGAGACCCACAGACACGCACAGAGACCCACAGACACGCACAGAGACCCACAGACACACACAGAGACCCACAGACACACACAGAGACCCACAGATACACACAGAGACCCACAGACACGCACAGAGACCCACAGACAGGCACAGAGACCCACAGACACACACAGAGACCCACAGACTCACACAGAGACCCACAGACACACACAGAGACCCACAGACACGCACAGAGACCCACAGACTCACACAGAGACCCACAGACACACACAGAGACCCACAGACTCGCACAGAGACCCACAGACTCACACAGAGACCCGCAGACTCACACAGAGACCCACAGACTCGCACAGAGACTCGCAGACACACACAGAGACCCACAGACTCACACAGAGACCCACAGACTCACACAGAGACCCACAGACACACACAGAGACCCACAGACACACACAGAGACCCACAGACTCACACAGTGACCCACAGACTCGCACAGAGACCCGCAGACACACACAGAGACCCACAGACACACACAGACACACACAGAGACCCACAGACTCGCACAGAGACCCACAGACTCACACAGAGACCCACAGACACACACAGAGACCCACAGACACACACAGAGACCCACAGACTCACACAGAGACCCACAGACACACACAGAGACCCACAGACACACACAGAGACCCACAGACTCACACAGAGACCCACAGACACACACAGAGACCCACAGACACACACAGAGACCCACAGACACGCACAGAGACCCACAGACACACACAGAGACCCACAGACACACACAGAGACCCACAGACACACACAGAGACCCACAGACACACACAGAGACCCACAGACACGCACAGAGACCCACAGACACACACAGAGACCCACAGACACACACAGAGACCCACAGACTCACACAGAGACCCACAGACACACACAGAGACCCACAGACACACACAGAGACCCACAAACACGTACAGAGACCCACAGACACGCACAAAGACCCACAGATACACACAGAGACCCACAGACTCACACAGAGACCCACAGACACACACAGAGACCCACAGACTCACACAGAGACCCACAGACACACACAGAGACCCACAGACACACACAGATACACACAGAGACCCACAGATACACACAGAGACCCACAGACTCACACAGAGACCCACAGACACACACAGAGACCCACAGACTCGCACAGAGACCCACAGACTCACACAGAGACCCGCAGACTCACACAGAGACCCACAGACTCGCACAGAGACTCGCAGACACACACAGAGACCCACAGACTCACACAGAGACCCACAGACTCACACAGAGACCCACAGACACACACAGAGACCCACAGACACACACAGAGACCCACAGACTCACACAGAGACCCACAGACTCGCACAGAGACCCGCAGACACACACAGAGACCCACAGACACACACAGACACACACAGAGACCCACAGACTCGCACAGAGACCCACAGACTCACACAGAGACCCACAGACACACACAGAGACCCACAGACACACACAGAGACCCACAGACTCACACAGAGACCCACAGACACACACAGAGACCCACAGACACACACAGAGACCCACAGACTCACACAGAGACCCACAGACACACACAGAGACCCACAGACACACACAGAGACCCACAGACACGCACAGAGACCCACAGACACACACAGAGACCCACAGACACACACAGAGACCCACAGACACACACAGAGACCCACAGACACACACAGAGACCCACAGACACGCACAGAGACCCACAGACACACACAGAGACCCACAGACACACACAGAGACCCACAGACTCACACAGAGACCCACAGACACACACAGAGACCCACAGACACACACAGAGACCCACAAACACGTACAGAGACCCACAGACACGCACAAAGACCCACAGATACACACAGAGACCCACAGACTCACACAGAGACCCACAGACTCACACAGAGACCCACAGACTCACACAGAGACCCACAGACACACAGAGACCCACAGACACACACAGATACACACAGAGACCCACAGATACACACAGAGACCCACAGACTCACACAGAGACCCACAGACACACACAGAGACCCACAGATACACACAGAGACCCACAGACTCACACAGAGACCCACAGACTCACACAGAGACCCACAGACACACACAGAGACCCACAGACTCACACAGAGACCCACAGACTCACACAGAGACCCACAGACTCACACAGAGACCCACAAACACACACAGAGACCCACAGACACACACATAGACCCACAGACACGCACAGAGACCCACAGACACACACATAGACCCACAAACACGTACAGAGACCCACAGACACACACAGAGACCCACAGACACACACAGAGACCCACAGATACACAGAGACCCAGAGACACACACAGAGACCCACAGACACGCATAAAGACCCACAAACACTGTCAGAGACCCACATACACACACAGACCCACAGACACGCATAGAGACACACAGACACGTACAGAAACCCACAGACACGCACAGAGACCCACAGACACACACAGAGACCCACAGATACACACAGAGACCCACAGACACGCACAGAGACCCACAGACACACACAGAGACCCACAGACATGCACAGAGACCCACAGACACACACAGAGACCCACAGACACACACAGAGACCCACAGACACGCACAGAGACCCACAGACACACACAGAGACCCACAGACACACACATAGACCCACAGACACGCACAGAGACCCACAGACACACACAGAGACCCACAGACACACACATAGACCCACAAACACGTACAGAGACCCACAGACACACACAGAGACCCACAGACACACACCCAGACCCACAGATACACAGAGACCCAGAGACACACACAGAGACCCACAGACACACACACCCAGACCCACAGATACACAGAGACCCAGAGACACACACAGAGACCCACAGACACGCATAAAGACCCACAAACACTGTCAGAGACCCACAGACACACACAGACCCACAGACACGCATAGAGACACACAGACACGTACAGAAACCCACAGACACGCACAGAGACCCACAGACACACACAGAGACCCACAGACACACACAGAGACCCACACACGGAGCTCCTCCTCCTCCTCAGATCTAGCGGTGGTGAGGAAAATCATTTATGAGTTCCTCCAGTAATTTCTTCCCATTTCCAGCCCTGGGTATGACCCAATGAGCATCGTGATACTATAGCATCTATCGCATCTCCCGCACCTCCGATTTGCTGCGACAGAATCACCGTTGTCTCTAAATATGACATCCCCTGAACCTGTGACACATTCTCCACCCTCTCATCAACCGCGTGATGGAATCGCCCTGTTGATGAACGTGCACACAACCGTTGCCTCTTGTGCATTGAGCCATTTTGGGTTGACAGAAATTACAAAAACATTCAAAACACCGTCATCGCCATCATCACCATCATCAACGCCGCCGTCGTTTAGTCTCCCGCTCACAGTTTACGTTTCTGCGTGCGGAACGCATCGCAGCAACGTTCCTCCCCACCGCGTGTGGCACTCGAGGAAGTTCTTAGCCCGCCTTGCGATATGCGCTCCCAAACGCCTGGGCACATCTGCTGAGTCTATAAACAAACAAAAAACATTTTTGTTTTGCCAGCTAAGGGCCCACTGAGCTACGTGGCTCTGTTTTCGGAAAGCCACCTGGCTATCACAAATGATAGCTCAACGAAGCGGCTCATCACGCGGATATTTTGTAGTAGCCAAATACTCAAAGCGCGTGACGTTGATTCTAAATGTGGAGGGTAAAAAACCGGAGGACCCGGTGAAAAAATCCACGTGACCACGGGGAGAGAGAGACACCGCAAACTCCAAATATACAGCAGCAGGCGTCAGGGTCGGGATCGAATTCCACGACCTCCTGTATACCAGGCGAGGTAGTTAACATCTCCTAGCCACCGTGGCCTCATTACGATTTCGATGACCAGACGTTGTTGTTTGCTGGTCGAACGGAGGCTTTTTTGCAGCCAGGCTCCACGATTGTGAAATTCCCTTCCTCCTCGTTCCATTCGGGAATCTGAGTCTGTTACACTTTTTAAATCGCCTCTTAAAACTCACCCGTTTCTTACACGCAGGCTCGCTCCGCAACTTCAACTTCATTGTGAAGCGCTGTGAAGCAGAACACCGAGTTTATTATTCGGATTATTTTTGTTCAAGGGTTCCGTTGGCCATTCCGCATGCTCACGATAATAATAGTAATACTACCCCGGCACCCCCAACCAAATTGATTGGCCGATAACACGTTCATACGTAGAGGATCGCAGAGCTTGGGCAATTATTGGTAGCGCCAGCTCGTCACCGCGTGGCTGCTTGTGCCTTCCAGCTCGCCTGTGCTTTATTCTCCTGGTGAGTCGTCCTCTGTCTCTGAGTCGTCCTCTCTGAGTCGTACTCTCTCTTGAGTCTCTCTCTGAGTCGTCCTCTCTGAGTCGTCCTCTCTCTTGAGTCGCTCTCTCTCTGAGTCGTCTTCTCTTTCTCTCTCTCTGAGTCGTCATCTGTCTCTGAGTCGTCCTCTCTCGCTGAGTCGTCCTCTCTGAGTCGTCCTCTCTCTCTGAGTCGTCCTCTCTCTTGAGTCGCTCTCTCTCTCTCTGAGTCGTCCTCTCTCTCTGAGACGTCTTCTCTCTCTCTCTGAGTTGTCCTCTCTGAGTCGTCCTCTCTCTTGAGTCGCTCTCTCTCTCTGAGGCGTCCTTTCTCTTTAGTCGCTCTCTCTCTCTGAGTCGTCCTCTCTGAGTTGTCCTCTCTCTTGAGTTGCTCTCTCTCTCTGAGTCGTCCTCTGTCTCTGAGTAGTCCTCTCTCTCTCTCTCTGAGTCGTCTTCTCTCTCTCTCTCTCTGTGAGTCGTCCTCTTTGAGTCGTCCTCTCTCATGAGTCGCTGTCTCTCTCTCTGAGTCGTCCCCTCTCGACCGCTGAACAATTGCCGCTGGAGTTACTCTCCGCTTTGTTCTGTCTTGTCATATTACTGTTTACTATTTTATTTGACCAAGTAAGGCCCACTGAGCTAGAGAGATATTTTGTCAGAATCGACCTGGCCTATCACAAATCATAGCTCAACGACGTGGCTTATCACGTAGAGATTTAGAGCAGCCAACTAATCTAAACGCTTGATGATGTTGATTCTAAATGTGGAGGGAAAACCCGGAGGACCCGGAGAAAAATCCACGCGACCACGGGGAGAGAGAGAGACACGCAAACTCCAAATATACAACAGGCGTCAGGGTCGGGATCTAACCAACGACCACTTGTATACCAGGCGAGATAGTTAGCATCTCCCTCCTCCTCCCCACTTTGATTATTGTACAAAAACCAAAACGAACTCGTGTATTCGTCTATTGTTAATAAACAGGTTTATTGCTAAACAAAGTAAACAACACACATCGACCAAAACCTCGCGATACGAGGTCTCCCGGAAAATTGAGTTTTTAAGACTCAGGCTCTCCAAACCCCGCCTCCCCCCCACCGACAAAATAAAAACCAAAGCACTATTATTATTAGAATTTATTTAGACACAAAAATAAAGAATAGTTCCACGTGATTGATTGAATGTGGCACTCCCCAGAGACCCGGCCGTTATGCCTAAGTGGCAGCGACTAGTGTTGTGCATTTATCACAATTATTCCTGCGTGGTTGACATAAGTCAGGAGTGTGAAATGTTTCCGTGCACACGCGGTGAGTAATCTAAACATCCAATTAAGGTCCTTGTGAAAAAAAAACATCCTCCGCGATGTATGTTACCACGCACACACACACGCAGACGCGTGTGTGTGTGTGGTTGGGGGGGTTGGTGGGGAGCGGTGGTGCAGTGGTTAGCGCGGTGCGCTACGAACCCGGCATTCCGATTTTGATTCCCGCTCACGGCCGACACCGGTGACGATTATCTAAACCGGACCTGGGACTCCTCCCCTAGGTCGACTCAGCCTCAAACGAGTACCTAGCGCAATGTGTATATCGCCACTGGGGAGAAAAAAGGCGGCCTCACAGCACTTGCCCCAACAGTCTGTTAAAGGCTGTACAGGGGATCTTTGTGTCGGAGTGATGGCGCAGTAGTTAGCGCACTGCGCGGTGATCAACGTCACCCTGAGTTCAATTCCCAGCCACGGCAAACATCAGTGGCAATTGGCATCACAACCTTTCCCTGGGTCTTCCTTAGGTCTGCTCAGCGTTAAATAAGTACCTTGTGTGATGTGTGAACGTCAGCATTCGATCTATCTGGCCTCTCTGAGTGCCGTGGAGAAGGACCATTACCCGAAACGTCACCTGTTATATATTATATCGATATTACGGACTTGTTCATTCTTTCAAAGCGAAGTTGTTGAGTTGTTGTTACCTTCCTGCGGCGTGCACAGTCGTTGCGTTTTGCAATAAAGATCTGCATCGAATCCCTCCCGCCCGTGATTCTACAATTTCGTCTCAGACATTTTCGCTCCCTCTACCACGTCGCCCTCCCCGGCGCTTCTCGCGCCATTCATTCGCAAATGTAGCAAATCCGTTTCCTCGTCTCGCAGAGAGGCTAAGACTCACACAGCCCTTTTGGGACCTCGGTATGAAAATTTCCCGCGTGGGCTCCGAGAGATTTGCGCACTGGAGCCACGTCTGCGATCACACAGGCTGTTCATGGGCTCGATCCCGACCCTGACGCCCGCTGTATATATGGAGTGTTGCGCGTCTCCCGCCCCGTGGTCGCGTGTGGATTTTTCAAGCAATAATGCAGGAGGCTGCTGGGTTTCCGTGCAGCACATACGCGGGCTTGTTACCCATAGCACAGATTCATTGTCGGTGCATTCGCTTGATAACTGGCTGTGTGCCACAGTACAGATGTTGGGAATTTCAACCAGACCTGCACCTCTCCTTCATTAACCTGCTCAAGGCCTACTGTACCACCAAAAGGCGACGGTTTTGGGTTGTTCTTCACGCTTTCAAGATCCCTCGCCATATGCTCACCGCAGTGGCAGGATGTTAACTACCTCGCCTAGTATACAGGAGGTCGTGGGTCCGATCGTGACCCTGACGCCTGCTGTATATTTGAAGTGTTGCGTGTCTCTCTCCCCGTGGTCGCGTTGGGATTTTTCTCCGGGTCCACCAGTTTTTTCCCTCTGCATTTAGAATTAAAGTCACGCGTTTATAGAGTAGTTTGGCTGCTATACATTTCTACACGATGATAAGCCCCAACTTCGTTAAGCAATCATTTCCGATAGCCAGGTCGCTTCTGACAAAAAGATACATAGCATCTCAGTGGCGCTTACCTGGAAAGAAATTTAGTTTTTAACACGTCGGCTTTCGAGACCGATATTATTCATAATAAAGGTTTTCGGCTTAGATCGCGTAAGCATAAGTGTGCCGTAACCCTCCATCACCCGACACTGCCAGCAAGGTTTGTCACGTAAACAACGCGCCAAATGTTGCGGATTCACTCTTCAACACACCGGTGGGCTGAAGTAGTAAACTAATTGGCGCGTTTTGTTAACGTGACAAAACCTTCCTGGCTGTGTCGGGTGGTGGAGCGGTACGACACACTTATGCTTACGCGATTTAACCCCAAAAAACTTTATTGTGAAAATAAAAAAAAAACTGTTTTATTTTATAGTTTTCTTGGAGATAACGGTCGACGACTCCAAACTCATCGCTCCAAGACTGGTAGATTCCACCCCGCCACCACCCCACGCTGCTGATGCTGCTCTCTCCTCGTGCTTACCCGAACCAAGTCTGTATTTTACTTATTTATTGGGGTATCAGATCGCGCGGATACTTGACGTCAATTGAAAGTCGTTGCCCCGTGTAATTCCTCGTATTGTGTGGTTGCCACTTCCCGCGCCCTCTGATTAGCACGATTAGCTACGTACGGCGCGAAAAAAGTTCAACCACACACACGTGCACGTCTGCATTCACCACGCATCGTGTTCGTGGTGAAATAAAAAAAACGTACAAACATGCTTTGATAAGAATGTATGCATTGTCCTTGAAGCTGATTGGCCGACACCAGAGACTCCGTTATGGCCTGATTCCACATACATACGTAGACGTGCAGGAGGCCTCCGTGATGGCCTGGTTTTTCTAGCTTGGTATTACATTTTTGGGGGGTGCGTTGGTGGGGCGTGGGGAGAGGGGGGGGCGGTTTGGAAAAATTAGACCGTTTCATAGCTAATGAGTGCTGGTGGCAGCCACTGAGTCGTGCCAAACGAGCCTCTCTCTCTCTCTCTCCCCGCTCGCTCGTTCCCGTGCTACGCCTCGCGTGTGATTCCTCCTCCGCGTAATTGGTCTCGGTGGGAGTGTGCGGATTCTCGCAGACAGATCTCCTCGTCGAGAGTATTAAAGCAGAAAGCGAAGAGAGCGAGAGAAAAATTGTGAATGGTAATAAATAAATAACGGCGCTTAAATTGCGCGATGATTTTCGAACCCTTGTTTTGGAACAAACGACGTTCTCGAGAAAACAAAACGCGCCGGGCGTGAGTTTTAGCGAGAACGCGAAGCGTTGATGGTCGAGGCCGTTCCCTTGTGCGTCGCGAGTTCTCCACGCGACCCGGAGCGTCTCCTTCACGGGACCTTGCCGCAGCAAAATCAGCGTGGGCGTCAACCTCACCCAGAGTGCCCCACCCACAATGCACCACCTCGCTCATAGTGCTCTACCCACAATGCACCCACCTCGCCCAGAGTGCTCTACCCACAATGCACCCACCTCGCCCAGAGTGCTCTACCCACAATGCACCCACTTCGCCCAGAGTGCTCTACCCACAATGCACCCACCTCGCTCATAGTGCTCTACCCACAATGCACCCACCTCGCCCAGAGTGCTCTACCCACAATGCACCACCTCGCCCAGAGTGCTCTACCCATAATGCACCACTTCGCCCAGAGTTCTCTACCCACAAAGCACCAACCTCGCCCAGAGTGCTCTACCCACAATGCACCCACCTCGCCCAGAGTGCTCTACCCACAATGCACCACCTCGCCCAGAGTTCTCTACCCACAATGCACCACCTCGCCCAGAGTGCTCTACCCACAATGCACCCATCTAGCCCAGAGTGCCCTACCCACAATGCACCCACCTAGCCCAGAGTGCTCTACCCACAATGCACCACCTTGCCCAGAGTGCTCTACCCACAATGTACCACCTCGCCCAGAGTGCCTTACTCAAAATGCACCCACCTCGCCCAGAGTGCTCTACCCACAATGCACCCACCTCGCCCAGAGTGCTCTACCCACAATGCACCCACCTCGCCCAGAGTGCTCTACCCACAATGCACCCACCTCGCCCAGAGTGCTCTACCCACAATGCACCCACCTCGCTCAGAGTGATCTACCCACAATGCACCACCTCGCCCAGAGTGCTCTACCCACAATGCACCCACCTCGCCCAGAGTGCCCTACCCACAATGCACCACCTAGCCCAGAGTGCTCTACCCACAATGCACCACCTCGCCCAGAGTGCCCTACCCACAATACACCCACCGAGCTCAGCGTGTCCGACTCGGTTTAAAGTACAAATCCCGGATTAGGGTCATCTCAATTACACCACCACCACGACATTCATCAACATCCATCACGGCCCATTATACATTATTACAACTTTGTAAGATCGCAACCACAGCAGCGTCTTTGATGCGGATAGACTGACCCGGCCACTTGAATGTGTATCGTTCACTCATTGCTCACGTGCCCACAACTCATTGTGATTGATGCCCCCCATCACTCGCGTGAATTTCAGAGGCTCATCGAGCCAGAAGAAGGCACGCTCAGGATACAATGCCCCCAACACCCCCTTCAGGGGTTTGGTCCGCCCTGTCCCCCCCATTTAAACAAATAGTGAACCGGTGCGTATGTTTACACACCACGCCAGGTAACGATTTAAGGCTGGGTCGACCTAGGGGAAGCCCAGGACCACTCATGTCTGCCGTGGCCGGAGAACGATGCGCAGCGCGTCTGACCACTGCGCCACCACTCTCCACACACTTGAAAACACGCACACGCTCACATAGACAATGACGAATGGGCAAAGACAAAGATCCCCCATATAGCCTGTACCGACTGTTTGGTTAAGTGCTGTTAGCAATTAGCAACCTATTAAGTCTGGAACGGCACACGAGGGGTGGGTAGCCAGCAGCACATGTCTCCCCAGCGCTGATTGTTTACACACAGCACCAAGTACTCACTTTAAGGCTGAGTTACCAAGGGGAGGCCGTGGACAGGGTTCAGACAATCGTAACTAGGTGCTGATGACCGTGGGTGGGAATCGAACTCGGGTTGGCCGGGCTTCGTAGCGGAGCGTGCGGACCGCTGCACTACACACCGTATATCTCTCTTCGTTGCGGTCATCATCATGATTGTCAGGCGTTTTCCATCCGCGACTGCGCAAAACCTTCCCTGGGGTGAGCCTTCTTTTATATATCCACGTTCTTCCATTTACGCCACTCACGCCACCGCTTCGCCCCCCCCCACTTCTCCCCCTCCCGTTCCTCTCCCCACCATCATCATCATCATCGGATGTGCATCCCAACTAACAACCAGCCCGGTACGCAAATAAACTCCGCCAGTTCGCTCATCAATCACTCGCGCCAATGCGACTGATTCAGTTTAACACGGAGTGGCTGGGCTTTCGCGACCAATATTGATCCATAAGAGGTGTTTGGGTTAGCTCGCGTTAAAATATGAATATGTTGTAAAAACCCACCACCACCCAACACGTCCAATTAGTAAGGTTTGTCACGTAAACAAAAGGTGGCAATTCGCTACTAGTTCGGCACACCAGTGTGCTGGAGATTAAATCGTGTTGGTTTACATGCCAATTCGGTGCTGAACTACTGAACCAATAACGAATTGGCATGATTTGTTTCCGTGACAAACCTTACAAATTTGCTGTGTCAGGTGTTGGCGGGTTTGACGACACATTTACGCGATCTAACCCAAAAAAACCTTTATTATGCGACTGATTCACTTTTCCCCCCCTTCCCTCTTCCCACATTTCACAGTCGTGCTGCAAGTTAACGGTGCATTTTGGATTAAATTTCTTTTAAAGGACAATTTCAGAGTCTTTTGTGTGTGTGTGCGTGGATTTTACGGATCATTTGCGTGACGTGGTAATGTTAATGCGTCTCCATAATGTGTGACCTCATATCTTGTGATGCCATGCTGTTTGGCTCGATTCCCGAAACACCAAAAATAATAATTATTCGGATTTTACGATAGGTTGTACCTAAGCCTGATTTTCAGTTGCTTTTTTTTCCAGTGAGAGTTGTTTAAGGTCCCTGGGTGACAACGCAGTGATCAAAACTCGTGCCTCACAGCCAGAAAAACCTGGGTTCGATTCCCGACTCGGGCGACTTTCTGCGTGGAGTTTGCATGTTGCCCTGCCCACCCAGTTCTGCAGAGTGTGGGTGTGTGATTTTGCGTGTGATGTGTGGAGTTGTGAGCGGTAATGTCAGCGCGATGCACTACGACCCCGGCGAACCAAGTTCAATTCCCACTCACAGCCACCAACACCCGTGACGATTATCTGAACCGTTCCTGGGCCTCCCCTTGGTCGACTCAGCCTCAAATTAGTATCTGGCGCGGTTAGTAAACATCGCCATGAGCGGGACAAAGGTGGCAGGGCATGTGGCGCTAATCGGAGGTGTTCGCTAACAGCACTTGCACTCAACAGGCTGTTAAGACTCTACGGGGGATCTTTGTCTTTGGATGGAAAGAAGGATTCGGCTTGAGTTTTGGGGCTCGCGTTCAGCGGGGAGCCTGGAGGAAGACTGAGAGCAGGGGAGAAGAGCATTTTTTTTCATTTTCATTTATTAGCTATAACCCTGTGAGCCATGCGGCTCTTGACTTGGGTGCAACCGCAACAAACAAAAACATGAACAAGAAACATCTTAAAGTGACTACACGCAACAGGAAAAAACAGCAAAGTCTTCCAGAAAAGCACCGTATATCAACGCTGTGTGCAAAATCCCAGTGGGATGCAAGTCAAACAATAACAACAATAAGACAATTCAGATTAAAGTTATCAGGCGAACTCTATACTACAACAAACAAACATGGCTAAACCAAAACGTTTTCAAAACTCACCAAAATAAAGCTATAAAAACAATGTAACAGTGATCACAGGAACTGTGATTCAAATTGAACAATACACGATATACATAACATGTACGACCAAACTTTGCAGCCATAGAGTGCTGCATGAGTCACTCCATAACAGCAGGAGTAGCAGTGGTAGTATCAAACACTTTCAATGCACCTTTAAAGATCAGCACACTATAATCAAACTCTAAACTTTCTTACAAATTAATTTTTCTTACCACGTAAGTGCCCAAGGAGATCTATAGCTGCTCTTTTTCAGAAGCGACCTGGCCATCACGAATGACAGCTCAACGAAGTGACTCGTCACGTGGACATGTTTAGCAGCAGACAAATGCTGTAAACGCACTTTGCTTCCAAATGTGAAGGGGAAAAGCAGAAAACCCGGAGAAAAATTCACGCGACTTACGGAGAGAACGTGCAAACTCCAAATACGGAGGCGTCAGAGTTGGGATCGAACCCACGACCTCTTGCATACCAGAACACGTGGTGCAAATCTTCAGAGGCAAATATTCCTCTGATAAAAAATAGCGTGGGACGGCGCCTATCTCTCCCTCTCGCTGGCACCTGAGAATTGTGGTAAAATTCCACATTCCCATAACGGGGCCCACTTTACCCACAATGAAAGCAACTATTGGGTATTAATCCTGGCCTCAACACAGCGCCGAAGCTGTGCTGCGCAATCGACGTGTAGAGGTGCGGTTGGTCCCCCTTTTCGATGAAGAAGACTTGAACAATAGAATACGACGTTTCGATTGCAACACAAGCAATCGTCATCAGGTAGAAAACAAACCTAGTGATCTTCTACATTTGAGAGAGAGACAAAACACAGACACGGAGACACACAGATAGACACACAGATAGACACACAAGCAGAGAGAGACAACACAGAGACACACAGAGAGAGACACACAACATAGTCACACAGCGACCCCATGCCTCTATTTTATGGCCTCGGCACAGAGGCATTGGGTCTCTGTATGTCTATGGTGTGTGTCTCTCTGTGTGTCTCTGTGTTGTCTCTCTCTGCTTGTGTGTCTGTCTGTGTGTCTCCGTGTCTGTGTTGTGTCTCTCTCAAATGTAGAAGTTCACTGGGTTTGTTTTCTACCCGATAACGACTGCTTGTGTTGCAATCGAAACGTCGCATTCCATTATTTAATTTATTTTCTTCCCACGTGACTTCACCGAAAGAACCAAAGGGTAACCCCCGCAGTCACGAAAGCCTCAAATCAAGTTTACGACTTGAACAATTCGCTCAGACGAGCAGAGTCGTGCTTCGAACCCACGAGCCTCCCGGACACCAGGCGAGGTAGTGAACGTCTCGCCACCGTTGCTCCCACAGACGGTGCCCGCGGAAGCGTTGGGCCGCAGCGGTGCGCGGTTGTCAGTGAAGTCAGCTCGCCCGCGTCGGCGAAGGCAGCCGAGCCAAGGGCTGCGTCGCGACTCGATCAGTTCCGTTGCCTTTGCGCCGGGAGCCCTTTTGTGTTGTGTTGCGATTGCAATTAGAGCGAGTGTCACTCATTTGAAGAAAGTGTAATTAATGAGACACCGAGAGGCGTTATTGCCATTATTAAATATCCAGGGGTGCACCGGAGTGCACAGCTAATTGTGTATGTTTATGGAATTTGTTGCCAATTTATGTCCCAATTGTGTCGTTACCAAAGCCACGTGACGAGGTGAAGGAACGTGCTTTCAGGACTCCCGAGTCGGCGGCAGCAGCAGCAGCAGAGGCTCGCGTCGCTCTGACGAGGTGAGGACGAGGTGAGGATGAGGTGAGGAAGAGGTGAGGAGTCGTCAGGGAACGGCCCCGGAAGACGACGACGCCACAGCCCCCCACGCCAATCGGAGTCGCGTCTCCTCCTCCTGCTCATCCTGCAGTCGCCTCTCTCACCCAGCACGAGAGGGGGCGCTCCTCCTCCTCCTCACCCTCCTACCTCCTCATCTGCTCCTCCACCTTCACCTCCCTCCCTCCCCTCCCCTCCCTCCCTCCTCCCCACCCTCTTCCTCACCCTACTCCTCCACCACCTCCTCCTCGGCCACCCCACGCCCTCCACGCCTTAACAGACTGTTGGGGCAAGTGCTGTTAGCGAGCACTTTTGAAGGCCGGCACGGCACACGAGGGGGTGGGTGGCCAATACCACGCCTGGCCACCTTTGTCTGCCCAGTAGCGATATTTATGCACTGCACCAGGTACTCATTTGAGGCTGAGTCGACCGAGAGGAGACCCAGGATCGGTTCAGATAATCGTCACTGGTGTTGGCCATAGGGCAGCACGCTCACTGCTACACTACCTCTCCCCACGTCAATGATTCGCAAGTGAGTTAATAACCATTTGTACATTTGAAAAAAAAAGCAAACACACACACTTGTCAATTAAGCCTCACAAATTGGGAATTACAATATCACACACACTCGCGCGCGTGTTCGCTTATATGGAGCAGTTGTCGCTGATTTCTGACCTCGAAATCACTTCGCTCCCACTAGGTGGTCCAAATCATGTAAACGGCACATTATAAGGAACTTTTTTTCTTAACAAAAAAAACAATGTTCGTGTTATTGCCAGATAATGAAAAGCTTGTGAACAGCTTTTCCCTGGTAATTGCAGAGTCTCCAGCGCTTATTGAGCCAGGCACGCTGCTCTCGGTGTGCTGACTGCCGCTAGACGGACACTTTGCCATTCCACCGAACCCTCAAGCCAACGTTGAACCGTTGTTTTTATTTCTTAACTTATTAAAATTAAACAATTACATCGCGATTGTTCTTCTGGCGTTGCGCGAAGAGACGGAGAATCGATCGCTCCCGTGGACGAAGCCGCCAAATCCCCCCCCCCCCACGGCGCATCGCGTGAGAGCCCCCCTCCCCCCCCCGGGAAATTGACATTGCCGAACTACTCCCGAGGTCACAGTTTGAAAAGCCCTCTCTCTCCTCCGTGCGCCAAACGCCACGTGTGGCTGTTCATCACGCCTTGTGACCGCTATTTGTGGCACGACAGTCGAGTCAAACCTTGTCCCACCCTCGGTTATTAGTGGGGCTGAGACACGTTAGCTCGTTACGCTTTGGAAACCCGGTTTGATCACAGGTGGTCGAAACCTTTATTTGAAATCGTGAGCTTAGCGTTTTGGCTCAGTGGCTTTGTTACAGCCATTATGAGCCGGCCTAAGAGAGAGAGACACCCAGACTCAGGGCACGAATCCAGGTCTCAGCGGTACCTACCCAGTGTCAGAGACACGAGTAATTTGACACTGAGACCATATCATTGAGACCAGGGCATAACCCCAGGTTTCAATGGCACTGGCCCAGCGTTCCCATGATCATTGTAACAATATATTATATTGCATCACACAGAGGCACGAGACAGCTTATTATGGAATCGGAACATTTATTTAAGTCACCTCTGATGTCGAGCTGTAGCGTGACTATTTGAGAATGGTCTGCTCTCCTATAACGCGGTCGTTGCATTCCTGAATAACACGGAAAGATTGCGCTATCTAAAATACATGGAAACGCGCGGTCCGTGATAACGCATGAGATGCGTGCGCAGGCTGAACAAAGATCGAGGCGCGTGGGTAGCATCTAGAAGCATCCAGCAGCATCCCACCATGCGTGATACTAAGCCAAGGCAGCCGTAGCACCGCTTATTCCTACTCGCACGACGTAGCTCTGTGCGCTCGATCACGGGACTCGAAATTCAATAAATCTAGGAGCAAACCTGGAAAAGCAGTTGCGAGTAGCAGCAACATCATCAATACCAGCTAACATCACACGCGCCTCGCCAAACAGAAGCAGTTCCAGCCATCACATTAGGGGTGTGAGTTAATTAAATGTTTGACCAAATATAACAACAGGCTAATTTTTAAGTTGATCATTTTGCATGGCCCGCGAATGCTGTTACAAAATATCCAAATGGCCCTTGGCAGAAAAAAGGTTCCCCACCCCTGGCTCAGAGGCACGGACCACGTGTTGGTGTCAACGACGGCCTGCGCGACCCTGCCGATGGCGATGGGTCGCGTCAGCGTGGACGCGCGATCGCAGCGTGATGGCACCGTGCAGCCTGATCACGCTCTCGGTTGCCCTCCTCCTCTGTCACTGCCATCCGCAAGCATCGATATTTGCTCTTTTTTTTGCTGGATTGCTGTTTTTGCTACCATGCCTCTGACGTCGCCGTGCCAAAACGGCGCGCCTGCCCGTTTCAATCATTTTTCTCGTGGGTTTGTTCCTTCTGTCTTCACGTTCATTCCCATGACTTAATTTAATGTTCTATCCACAGTGATTATTAGAAGGGGGGGGGGGGGTGGGGGGAAACCCAACATTATGGCAGTAGGCGTTGTAGCAAAGGTGGCAACTCTGCTCATGGTAGCATCAGGGATCGAACCGTGGGACTCTCAGCTCTCTGGCTCGGTGGGCAATCGTTCTTATTGCGCATGGCTGATGGTGTAGATGCAGAACAACAACTCCAATTTCGCATTGAGGTGGTCAAGTCGGACAACTGCGTCAGGAGCAGTGGAGTGCATCGCTGTGACGTATTTCCTGTTGTATTTGCGGATCAGGCATTGCGTCGTTATACGTTGCACCGTCTGTTCTGGATGACCACAGTTCGCATACTTCTGGAGGGTTTTCAAGTTTATATTTGTTGCATCAGGTATCCGCATATGCTGCCATTGTCTGTGCAGTGGGTGCGCTTTAGGGTGGACCGTGAGTTTCGTGGAAGATCAAACCCAGGGGATCTTCTGCGTTGGGTCTTTCACAACAAGGTGTTTGTCTGTGTGTTCTTTTGAACTCCTTTCAGCTCCCCAGGGCTTGCACGGGTGGTCAATTCCAGAGTGGAGGTAGACAGTGACCTCTGCTTGCCCGAGAGACAGACAGACAGACGTTGTGAGCTTAGTTTTCTCTGGCTACTGGCTGCATTATCTCCCACGCGGCTCCATGGGAAAAGCGTGGCAAATACAATCCTCAACTCCACAGCAGCAGTCAGCCATCCATCAACCCATCGCGACTAATTATTCCTATTATAATTAGGACCGCCACCAATTAACTGGGTTTCCGGAGCACGAGATCCCTCTGGGAGATGGAGAGAAGGGTGAGGTGGAATCGAGGTGGTAGTGGTAGTGGTGGTGGTCTATATACAACTCTTAGGAAGCCATTGAAAAAAATAAACATATACAACGAAGATGAATGGGCAGATCGGCTGGAGTATATAAACAGAAATAAAGAGATATAAGTTGGGAGTGGAATGCCTATAGCAGCAGATTGTACAACTTATAGCAGCAGTTAGGTTCATAAAGCCTAATTATAGATTTGAAGCTTTCGTGACTGCAAGGATTCATACTCTTAGGTTTTTTCGGTAAAGTCACGTAGGTAAAAAATAAAATTAAAATTCATGAAAGTTAAATTAAAATTCACGACGTTTCGGAGGCAACACAAGCTTCCGTCTTCAGGTGGAACCGTCACAGCACGATTGCTGTTTCAAGTAAAGAGAAATTCTAAGAGACCCGACCTTGTATGTATACTGGTTGAGGGGGGGAGGAGCCAAGGTAGGCCCCTGGATCGGAGTTTTGTATTATTATTGTGAGGTTGGTGCGGCTGAGGCTGCTGCTAGGAATGAGCCTTTGTTGTGTAGACTGGTTGAACTGGGAGGTGCCAGAGTTGTTAAGGTGCTGCTGCTGCAAATGGGTCCGGGCATATGATTTACTGGAGCTAGTTCAGGCTTCCTTGAGGCCTAGTGGGGGCCTGCTGCACAGGCCGCATGATCTACAAGAAGTCTTGTGTAAGAAAGTCACGTTCTGTGAGCGTCAACATATCAACTACTTACTGGTGATGTCAAACCACTTCTAAATTATAACAATTTAAACTACGTTTTTATTTTACCAGGTATACAGAGCTATCTAGTAGCTCTTTTTCAGAAGTGACCTGGCCATCACAAATTATAGCTCAACGAAGTGGCTTATCGTGTGGACATTTATATCAGCCAAATATTCGAAACGCGTGTTGTTGATTCTAAATGGTGAAGGAAAAACCGGAGGACCCGGAGAAAAGTTCACGCATACACCGGGAGAGACATGCAAACTCCAAATATACGACAAGTGTCAGTGTCGGGATTGAACCCAGGACCTCCACTATACCAGGCCACAAATAATAGCCTCAACGAAGTGGCTTATCGTGTGGACATTGATTTATATCAGCCAAATAAAATACACGTTACACCCCCCACTCCTTAATTCGGTGGTGCCGCTGCTGCTGAAGCATCAACAACAACCAGCGCACGGTCGTTTCAAACGCGACAGCTCAATCGATTGGCTGCTGTGTCCGGTGGAGGAGGGGTACACGACACACGCACATATGTTTTTTTTTATGACTTGCGCGATGTGACGCAAATCGTCGTGTGTGCTTTGCGGTCGACGGTAGAAATGCGGGGCCTGGACGAGTCGAGGCAACGTCTTTGGTTGGTGGAGCTACACGCACGCGGAGGCAACCCCCACGCGTGTGTGTGTGTGTCTGTGACGTGAGTCACTCGTAAGCGTGGGGAGCGGTGGTGTAGCGATTAGCGCTATGCTGCGCTATGAACCCGGCGACCTGAGTTCGATTTCCGCCCATGGCCAACATCAGTGACGATTATCTGAACCGGTCGTGGGATTCCCCTGGGTCGACTCAGCCTCAAATGAGTACCTGGTGTGGTGTGTAAACTTCGCCACTGGGGAGACAAAAGCGGCCGGCCGTAGTGTTGGCCACCCACCCACTCTTGTATCTACCGGCCTTAATAGGTGCTCGCTAACAGCACTGGCCCCAACAGTCTGTTAAGGCTAAACGGGGAGATCTTTGTCTTTATATTTTGTGAAGTGAGTTTTAATGGAGGTTTGCAAAAAGCCAAAATTCTAACTAAACCGTTGTCACCACATCGTTTTTTTTCGATTTAAAGCTTTCGTGACTGCAGGGATTCATCTTCTTGGTTCTTTCGGTAAAGTCACGTAGAATGGAAATAAAAAATAATAAAAATAAAACATAATAAAATAAAAAAAATTAAACATAATAAAATTAAATAATAATATACTTATTTTGTTATGTTTTATTTTTATTATTTTATGATTTCCATTCTGCGTGACTTTACCGAAAGAACCAAGAAGATGAATCCCTGCAGTCACGAAAGCTTTAAATCGAAAAAAAACGATGTGGTGACTTGGCAAATTATATTATTTTATTATGTTTTATTTTTATTATTTTATTATTTCCATTATACGTGACTTTACCGAAAGAACCAAGAAGACACATCGTTTTTGTTGTTGGTGGTGCAATCGTCAACGTCAGTGATTGGACTGAGACCTTCAGTTGGCTACGAGTTGAGGCCCCTTTGACAACCACCGTGAGATATACTTTCAACAGAAGCTGTAAAAGAACACAACACACTTAATGATGCGATTAGGGGCCGTCCATAAATGACGTCACGCACCTAAGGGGGAGGGGTCAGACATTTGTGACGATGTGTGACGAGGGGGGGGGGTGTTTGAGAAATGTGACGTCACATCAAAATGTGCAACTTTAAGTGAATATAGGCAACACGTTTTACTTAATGACATAGACTTTTTAATTAATGTTTTCTCCTACAACATCAGAGTGCAGCGCCACAATAAATACGCACTACAATGACAATAGTTTAAAGCGATTTGAAGCATGTTTAAACATTTTTTTAGGGGGGGGGGCAGAGTTTTGTGACGTCATATTTGAGGGGGGGTCTGACTTTATGTGACGTCGTGTGACGAAGGGGCGGGAGGGTTCAAAATCGTCCAAAATCGCGTGACGTCATTTATGGACGGCCCCTTAGGCAAGAGAAACCGCGCTGTATATAGTAGCCTAGGTGCGACGGTGCGAGACACATCTAAATATTGCGGCCCCACCGCAATATTTGAAGCTGATAATGTTGTAACTACGCCACTGGCTGAGAAGCCAGCTCACCAAATCTGGGGCGTGAATTCCAGATCTTAGCATTGGTGGCTCGTTGGATGCAACGGCCGTCATGGACCCCTCCCGAACGACGCGGCCGCTTCCCAAACCGACCTCTCCTCTCGAAAGCGAATGTCCTCACGCGTTCAAGAGCTCTCAATGAGATTCATCCCTGCCTGTCACTCCACATCCGCCTGACAAATTATCCCGCAGAGCGGCACTCAGGAAAATCCAGTGACAGTTATTGGGCAGTTATCGGTGAGCTATTGATTAGTTATTGCGACAATCACATTCGCTGAACTCGAGACAGGTTAATAGCGGTCATTACAGCTCTGCCACTTTGTGGGGAAGTCAACAGGGGCTTCAGAAAAACATTTATAGGCTCGCCCCTGCCATAGGAATGTGGAATTTCCACCACTGGCTCAGGGCTGCAAATAGGAGATGAGCACCACCTCAATACTCATTTGAGCATGATATCTCTCTGACTTTGAATAATTATAATACAGTGGCAACTCACTCACAAAAGTTATCCTCCAGTCTGCGTATTAGTTTAAAGTGCCTTTGTAAACATTTTGGGTGAAATCTTTGACGCAGTGACCTTGTGAATAGTGTTTTGATCGTGGATGTAAAGAGAAGTGCCTGAAGCGTGTCTGTATGGTGAACTTCTTTCACACCGTATGTCTACAACCGTGCTGATCGGAGATGCGGGGGGAAGGACAAGTACATGCCAACACAAGCTCAGGAGAGAAACACTCCTCACTTGCGAGGTTGACCGGAGCACTGATAATTGAACCCAGGCTCTCAGAAGTCCCTATAGACTCAGAGCTTAAAACTTCTCTCACCGCACGTTATGCAACCCAGCATAGAGCAGCAGTCGGGTTGATTGACGATCCAGCACTCACTCGTTCACTCCGGTGGCTTGCTCGCTCAGCGGCGGTCAGTCACCTCCTAGTCGCTCTGCTATTGCTACTGACAACCACTGGTGCCGTTGAACTTTACTCGTTGAACTCCCACGCGTTGTGTGGCCCAGATGCGTCGGTCCGGGCCCCCTTGTGAATGTCGCGTCCGTTTAAATGCGGGGCACCACTGCGCGCGTCCGTTTGCCGCGTCGCTCGTCCCTCGCTGGAAAAGCGTTGATAGCGTTGTTAACCTTCTTGGTTCTTTCGGTAAAGTCACGTAGAAGGGAAATAATAAAATAATAAAAAGCATTAAATAATACAATAATTCTCACGACGTTTCGGCCATAACGCAAGCAGCCGTCCTCAGGTGAAGAATGAAACACCACCAAGCTTGGAGCGTATATTTAAGCTGGGTTGGAGGGGGAAGAAGAGCGCATTGACAAAATAATTTGCATATCAAGAGGAATTCAGCATATTTATGGGAAATGCGTAGGAGGTGGGCGGGGGTTTCAAAGTCATATTATGCCCGTGCATTATGCAGGATTAGCAGCATCAAAGGGAGGGGATAGGGGTAGCATTAACAAAGGGAAGAAATGTTAATAGTATGTAGCTGCAGTTACTAAACCACCACGTAAAAAACTAAAGTATAAACTACATAGTATCATCAGTTGTTAACGCTCGGCAAAATCCATCAGCGTGCCGTGAACAGCAGGCCTGGCGCAAGCGCGAGATGCTCTGCAACAGGACGGAACGAATCCGCGACAGGATAAGTGATCAACTATATTAATGCTCAGAAACAGAACGAGTGATACATTATATTAATGCACAGGGACAGGTAGAATGATAATGTTAATGCCCATCGGCAATGATTGATAGGTTATCCTAATGCTCAGTGACATAATGAATGATAAATTATGTTAATACTCAGGGGCAGATTGAATGATATATTAATAATCAGGCACAGAATCAATGATACATTATGTACATCATTAGGGACGGAATGAATGATAAATTATGCTAATGCTCAGGGAAGCCACTCGTCGTCAGCGGGGGGGGGGGGGGGGCTAACAGCAGGCACCGATAAAAATTGCGTCAGCTAAATCACGCTCGATCACATAGATAGACATTAAAAATGGCATTGCTGAATCACTAATCGATCACATAGATAGACATTCAAAATGCCATAGCTCAATCACTAATCGATCACATAGATAGACATTCAAAATGGCATTGCTGAATCACTAATCGATCACATAGATAGACATTCAAAATGCCATAGCTTAATCACTAATCGATCACATAGATATACATTCAAAATGCCATAGCTTAATCACTAATCGATCACATAGATAGACATATTAAAAATTCCATGGCTCGCATCACTGCTCGGTCACATAGATAGACATATTCAAAATTCCATAGCTCAATCACTAATCGATCACATAGTTAGACGTATTCAAAATGTCATTGCTTAATCACTGCTCGATCACATAGACACTCGTATTCAACATGTCCTGCTCAATCACAGATAGATCGCATAGAATAATGTATTAAATGTCAAAGGTCGACCACTGCTCAATCACACAGATACACGCATCCGCAATGCTATAAATTTCGATTTAAAGCTTTCGTAACTGCAGGGATTCATATTATTGGTTCTTTCAGTAAAGTCACGTAGAAGGGAAATAATAAAATAATATAAATATAAAACAATAAAAATGTTCACGACGTTTCGACTGCAACACAAGCAATCATCATCAGGTGTGAAATCCACAGCAAGAAATTTTTATTTTATTGTTTTATATTAATATTATTTTATTATTTCCCTTCTACGTGACTTTACCGAAAGAACCAAGAACCCAATGCTATAGTTCTATTTCATAGACATGTAATCAAAATGTCGAATGCTGCCATCCCCACACTCTCTGGAACCGCTGACTCCTTCATTCCCCCTGTTGCATTGTTTGTTAAATATTTCCAGTCCACTAATGTTTTTAATGACATGCTAAGTAATGGCAATCTGATCAAACAATGAAACACAGAGGCAATCGCACAAGATTGCCACTGCCCGCATTTATTAATGCGATTAGTTCAAGTTAATTTATTAGGTATAGCCCTGTGAGCCATTCGGCTCTTGAATCGGGTGCAACCGCAACAAAAAAAAAACATGAACAAGAAAACATCTTAAAGTGACTAAATACAAACAGAAAATCCAAGAAAAGACAGGAAAATATTGCAGAAAAAGCACCGTACACCAACACTGTGTGCAAAAATCCCAGTGGGATGCAAGTCAAACAACAACAACCACAAGACAACTTAGATTAAGGCCATCCGTCTAACTCTGTACTACAACAAACAAACATGGCCAAACCGAAAAACTTTTCGAAAATCACCAAGATAAAGCCATAAAAGCAATGAAACGGTGATCATAGGAACTGTGACCAAATTTTCACAATAAACGACGTGAACAACATGTACTACCAAACTCTGCAGCCATAGCTGGCTGCATGAATCACTCCTCAACAGCAGGAGCATCAGTCGGAGTGTCATTAGAATACCGCTTTACTTGTGACGTGTTCCCTCGCCACCACTGCAATATGCCTCATCGTCATTAAGACTCATCAGTGATCCGTGCCCACCAGGGCCTGCCAAGGAGAAACCCGCGTGAGCCCGTGAATGACACCCAGCAGCATTACTCCAAACAAGCCGTCGCGAGGATTCAAACGAACGCATAGATTTGCAACTGCGCACTCTTGGCAAGACGCTCACTGGAGCGTCGCGCTGAAGGAAACGCAATCACAATGATCGGCGCGCGGTGGGCTACCTCGTAATATTTTTCCCTTCTCGTAAACGTGTTTGTCTCTCCATATCGGCGACCGTGCTGGGATTCCATCTCGAGAAGAGGAGATCGCACGCAGAGCCACATGCAGAGCGGTGCACGGTGATTACAGTCAATTTAGCGCAAAGGTTACTTAAGACGAATTGATTTGTTTTCTTTCCCCAGCGGTAGCCTGCCCGCCCGCCTGCTCCCGGATGATTGCGGTTGAAAATCCAGAAGTCCGCCCTGGTTAAATACCGTTCAACGCATTCGTCGTCAAGGACGACGCGCGACCCGCTTCAAGGTGGACGGCACTGGAAGCTCCTGCGGTTTACTTGAACTCGGGGAGCACCGCATTTGTCGCCCGCGACCCCCCCATGGAAAAAAAACACTTGGCAGGACCCTCCTGAAAAAGCCGTCCTGAGACTCGATGAGGCTTTCCTCGGTGAACGAGTGTAAGGCTCGTGTCGCCAGGTGCACAGTCAACGTCAGGTCCAAGTTTCTCTCCCTGCCAGAGGTGGTGACTGCGTGGCTCAGAGGTCAGGGCGCTGAGCTGCTGAGGGCCTAGGTTCCAATCCGGGTCTCGACCGCCCACCCGTGGTTCAACTGGATTCGCAGGCGTAGCGAGTAGAATTGGCTTTGGCATTCCTGGCCACGACGGACATCATCGGCACGCAAAAGGCAACACAAACATCTGGTTTTCATCTTCTTGGTTCTTTCGGTAAAGTCACGTAGAAGGGAAATAATAAAATAATAAAAATAAATCACAATAAAATAATTATCACGATGTTTCGGCCACAACACAAGCAGCCGTCCTCAGGTGAAGAACAGGTCTGTCGGAAAGACAAGACGGCTGCTTGCGTTGTGGCCGAAACGTCGTGAGAATTAATTTTATTATGTTTTATTTTTATTATTTTATTATTTCCCTTCTACGTGACTTTACCGAAAGAACCAAGAAGATGAATCACTGCAGTCACGAAAGCTTTCAATCGAAATATGGTTTTCAGTTCGTCGAATAAAGAGACTGCGCGGCCATTCACACGGCTGCCTCAAGTCAAGAGCCGGAGGCTTTAGTTTTATCAATATAATCTGCCCCCCCCACCCCCAAAAAAAAGTAATCAGGGGCCTTCATCTGCCAACGCGCGCATCGCGTGTCCTTTAGAGACCACGCGTCGATGTTCGGAGACGGGTTTCGAGACGCGAGCAACACGCTTGGTACGTGCCGACCATGAGAAAGCGCTGTTTAGGAGAAATTCTCCGCGGCAGCATCGCACAACTTGTTTCATCAGAAGAGTTGGTTACGAAGGACTTGAAATAGTTCTCGCGCTACGGGGTTTTTTGTATGTATTACAAGTGTGAGCTCGCGGTGTGATGATGTGACGAGAGTTTAATTTACGCGTCTTTGTTACGGGCGCTGGCAAACCGCCACCACTGTTCGAGTGAAACGATTGGTTGTTTCCGCAAAATGTGCACGCAACAACAGCAACAACAGCGAAAGCACACGGGATTATAATTGCTATGACTTTGTAGTTTGCCACCAAGGCCACTAAATGCAATCGCAAAGTGTTATTCATCTTTCCAAAATAAAAAAATAAAATTGGATTAGATTGCGTAAACATAAACATGTCGTTAACCCACCGCTATGCAACACAGTCAATTAGTCAGGTTTGTCACGTGAACAAAACGCGCTAATTGGTTACTACTTCAGAAAATCGGTGTGATTTCGCTGGTGATTACAACAACCATCTTCATCGGGTGACTTGCCAGAATCGGTGTGATGAGTGGGGAACGCGGTACTCTGGCGGATTGCTAAATGCGGGCAGTGGCAATCCCGTGCGATCGC
Source organism: Lampetra planeri (assembly GCF_965212315.1). Classification (NCBI taxonomy): domain Eukaryota; kingdom Metazoa; phylum Chordata; class Hyperoartia; order Petromyzontiformes; family Petromyzontidae; genus Lampetra; species Lampetra planeri. Next base: position 5,250,311 of record NC_136156.1, read on the forward strand.
CTCTGTGTTTCATTGTGTGACCAACTGACCATTGCTTAGCATGCGCCATTAAAATACTGCGTATGATTATTTGCCATTGAAAAACATGACCGGACTGGAAATATGTTTTACAAACAACGCAATAGGGTGAATGGACGAGTCAGCGGCTCGAGAGAGCGTGGTGACAGAAGCAGCAGCAGCAGCCGCAACTGCTCAGGAATCGACCTGATCGACATTTTGAACACGTGTGTCTATGTGATCGACGAGTGATCGAACTATCGTATGTTTAATATTTCCAGCACAGGAATCGATCACTGCTCAATCACATCGACACTCGATTTAAAAATGTCATCGCTCGATCACGTAGATACACGTATTCAAAATTGAATTGCTCGACCACTGCTCGATCACTGCTCGATCACGTAGATACATGTATTCCAAACATCATAATTTGATCACTCGTCGATCTAGTAGTACTACTAGTATTCTATTTGCCAGGTAAATCCCACTGAGCTATCAGCTATTTTTTACAGAGGCGACCTGGCCACGCGTGATGATATTTCATAATCGCAGTGGTTGATAGCATCATCATCACCATCACACGCGGGAAATTATAGTAACCGCCGAATCATTGAAATGCGCGTTGTTTCTAAATATGTATGGAACTGGGCAAAACCGGAGGAACGATCCATGCGACTACCACGGGAGGAGAGAGAGAGAGAGAAACACGCGGACTGCAAATATACAACAACATGCATGGCCAGGGTCCGGGATCGAACCCACTGCCTACTGCGCAGCAGGCGAGGGAGATAGCTTCCCCTCGCCACCGTACTCCTTCTGAATGACAAAGATCCCCCGTATAGCCCTAACAGACTGTTGAGGGCAAGTGCCGCTAGCGAGCACCGCCAATGAAGGCCGGCACGGCACACAAGGGGGTGCATGGCCAACACCACGCCCGGCCGCCTTTGTCGCCGTAGTGACGATGTTTACACACCGCATCAGATACCCATTTGAGGCTGAGTCGACCTAAGGGAAGGCCCAGGACCGGTTCAGATAATGTTGGCCGTGAGCGGGAATCTAACTCGGAGCGCAGCGCTGATCGCTGAACCACCGCTCCCCACACGCGCGTGCACGAGTGCGTGACTCCGCAAGAGGCAGGGCCTGCGAATGAGACGGATTCATCTCCGTCGATCTGACCTTCATAAACGTCGCGGAGATGGATGGACGGACGGATGGACGGACAGGCCGACGGAGGGATACGCGGACAGACAAGGGTCGATTGGCATGCAGACAGACTTGCAAATGCGTACATATTTACAGCGTTGGGGCAGAGAAAACCGGCTTGCAAAATACAAATATATTTAGATATATACATTTCGTAGGTTTCTTTTTATGAATGCAATTTACAGGGATACAATTTGCACCTAACTTACGGACGTTGTGATAGACGAGCTCGTGCAGTTATTTGTTGAGTGAAACCGATTGTTTCGGGGTGCGCCAAGCTGTTTAAACCTCTCACCCACCTGAGTTGGATTCTCGGCCACGGGCCAAGATCCGTGGCGGTGACATCTGAACGGGGTCCGTAGTGGCCCCTTCAGCAACTTGCACTGGACCAGCGCGGTGAAGTATGGTCAAACAAACCCCCGTGACCGACACAGCGTCAGGAAGCCTTCGCCCAGCAATGAATATGGCAATGTGCTGCGAATTCTAATTATGTTTTGCATCGATCCTCGCGCTGATGATGCACGCATCGAATTGCGTGCAACAATCACTTAATCACTGTTTATGAAAATTAAAGTCACCGCTCCAAATGGCGGAACCTCCCACCGATGAACAGATGTACAGAGAATTCCTCTTGTTGTGCTACTGCCTTGCTCCAGCTTGCATTCAGAGTCCAAACTCGGCATGAATATATCATTGATGTACTTTTGCAACGTATATGCTGTACTTTCTTTTTGTTGTACGTTAATTTTGCGTGCGTGACTTTCTTACCTTTACATTATTTTGAACTCCCATCGATTTTTGTTGTTGTTGTTGCATTGTTTGTTGTCGTGAGTTGCTGACCCGCCCATGCTGGACATCTGTGAAAAAGAGCTTAGTAGCTAATCGTATTACACCAGTCTTGTCGTTCATAAATAGAAGGATTCGTCGGGTTAGATCGCGCAATTATAAACGTGTCGTGAAACCCTCCACCACCCGACACAGCCAATTGGTAAGGTTTGTCACCTAAACAAAACATGGCAATTCGTTACATGTTTTGTTTACGTGACAAACATTATTAATTGGCTGTGTCGGGTGGTGGCGGGTTTAACGACACATTTATATTATACGCGATATAATCCCCCCCCAAAAACCTCTATCATGGATACTATTGGTCGCGAAAGCCTACGTGTTAAACTGAGTCTCATGGTTGATCGATGTTCTGTCGCCAGGTTGATGTTGATGATGATGGCATCGGTGGTGATTTGTCACTGAACAGAGTGGGCCACGTGAGGGCTGCTACTGCTGCCACCTGCCACTCCACATGTTCATTCTGACTCCTTTCTGCTATGTAGAGGCAAAACATAAAATCACTGATACACGGACCGCCACCGCTGTGCGAGGTTCACAAATGGATTCTACGTTTCATGACATGATGGAGATCAGGATGGCAATCATGATGGAGATCTCGATGGCGATCACGATGTAAATCATAATGACAATCAGGATGGCAATCATGATGGCACTCATGATGGAGATCACGATGGCGATCACGATGTAAATCATAATGACAATCAGGATGGCAATCACGATGGCAATCATGATGGGAATAATCATGACAAGAATGATGATACCAATGATGACGGTCGTAATAACAATCACGATGGCAATCACGACGGCAATCATGATGGCAATCACGATAGCAATCGTGACCAATATCAAAAAGTTTTTTTTGGGTTACATCGCGAAAATATCTAAATGTGACAATTTCATGTTCTGTTTACCTTGGCTGTGTCGGACGGTGGCGGGGTTAACGACACATGCATATATTTACGCGATCTAACACAAACACCTCTATTATGGACCAAAGATGCAATTAGCAGGAATTGGAAGAATAAAAACCTCAATTAAATATTTATTTTAATTCATCCATCCCTGGGCTGAGCATAATTCATTATAAAGCAATTAGCTGCTGCGTAATTATGCATGTGTTTGATTTCATTCTCACCCCTTTGAGCATCTGCCTTTTTATTTCCTGCTCTGGTAAAACCAAACAATAATTCCCCTTTCATCTGCACCTGTTGTAGACGATTGGTTTTCACATGAACGCCGCCGTTAATTGAAATGTGACCGCATGGGTGTGTGGTGTCGCGATTAGCGCGCTGCACTACGAACCCGCTGAGCCAGGTTCGATTCCCGCTCACGGCCAATACTAGTGACGACTATCTGAACCGGTCCTGGGCCTTCCTTAGGTCGACTCAGCCTTAACTGAGTGGCTGGTACAGTGTCACTGGGGAGACCGACGCGGCCGGGCATGGTGCTGGCCACCCACCCCCTCGTGTGCCGTGCCGGCCTTCATAGGTGCTCGCTAACAGCACTTGCCCCAACAGTCTGTTAAGGCTATACGGGGGATATTTGTCTTTGGTGTCTTCACAATGGGACCTCAGGCTCAATCCCTGGGGGGGGGGGGGGGTATGGCTCATCGCCCCATTGTTCGAGCCCAGAATTATCTTGCGGCACACGAGACGCGGCTCCGGATCTGACTCACACGGCGAAGGAGCGTAAACTGGAGTTGACGCACGGACGCGCGTACACATCCACGCACACACTCACACAAGACAAAGTCAAAGATCGCCGCTATAGCCTGAACGGACAGATATTGTTTCCCCTCCCACATTTAGTATCCTCGTGCGTTTCGAGCATTTGGCTGCCGTCCATTTCCACGCGTAAATGACGAGCCACTTCGTTGAGCTATCGTTTGTGATCGCCAGGTCGCTTCTGAAAAAGAGCTGCCGATGTAGCGACTCAGTGGGCCGTACCTGGTAAAACAAACACGTAGCTTCGTGTTATCGTTTAGTTTTAGACTGTTTGGGGCAAGCGCTTTTAGCGAGTAGCACCTACGAAGGAGGGGGTGGTGGCCAATGGGACGTGGGTTGGTGCAGGACCCCAGCCGAGGCAACGGCCACCCCCGCTCCTAGCGGCACCATGCTCTGTTGCAAAACAAAGACAAAGATCCCCCGTATAGGCTTAAATACTGTTGGGGCAAGCGCTGTTAGCGAGCAGCACCTATGAAGGCCGGCACGGCACACGAGGCGAGTGGGTGGCTAGCACCACGCCCGACCGCCTTTGTCTCTCCCAGTGGCGATGATTTTTACACACCGCGCAAGGTACTCATTTGATGCTGAGTCGACCTAGGGGAGGCCCAGGACCGCTTCAAATAATTGTCACCGGTGTCGGTGGCCGTGAGCGGGACGTCGAAAGTGGGGGGGGGGGGGGGGCAGCCGGGTTTCGTAGCGCAGCGCTGCGCTAACCGCTGCGCCACCGCTCGACCGCGCACCGCGCGCGAGAGATGCTGCGCGCGGAATCAAAGGGAGCGGGGATGGTGTGGGCGGAGGTGTCGCGTTTTGTTCTCGTAACGCGGCGGATTAACTCCGCGATAGACGCTACTCCCTCCCTCCCTATCTCTCCCCCACCCCTCTTTTTCCCCGCTCTCTCTCCCCCACCCGCACCTCCGCGACAAAACGCGGTGGAGTTCATCGGTGAGAACGGCGCCTCCAATTGACGACTCAATCCGTGACTCTCAACTCGCGTCGGAGTCACGCGCAGCCCGCACGCCGGTGTTGCTGTACTAGTATACTACACTACACTATACACTACACACTAGTGCTGTACTAGTATACTACACTACTATACACTACACACTAGTGCTGTACTAGTATACTACACTACACTATACACTACACACTAGTGCTGTACTAGTATACTACACTACACTATACACTACACACTAGTGCTGTACTAGTATACTACACTACACTATACACTACACACTAGTGCTGTTCTAGTATACTACACTACACTATACACTACACACTAGTGCTGTACTAGTATACTACACTACACTATACACTACACACTAGTGCTGTACTAGTATACTACACTACTATACACTACACACTAGTGCTGTACTAGTATACTACACTACACTATACACTACACACTAGTGCTGTACTAGTATACTACACTACACTATACACTACACACTAGTGCTGTACTAGTATACTACACTACTATACACTACACACTAGTGCTGTACTAGTATACTACACTACTATACACTACACACTAGTGCTGTACTAGTATACTACACTACACTATACACTACACACTAGTGCTGTACTAGTATACTACACTACACTATACACTACACACTAGTGCTGTACTAGTATACTACACTACTATACACTACACACTAGTGCTGTACTAGTATACTACACTACACTATACACTACACACTAGTGCTGTACTAGTATACTACACTACTATACACTACACACTAGTGCTGTACTAGTATACTACACTACTATACACTACACACTAGTGCTGTACTAGTATACTACACTACACTATACACTACACACTAGTGCTGTACTAGTATACTACACTACACTATACACTACACACTAGTGCTGTACTAGTATACTACACTACACTATACACTACACACTAGTGCTGTACTAGTATACTACACTACTATACACTACACACTAGTGCTGTACTAGTATACTACACTACACTATACACTACACACTAGTGCTGTACTAGTATACTACACTACACTATACACTACACACTAGTGCTGTACTAGTATACTACACTACTATACACTACACACTAGTGCTGTACTAGTATACTACACTGCTATACACTACACACTAGTGCTGTACTAGTATACTACACTACTATACACTACACACTAGTGCTGTACTAGTATACTACACTACACTATACACTACACACTAGTGCTGTACTAGTATACTACACTACACTATACACTGCACACTAGTGCTGTACTAGTATACTACACTACACTATACACTACACACTAGTGCTGTACTAGTATACTACACTACTATACACTACACACTAGTGCTGTACTAGTATACTACACTACTATACACTACACACTAGTGCTGTACTAGTATACTGCACTACTATACACTACACACTAGTGCTGTACTAGTATACTACACTACACTATACACTGCACACTAGTGCTGTACTAGTATACTACACTACACTATACACTACACACTAGTGCTGTACTAGTATACTACACTACTATACACTACACACTAGTGCTGTACTAGTATACTACACTACTATACACTACACACTAGTGCTGTACTAATATACTACACTACACTATACACTACACACTAGTGCTGTACTAGTATACTACACTACTATACACTACACACTAGTGCTGTACTAGTATACTACACTGCTATACACTGCACACTAGTGCTGTACTAGTATACTACACTGCTATACACTGCACACTAGTGCTGTACTAGTATACTACACTACTATACACTACACACTAGTGCTGTACTAGTATACTACACTACACTATACACTACACACTAGTGCTGTACTAGTATACTACACTACTATACACTACACACTAGTGCTGTACTAGTATACTACACTACACTATACACTACACACTAGTGCTGTACTAGTATACTACACTACTATACACTACACACTAGTGCTGTACTAGTATACTACACTACTATACACTACACACTAGTGCTGTACTAGTATACTACACTACACTATACACTCCACACTAGTGCTGTACTAGTATACTACACTACTATACACTACACACTAGTGCTGTACTAGTATACTACACTACACTATACACTACACACTAGTGCTGTACTAGTATACTACACTACTATACACTACACACTAGTGCTGTACTAGTATACTACACTACTATACACTACACACTAGTGCTGTACTAGTATACTACACTACACTATACACTACACACTAGTGCTGTACTAGTATACTACACTACACTATACACTGCACACTAGTGCTGTACTAGTATACTACACTACACTATACACTACACACTAGTGCTGTACTAGTATACTACACTACACTATACACTACACACTAGTGCTGTACTAGTATACTACACTACTATACACTACACACTAGTGCTGTACTAGTATACTACACTACTATACACTACACACTAGTGCTGTACTAGTATACTACACTACTATACACTACACACTAGTGCTGTACTAGTATACTACACTACACTATACACTACACACTAGTGCTGTACTAGTATACTACACTACTATACACTACACACTAGTGCTGTACTAGTATACTACACTACTATACACTACACACTAGTGCTGTACTAGTATACTACACATACACTACACTATACACTACACTACACTCTAGTGCTGTACTCGTGACGAATTGGCCACGGCTCTGTTTACGTGACAACCCTTACTAGTTGGCTGTGTCGGGTGGTGGCGGTTTTTAACGACACATTTATATATTTACGCGATGTAACCCGAAGAAACGCCTCTATTATGAATGATATTGGTCGCGAAAGCCTGCCACGTGTTAAACTGAATCCCACGTAGCTGCCGTTCGCTGATCTCAGGTGCAAGTGTTGTTATCGAGTAGCACGGCGCGGTGGGTAAGCAACACCACGCCCGACCGCCTTTGTCTTCTCAGTGGCGATGCTTACTGCACACCGCACCAGGTGCTCTTTTTTTTAGGCTGAGTCGAGCTAGGGGGAGGTACAGGGCCGGGTTCAGATACTCGTCGCTGGTGTTGGTGGTCGTGAGCGGGAATCGAACTCGCTCTCTGTCAAGTTCGTAGCGCAGCGCGCTCGCCACGACACTACCGCTCCCCATAGCCTCATCGTAAGCACCACTACATCATGTGGCTTTAGGTCTTCTCTTCCACGTCGGCTATCGACTGCTATGTGCATCATCACTGCCCGTTTCATACCCCCCTTTTCCTGATGACGACCGCTTGTGTTGCGATCGAAACGTCATGTTTTTTTTTATTACTGAAAAACCAATAATAATGCTACATTACAGACTGCCAGTACGCTCACCGAGGTTAAGAACCAGGCTACAGTTTAAATTATGGACTGCTAGTACACTCCCCCAGCTTAATAACCAGGCTACAGTCTACATTATAGACTGCCAGTACACTCACCAAACTTAATAACCAGGCTACAGTCTACATTACAGACTGCCAGTACACTCACTCCGATTAAGAACCAGGCTACAGTCTACATTATTGTCTTTTTTATATTCATTTTATTATTTATTATTATTATTTTTCTTCTATCTACGTGACTTCACCGAAAGAAACAAAGAAATCGTCTCAGACCCAATGAGATCTCTTTTACCAGTGGCAAAATATAGTAGTAGGTTTTTACCCTTTTAAACTGGTACAAAACTGACACCTTTATTCAAGGCATCATATTTGCAATAACCACAACACAAGTAGTCAAAAAAGCAAACAAAAAGAAGCAACTCTGATAATGATAATAATATGCACTGTCCTTGAAGTTGATTGGTCCACACCCGAGAAGGCTTTCTTTAGAGCCTAGTCCCCATTGGTGTTGGACCAGATGACACCAGAAGGCGTACAACTCAAACGTCTCAGACCTGTTTAAAGATGGGGATGATCGGGTTCGATCCCGACCATGCGTGTTTGGAGTTTGAATGTTCTCCCCGTGGTTGCGTGGATTTTTCTCCGGGTCCTTCTGTTGTGCAACATGCGTTTAGAGTATATTTGGCTGCTCTAAATTCCCACATGATGATAAGCCACTCCGTTGAGACATCATTAGTGGGCTTTATCTGGTCAAAATAATAAATTGATATAGAGTTGCGTTTATATATTGTAGTAATAATTATTTACATTTATTTGTAAGGCGCCTTGTAAGATTAAGGATAAGGAAGGGCCAAGAAAGAAGGGGAAGCTAAATAGAATAAACTGACTTAAGAAGATGTGGTTTTAGACGAGGCTTAAAAGCATCCACATTATCGGATAAACACATTTCCAACGGGAGGGAATTCCACAACCGTGGCGCAACCACAGGAACGCATCCGGGATCGAGGTACGCACAGAAGGAAGTCTGCAGATCTTAACGGCCTTGAGGTGGTGTACGGATGAATTAACTCATGAATATATCATGGTGCCAGCCCATGCAGGGCTTTAAAAACTAGAAGGGTAGTTGAGTAGTAGGTTTTTACCCTTTAAACTGGTACAAAACTGACACCTTTATACAAGGCATCATGTTTGCAATAACCACAACACAAGCAGTCAAAATGCAAACAAAAATAAACAACTCTGATGATGATAATGATATGCACTGTCCTTGAAGTTGACCAGTTGAAAGGGTACCAGTTGAAAGGGTAAAAACCTATCACTATATTTTGCTACTGGTAAAGGAGGTCTTATAGTGTAAATGCTTACCCCGAGCTCTCAATACTCTTAGAGTGCGCTGTTTTTGAGTTGTACGCCTTTTGGCGTCTTCTGGTCCAACACCAATGGAGACTAGGCTCTAAGAAAAGCTGTCTCGGTTGTGGACCAATCGACTTCAAGGACAGTGCACATTATTATCAGAGTTGTTTCTTTTTGTTTGCATTTTGACTGCTTGTGTTATGGTTATTGCAAACGTGATGTCAGTTTTGTACCAGTTTAAAGGGTAAAAACCTATTACTATATTTGCCACTAGTAAAGGAGGTCTCATAGTGTAAGGGTAGTTGAGTTTTAGTGAGTCAATTGATCCTAACGCAGAACAATTCCTCCCCACGTACGTGGCAATTCAAGTCGCCCCGTAACGGACTGCGGTGTGAGTGGTTCACTCGCTCTGCGTGATTTAACGCTTCTCTGTAGTGACACACGTGGTGCCCGCCACCCCCCGCTCATAACGCCCGTGTATCCGTGTAGTCGCCCGGGCGGGCGTGCGTTTCTCTTTCTTTTATTTCGTTTATGAATATCCGTCGATGACATGGCTGGGCAGCTTCGCGAGTGAGGATGTACACTGTCAGGTCCGTTTCAAGATGTGGGTGATCGTTCGCTACTGCGTTTTAAATCCCCATTGAAAACGTATTCCTTTATAGCCGCTTTTTGTATTCAACGTGCTATATTTCCCCCGCACCTCCGATTAGCACGGTTGGCCACGTACGGTGCGAAAGAAGTTCAACATACAGAATATTTCCTTTGTTTTATTTTAAAGGGATGTAGTATATCGACAGATGCGCTCATAAACGTGCAAGGTGTCGCATGAACTCCACACGGACGGAAGGCCCGGAGAGTTCCACAGTGCTGGTGTCACAGGAGCGAAGTTCCAGAGATTTCCACAGTGCTGGTGTCACAGGAGCGAAGTTCCAGAGACCGCTGCCCATGGACCTGAACTTCGTTCTGTGGATGCAGAGGAGATCCAAGTCCGCTGACCTCAGAGTTCTCGTTGTTGGAACGTTGAGGGCTCAGCAGCAACTGCGGATTGTACGGAGGTGCGAGATCATTGAGGACTTAAAGTTCGATTTAAAGCTTTCGTGACTGCAGGGATTCATCTTCTTGGTTCTTTCGGTGAAGTCACGTAGAATGGGAATAATGAAATAATGAAAATAAAACATAAAATAATTCTCACGACGTTTCGGCCACAACGCAAGCAACCGTCCTCAGATGCGTTGTGGCCGAAACGTTGTGATAATTATTTTATTATGTTTTATTTTAATTATTTTATTATTTCCATTCTACGTGACTTTACCGAAAGAACCAAGAAGATCATTGAGGACCTTGAATGCGAGGTGGAGGGAGAATGTCGAGAGAGGCCGCAGGAGTGAGAGGAATGACAGAGAGCCATGAGCGTGGATTTGAACAGCAGTAGCAGGGAGATGACAGCACGTGTGGTTGGTGGGGGGAGGAGCAGTCGAAGGGATTCGTTAGACTGGGGCTGATATAGAGTGCAAGCAAAGCAAGGAGATTATATTCGCTTGTGCAAATGTGGGACTGATGAGTTGGTTGCAGTCAAATCTAATACAGGGTGATTCAAGAAAATGTGAACACGTACCTAGTACTCCTTTCAGGCTGAGTCTACCTAGGGGAGAGGGCCCAGGACCGGTTCAGATAATCGTTACTGGTGGTTTTGGTGGCCGTGGGAGGGCAATCTAACCCCGTCGCCGGGTTCGTCGCGCAGCGCGCTGACCGCTACACCACCGCTCCCCGCACAGGCGCACACACACACAGACACGAGCACACACACACAGACACGAGCACACACACACACAGACAGACACGAGCACACACACAGACACGCGCACACACACACAGACACGCGCGCACACACACACACACAGACTCGAGCACACACAGATACGAGCACACACACACAGACACGCGCACACACACACACACAGACACGAGCACACACACACAGACACGCGCACACACACAGACACAGACACGAGCACACACACACACACAGATTCGAGCACACACACACACAGACACGCGCACACACACAGACACAGACACGAGCACACACACACAGACACGCGCACACACACACACAGACACGAGCACACACACACACAGACACGCACACACACACAGACACAGACACGAGCACACACACACACAGACACGAGCACACACACACATACACACAGACACGAGCACACACACACACAGACATGCGTACACACACACATACACACACACATACACACAGAAACGAGCACACACACACACGCGCACACACACACACAGACACGCGCACACACACACACAGACACGCGCACACACAGACACGCGCACACACACACGCGCGCACACCTCCCGTGCTGTGCACGCGCCATCCCGAGAAGAAGGAGCAGCAGCAGCAGTGATTACCCGTGACCCCTAATGAGTCATTGATGGAATTTGCCTCCGCGTGCAACCCCCGAACCGATGACCGCGACCCAATCGTTAGAGCGGCGGTGGTAACCCGAGGGGGCGGGGTGGGGGGTTGTGGTGTGGGGTGCGCAGAGGGCGAGGGAAATTGTCGGGGTAGGAGAGCGGTGCCTGGCTGTGTGGCTCAGCTACCGGTGGCGCTGTCACTCACTCCGCTCTCTCTCTCTCTCCTCCCCTCGCTCTCTCTCTTTGATGTCACCCAGCCGCGGCTGTCATCGGGCAGTTTGGCGTCAAAACCCAGGGGACGGCTCCCCAGCAGGCCAGCTCCTCCCGCAGAGAGCAGCGAAAACGTCGCGAGTTGATAACGAATCCCATCATGAACTCAAGATGTGTCCGTTGTTGTAACTTAAATCTCGACTTAAAGCTTTCGTGACTGTAATAATTCATACTCGTTGGGTCTTTCGGTGAAGTCACGTAGATAGAAAAATAAGAATTAAAATAAAGTGAATAAAAATATGAATTTTTTTTTAAATTAAATTTATATTATACAATATAATATTTTCTTTTAATTAACTTTATATTTTTATTAAGAGTATTATTGTAACTTGCTGACCCCCCCCACCCTCACCCCTTCCTGCTACTGGACATGTGAAACAGAGCTTCATAGCTCATCGGATTCCCCGAGTCTAAATAAAGATTCTGCTGCTGATTAAAACAATTATAAATTGGGGTTGAACGGAGTAATGTTTATTTAATAAGTTAACTACCCGTAATTATCCGCAATACCTCACTATATTGTTGGAAACTTAACGGCGCCACGGGTAAGTGATCCGCATAACCATTGCCAAATATGGAACCACGATTTAGAGGCTAAGGGGCCGTCCATAAATGACGTCACGCACCTGGGGGGGGGGGGTCAGACATTTGTGACGATGTGTGACGAGGGGGGGGGGGGTGAGAAATGTGACGTCACATAAAAATGCGCAACTTTAAATGAATATAGACAACACGTTCTACTTAATTAAATAGACGTTTTAATACATGTTTTCTCCTACAACATCAGAGTGCAGCGCCACATTAAATACGCACTAGAATGACAATAGTTTAAAGCGATTTGAAGCATGTTTTTTTTTGGTGGGGGAGGGGGGCAGAGCTTTGTGACGTCATATTTGATGGAGGGTCTGTCTTTTTGTGACGCCGTGTGAAGAAAGGGGGGGGGGTCAAAAATCGTCCAAAATTGCGTGACGTCATTTATGGACGGCCCCTAATTCGATTTTAACAACAACAACAACAAAACGCAGTTGGTTGGGGGGCGCAGTGGTTCGTGAGAAGTAAAACATTGTTTGACGGTCTCCGGGTCCAGAAACGTCGGGGATGCAGCCCTATTAAACGATTCAAATTTGTTCTGCGCGTCTGAGAAAAAGAATCGGCTTTTGCTCCTTTCCGGCAATGATCACAGGAGATGTTGAGATGTTCAAACGCCAGTAGACAACTTTATTGCTGGTTTCGTCAAGGAGGATGAACCGTCAGGCGAACTGCGGCCATCCCTCGTCGCAGCTTTTGGCTGACCGTCCAACGAGGGCGGTCGCTGCATCGCGCGCTTTGAGATGCGCTTCTGGGTTGGGGGCCGTCTGGAACGTTCTTCCTTCCCAAATTAGGAAGCCACTATGCACTTTTAAATGAAGATTGAAAACGAATTTCTGTTTGCGTTCATTTCGTTTGTCCTACCACCCGCACATCCCATTAGCACGGTTGGCTACGTACGGTGCGAAAGAAGTTCGAAACACATACATCACGTCTGCATTAACCACGCTTCTATGCTTGTGGTAAAACGTACAAACATGCTTTGATAATAATGTCCTTGAAACTGATTGTCCTACACCAGAGACAGCCTCCTTCATGGCTCTGTCTCACCAGTATTATTAAAGGTTAAACCCGATTATTATTATTTCACCATTATGATACGCTAGACATTTGGAGCCGATGCTCTGCAATGAATACAAAAAACACAGATACTCCCTCAACAGATGCTGCATTGAGGGTTACAGAGAAAGCCAATACCAAACCAAATACACCCAGTGAACCAGAGGCTTGGGGTTGATTCTCAGCTGAAATCACCGGATGTCAAAGCTGTGAATGTGACTCAAAGACTCGAAAACTGCTGCGCTGGCAGTGGCACAAATAACAACAACGACCACAGATAACAAAATAAATCAACACGTTCGCCAAAGCACACCGCCTGTAAAGGAAGGAAAATTCTGTCCAGGATGCATTAAGACGTGGATTATGCTAATTAGGGTTTAATTGACCTGCCTGCAGCTGTTCTACCCATAATGCAGTGCCAGCAAAATTATTCTATTTTTACAATCGCTACAACTACATTTATTTAGGAGTAGTATTAGCATGATTGTTGTTGATGATGGTGTTGTCTGTTACTCAAAAGCTACTAATAGGGCAAATATTAAGTGGCCGATGTAAAACCTGGTCATCAAAAACACGTGCTTTAAAATGTAATTTTTATCAGGCCTCATGGTGTGAAGTGCGGTCTCCAACTCGTATTTTCCACTCCATTTCTCTGGCATCTCTATTTTTGTGCCATGAAGGGCTATTGTCCGAAACGTCTCTTTTCATATATATTTTTTTCCTTGAAAGGCCACACTGTTATTTACTAGCGTGTGAAGAATTTTTTATTTGTCAAAAACAGAGCAACGGACTTCTCGAACCAGAAAAAAAAGATTGTACAAACTTCGTTACAATCGTATAATGATTGTTTATAGATTCAAAACTCAATTCGTGAGAACTGCTTATTGTCTTTAGTTTGTTGTCCTTCCCAGCACCTCGGATTAACAAGGTTGGCTATGTACGGCGCGAAAGAAGTTCAACATATACATGTGTAGAGGAGTAAAATGGGGACGTGACGTCAGGTGTACCGTTCAGTGCGATGACGTCACGTCTCCTAGGGTACTTAAGGGAGACCAAGTGACGTAAGCGGGGTCACTGTGGGAACGGGTAAAGTAAGAAGGGTGAAGAGGGAACCAGGGGTAGAGAGGGATTGAATAGTGAGTCTGGGGAGAAGCCGGTGGTAGCCGTAGAGGTGCTTCTCTCTCCGGTCGGTGGAGTCGGCAGAGTCCACGATCCGACACGAGAGAGAGAGAGAGACCGGAGCTAGCCGGAAGGGACCCGGACTCAGAGTAGGACCCCTAGCCCCTGGGAGTTGTGTACCTTGTGTATTATTGTTAAGCTTTAATAAACCCTGGTGAAAGCCAGGGGCGGTTTCTTCATTAGGGCGATTGGGCGACGCACCACCAATGTCATTCAACCACAGAGTCACGCTAGCCGTCACTGTCAGCCTCTGGATATAGTCCAATCAGCGTCATGTCACGTTCTGTGGAGTACCGCCTCTTTTTGGGCGATTTCACTCCGGCTGAGAATCGCCCCGAGTGGTCCCATAGACTTACATTCAAAGATGTTTTTTTTCGACCGGGGGGCGCTGCAATGCATTCTCTATGGCTCCTGGGAGGGCTCGCCCTAACGTGCTTACGTCATCATACGTAAGCACGTTTCATCCAACAATATAATTTGTCGCCACCTAGTGGAATCTTTAATAAAAGAAACTTGAGTGGATTTTATTCATAGTGAGTATAGAAACAAACAAGATGTATTGTAAGAGTCACTTTATTTTTCATTAATATTAAAGAAGTGAAGTTGCCTTTACATGCTTAAGCTGTTAATTTATCCTTTGCATGGGTGGACCTTATCCTTATAAATCATCCTGACATTTGCCCCCCCTGAGAGATTTTGCAGGAGCCGCCACTGGTAAAATCCCTTAACTTACCTCCGTCTACGAGTACGTCCGAGGGAACATCTCTACAAATGCATACACACAAACACGTCACGCAATGAGAGAGGACATTCCTCCCCGAGCGCTGGAGTTTGAGCCACGTTAGTGTGCAGATGAAAGAAGGTAAACCGTGGTGGTGGTGGTTGCTGTTACTTTCCTGCAGTGAATATAGATTTCAAGTTTTCGTGACTTCAGGAATCCATACTCTTTGGTTCTTTCGGTAAAGTCACGTAAGTATAAAATAAAATTAAATCACGACGTTTCGGGCGCAACACAAGCGTCCGTCATCACCAGGTGGGACAACCACAGCAAGAATCAATTGCTGAAGTGGGCAAAAGGGCGGCTCTCCTCCCTTCCTCCTCCTCCCTCTCTTGCCTATACAGCCTCTTGTTACAGCAGCCCTTTTGCCCACTTCAGCAGTTGTTTCTTGCTGTGGTTGTCCCACCTGATGACGGACGCTTGTGTTGCGCCAGAAACGTCGTGATTTAATTTTATTTGAAACCTACGTGACTTTACCGAAAGAATCAAAGAGTATAGATCCCTGCAGTGTTTGGTGCCGAGGCGTAACGCTACCTTACCCCCTACACCCCCACCACGTCCCCCCCCTCCCTTCACCCCCACCCCCACCTCGCCCCCCGCCCCTCTCCTAGGCCACCTACCGCCTCGAAAACGAGCGAAACGAACTAAATTGAGCGCGGAAATAATTCAGCGGCAGATTTACACGCGGAGAGCGTTATTCTCCCCCCCCCCCCATCCAACTCTCTCTTTCTCTCTCCTGTGGATTAATTACCGCATTAATCTTTGCACGGTTCAGCTCAAAAAAAAAAGTGTCTGCTAAGGGGCGGACGCGCAGAGGCGTCTAGGCCATGATGGTGATGATGTTGATGATGCTGACGAGGAGGAGGAGTAGGAGGAGGGGGGAGGAAGAGGGGGGCGGAGGGGGGGGGAGAGAGAGAATGAGGGGGGCGAGGCGTTTCTCAACGTCGTGATTTAATATTTTATTTATTTGTTATTAATTTTTATTTTTATTTTTTACCTACGTGACTTTACCGAAAAAACCTAAGAGTATGTTTCTCAAGGAGTTTCCGCGAATGAAAAGCAACCCCGCTGTAGGATTGACCGCCGAGGAGGTGCGAGCGGAGATGGTGGACGGGCTCCGTTGTCAACGCTCGACACGAGTGGAATTGTGGCCGCACGGATCTCGGATTCATCTTCTTGGTTCTTTCGGTAAAGTCACGTAGAAGGGAAATAATAAAATAATAAAAATAAAACATAATAAAATACAAGTCTCACGACGTTTCGGCCACAACGCAAGCAGCCGTCCTCAGGTGAAGAACAGGTCTGTCGGAAAAACAGCGTCCGGAAGCTGTTCTTCACCTGAGGACGGCTGCTTGCGTTGTGGCCGAAACGTCGTGAAAATTGTATTTTATTGTTTCATTTTTATTATTTTATTATTTCCCTTCTACGTGACTTTACCGAAAGAACCAAGAAGATGAATCCCTGCAGTCACGAAAGCTTTTAATCGAAATTTAATCTCGGATTCATTTCAAAAGCTCCGACACGGGCGGGGGGGGGTAGGGGGGTATGGGGGCAGAGAGAGAACGAGGAGGGGGGGGGGCTCACGGAAATTTTCGCACGTGCGACGATGAGAAGCGTTCGTGATTAGCGACGAAAATCCAAGGCCAGGTTCCACGGCGTCTCTTCGCTCGAACGGGCTTTGTGCGTGCGTGCGTGGCCGTCGTGCTCGCAACTCTGTTGGGGTGGACCTAAACCCGTGGTTGGAAATTCCACAGTGCCGTGGCAAGGGTCGTGAAAAACCACGTGGTGACTTGCCACAAAGTGGTGCCCAATTTTATCGACCTGAGCGCAGAGGGATGATTTAATGAGTAGGCGACCGACCAGGAATTGAATTCACGACCCCCCAGACCACAGCAACACTCGGACGAAATTAACACGGCCATCACTGGGCTGTTAGGGCTACGCTTCACTGAGTATCTCTAATAAGAGTGAAGCCACCATTAATATTTGCCATATAAGGTGGTAGGGCCACACTGCACCGCGGATTAGCAAGGTTGGCCACGTGCGGTGCGAAAGAATTTCAACAAACATGCGTACATTAATCGAGCAATACTGATTCACATTTGAACCCTTCGATCCCGCTCACAGCAACGCATCCTTCACACGACCTCCACACCGCACCACCGCACTGCCAGCCATGTACACCCACCCCGGTGTTACGGGCAACACGTGTCTACACCACACTCAGGCGGGATGTTCCTGACAACAAGACACTCAATACCATGCGGGCCAACGGAAGTCACTCGGTGTGACCGCGATTCTATAGTGGACCCTATGCGAGTCTGTAGACCCTATGTGAGTCAGTGAACCATGTGAGTCTGTGGGGCCTTTATGAGTCTGTGGACCCAATGTTAGTCTGTTGACTCTATGTGAGCCTATGAGCCCTATGTGAGTCTATGGACCCTTTGTGAGTCTGTAGATCCCATTTGAGTCTATGCACCCGACGTGAGTCTATGAGTTCCATGTGGGTCTGTGGACCCAATGTGAGACTCTGGGCCCTTCGTGAGTCTGTGGATCAGGGCAGATGCTCGAGGGCTGCTGTAGCGAGCCGTGCACCACCAAACGTCCCTTCGGCACCACCCAAGTTCGGCACCAGACTGGCCCCCGTCGTAGGAATGTGGAGTTTTCCACCACTGGCCTCAGCGCCAGAGGAGTCGATCGCCACCCCCGTCCGCTCGCTTCAGCAGCGAGAGACGGAGGCATTGGCAGAGGTCGCAGCGCTCTGGTTTTGCAGCAGCCTTTGCAGCGGTGAGCATCGGTGATTACGCAGCACTAGCAATGACGAAACCGATCCACTGTCATCTGTCTGTCTGTATCAAATGTTTGATTATAATTCGACGGTCACGATTTGCTGAAATGTATTTCCAATGGTGACGTAAGGCACGGCGTATACCGTAGCAGTTCTTCAGGAACTGCGTCTATCCCCCACCACCCCACCCTTCCATCCCCCACCACCCCACCCCTCCCCTCCATCCCCCCCCACCCCTCCCCTCCATCCCCCACTACCCCTCCCCACCATCCCCCCCACCCATCCCCTCCATCCCCCACCACCCATCCCCTCCATCCCCCACTACCCCTCCCCTCCATCCCCCCCACCCATCCCCTCCATCCCCCACTACCCCTCCCCTCCATCCCGCACCACCCCTCCCCTCCGTCCCCCCCACCCATCCCCTCCATCCCCCACTACCCCTCCCCACCATCCCCCCCACCCATCCCCTCCATCCCCCACCACCCATCCCCTCCATCCCCCACTACCCCTCCCCACCATCCCCCCCACCCCTCCCCTCCATCCCCCCCCACCCCTCCCCTCCATCCCCCCCCACCCCTCCCCTCCATCCCCCCCACCCATCCCCTCCATCCCCCACTACCCCTCCCCTCCATCCCGCACCACCCCTCCCCTCCGTCCCCCCCACCCATCCCCTCCATCCCCCACTACCCCTCCCCTCCATCCCCCACCACCCCTCCCCTCCATCCCCCACTACCCCTCCCCTCCATCCCCCCCACCCCTCCCCTCCATCCCCCCCACCCATCCCCTCCATCCCCCACTACCCCTCCCCTCCATCCCCCACCACCCCTCCCCTCCATCCCCCACTACCCCTCCCCTCCATCCCGCACCACCCCTCCCCTCCGTCCCCCACAATCCCTCTCCTTCACCCCCCCATTACCCCTCCCCTCCATCCCTCACGTATCACGTCAGTGAATAAAGCACGCTTTATATTCTCAATATGAGCAAATATTTTAGTCGCACACTACACGATGTATTATAGTTCAATGTGTTGTACATTATATAGCACACGTTATTTTATGCTTTTGCATTATAGATATGTTGTATGGGCAATGTTAATCTGAAGGCAATGTTAGCCTATGGGCAATGTTAGTCTATGGGTAATGTTAGTATATGGGCAATGTTAATCTGAAGGCAATGTTAGCCTATGGGCAATGTTAGTCTATGGGTAATGTTAGTATATTTGGCAATGTTAATCTGAAGGCAATGTTAGCCTATGGGCAATGTTAGTCTATGGGTAATGTTAGTATATGGGCAATGTTAATCTGAAGGCAATGTTAGCCTATGGATAATGTTAGTCTATGGGTAATGTTAGTCTATGGGCAATGTTAGTCTATTGGAAATGTCAGTCTATGGGCAATGTTAGTATATGAGCAATATTAGTATACGGGTAATGCAAGTCTATGGGCAATATTAGAATATAGGCAATGCTAGTCTATGGGCAATGTTAATCTCTGGGCATTGTCAGTCTATGGGTAATGCAGGTCTATGGGAAATATTAGCTTATCGGCAAGGTTAGCCTATGGGCAATGTTAATCTGTCTCAAAACATGTATATTCAGTCTCTGCTTTTCTCATTCCATGTCCAAAAAGATCATCCAATTTGCCTTTCTCTAATTATTCTCATTATTGTTTTTTATATTGTATATATAAAAAAATCAATACGAAAGAAAAGGTTATGGAAATGCCACTGAGATAATCTCAAGCCAAGTCCAAAAGGCTCAGCATAAAGCTGCTGCAGTGACTGCTTTTGTGCAATCAACCTACACTGGCACGAACGGACAGTCATTTGCACGCTCCTCGCGTGCCACTCAATCGTCGCCGAGCTTCGGGAGTGCGAACTCCACATTCCTCCAGATTATATTCCACCTTATCTTGTTTTATATTTATAGAGCTCTTAACGTGTTTTTGTTTTTTTTAATCCCGATACCAGAGGAATGGTTTAGATGGCAGGTGCGTGCAAGGGCCAAGGAATGAGCGACCTCCCCACACTTCTTCTCTCCTCTCCCAACTCCACTGGCTCCCTGTCCGCTGTCGCTGTCACTTTAAATTTCTCACTCAAGTTTACAAACCCCTCCATGGTCTTGTCTCACTGCATCTTACTTCTCGCATATCTTACGACTCTCGGTGCCATCCCGTCCTCTACGCTCGCAATCTCCCCCAGTAGCTCCAGGTCCTCCAGCTCTTCCCCCTCCTCCATCTCCTCCAGCTTCCACCTCCTCCACCTCCTCTATCTCTTTCACCTCCTCCACCTCCTCCATCTCCTCCACCTCCTCCACCTCCTCCAGATCTTTAACCTCTTCCACCTCCTCCACCTCCTCCATCTCTTCCACCTCCTCCACCTCCTCCAGCTCTTCCACCTCCTCCACCTCCTCCAGCTCTTTAACCTCTTCCACCTCCTCCACTTCTTCCACCTCCTCCACCTCCTCCACCTCCTCCACCTCCTACAGCTCTTTAACCTCTTCCACCTCCTCCACCTCCTCCATCTCTTCCACCTCCTCCACCTCCTCCGGCTCTTTAACCTCTTCCACCTCCTCCACCTCCTCCACCTCCTCCACCTCCTCCAGCTCTTTAACCTCTTCCACATCCTCCAATTCATCCAGCTCCTCCAGCTCCTCACCTGCCCCCTTCCGACTCCGGCGTTATTATGCAGTTCACATTGTATCCATCCACGTTATAAAAACACACACAATTTACATATCGATTTTTTTTAAGTAGACATGTGTTTTGTACGTGTACACAAGTGTTTACATGTTTGCATGCACTCGTGTTTACAGTGGTGAAAACGTGCCAATACCATCCTATAACGACACTCTTCAGAACGAACACCAGAAAGTTTTTAGAGACCGTCGCAAAGTGGAATGATTTGCAGCTCGGGAGTGAGGTTGTTTTCTTAGCAGCTATAATGCGGTTCTTCCATTTGGGAACACTTTTCGTGGAACGTGCCCATTCATAACGCGGAACGGCAGGAGCGGCTGTGGGTCTCGGGGCGACCGGAATAAGAGCAGGTCACGAAGCCCCCCGTCCTACTGTCAAGAGAGTGAAGCAAGTGCCGGATTAAGCTAGTGCGGGGTCTGTAGCATATGTTATAAAGGGGCCCTAAATAAAAATATATATATTAAAACACACATTTTAAACTTGCATAGTAAAGTAATTGTATGTTTTCATTTGCTGTACAGCCAGATAATGCGACAAATCGCAAACCTTAAACACCCAGTCGTTCCTAAAAGTTGAAGGCAGTATAGTACTATAGTAATAGAGCAAGTGCAGAATCACTGAACCGGAATTGATAGCTTGAAATCATGTATTGCGGATGCCTTGAAAGTGCGGGGCCCGTAGCACATGCTACTTTTGCTACTGGGATAATCCGGCACTAGGTGAAGGAACTCTGGAAATCCTCTTGCACAGCCTGGCGGTCCCACCACCTGGACATCTGTGAAACTCCTGGACATGTGTGAATAATAACTTTATACCTCATTCTTCCAGTATTAATAAATATTCTTATTCTGACCTGGTCCACATCCTCTTCAGCCTCTCATTGCCTTCTGCTCCACATGGCGCGAATATGTCCTTAGACTCAAACACCGAGGATTCTTCCCTCGATAAAAGACCCCGTGTGGTCTTTCATCGACGTGGCCGCTTGAGTCTTCGCTGGAAGCGTTCTCTTCCTCGCGACCAGTTGCACAATATGGGCCGTACCATTTCCACCCCCATTCATGAGGGGTGTTTCATGGGTTAAACCATTATCACGTGAGACGCTTAAATTCACGTAATATTTGCAGCAATAACTCTCATAATGCATATCCCATTTAGCCAACGAGACGCATCCTATTCCTATACCACGATGTTTCTGCAGAGAGGATAACGATGGTGCAGCGGTTATCGCATTGCGCTGCGAACCCGTCTAACTCCGGATCGAATCTCGCTCACGGCCAACGTCGGTGACGAACGAATATCTGAACCGGTCCTGGGCTTCCACTGGATCGATTCAACCTCAAATGAGGACCGTACCCGATGTGCTGTGTACACCTCACCACTAGAGAGACAAGGGCAGCCGGGCGTGGTGCTGGACCACCTATCCACCCCCTCGTGTGCCGTTGTTTGTTGTAGTACAGAGTTAGACTGATGGCCTTAATCTAAGTTGTCTTGTGGTTGTTGTTGTTGTTGTTTGACTTGCATCCCACTGGGAATTTTGCACACAGTGTTGGTGTACGGTGCTTTTTCTGCCATATTTTCCTGTCTTTTCTTGGATTTTCTGTTTGCACATAGTCACTATAAGATGTTTTCTTGTTTATGTTTTTGTTTTTTGTTTGTTGCGGTTGCACCCGATTAAAGAGCCGAATGGCTCACAGGGCTATACCTAATAAATGAACTTGAACTTGAGACTGCCTTCATAGGTGCTCGCTCAGAGCACAGCACTTGCCCCAACAGTCTGTTGAGGCTATACGGAGGATCTTTGTCTGTGTGTGTGTTTCATATCCCACGCGGGGTAGCTGTCCAGGCAGGGCTCTCGTCAGCTGCAGGGCGAGGAGGAGGAGGAAGATGCTGCTGGGATTATTTGTTGTTCTGCTGCCCTTCCCCTCCACTGTGCCCTCCCTGAACTCTTCAAAATGTCACGCGGTTCCCTGAGCGGTCCACTCTGTTGTGGAAGGACGGAGTCGCTCTTCATTTGCGTTTTTGGCCGCAGATCCACGCTCGCCGCCCTCTGCCGACCGCGCCACTCCCGGAACGGTGCGGGGGTGGACGTTGTCTCCTCCGCATCACGGCCAGGGCGGTGATGGTGGTGGTGCGAAGTGGAAAACATCTGAATCGTTCCTGGGCCTCCCCTAGGTCGAGTCGGCCTCAAATGAGTACCTGGTGCGATGTGTAAAATATCGTCGCTTGGGAGACAAAGGCGGCCGGGCGTTGTGCTGGCCCACCCACCCCTTCGTGTGCCGCGCCGGGCTTCATAGGTCCTGCTCCCGAACGGCGCTTGCCCCAACAGTCTGGGTAAGACGGCTATACGGGGGAATCTTTGTCTTTGGTGGAGATAATGTTTGCCGCGCTGCTGCTGCACGTGGTTGCCTGTACTCATCCAGCACTCAGTAGGCACACGAACGCTGTGAAGCTCCCTTCTACCCGTGGGTGCTGGACGTCGAGGAAGAGCCGTTTAGACCCTGGGCTCTGCCACGAGAAGGCGGTTACAGCAAAGTGTGTGGACTAATCTCTTTATTCCATCTGGATGGGATAGAGTGTTGCCCCCTCGCACGCGTGCGTTTTCTCTCCGGGTGCACTGGTGTAGAAGCTCTCGTCACTAATTGAAAACCTCAGTGCGCATCTGCGTGTTGAGGATTAGGCAGCGTTGCACGCTGCTGGATAAACACCGAATATTATTATCGCCAGATTTCAACCGCTCATATGCAGTGGACGAAAACAATTGTTGGTAGGAGCTGAACATCTTGTTTTCAACGTATTTATATATTTATATCTATAGACAGGGTGGCCCACAGGGCAGGACTCTCTGTGCCTCTCTCGCCATGCGCACAGACTCGCTCTCTCACTCCTTCTCCCTTCTCGCTTCCCTTCACTGGAACAAACTCCTCCTGCAACACACACCGAGCAATCATCTTCACCGTAAGTTGCCCCCGGCCCCCAGATTCGAACTGGTCTACTCCAACCCCTATCGTTACCCCTATCACTACTCCAACCCCTATCTCTACTCCTATGACAACCCCAACCCCTATCACTACCCCTACCTATATCACTACCCGAACCCCTATTACTACCCCAATCCCTATCACTACCCCTATTACTATGCCAACCGCTACCACATCACTACCCCTATAACTATCCCTACCCCTATCACTGCGACAATCCCTATCACTACCCCAGCCTCTACCCATATCAGAACCCCTATCACTACCCCAACCCCTATCACTACCCCAACCCCTATCACTACCCCAACACCTATCACTACCCCAACACCTATCACTACCATAAACTCCTATCACTACCCCAACACCTATCACTACCCCAACCCCTATCACTACCCCAACACCTATCACTACCCCAACCCCTATCACTACCTCAACACCTATCACTACCCCAACACCTATCACTACCCCAACACCTATCACTACCCCAACACCTATCACTACCCCAACCCCTATCACTACCCCAACACCTATCACTACCATAAACTCCTATCACTACCCCAACACCTATCACGACCCCAATCCCTATCACTACCCCAACACCTATCACTACCCCAACCCCTATCACTACCCCAACACCTATCACTACCATAAACCCCTATCACTACCCCAACACCTATCACTATCCCAACCCCTATCACTACCCCAACACCTATCACTACCCCAACCCCTATTACTACCCCAACCCCTATCACTACCCCAATCCCTATCACAACACCTATCACTACCCCAACACCTATCACTACCCCAACACCTATCACTACCCCAACCCCTATCACAATGCCAACTCCTATGACTACCCCAAACCCAACCCCTCCTTAACCACTCCCACCTGCCCTCCTAACCGTCACCATAACTACACCACCCCTTTTAATAACTCTCTTTATTTTAACCATTATCATCTAAATGTACAATTATATAATTGTTGTAAAGCGCGCGCCGTGGACTAAGGCGCTATATAAAAGTATATGTTATGAATAACATTTATTTTAATAGATTACAATGGGTTATTACATTTATTTTAACAAATGTTAATTAACACGAATGCCCGATGCATGAATTCACTTATGATATTAATTTGAGAACTTTTATTTAAATATTACAGCTGCCTACTTGAGCATACATAAAAAAACAATAATTTAACTCGTTCATCTTCAGTAAAACGTATTTCCATTTGTAAACGTCATCTGAAAGGGAACAAGAAAAACAGATATTAATAATTTCGATTTAAAGCTTTCGTGACTGCAGGGATTCATCTTCTTGGTTCTTTCGGTAAAGTCATGTAGAAGGGAAATAATAAAATAAAACATAAGCAGCCCTCCTCAGGTGAAGAAACAGAGCTGTCTGTTTCTTCACCTGAGGACGGCTGCTTGTGTTGTGGCCGAAACGTCGTGAGAATTTTTATTT
Source organism: Lampetra planeri (assembly GCF_965212315.1). Classification (NCBI taxonomy): domain Eukaryota; kingdom Metazoa; phylum Chordata; class Hyperoartia; order Petromyzontiformes; family Petromyzontidae; genus Lampetra; species Lampetra planeri. The sequence goes on from NC_136156.1 coordinate 5,276,039, forward strand.
TATTATGTTTTATTTTCATCATTGTATTATTTCCCTTCTACGCGACTTTACCGAAAGAACCGAGAAGGAGATATTAATAATGATGCTAGATAAAATATTGACTCAAAGAATCAACATTTAAAATGTTTTAATGCCAGTGTTAAAATCAATGTAATTGCCCGACGTGTCCTGAATACATTTTGGGCAACCCCGTACATACATGATAAATGTATGTTTAATGACGATTTGACACTTCTCTTGAGATGGCACTTTATTGAAGACACGTTCACTTGGCATCAGACGGAGACCCCCACTGCAACAGGCCAGAGTCTCCAGCTCGTCTCCCCCTTATATACCGCTGGCCGACGGTGTGCCAAAGCTCCTCTAGCCACGTGGCTGATGGCGCGGATCCCCTCCGGCCACCCAACGTAGCCCAGCTTCTTCACTCCAGCAACTGACCCGGAGCCCTTCCGGGCTCCCACCTATATCCCCTTTAAAAACGTGATCCTGACTCCTCCCCTTCCGGATCGTCAGATCCGGCCTTCCCATAGCGCCCTGCTGGCTCCACCCCCATTCACCTCGCTTCCGATTGGACCCGAGGTGAACGGCGGCCCCTCCCATACGCCCCCCATACTGGGCTCCGCCCCCCAATACCCGGGGCCGTATGATTGGGCCAGAGCAGAGCAGCGAACCCCGTTTACGCTCGCATTACAATACCAACACGAGGCCACGCCCCCCCTTCCCGAACCTTCTCGCTGACTCTGGAAGATCGCACCACCGGCAGACTCCATCGTTCTCTTCCCTCACCTGACCACGCTCCCTTCTCGATCATTTTCTTTTTACACGCTTTCATTTAACTCACTCTGTTGTTGTTGTTGTATCCTCAAATCTTGTAACTCAATTTTAACCCACTTCCCAATGTGGTATCGACTGCAAACTTGGTATACTTATGTCATACTGATGGCAATACTATATTCTACAATGAAAAATATTTTTTTAACATTATTTTTTATATGTTATGTTTCGGCTTGGCTCTAATTGTCCACGGTAAACTGACGTTGGCTTGTACTTGGCCACGGTCCCTTACGTTATGGCAAGCTTCGGGGCTACTTCCTGGAGTCGTGGAGTTCTTCCATTACTAGTACATTTCATGAAAGCGTGTTTTTAAAAAAGTTTTTTTAAATATGACTTTTTATTATTCACTTACGTGTCACTCTCTTGGCAGGGCACGTGATGGATTGGCACGCCCTAAGGGCACAGGTTCCCAGTTACGAACATGATTGATGATGCTGATAATGAACGTGAAAATGTATGATGATGATGTTCTTGATTTATGATTGTTAGGTGTTATGATTCCACGTGTTTACTCGGGAAAGCCTCAGTGAGTCTCAAGACTAATTTTTCAGAAGGGTCCTGCCAGGCTTTCGCAGATGGGGGGCGATGTCGCTGCTGCTGCTGCTCTACAAACCCGGCGACCCTTAGTGCGATTCCCGTTCACGGCCACCAACACCAGTGACAATTATCTAAACCGGTCCTGAGCCTCCACTAGGTCAACTCAGCCTTAACTGAGTGGCTGGTGCGGTGTGTAAAACATCGCCACTGGGGAGACAAAGGCGTCCAGGCATGGTGCTGGCGACCCACCCCCTCGTGTACCGTTCCGACCTTCATAGGTGCTCGCTTGCAGCACTTGTACCAACAGTCTGTTAAGACTATATGGGGAATCCGGAGGAAACCCATGCAAAATAGGCGAGAGCATACGAACTCCATGAAGGAAGGCGCCCGAATCGGAAATCAAACTCAAGGCACAAGCAGTGTTACCACTGCAAGACCACCAATTAGCACAATGATTGATGCTGCCCATGACATTGTTAACAAGCGCGTTAATCGATTCTGCTAAATGACAATCAGCATGATTGTTGACATTGATGTATGATCATTAGCACGTTGCTTGCTATGAATGTATGTACGTCGAACTTCTTTTGCACCGTATGTAGCCAACCGTGCTAATCGGAGGTGCGAATGCTTGATGATGATGATGATGAACATGTACATGATTATGATGATGCATGTTCGTTGAACCTATTTCGCACCGTATGTTGCCATCCGTGCTCATCATGATGATGATGCTGCTGCTGCTGACATTGATCGTGATTGATTGATGATGTTGGTTGGCTGATGAACCCTCGCTAGGAAACACAACCGTGCACCGTCATTCATTCACCTTCGTGCGTGGGAGATCAGACCGGGATCCAGTGTTGCACGCACGGTGCTTTTGCCTTTCCCGTTCCGGTTTCTCTTCGCTCCAGGAGCTGTACGGGTACTTTGTATATATTTTTGGGCTTTTCGTGACCCAGGTCACACAGTTGCCCATGAGACTCCTAATCATGCGCGGCCTCTCCAAAATTTCACCTGCCCCCCGGTTAAAACAAAATGACATGTGAAAACTTGGGAGCGAGGAAGATAATATTCTTCACACACGACAAAAAAAAGCTTCTCATCCAAGGCTGGTGCTTAAGATGTCACGGTTGCTCAGGTTTTGCAGAGTCACTCGCACCAACGCCCAATTAGGGCTTCAAGGTTTGACCTGCAATTCGCCAAGTCTCAAAGTGAGAGGTGAATGGAGCGGGCTCGACTCTGCTTAACCACTTGAACACATGACCGTATCGTTTAACAAATGTGATGACAGCGTGTCTCCCTGCCCAATTGAGCGTGGGGAGATTGCCCTTCATATGTGGTCCAGAGAGGCCATTGTCATCATCACTAACGTAAGTATGTTGGAATTCTTTCGCACCGTACGTAGCCAATCATCAGCCATGATCTCTCCACTGCTGGATAAAGACTTCCGCGAACCGTCGCCGTCTGTCAGGGCTTCTGCTGCGATGCAACCGACAATCCCACCAAGGCACCTCGCACTCCGAGGGTCCGAGACTCGCCGCTCCGTCTCCGCGGACTTCTCCTGGACATCGAAAACCTACTGCAGGGACCTGTAGCCCTCTGTGATGCACGCGCTGCCCAGTTACACAAGAGATTAGCATGAAGCAAACAACAACTACTATGACGTCACGTGATCACCACGCTGTCAAATTGCTTCCAGCGAATTTAACAATGCCCAACTCAATGGGTTACTAACATATATCTGTATCAAATATATATGTGTGTGTGTGTGTACTGTGTAGAAGTAAAAAAGAGGTTGGACATAAAAGAAGACCTGATGCAGGCAGTGGTGAGAAGGAAATTGGCACTATTTGGATACAAATATAGGATGGACAACCATAGGAAAGACCCAACAGAGAATGGCTTGACAACGACATGAGAGATTGGTACGAGAAAGATGTTGCCACGGCTTGAGCATATTGACACAAGACAGAGGAAAGTGGAAGGTAGAATGGTCTGGAGAGGTAGAATGGTTTGGATAGGTAGGATGGTCTGGAGATGTAGAATGTCTGGAGATGTAGAATGGTCTGGAGAGGTAGAATGGTCTGGAGATGTAGAAGGGTCTGGAGATGTAGAATGGTCTGGAGAGGTAGAATGGTCTGGAAATGTAGAATAGTCTGGAGATGTAGAATGGTCTAGAGATGTAGAATAGTCTGGAGATGTAGAATGGTCTGGAGATGTAGAATGGTCTGGAGATGTAGAATGGTCTGGAGAGGTAGAATGGTCTCGAGAGGTAGAATGGTCTGGAGATGTAGAATGGTCTGGAGATGTAGAATGGTCTGGAGATGTAGAATGGTCTGGAGATGTAGAATGGTCTGGAGAGGTAGAATGGTCTGGAGAGGTAGAATGGTCTGGAGAGGTAGAATGGTCTGGAGATGTAGAATGGTCTGGAGATGTAGAATGGTCTGTAGAGGTAGAATGGTCTGGAGAGGTAAAATGGTCTGGAGATGTAAAATAGTCTGTAGATGTAGAATGGTCTGGAGATGTAGAATGGTCTGGATATGTAGAAAGGTCTGGAGATGTAGAATGGTCTGGATAGGTAGAATGGTCTGGAGATGTAGAATGGTCTGGAGATTTAGAATGGTCTGGAGATGTAGAATGGTCTAGAGATGTAGAATGGTCTGGAGATGTAGAATGGTCTGGAGATATAGAATGATCTGGAGAGGTAGAATGGTCTGGAGAGGTAGAATGGTCTGGAGAGGTAGGATGGTCTGGAGATGTAGAAAGGTCTGGAGATGTAGAATGGTCTAGAGATGTAGAATGCTCTGGAGATGTAGAATAGTCTGGAGATGTAGAATGGTCTGGAGATGTACAATGGTCTGGAGATGTAGAATGGTCTGGAGATGTAGAATGGTCTGGATATGTAGAATGTTTCCTGAGATGAAGAATGGTCTGGAGATGTAGAATGGTCAGGAGATGTAGAATGGTCTGGAGGGATAGAATGGTCTTGAGATGTAGAATGGTCTGGAGAGGTAGAATGCATGTCCTCTCAAAATATGTCTTTTCCCGATTTGCAAGTCTAATCACGGATGCATATGAAACCAAGGTATCGATGTTTCTCATCTATCAATGTGCTTAATCCATCCCTAATCACAGTGCACAGCTGAAATTTCCGAGAGCAGAATCAATTCGCAGACAGACAGCCGGTCGTATTCCTTTAAAGAGAGGTATCATTATCCCAGCATTCATTCTTTTTCATCAGAGCCCCCATGGTACATATAAGTGCTGACTGCAAATATCATCCACTCTATATGGCCTCTACGTGTGTGATACGAAGAAAGGCCATTTGCCGAAACGTTGCCTATTATATATATTAAGGCCACACACGCGGTGTTATTGACGAATGTGCTGATTTTGTTGTTGTGTTCTGTTTTGAACAATAAAGAACAGCGCGCTCTCGAGACGGGCTTGGCAGCGCCTTGGCCTCGAGACTTATCACTGCGCCGCGTGTTATGTAACACAAACGCTGCCAGCATGGAATTAGATTTTCTAAAATAAATTTCAGCATATGGCAATTAATCCCAGAGCCATAGCCGGAATCATAATTTTCATTCCTTATGGCCGAACACGCACAGACGCACGCGCGCACCGGCATACGCAATGGTGCACACGGCAGCGAGCAGCAACGGCACCGGCCGATCGTCACGAATTAGATATGACCGTCGCCATGGCACTTTGTGCCAGGCTAGGTGCGATTTTAAGGTTCACGTGAAGCGCGGAAGGAAGGACCGCCGGGAAAGGATGCCACGGGAGAGGCCAATGACTGAGCTGACTTTGGCAGGTGGCACCACCTGCGCTCACCACAATTTCAACCCGCGCTGCCTGCACTGCAGCACCGCGGGGGCAGCATCGGCAGCGAGGGTTGGTGATCACGCACGCAAAAAGGCATCGAGGAGGAGCCCGTACCCTGGCTCGCCAGGAGAATGCGGTGGAGCAAACTGCGGACTCCACCTGTTCCATCTGTACGGGATATACTGTTGCTCCCTCGCACGTTTTTTTTTCTTTTTTTATTTCTGGGTGCCCAGTTTCCTCCCAAGCGTACACACTCAATAATTAGCTGAAAATATATTAATAACGCAAAACATGTAAGAAACGTTTTTATTTTCGTTTTACCAGGTAAGGCCCACTAAGCTATATAGGTATTTTTCAAAAGGGGCCTGGCTACCGATGACAGCTGAACGAAGTGGCTTAGCATGTGAAAATATATAGCAGCCAAATACTCGAAGGGTAAGTTTCTAAATGTGGAGGGAAACCCCGGAGAAAAGTCCACACGACCATGGGAAGAGCACGCAAGCTCCAAATATACAGGGGTCATGGATCGAACCCACGAAGGAACCTGGCTACCGATGACAGGGGTCGTGGATCGAACCCACGACCTCCTGCATGCCAGGCAAGGGAGATAAAATCTCGCTCCCGCGGCGTCCCATTTAAAAGCAGACGAAGTTGCAGTTCTATGGCAGGCATATACTTGCGTTAAGTAACCCAAAAAAATAGGTCAATATTTTTATCGTGATATTTTTCTGCATGTGCAGTCGCTGGTGACGAGGCTGATCGCATCAACTCGCTACAGTTGAGAACACCTCATTAACATTTGGTACAAAAGCGTCGCGAATTACATCTTGGGTTTCTTGTTGTTGTTGTTTTAATTTCCCCTTGTAAGACCACGATGTTCTTAACGAATGTGGTGTTGTTGTGTTAGTTTCATCACTGCCAACGCAGCTAAAGCAGCAGCAGATAATGTTCCATGCAAATCACAGAGCCAACTTTTCCTTGCACTGTCAACTTCGTCGCTGACACGGCCATTATGAACCCACTGAGTAATCCAGCCTCCGCAAAAAAATAAGCATTTGTTGTTTGTAAAATTGAAAAAAAAAACAGAATGTAAGGGAGACATTGTCGTTGCGTTCACAAAGTAAAATTCCTAATTAGTGCGTAAGGGACAATGGGTTGTAATTGTGGTTCACAAAGCCCAGCGCCATGCCACGCCAATTAAAACTCGGTGCTTAAATTACAGCAAACGCAATTATCAGGCGATGCCTGCATCTGAATTCTTTAATTCCACCCACAAGTAATGAGCGATTTGGAAGCTGCGCCTCGAAATCGGCAACTGTGCTTGTTCATAATCATCTTATCACCGCCGGCATACAGAACCAAATGTGCGCGTGCTTGTGTGTTGATGTTTACGCGCCGCATCCAGATATACAAGATGTACACGTTTTTAAGGCTGAGTCGATCTAGAGGAGGCCCAAGGCCTGGTTCACATATTCGCCATCGATGTTGGCCTCGATCGGGAGGCGAACTCGGGTCGCCGGGTTCGTAGCGCGGTGCGCTCACCGTTACGTTTCAGCTCACCCCAAAGACAAATACTCCCCTTATAGCTTTGCCATAGTCTTAGGGCAAGTGCTGTCAGCGAGCACGTATGAAGGGCGCACGGTACACGAAATGGGTGGCCAGCACCTCCGCTCGACCGCCTTTGTCTTCCCAGGTACTCATTTGAGGCTGAGTCGACCTACGGGGAGGCCCAGGACCGGTTCAGATAATCGTCGCCGGTGTTGCCCCAACAGTCGGTTAAAGGCACAAGCTTTCAACTGCAGACGCACGGGGGTGCAGTGGTCGAGTGGCCACCAGCACGGGCAGTGAGACAGAGGTGTTGCTGAACCGATACGATAAAAGGTCGCACTCATTATCACGCAAACGAGCCACCAATACCTCGCTGATCTTGTAAATGAGCATCGACCATCACGCGAACACCGGTCATCCTCGCAGTGGCTTCTGGTTGGCCAACGAACGAAGACTCTGGTCACCGCATCGCGTGGCGCTTTCGGATGCGCTTCTGCGGCCGTCTGGAACGTTCTTCCTTCCGATATTAGGAAGCCACTGGAGCTATGCACTTGAAACTCATCGAGGTTGAAAACGAATTTCTTTAAAAATGCTGTTTGTGTTCGGGTTGTTGTCCATCCCCCCCCCCCCCCCGCGCCTCCGATTAGCACGGTTGGCTACGTACGGTGCGAAAGAAGTTCAACGTACGACGGTGGTCCGTGCGTGCGTGGCTCTGCACCCCCTCCACCCCCTCCCCAGAAACTCAGCCTAAACTTCCACGGTGGTGCCGAGATGATCTGTCGCCTTTCACCAGGCTAGGGCTGCCCGAGGAGCTATTACGCTTACGAGTGTCTCGCGCGCGCGCCTCTCTGTGCGTGTGTGTGTGTGGCCACGAGCGCGTGGTGGAGCGGTAGTGTAGTGGCTAGCGCGCTGCGCTACGAACCCGGCGACCCGAGTTCGGTTCCCGCTCGCGGCGACCAACACCGGCGACGAATATCTGAACCCGGTCATGGACCTCCCCGAGGTCGACTCAGCCTCAAATTAGCACACTGGTGCGGTGTGTTAAAAGCATACGCCACTGGGGAGACAAAGGCGGCCGGGCGTGGTGCTCGCCACCCACCCCCTCGTGTGCCGCACCGCCTTTCATAGGTGCTCACTAACAGCACTTGCCCCAACAGCCTGTTAAGGCTATACGGGGGGATCTTTGTCTTTGTGTGTGGCCATCAGCGTAACGGATCGCGCCTCTGAAAAACTCCCTTCTCGCCCGTAATCTCCGCTGTTTCATTACGCCCCCTTCACCCATCACTGAGTCTCCACGGCTGGCTTTCAAGGGAGCGGCCCCCTCCCCCCATCCCCTCGCTAGCTTCCCACACGATGACTGCTGTTGTATAATCCCGAAGGAGTAATTTACCGGAAGTTTTTTTTCTTCTTTGAAATTTGGACCACGATGGCCAGGCACACAATTGCCTTCCGGGGAAATCTACCCTCACTGAGTTTCATGACTCTCTCTTTCCGCAGGGTCCTGCCAAGTGTTTTTATTTCTTTGTTTATTTGCCTGCGTTGGTAGGAGGGGGAGGGTGATGATTGCTGTGTGTGTAACCCTAATTGGGTAAATTTACGGGTACATTTGCTTTTTTTTTTGCGAAATCATCACCGGCAAACAATGGTGGCCTACTCTGGCTACGTCACGTCACGTGATAATTTAACGTCGACTGCGAAGCTCGTCACGTGCTATTTTAGAACGGATACCACACCACAGTATTAATCAGGGCCGCCGACTGAATTCGAACCGTGCACCTCTGAAACACGCGGCGAATGCCCTACCGCTGAGCCATGTCACCACTCTCTATATATATACACACAGTATATGGTGATCAACATATATGATGTTGAGATCTCAGATCGTCTGTGTGCCTGGTGGCTGAACGGTAAAGCGAATGTTGCGAGTTCAAATCCTGGCTGATGGTTAACTCCGCCCATCATCTTTCTCGGGGTCGATAAAGAGATTACCACTTCGTGTCAATAGTGGTCGTCTCATGGATATCCTCATCCCCGTCATACGAATGTGTAATTCCCACCTCTTAGTTCAGGGCTATAAACGGGGAAATGCTAATTCTAGCAACTTGCGTGCTTGTGTATGTATGTGTGTGTTCAGTTATCTCAATCAGTCGACCCGTGGCACCTGGGTCTGCCCCGTTACCTCCTGCCAGCGGGCGTTCGATACTTCACGTGGCTTCAACGTGCACCTAGCCTGGCACAAGCGCCGTGGTGACGTCACCGCCAATTAGTGGCGAATGGCGGTTGTTGTTATTGTTGTGTGTGCAAGCTCAGGGGTCAACACCAGTGACGATTATCTGACCCACTTCTGGGCCTCCCCTAGGTCGACTCAGCCTCACACGAGTACCTGGTGCAGTGCGTAAACATGTCCACGATGGAGACATCACTTGCCCCCTTCGGCTACACGGAGGACCTTTGCCTTTGTGCGAGCAATCACCGACGCATGGTGTAGTCATGGCCACCCGCACGAGGGGTGAGACACAGGTAGCCGTGCGTGCATTCGTGGCGTGCTGGCCACTCAGCATAATGCGTTGCACGTGATCCTCACACGCAGAATTGCACTGCGCCATGTCGGACTCAAGTAACAGGAGCAGGGCGGGTGGGAGGGGGGGGTTAGTTCACCCCCGCCCCCCTCTAACCCCCTCCCCCCCCTCTAACACCCCCCCCCCCACGCCAACTATCCCCGTGTATTCTAGATTTGAAGCTTTCGTGACTGCAAGGATTCATAGTCGTCGGTTCTTTCGGTAAAGTCACGTCGGTATGAAATGAAATAAATCACGACGCTTCGGGCGCAACACAAGCGTCCGTGACTTTGAAAACAGAAGCTGCTTAGGCATGTGCACAACACAACAACAACACACACACACTATACTATACTCTTTGGTTCTTTCGGTAAAGTCACGTGGGTAGAAAATACAATAAATAAAATCACGACGTTTCGGGCGCAACACAAGCGTCCGGCATCTCCAGCTTCTTCAGCTTCCCACTCCCAGCCCCGCTCACTTCAGCACTCCCCTCCCTCACCCCCTACCCCCCTCTCTATCTCTCCCCCCTTGCTCCTCTCCCCTCTTGCCTATATAGCCTCCTGTTACAGCAGCCTTTTTGCCCACTTCAGCAATTGTTCCTTGCTGTGGTTGTCCCACCTGATGACGGGAGAGAACATTTCTTAAAAAAGTATATTTAATTGAGTAGAACGTGTTGTCTATATTTATTTAAAGTTGCGCATTTTGATGTGACGTCACATTTCTCAACCCCCCCCCCCGTCACACATCGTCACAAATGTCTGACCCCCCCTAGGTGGTTGACGTCATTTATGGACGGCCCCATAGCTCTTTTTTCCGAAGCGACCTGGCTATAACAAACATTAGCTCAACCAAGTGGCTTGTCGCGTGGAAATGTAACGCAGCCAAACGCTCTGAACGCACGTGCTCAAATCGCGGTGGTGTGAGCGTGGTTGGGCGGAGCGCCGCTAAGCCACACGCAGAAACACCGCGCACTAGGAACAGGAGCCGTCTCTCAATAGTGCCGGTACACTACGCAGTGCCGGTACACTACGCTATACACTACGCGGTACACTACACGGTACACTACGCTATACACTACGCGGTACACTACGCGGTACACTACACGGTACACTACACGGTGCACTACGTGGTACACTACACGGTACACTACGCGGTACACTACGCGAGAGTGGAGCGGTGACGGTACATTACGCGGTACACTACGCGGTACACTACACGGTACACTACACAGTACACTACACGGTGCACTACGCGGTACACTACGCGGTACACTACACGATACACTACGCGGTACACTACGCGGTACACTACACGGTACACTACGCGGTACACTACACGTTACACTACACGGTACACTACACGGTACACTACGCGGTACACTACACGGTACATTACGCGGTACACTACGCGGTACACTACACGTTACACTACACGGTACACTACACGGTACACTACGCGGTACACTACACGGTACACTACGCGGTACACTACGCAGGAGTGGAGCGGTGCCGGTACACTACGCGGTACACTACGCGGGAGTGGAGCGGTGACGGTACACTCCGCTACACACGGACGCGATCCTTTGCGGAGTGGTGGGCGCCTTGATGCAATACATACTCTGAATGGTGATTTCGTCACGCGTCCCATATTAGTTTCGCTGTTGTTGTCCTGCGGCGCACCGCGAGGGGCTGAACTTCAGTCGAGATTGAAAACCCTCGGTTCGACCCCCCGACTCACGCCTCCCCGCGGTCAAATGCGCAATTCCCGTGCTGTGAATTAACATAATTCACTTAAAGTTTACCCTGGGAAGCGTCATTGCATCCTGAAAACTAGCCCCCAAGCAGCACTTTCATAACAATAATCATTATAATTGACTTTAATTATCCGTTAAAGCAGCGGGTCTCAGGCTGTAAGTCGCGCTGCTCAAGTCTGTCGGGAGGGAGGCAGGGCAGCGCCAGGCTGCGGCATGGATACTGTGCAGGAAAATAACGCCGCTGTTGCCGTGACAAAAAAAAAACCACAGGTACATGACATGCCACAACTGGCTTACTAACACAAAACTGGCTGATACACAACATGACACAAATGACTTACTGACACAAAACTGGCTGATACACATGATACAAATGGCTGACTGACACAAAACTGGCTGATACAAATGACACAAATGGTTTACTAACACAAAACTGGCTGATACACATGACACAAATGGCTTACTAACACAACACTGACTGATACACATGACACAAATGGTTTACTAACACAAAACTGGCTGATACACATGACACAAATGGTTTACTAACACAAAACTGACTGATACACATGGCACAAATGGTTTACTGACACAAAACTGACTGATACACATGACACAAATGGTTTACTAACACAAAACTGACTGATACACATGACACAAATGGCTTACTAACACAAAACTGACTGATACACATGACACAAATGGCTTACTGACACAAAACTGACTGATACACATGGCACAAATGGCTTACTAACACAAAACTGACTGACACACATGACACAAATGGCTTACTGACACAAAACTGACTGATACACATGACACAAATGGCTTACTAACACAAAACTGACTGATACACATGACACAAATGGCTTACTGACACAAAACTGACTGATACACATGGCACAAATGGCTTACTAACACAAAACTGACTGACACACATGACACAAATGGCTTACTGACACAAAACTGACTGACACACATGACACAAATGGCTTACTAACACAAAACTGACTGATACACATGACACAAATGGCTTACTGACACAAAACTGACTGATACACATGACACAAATGGCTTACTAACACAACACTGACTGATACACATGACACAAATGGCTTACTGACACAAAACTGACTGATACACATGGCACAAATGGCTTACTAACACAACACTGACTGATACACATGACACAAATGGCTTACTAACACAACACTGACTGATACACATGACACAAATGGCTTACTGACACAAAACTGACTGATACACATGGCACAAATGGCTTACTGACACAAAACTGACTGATACACATGACACAAATGGCTTACTAACACAAAACTGACTGATACACATGACACAAATGGCTTACTGACACAAAACTGACTGATACACATGGCACAAATGGCTTACTAACACAACACTGACTGATACACATGACACAAATGGCTTACTGACACAAAACTGACTGATACACATGGCACAAATGGCTTACTAACACAAAACTGACGGGTACACGACATGCCACAAATGGCTTACTAACACAAAACTTACGGATACAAAAACACGTGCAAAAAAAAAGAATCGGTGTTTACTCGTTCTGGAAATAAAACAGGAGGTGTTAAGATGTTCAAACACCCAGTAAGATACCTTTTGCAAGGAATCCAATCAGCATTAACCACATCCGGAACTTGTGGTGAACATGCAAACGAAAAAAAAAGATTATCCTCGTGTATTTTTTTTGAGCGAGGAAACGCAGCCAGGGTTGAGGGGGTGGTTGAGGATGAGACGAAGCAATTAACAGCGACTGCCAAAGTGCTGATGTGCGATACTATCAGCAGAGATTCATGGTCTCTTGATTCGCTAAGATTAGAGCAGGATTGACGGAACATTCATCCCAATTAAATCTGCCTAATTATCATCTTATTTGCATCTCATTAGCCGCGTGCGAGGGTTCGCGTTGCGGTGATTCTTCACTAATCTTCACGCTTTTTTATTACTTACAATAACCTAATTAGTTTTTGTTAAAATTTAATTGGCAATTATTGTTTTTTTGTTGTTGCTAAAATGTTTTTTTTTCCCCCATCTTGAATGTCCGTGTGTGTGTGAAGCGGTCGTGTGGCGGTTTAGCGCTCTGCGTTAGGAACCCGGCCAACCGGGTTTGACTCTTGCACGTAGCTAACACCGGTGACGATTATCTGAACCGGTCCTGGGCTTCCCCTAGGTCAACTCAGCCTCATATGAGTATCTGGTGCGGTGTGTAAACATCGCCACTCGGGAGACAAAGGCGGCCGGGCGTGGTCCTGGCCACCCACCCCTTCGTGTGCCGTGCCGGCCTTCATAGGTGCTACTCGCTAACAGCACTTGCCCCAACAGTCTGTTACGGCTACACGGGGGATTTTTGTCTTGTTGTGATGGCGGTGGTGGTGATTGTGGTGATGGTGCTTGTGGTGGTGATGATTGTGGTGGTGGTGATTGTGATAGTCATTGTGGTGGCGCTTGTGGTGGTGATTGTGGTGGTGATTGTGGTGATGGTGATTGTGGTGGTGGTGATTGTGGTAGTCATTGTGGTGGTGGTGATTGTGGTGGTGATTGTGGTGGTGATTGTGGTGGTGATTGTGGTGGTGATTGTGGTGGTGATTGTGGTGGTGATTGTGGTGATGGTGATTGTGGTGGTGGTGATTGTGGTGATTGTGGTAGTCATTGTGGTGGTGATTGTGGTGGTGGTGATTGGTGATTGTGGTGGTGATTGTGGTGGTGGTGATTGGTGAGTGTGGTGGTGGTGATTGTGATAGTCATTGTGGTAGTGATGATTGTGGTGGTGGTGATTGTGGTGGTGGTGAGTGTGGCGATGAAGGTGCTGCTGCTGCTGTTGCTGCAGCAGGGAATGTCGTGCCGAATGAATGATTCGCCATATGCGAGCCGGGGACAGTTTCCGCCATGATTGATCGCAATCTCCACTTAATTGCAAATGACAATCCGTGCCGTGAGGCTATTTTTGTTCAACTCGGCACCACTGCACCAAGGAACAAAAAAAACCTCCGTAGCTTTAAAAAAAAACATTTGCTGCCATTAAAAAAATGACAAATTGATGAGGTTGGTTTGACTTTTAAATTACATTGTACGTTGCTTTATACTGACTTCAATTTGTTATTGCAAAAGAGGTGGTATACGTGTGTGGTGTGTGTGTGTGTTGGTGTGTTGGTGTGTGTAGTGTGTATGTGTGGTGTGTGTGTTGGTGTTGTGTGGTGTATGTGATGTATGTGTGGTGCGTGTGTGGTGTGTGTGGTGTGTGTAGTGTGTGTGGTGTGTGTGGTGTGTGTGTGGTGTATGTGGTGTATGTGTGATGTGTGTGTGTGTGGTGTGTGTGGTGTGTGTGTGGTGTGTGTGGTGTGTGTGTGTGGTGTGTGTATTGGTGTGTGTAGTGTGTATGTGTGGTGTGTGTGTTGGTGTGTGTGTGGTGTATGTGATGTATGTGTGGTGCGTGTGTGGTGTGTGTGGTGTGTGTAGTGTGTGTGGTGTGTGTGGTGTGTGTGTGGTGTATGTGGTGTATGTGTGATGTGTGTGTGTGTGGTGTGTGTGGTGTGTGTGTGGTGTGTGTGGTGTGTGTGTGGTGTGTGTGTGTGGTGTGTGGTGTGAGGGGTGCGTGTGTGTGGTGTATATGTGGTGTGTGGTGTGTATGTGTGGTGTGTGTGGAGTATAGTGTGTGGTGTGTGTGTGGTGTGTGTGTGTGTTGTGAGTGGTGCGTGTGTGTGGTGTGTGGTGTGTATGTGTGGTGTGTGTGTGGTGTATGTGTGGTGTATGTGGGGTGTAGTGTGTGTGGTGTGTGTGTGGTGTATGTGGTGTGTGGTGTGTATGTGTGGTTCGTGTGTGGTGTATGTGTGGTGTGTGTGGTTTGTGTGGTGTGTGTGGTGTGTGTGGAGTGTAGTGTGTGGTGTGTGAGTGGTGTGCAGGGTGTATGTGTAAATATTCGTCATTACGCTCACGGTGTCGAACATTTGACGCTGTAGGGGCGCTCCGTCTTGAATAAGTTGTTCTTTTTCACTGCTGTTGAAAACACATCTCGTAGTGGTTGTCAAGGGGGGGGGGGGTGCACCCCAACTCGTAGCTTTGCCCACCAGGAGGGGTGGAGGAAGGTGGTCAGGTCGGGGGGCAAGGCACCCCCCCCCCCTGGCTACCCCCACGCTCGCCACGCCACCATGCATAAGAGTCATCTTGTAAACGTCGTCCTCAGTGTCGAGTCACCGCCGCGTGTCGATTCCTCACGCGAGCGGAGGCAGCCCCCCTCGCTGTGAGCGCTAAGGGTTTGTCCTCAATCTAGATGTGAAGCTTTCGTGACTCTTTGGTTCTTTCGGTAAAGGTAATTGACGTATCCCGCCACGCCGCGTCTCGCTCTCGTGTTGGCTGCACGGCACAGCGAGCGGAACTGCGTCGGGCAGTCCCGGTTTAGTTCTGTACCGGGGTTACTGCCCGCCCCATTAGGTAGGCAATACTTATACGTCTCCTTCACGCATGTATCTGTCTGTCCACGTACTAACACCTCGCTCCCGTGCGGCGCCACGGTGGCTAGGAGATGTTAACTACCTCGCCTGGTATGCAGGAGGTCGTGGGTTCGATCCTGACCCTTAACGCCTGCTACTGCATATTTGGAGTTTGCTTGTCTCTCTCTCTCCCCGTGGTCGCGTGCATTTTTCTCCGGGTCCACTGCCCCCCCCCCCACTCCCCCCACATTTAGAAACATGCGTTTAGATTATTTAGATTTTTTGGCTGCAATAAATCTCCACATGATAAGCCACTTCGGTGAGCTATCATTTGTGGCCAGGCCGCATCTGAAAGAGAGCTGTATAGCTCAGTGTGGCCTTAACTGGTGAAATAAAATTAGTTTACGGTTCGTAAATAATTTCTCAACAAACCGTCGGCGCCGCAGCCTTTAGCAGCGTTGATTTCAAGTCAAGTAGAACGCTGTGCAGATGGGGCAGATGGAAATTAGTCTCCCAGCGAGCCAGGACACGCCTCCTGCCTCCATGACGCCTTCCCAACGCGGAACGCGTGCGTTACAACGCGGAACGTGCTCCTTTATAACGCAGTACGTGCACCGATACAATGTGGAACGCGCGCCGGTATAACGCAAAACGTGGAACGAGCCCCGTTATAACGCAGAATGTGGAATACACGCAGTTATAACGCGGAGTGCGCACGGTTATAGCATGGGACGCGACCCCGTTATAACGCCGAACGCGCACCATTATAACGCGGTTCCTTAGCGGTCGACGACGAGCAACTTCCCTGAGCTGCGCGGCTCAGCAGCACAGAGAAACAGTAGCGCAGCATGATACCGCAACGCGGCGGCGCATCCTCATCCATCTGCCCCCGCCATCTCACTGCGCGTGCGTGCATAGCAGTACATCGCATCTCGGCAAACCTCACCGTTACTGCATTAAACACCGAGTCGGGGTGGGTGGGCGCTATGGTCGAAATAGTTTTCGCTTAACGCGTTTTTTCGCTTAACGCGTTTTTTCGCTTGATGTGGCTTTTTTCAGGAACGCATCTGCCGAGTGTGGCGGCCATTGTGACGTCATCCCAGGCGCGTGCAGCGAGAGCCCTCGTCGGGCACGAGGACACCGGAGAGCCGAGAGCTCCACCAGGCCGCATCGGAGCGCGAGGCAGCGTGGTCAGTCCGGGGATCCATCACAGGCTCGTCTGTGAGCGCGCTACGCAACCTGGCGACCGAGGTTGGATTCCCACTCGAGACAAACACCGGTGACGATCATCTAAACCGGTCGCGGGCCTCCCCCAGGTCGACTCAGCCTTCATATGAGTACCCGGTGTGTAAACATCGTCACTCGGGAGACAAAGGCGGCCGGGCGTGGTGTTGGCCACCCACGCCTTCGTGTGCCGTGCTGACCTTCATAGGTGCTCGCTAACAGCACTTGGCCTCAACTGTCTGTTAAGACTATATGGGGGATCTATGTCTTTGCGGAGTGGTAGTGTAGCGCTACGAACCTAGGGACACGAGTTCGATTCCCGCTCACAGTGACCAACACCACTGATGAATAACTGAACTGGTCCTGGGCCTTCGCTAGCTCGACTCAGCCTTAAACGAGTACCTGGCGCTGTGTGTTAAATATCGCCACTGGGGAGACAAAGGCGGCCGCGCGTGGTGCTAGTCACCCACGACCTTGTGTGCCGTGCCGGCTATCCCGTAGAAGGGGGTGGTCTTTGTCTTTGTGTGATATAGGGTACATGGATGCCCGTGTTTGTTTGGTATAACAGGTAAATAGATTTTGGTATATCAGGTAAATAGATTTTGGTATATCACGTAAATAGATGTTTGCTAAATCAGGTAAATAGATGTTTGCTATATCAGGTAAATAGATGTTTGCTATATCAGGTAAATAGATGTTTGCTATATCAGGTAAGTAGGTGTTGGTATATCAGTTAAATAGATGTTGGTATATCAGGGAAATAGTTTTTTGGTTTATCAGGTAAATAGGTGTTTGCTATATCAGGTAAATAGATGTTGCTATATCAGGTAAATAGTTGTTTGCTATATCAGGTAAATAGATGTTTGCTATATCAGGTAAATAGATGTTTGCTATATCAGGTAAATAGATGTTTGCTATATCAGGTAAATAGATGTTGCTATATCAGGTAAGTAGGTGTTGGTATATCAGTTAAATAGATGTTGCTATATCAGGGAAATAGTTTTTTGGTTTATCAGGTAAATAGATGTTTGCTATATCAGTTAAATAGATGTTGTTTTATCAGGTAAATAGATGCAACGCAAGCTTCACTCTTTCACGAACCTCCGTCGAGCGTCGAACAGAGCCGCCCGCGTGACATCGCGTCAGCCAAAGTGGCCCTTAGCGATGCCATTCATCCCTTCGCTGAGTCCTTTGTGATGCCATTTGTAAATGTCTCTTCGGAAATACAGAGCACGAGAGGGTCAATAATCAATGTTTCGCACAAACGCACGGCTTGATGGACGATCGTGAGCGTAATAATGGTTGATAGACAATGAATGAATGGCTGGCGATGATGATGGTGATGATGTTGATGGATGAGAAGATTGCAATGGATGGTAATGATGGGGCTGTCATTGTTGCCACTGCCACGGTGCCCAGACACTGCCTAATGCAGTACCGTGTACAGGCGACACGCTACACTGCTTCACTACACCACTATAATATACTACACTATACCCCTATACACTACCACTACACCACCACTACACGACATCACTACACCACCATCACTACACTACAACTACACTACCACTACACCACACCCCTCCACTTTTACTACACTACCACTACCCCACTACACCACTACACTATCACTACACTACCACTATACTAACACTACACTATCACTACACCACTACACTACCACTACAGCACTACACTACCACTACACCACCACTACACGACGTCACTACACCACCACTACACTACCACTAAACCACACCCCTACGGGCTGGCACGGCACGGCTTCGGCGTGGCTCAGTTGTGCAGTGGAAATGCAGTGTCATGGTAAACGTTTCCCTGCTGGCTTCTAAGCTTGCCACTCTTGTTTCGCTCAATCTTGGCTCCCACTTTGCAGCATTCTCTCCTCCTTTTTAAGTTATTCAATATTTTGGCGTCCGTTTCTATTGGTCCGTTATAAAGCAATTGCAGTGCCGTCAGCCACTCGCAGATGGATCGTAACGTGATCCATCCATGCGTGCCCCTCTGTACGTTTGTTACCACAACAGACTCTGGATGGCGGCGGATCAGGATCTGAGTGACAACGCGACGAGATGAACTATCCCCTCCCTTTGATGCTGCTAATCCTGCATAATGCACGGGCATAATATGACTTTGAAACCCCCCGCCCACCTCCTACGCATTTCACAAGTAGTACTAATCCCATATCTGCATTTGCCATAAATATGCAAAATTCCTCTTGATATGCAAATTATTTTGTCAAGGCGCTCTTCCCCCTCCAACCCAGCTTAAATATACGCTCCAAGCCTGGGGCGTTTCATTCAGACGCTGTCTTCCCGACAGACCTGTTCTTCACCTGAGGACGGCTGCTTGCGTTGTGGCCGAAACGTCGTGAGAATTATTTTATTATGTTTTATTTTTATTATTTTCTTATTTCCCTTCTACGTGACTTTACCGAATGAACCAAGAAGATGAACTGGAGCACTGCGCGGAATGCGCCGGGAGAGGACGAGAAGTTGCCAACCGTGGCGCTTCGCCAACTCGAACGCGAGGAGCGGGAAGCGAGTACACTCGCACGAGGTGGATGAAGCAAACTTACGGAGGCCCCGCGGAGCTATGTAGCTGTTTGTCAGAAGCGACCTGCCACAAGGGACGGCTCGGCGAAGTGGCGAAATCAGGCGGAATGTATCGCAGCCAAATATTGTAAATGCGTGATGTTGATTGTGGAGGGGGAAAAAAATTAACCCGTAAAAACAAAGTTTTTCACTATAAATCCTTTATATGCGTGGCATCGGTTTTATTTTATTATTCATTTCTGTTTTTCTTGAGTAAGAGTTTCATTTTTTTCACATTGGTATTTTAAATTAAATATGAAATTTTTTGTTTGCTAAAAAGTGGAAAATTTTGGAATTTTTTTTTTACGAAAATAAATTGTCACGCACAACGAGTCTGTGTGCAAAATGTCAGCTCGATTGGATCACGGGAAGTGGGTTAAAAAACGACCGAAAGATTTGCACGGTCGTAAGCGCGCAAGCAAGCAAGCAAGTGAACTTAATATAATGGTAGATTTGAAACTTTCGTGACTGCAAGGCATCATATTCTTAGGTTTTTTCGGTAAAGTCACGTAGGTAAAACATCAAAATTAATGAAAATAAAATAAAATAAAAACAAAAATCACGACGTTTCGGAGGCAACACAAGTCCCACCTGATGACGGAGACTTGTGTTGCCTCCGAAACGTCGTGATTTTTGTTTTTATTTTATTTTCATTAATTTTGATGTTTTACCTACGTGACTTTACCGAAAAAACCTAAGAATATTTAATATAATGGATTTTAAAACTGGAGGACCCAGAGAGAGACACGTGCAGACTCCAAAGATAGAGCAAGCGTCTGGGTCGGGATCGAGCCCACGACTTCCTGCATACCAGGCGAGGTAATTAACGTGTATGTATGTTGAACTTCTTTCGCAAAGTACGTAGCCAACCGCGCTAATTGCAGGCTGCGGGGGAAGGACAACAGACTAAACACAAAAAGGCAGTTCTAAAGGAGTGAGTTTTCAATCTAGATGATTTCAAAGTGCATAGCTCCGACTGGCTTCCTAATATCGACAGGAAGAGCAGTCCAGACGGCCGCAGAAGCGCAATCTGAAAGCGGCGTGATCAGTGCCGAATTAAGCTAATGCGGGGCCTGTAGCACATGTTATAAAGGGGCCCTGAATATAAAAAAACACGTAAACATTAAAACACATAATACATATTTAAGTTTCATAGTAAAGTAATTGTGTTTTTAAATCCTTTATATTAAGTTCGCTTGCTTGCTTGCGTGCTTGCTTGCTTGCTTGCGTGCTTGCTTACGACCGTGCAAATCTTTCGGTCGTTTTTTAACCCACTTCCCGTGATCCAATCGAGCTGACATTTTCCACACAGACTCGTTGTGCGAGACAATTAATGTTCGTGAAAAAAAATTCCCAAAATTTTACACTTTTAGGCAAAAACAATTTATTTTACATATATTCAAATAGAACTCATTCACAGTATAAGAGCCCAGAGCGTAACCCCTCCACAGGCCGTGGCGAAGTAGCGCAGTTGGTAGCGCCCTCGCTTCCCATGCCAAAGGTCGCGGGATCGATCCCCGCGTCCTCCACAGGCGAATATATTTTTAAATCCTTTATATTAAGTTCGCTGCCACGCATATAAAGGATTTATAGTGAAAAACTTTGTTTTTACGGGTTATACTTATTTCAATTGCTATACAGCGAGAAAATGCGACAAAGCGCTAACCTTAAGCACCCAGTCGTTCATAAAAGTTGAAGGGAGTACAGTACTATAGAATCACTGAATCGGAATTGATAGCTTGAAAGCATTTAGCGCGGGGCCCTTGAAAGTGCAGGACCCGCAGTTGTCCCAGGAGTTAAAGCTACTACATACGTAGGAGTAGCTACAATCTTGATTTGAAGCTTTCGTGACTGCAGGAATCCATACTCTTTGGTTCTTTCGGTAAAGTCACGTAGGTATATCTACATAGGTATACCTACGTGACTTTACCGAAAGAACCAACGAGTATGTAGTAGCTACTACATATGTAGTAGCTCTTGCTCCTGGGATAATCCGGCAATGGGCGCGATGCGAGTGACCGTCAGAATCTCGCCAGCAACCACCGATGCAAGAACGCAGAGTGCGAGACGCGTGGCAAGGAGGCGTCGCGGCTGGCAGGGAGCCGTGGCCGACGGGCGAGGCTGGAGACGGAGCGCCGGTCAGGGCAGGGAACTCGACACGACCGCCACGGAGACGGAGCGTAGAGATCAGCTCGCGTGCAGCGGACCAGATGGATCGTGACTCCGTGGGGGTCGTGTTGGACGGTTGCGGAGGATGGGGATGGGGAGGGGGGTGAGGGGGGGGTGTTGATCCAGCAGTGGATAGAACATGACTCGTGGTGAATATGTCTGCAGGGAGGCAGTTTGCTTCAAGCACGCGGCGGCGGCGGTGGTTTTATTTTAGCTTGAAACTAAAAAACGAGCACTCTTATTTGGACTGCCACGAGAGACGTGAGACTCGCCAACTCAGACGAGCCGTGAGTTGTGCGGAGGAGGCAGAAAACGCGGTTTAAGATCTCGCAACCCGAGCGGCGTTGGCTCAGTGGCTCTGGCAAAGCCATTATGAACCCCCCTGGAGCGAGGAGAGAGAGCGAGGCGAGAGAGCGAGCGTGGAAATGCGGCATTTCTCGTAGTAAAAGAGAGGGAGAGGGGGGGTAGAGAGAGAGGTGGTAGAGAGATAGTGAATGGGGTAAGGGGGAGGAGCAGAGTGTGCTTCTTCGTGTTGTTGTTGTTTGTGTCTACGAAGAAAGTAGCACACATTGTTTTTGTTTCCCAATGGGAAAACACTGTACATCTTTCATTTTAAAAGGGGGAGGGGGGGGCACATGAAGCAAAGAGAAAAAAACCAAAAGCGACGTGATGAACGAAGCAAAGTGCCGACTAAACCGAGCATCTTCTTGCTTCCTCTGATCGTGAAAAAAGGAGAGCGAGAGAGGAGAGCGAGCGAGAGAGTGACCGAGAGAGTGAGCGAGAGGTGGAGGTTTACATAAAGCAAAGTTATAAAAAAAATAATACGAAAAAAAATTACGAAATGATTAACGAAGCAAAGTGCCGACCACACCGAGCATCTCCTTGTTTCCACTGATCGTAAAAAAAGGAGAGAGAGGAGAGAGACAAACTCCCTGCCCCAGGGCTCAAACCCAGAATCTCATCGGTGCAGGCTTCAGCGCCTCCCGACGCAAATTCTGCCACGAGACCCGCGAATTACGCACGCCTCCCTTGTGTACTGAGCAGGCAGAGAGAAACAGAGAGAGAGAAAAGACACATTTCGCACGGACATGTGAATGCATTCTCGCCAATCGAGAATACGATTGGCGTTTCGCTCGTGACTTCAAACGCAAGGGAGACAACACAGACAAATATCCCCCGTATAGCCTCAACATACTTTTTGCGGGCAAGTGCTGTTCGCGAGTAGCACCTATGAAGGCCGACGCGGCACACGAGGGGGCCGGGTGTGCCAGCACCACGCCGGACCGCCTTTGTCTCCCCGGTGGCGACGTTTTTACCCACCGTGCCAAGTACTCATTTGAGGCTGAGTCGACCTAGGGGAGGCCCAGGACCGTTTCAGATAATCGTCACCGATATTGGTGGCCGTGAGCGGGAATCGAACTCGGGCGTGCGGGTTCGTAGCGTAGCGAGCCAACTGCTAGACTCCCGCTCGCCACAAGAGACCGAGAGACAGAGAGAGACAGAGAGAGAGACAGACAGACAGAGAGAGAGACAGACAGAGAGACAAGAGATACCACGCACCGCGTGTCCTCACATTACCGCGCCGTGTTTTCGCCTCTGCAGCGAATCTACGACGATGGTTAAACCGGGGGGGGGGGGGGGTTTGCGCCCGTCCGGTGGAAATGTAAAATATATATAATATATATAAATATAAACATTTGTCAGAACGAGAACGAGCGCAGGCCCGGCGTAAGTAGAACACAAAAACGCAACTGTGGCAAGAGAAGCGAAAGAGAGGCAGCTTCTTTGCGAAACCGCCTTTGCCGGCCCTCAGACAAAAATCCTTTACCAGACTGTTGGGTCCCATAGACACCTTGACAGACTGACGGGGCATCAATGATGGTGGGTGCAGCACACAGTGGGTGCGGGGGGAAATGGGTGTGTGGGGGATGGGGGGGCAACACCACACCCGGCCGCCTTTGTCTCCCCATGTGTGCTGATGGTGCTTACACACCGCATCGAGGGCAAGCTCGTCCCAGTGCTCTGAACGATCGCACTCAGCGGCAGTAGTAGCAGCAACATCGCCCCCACACCTCAGGAGGCTTGGCAGCCTCACCCTGACAAGTGAGGGGGCTTAGGGGCCATCGATTGAGTACGTACGCATAGAGCGGGGACGGGGGGTTAACCCAAATGCGTACACTTGCGTATGGGGGGGTCTACTTACAATGTACGTATGCAGAGGAAACGGGGGGGGGGGGGGGGTGGCATGTGAAGCCTCAATAATTATTTGTCTACATTGGCCTTCAAATGAGTTAGACAGTCCGGCGGTGGACTATCTGTTTGCTTAAACACGTTAATATTATATTAATCCTTGATCGTTTCTGCGTGGATTAAATATCGGCCGTTCAATAGGATTCGGGGGGGAGGGAGGGGTAAACTGGACTCCCATGGTAAACTGGACTCCCATGGTAAACTGGACTCCCATGTTAACTCTACTCCCATGGTAAACTGCACTCCCATGGTAAACTGGACTCCCATGTTAACTCTACTCCCATGGTAAACTGCACTCCCATGGTAAACTGGACTCCCATGGTAAACTGCACTCCCATGGTAAACTGGACTCCCATGTTAACTCTACTCCCATGGTAAACTGCACTCCCATGGTAAACTGGACTCCCATGTTAACTCTACTTCCATGGTAAACTGCACTCCCATGGTAAACTGGACTCCCATGGTAAACTGCACTCCCATGGTAAACTGGACTCCCATGTTAACTCTACTCCCATGGTAAACTGCACTCCCATGGTAAACTGGACTCCCATGGTAAACTTGACTCCCATGTTAACTCTCCTTCCATGGTAAACCGGACTCCCATGGTAAACTGGACTCCCATGGTAAACTGGACTCCCATGTTAACTCTACTTCCATGGTAAACCGGACTCCCATGGTAAACTGGACTCCCATGGTAAACTGGACTCCCATGTTAACTCTACTCCCATGGTAAACCGGACTCCCATGGTAAACTGGACTCCCATGGTAAACTGGACTCCCATGTTAACTCTACTTCCATGGTAAACCGGACTCCCATGGTAAACTGGACTCCCATGGTAAACTGGACTCCCGTGTTAACTCTACTCCCATGGTAACTTGGACTCCCATGGTCAGGGCTCGGCAATCTTTCAAAGAAGAAGAGCCAGGGACGCGTTGTGTCGTAAAAGCGGAGACCGCCTGTAGTCCACGAGCGAGTGTAAATATCCCAATAAAGTCAATTCAGGTTTGTACAAACAAACAAAAACTGCCGCCCGCCAGCGGGCAGCTAAAGATCCGCATGCGGCTCCAGAGCAGCAGATTTGCCCACCCCGCTGCCCAACCGTGATGATAACAATCATTGATATCGAAGGCGAAGTTTCGAACTCGCGGTGAGAATGCCGTGGCGTGGCACCGCGCTGTTGGCTGGACTGTGGCTATGGGGCAAGGCTGCTGCTATGGGGCCGTACATAAATGACGTCACGCACCTATGGGGGGGGGGCAGACATTTGTGACGATGTGTGACGGGGGGGGGGGTGAGAAATGTGACGTCACATCATAATGCGCAACTTCAAATAAATGTAGAATTGTTATAACAACACTAATTGTTATAACAACACTCCTACAACATCAAACTCCAGCGCCACATTAAATACGCACTACAATGACAATAGTTTAAAGCGATTTGAAGCATGTTTTATTTTCAAAATGGAAATATGGTCTGGGGGGGGGGGCAGAGCTTTGTAACGTCATATTTGAGGGGGGGGTCTGACTTTTTGTGACGCCGTGTGACGAGGGGGGGGGTCAAAAATCGTCCAAAATCGCGTGACATTATTTATGGATGGCCCGTAATGACCGTTTCTTCCCACGCGTGAGTCACTCGTGGATGGTCTGCTTCCTTGCCGGACCCAGATTCTTTGAGGATGATAAAATAATAATAAACCCTCGTTTTAAGTTTATCGTGGTCAGATGACTTATAAATTGAGCGAACCACAATGGATAATCCTAAAGGTCACCAGAAAATTAGAGTTCAAACCACGAACGCTCCTATCAGCTCCCTAATGCCGATACATTATTTAATCTGTTCCCTTCATGTTCTGAATTTAATAATCGGTGCTTCCGCGGAGGGTAAAATAGGACAGTGACCTCACGATCAGGATTACGATATGTTAACTACCTCGCCTGGTATACAGGAAATTGTGGGTTCGATCCCGACCCTGGCGCCTGCTGCTGTATATTTCGAGTTTGCATGTTCTCTCTCTCCCCGTGGTTCGCGTGTATTTTTATCCGGGTCCTCCGTTTTTTCCGCACACACTTAGAATCAACGTGAGTTTAAACTAAGCATGTAGCTGCTATACATTTCCATGTGATAAGCCGCTTCGTTGAGCTATCATTTGTGGCCAGATAGCTTTTGAAACGACCGCTTGTGTTGCGATCGAAACGTCGTGATATATTATTTTGTATTTAATTTTTCTACCTACGTGACTTTACCGAAAGAACCAAAGAGGAGAGCTCTATATAGCTCAGTGACCCTTACCTGGTAAAATTAAATAATAGTTTCGTTTTAGAGTCACAGCACTGTCCAGGTTTGACTCGGACAGTGCGTGAATTGGCGCCTGCGTGTGGCAGGGAATTGATTTGTGCCGACGTTTGGATTTGTCAATGCAATAAACATTCGTTCTTTGGATACTGAAAAAACATCTGGATATATAGAGGACCGTACAGCCTGGGCCATCGTTGGCGCCAACTGTGGTTGCTGCTCGCGCCTTATTTACAATGATGGTCCCATGATCAGAATCTTCATTTGCACTGGAGGAATCCGATGAGCTATGAAGCTCTTTTTAAAAAAAAAAACGTGTCCAGTAGGGGTGGGTGAGAAAGTTACAACAGCAAACAATGACCAAAAAAACAAACACGATAAGAGTGCAAATTACAAGTAAGGTGAGCATTTTTTTTTTGCATTGGAATCGCGGAGAGCGGTGGGTGGAGCCCCCCTCCCTCACCCCCCCCCCCCCACCACTCAGCCCCACCGCTCCAATTAGGAGGACCTCGTTCTGGGGTTCTCGCTCCGTGTCACGCCGGGTCGGGCAGCAGGTGCGAGGCGTTAATGAGAAGGTGAGGTCGGGTCGGGCCCCCCCCCCCCCCCAGCTCGCGTGGGGGAAGAGGTGGGGCGAGGTGGGGCGGGGGGGGCGAGGGGTCGGGGTGGCGGGGGGGCGAAGTGGGGCCAGGTGGGGCGAGGGGGGGGCGAGGAGGGGGAGATGTGAGGCGAGGGTGGGGGCAAGGTGAGGCGAGGGGGGGGCGAGGGGGGGCGAGGGGGGGAGATGTGAGATGAGGGTGGGGGCGAAGTGGGGGTAAGGGGGGGCGAAGTGGGGCCAGATGGGGCGAGGGGGGGGCGAGGAGGGGGAGATGTGAGGCGAGGGTGGGGGCAAGGTGAGGCGAGGGGGGGGCGAGGGGGGGCGAGGGGGGGAGATGTGAGATGAGGGTGGGGGCGAAGTGGGGGTAAGGGGGGGCGAAGTGGGGCCAGATGGGGCGAGGGGGGGGCGAGGGGGGGAGATGTGAGGCAAGGGTGGGGGCAAGGTGAGGCGAGGGGGGGGCGAGGTGGGGGTGAGGGGGGCGAGGGGGGGAGATGTGAGGCGAGGGTGGGGGCAAGGTGAGGCGAGGGGGGGGCGAGGGTGGGAGATGTGAGGTGAGGGTGGGGGCGAAGTGGGGGTAAGGGGGGGCGAGGGGTCGCGAAGTGCGGCGAGGGGGGGCGAGGTTGGGCGAGGGGGGGGGAGAGGGGGGGAATGCTCAAATGATACCGGGCACCGCGCGGCTCCGTTTCTTCGTTCGTGAGGTCGCCTTGGTCTGTTGCGTGCTCACAATTTGCGGTTTTTGTTTGCGTTTAGATCGCGTCAATATATAAATGTGTCGTTAAAACCCCCCACCACCCGACACAGCCAATTAGTGAGGATTGTCATGTAAACTAAACGTGCCAATTAGTCGCTAGTTCAGCACACCCGCTGTCTTGGGAGAGTAAACCCACGACATTAATTGGCCGTGTCGGGTGGTGGCGGGTTTTAACGATACATTTTATATTAGTATGGATAGCATTGGACGCGACAGCCGACTACGTGTTAAACTGTTTCGTGTGTGTTCATCATGAAGGTTGTTTTGGGTTTAGATCATGGGTGGAGTTTAGGGTGGTGAGCACTGGGGGGGGGGGGGGGGGGCACCTTCATTAATTTATTTTCAGCAGCTTACAATTAAGATATTTTTTTTTTATGAAAAAAATTCCACCCGCAGTTCCTAGTGTGGGGTGCAAAGTGAACTCCTGCCCCCCCCTCCCCTCAAAAAAAAAATCAAAGTCAAACTCCGCTCCGTGGGTTAGATCGAGTGAACACATCAAAATGTGTCGTCAACCCACCAACCACCCGACACAGCCAACTCGTGAGGTTTGTCCACACGTCTCCTGCCGATTGGCGGTTGACCAGTGGGGGTTGACCCGTGGCGGTTGACCCGTGGGGGTTGACCCGTGGCGGTTGACCAGTGGGGGTTGACCCGTGGCGGTTGACCAGTGGGGGTTGACCCGTGGGGGTTGACCAGTGGGGGTTGACCCGTGGCGGTTGACCCGTGGCGGTTGACCCGTGGCGGTTGACCAGTGGGGGTTGACCCGTGGGGGTTGACCAGTGGGGGTTGACCCGTGGCGGTTGACCCGTGGGGGTTGACCCGTGGCGGTTGACCCGTGGGGGTTGACCCGTGGCGGTTGACCAGTGGGGGTTGACCCGTGGCGGTTGACCCGTGGGGGTTGACCCGTGGCGGTTGACCAGTGGGGGTTGACCCGTGACGGTTGACCAGTGGGGGTTGACCCGTGGCGGTTGACCAGTGGGGGTTGTGTCGAACAACATAAATCTGGGTCGCAAGTCCACTTTGCTGCAAGTCCGTGGCACCGATGCAGCGATGACTAAGTAGACCCGGTGCACCTGGAGATTTAAAAAAAACCGCCGCGCACGCAAAAGGTGATTTGAACTCGCGAGATCCGCACATATGGATTCACGAATCCGTGTGCTCTGTTGTCGTGACGCGACCATCTCGCAGCCCGGTCAGGCTTGGCAGATTCTGGAATCTCGGGTGTGATCCACCGACCTTCACCAAAGCGCTGGGTCGGGCATCGAAGCCGTTACCGTGGCAAGAAGTTTGAACCAGAAATGTTAAGTTTATTTCATTAATTTTTTTGTTTGGGCCTCCACCACCCAGCGACAAAGCCAATCGAATAAAGTTGTCACGTGGGGCAAATAGGCCGGTCGATTTGTTTTTTCAGTAAAATTCTGTCCTCCAGGAGGAAGGAACCGTGATCACATTATCAGGGAAGCCGTGCAGATGAACCTGGTTAGTAATGGGAGTTGATTGGCTGTGATTGCGTATCCCTCTACTACTTCTTGTCATCGTCCTTAACACCTTTACCATCTACTTGGTTCTTTCGGTAAAGGCACGTAGAAGGGAAATAAAATAATAAAAAGAAAACAATAAAATGATCACGACGTTTCGATTGCAACACAAGCAATCATCATCAGGTGTGAAAACCACAGCAATACATTTTGAAAAAACGTCGTGAGAATTTTATTGTTTAATTTTTATTATTTTATTATTTCCCTTCTACGTGACTTTACCGAAAGAACCAAGAAGATGAATCCCTGCAGTCACGAAAGCTTTAAATCGCAATAGTGAAATACTGTGCATCTATTCGCAGTGGCCGTTGCACATTAGCTTTCCCCAATTATATCACCGTGTATTGTGTTACTTACGAAGCTGGAATTATAATTCGTGAATTGGTTAATGTGGTTAATTGAATGGGCATTATGCGGAGTGATATAATACGATCTGACCTAAAAGAATAAAGTCATTATGATTCGCAATGTTGGTAATTAAATCCTGGTTATAGCCTTGAACTGGGAGAAAGTTCCGTCTGAGCTGAGTAGTTGAATTTGCGTTAATGCCAGAATTTACAAAACTCCAGTCCTCACGGACCCACCACCACCACTACCACGCTCCATATATCCGCGCTTACCAATCTACTCCTCCCCATTCAACTACAAATGAACTCGTTCCACGCTGCACGCGCCTGATGATTGTTACACACGTCCGACGTGACTCGCGATGCAACTGCCGCTGTCTACGTCGATAGAGCCGATTCAAATGAACATTGAGATCTCTGTGTGTGTACACGTGTGCCACGTGTGTGCGTGTGTACACGTGTGTTTGAGTGGTGGGGTGATGATGACTGGAGTTTTGGGAAACTCTGCGCCGGTTAAACAACAACAACAACACCTCCAGCCAAGGCTGGGGCTCCAGGGGTAAGGTCGCAAAACGCGCGACCTTGCGTGATGGGGTTGGGGCGACCTGCCTTTGTTATTTATCACAGGCAGTGGCAGGCAACTGTGCTGGCATTAGCAATATCGCGGTCCTCGAGGGACGGGGAATAATTAAAGCGCCGGTGAAAAATTGTGATATTTAACAAAGAAAATGGGGGGAGGACGCGTTCATCTTTTGTGCTGAGCTGTGGGTTTTTGTTGTTGTTGTTGTTGTTGTTTTGTTGTTGCCATCGTTATATCTATACAAATAAATATAGATTTATTTATATCTATATTTATTATTCGAGCTGTAATTGAGTCCCAAGTCTGAGTGGCCTTCGTGCTCAAACAAGCATCGAGCCCCCGCTCGTTCGTACATAGAACCAAGGGGGTGGTGGAAATTCCACGTTTCCATGGTGGGCACTCGTTATCTCATGTCTACAAAGTGGTTCCCCATAGTTGGTGACCGTCCCCTCCTCTCACCAAACAGATGTTGGGCTGAATTAACCCTGGCACAGGGATGTTTTGGTGTTAAAGGCCACCCTGGATAGCCTTGCTAAACACAGATGCTCCCGTCTCGAGGGATGTCTACAGGTGAAACACTTCAAACAAACACAACAATTTAAAATACATTCGAGATGTTCCACGCGGTCAGATTAACACATCAACTGATTGCCGCAGCCATTGACGACGGAACGCGTTAGGCATCGTGAACGCAAGCAGACTTGGAGCTGTGCTGTCTGTTTGACGCCCAGCTGCTACAACAAGCCGGTGGCTCGATGCGGCAGTACAGCAAATAGGTGTTGGAAAAGTCACGTTCGAATATTCACCCTCCCCCCACCCCCCACCAATTCTCCGTGAGGTTTCTCCATCAACGACAGCCTCCTCCGGTACTAGAAACGCCCAATAAGGAATTGGCCAATTGCATCGGATTCCAACTTAGCCGGTCTCTTGGAATTTCTATTTTACTTGATACAGCAAGCGTGCTTTGACGGTTCCACTTGAAGACGGAAGCTTGTGTTGCCTCCGAAACGTGATTTTATTTTACTTTATTATTATTTTGTTATTTTTTACCTACGTGACTTTACCAAAAAACCTAAGAGTATTAATCCTTGCAGTCACGAAAGCTTCAAATCGAGAATTAGCCGTTAGCTCACCCTCAATCCTTATCCTCGCGGTAAATTCCCAGCGTCACCCCCGCGCGATTTCCTGCGGCCAATCGGTCACTTGAATTGCCACATTTTGACCGCGACGACTGCTCCCCAACCGAACCGCTTGACCTGTACACAATGGCGGAGCCAGGATTTTCAGGTAGTGGGGGGCAACCCCTCCAGCAATGAAAACTGATAGAGGAGTTGTTAGTAAGTAAGGAGTTGTTAGTAAGTAAGGACTTGTCCCTTGCTTTTTATTCGACGCGTGTGCGGCGATGGCGCAGCCATCGATCGAGGGTCGAATTCAGGGTAGTCATGGACTCGATACGCAACTGCGCACAATTCTGTGAGTCACTTATAACTGCTTTGCCGTGACTTATTGCCAATTATGGACTCAGACTATTGTCCTATCATTTCATAGAGTCCCTGGCACGTAATAATATGCTACACAGTGGCAGTGGGGGTCGCAAAATGCCGATGTATTACTCACTTAATTTGAAGCTTTCGTAACTGCAGGAATTATTCTTTGGGTGAAGTCATGTAGAAAGAAAATTAATTAAATAATAGAATACGACGTTTCGATTGCAACACAAGCAGTCTGAATCGCATCTAAATGTTATATTCACATCGAGTGCGCTCTTCACGCAAGGCGCTTGGCGTGGTTTTAACAAAAAACGGTGACTCGGCACGGCATGATTACGATGGCAGGGGCGGTGCTACGAGGTTTTGAGGAATGAGTGACGGCGATAGAGGGGTGACGAAATGTCCATGCCTCGTTCGTGCCCATGTCTCGTTCATGTCCATGCCTCGTTAATGGCAATGTCTCTGATCTATACAGTAAGACATAATATGGAGTGCGTGCACCACTCACAAAATATGAAACAATTCCCAGGACACACCCATATTGAAAATAATTACTGAACCCACGCATACGCATGATTTGTCCCGTTCGCCGAACACTTTATATAGACTCATTTTAAAACGTTTCTCGCTCTCTTTACGGCTATTAGCGCAAGCAATTTGATCTTCCGTGAGGCACAACTTGAAGTGTCGTTTGGCTGCCACTCAGTGCCACATTTATCGCAGAGGAATGAACTTGGGGGCTAATGAGGCTACCCGGACGCTAGACCCGCTCACGTAGCAGGCAGCCGGACGCTAATGCGAATGCGCCTTTGTGGAGACACGCAGGGGAAAAGAACATCGACCTGCCTGTCCGTTCCTCGTATTTCTTCCGAAGCGAATGTGTCTCGATGTTTTATTTTACCAGGTAAGGCCCCGCTGAGCTGCTGTCAGAAGCAACGTAGCCACAAATGCTCGCTCGACGAAGTGGTTTATCATCATCGCGTGGAAATGTACAGCAGCCAAATGCTCTAAACGCGCGATGTTGATTCGAAATGTGGAGGGGGGGGGAACCAGAGGACCAGGAGAAAAATCCACGCGACCACGGGAGAGAGAGAGAGACACCACAAACTCCAAATATACAGCAGCAGGCGTTAGGGTCGGGATTGAACCCACGACCTCCTGCATACCAGGCGAGGTAGTTAACATCTCCGAGCCACCGTGATCATGATGATGATGAGAGAGAGAGACGCAAATTCCAAATACACAGCAGCAGGCGTCAGGGTCGGGATTGAACCCACGACCTCCTGCATACCAGGCGAGGTAGTCAACATCTCCGAGCCACCGTGATCATGATGATGATGAGAGAGAGAGACGCAAATTCCAAATACACAGCAGCAGGCGTCAGGGTCGGGATTGAACCCACGACCTCCTGCATACCTGGCGAGGTAGTTAACATCTCGCCCCAATTGGTTGCGGCAAGTAGTCGTGGCAACACGAGCGGACGCTGCTGGTGACAGCCTCCCTCGGAATGATCGCAGCGGCGGCTGGAGCACGGCGATCGGGCGGCCCCATCGCGTTACCCCATTAAACTAATCTGCTACATTGGCATTGCTGCTGCGTTGGCATTGCTGCTGCGTTGGCATTGCTGCTGCGTTGGCATTGCTGCTGCGTTGGCATTGCTGCTGCGTTGGCATTGCTGCTGCGTTGGCATTGCTGCTGCGTTGGCATTACTGCTGCGTTGGCATTGCTGCTGCGTTGGCATTGCTGCTGCGTTGGCATTGCTGCTGCGTTGGCATTGCGGCTGCATTGGCACTCGTGCACCGCCCATGCTCCAGGTGCTGTTGATACACTTGGGCTACGCCAATCCCCAAACCTTTATGAACAGTTTGCCTTTCGAGGCTGACTCCTTTGCCTGATGACGACCGCTTGTGTTGCGATCGAAACGTCGTGATTTGTTTTATTTCATTGCTAACTACGTGACTTTACCGAAAGAACCAAAGAGTACCCATTAAACTAATTTAAAAACACGGGTTAGGCGAGCGTGCGGGGGGGGTGGGTGGAGATTGGGAGGCAGAGGAGGAGGTAGGAGCGGAGGCACGAGTGTGCTCACACAGTCAACAGCTGGGAGGGGGGTGGGTTCTCCAGCGGCACAGCAAGTAGGTCGCAGATCAAATTGCTGTTGGTGTGAGCGTCTTCCTCTCGTATGTGCGGTGTCTCGCATCCCGACACTGGTTAGCGCACGAAAAACTAACAACAGCAACAAACTGAACCCGCTCATTCATTCATTCAATAATTGCCCCACGTGTGGGACGTGCTTAACAATCATCAGGCGCGTGCAGCGTGGAATTCGTTAAATTTGTATCTGAACGGAGGAGTAAATTGGTAAAAGCGGAAACACGGAGCGTGATGGGGGGGGGCGATGCTGAACACCACACCGACGCTCAACTCCGCAGGCGAGAGTGAGATCATCCAGCAGTGGAGATGGCTGCGGAGGCGAAAGGCCACCCCGAGGAACACCAAAAGGGTTTACGGGGAAGCGTGAATCCCCTCGATGACTTCAATCCATTCTCAGGGCGGAAGCAGCGGGGCTCGTGGTCTTGAACGTTCGCTAAAACTTGTCCTGCAATGTCAACCGCGTTTTCTTCAATGAAGCCCTTCCCCTGCCGATGATCAGTCCCAGCGTCAATACAGCGGCGTTTACAAAATTATATCTGTTTGTTTCTTCCTTTATCGTGGTGAATGGTAGCAACCTCTAATGGCGACGGGAGTCATGCTTAAAAAAAAGACGTGAGTTTGTTTACCCAAGAACGCCTCCAATCGAGTATCAAGGCTCTTGACACCCTTGAGACTCGGTGAGACTCCGAGACTCAGTGAGTCTCAGAGACTCGGTGAATCTCAATATTCTTAAGTCCCAAGACTCCTGAGACTCAGAGGGACGGTGAGACTCGGATACTCGGTGAGTCTCAAGACTATTTTTGTACAGCAGGGGGCGGCGATGCCACAGCGATGCCACGTGTTTCTCAATGAAGTAAGTTCGCCAGAAATGTTTCACGCTTTATTTTCGGCAAACTTTCGGACCGTGACTCCAGCACACGACGGCATTGACCCTTTCTTCTTCGACTGACGTCAGGCGATCTTCAACCTTCCACTGTGTGACTCAGAGGGCGCGTCGTACCTTTACGGTTAATAGACCCGCAGTATTAATCAGGGCGGCCAGCCCGTTTGGAAAGCGATCCGCGCACCTCTGCAACAAGCGGCGAGCGCGCTACGGCTGTTCAAGGGGACTGCCCGTACGAAATATCAAAACATTGACCCTTACACGTGTAACATAATCAATTAGTGTACGTATCTTTAAACCTACAGTCAGAGATGTGCACGCAAACATACGTTTCACAAACAACACGATAACATAAGTTATTAGTGTATTGATATGTTCTCCTGGGAAGCCAGGGTACGGCTCCTTCTCGACGCCCACGGCAAGGGAGTTACACAAAATCTGCGTGCGATCCACCGACCCTCGCTACTGCCTCCAGAGTGCTGGATGATTACGAGCCACGTGCAGCGTAAGCCACCAGCACCACCACCACCACCAGCACCACCACCAGCACCACCACCAGCACCACCACCAGCACCACCACCAGCACCACCACCACCACCAGCACCACCAGCACCACCACCACCAGCACCACCAGCACCACCACCAGCACCACCAGCACCACCACCACCACCAGCACCACCACCAGCACCACCACCAGCACCACCACCAGCACCACCACCACCACCACCAGCACCACCAGCACCACCACCAGCACCACCACCAGCACCACCACCACCACCAGCACCACCAGCACCACCACCACCAGCACCACCAGCACCACCACCAGCACCACCAGCACCACCACCACCAGCACCACCACCACCACCACCACCACCAGCACCACCAGCAGCACCACCAGCACCACCACCAGCACCACCACCAGCACCACCACCAGCACCACCACCACCACCAGCACCACCAGCACCACCACCACCACAGTCAGTCTATCGGTCTATCGAAGCTGTGCAGTCCACCGTCTCTCTAACACACCGGCGTGCTGTACTAGTGACGAATTGGCCACGTTCTGTTTCACGTGACAACCCTTACTAGTTGGCTGTGTCGGGTGGTGGCGGGTTTAACGACACATATATTTAAGCGATCTAACCCAACAAAAAAACCTCTATGATGGCAGTCCACTGTGTTGAAGCTCAACACAACACCGGCACTAGATCTCGGTCACAAATCATTACCTGGCACTCGAACACAGACTCCCAAAGATTCCAATTCCCCGTAAATGTCCCGGCAAAACCGGGTCAAGGTGGCAACGCTAATCCAAAATCACCGCAACACATCAATACACAGAATCAGATCAGAATCAGAATATGTTTCTTATACTCGAGGAATCCGACGAGCTATGAAGCTCTTTTTCACAGTCGCTATGTGGCTGCTGTGTGGAAATTGTTTACGTGTGTGTTTGTTGAATTTCTTTCGCACCGTACGTAGCCAACCGCGCTCATCACAGGTGCGCAGTGGGCGGTAAGAGAACAAACGCAGCACAAGAAGCAGCTCCAAAGGAATGAGTTTGTCAATCTTAGACCATTTGGAAAGTGCACAGATCCCAGTGGCGTCCTCGTATTGGAAGGAAGAGCGTTCCAGACGGCCGCGGAAGCGCACCCGAAAAGCGCGCTTCGACGCGGTGACTGCTGCGTGTTTGCGAACGCGAATTTGCGTTCGCAAACATCACGCGAATTTGCCAACGATTCATCGGACGACGCGTGCTAAGCGGTAGATTTCCGGTATCCGACAGTCCGCAGACAAGCTCCTGTCCCCGTTGCCGTTGCAGGCAGTGCGTTTGGCAAGACGATAACTTGCCCTTTAAAGTAAACGCGTTTATTCAGTCAGCAGCGGCGGGGGGGGGGGGTATCGATGGGAGAAAGGTGACTCGCTTTAATTAACCCGTTAAAGCAACGCGTTTAGTGGGTCAGCGTCAGCTGGAAAACAAAGCCCTTTTCCCTGCGCTCGAGGTCAAGGCTCCAAGACCAACCCCCTCTGAGCACGTTGCACGGTGATTAATCAAAACGCCTTCTCACGTAACGAGGGGGGTGGTGGGCGTGGGTGGGTGGGTGGGGGGAAGGAATTATCTCGGCGGGTGGTGGCTCTGGCTCGGGCGAACCTGTTGGCTTGATGTGGTTCAGGGCCCACCGCGTGGGGGACGCGGAAGGGTCCGGTCTCAGGCACGCGGCCCTCGGCCACCGATCTGCACCTGTGTTTTGATTTAGTGTGCTGATCTTAAAAGTGTATTGAAAAAAAATCCAAGTTGTCTTGTGGTTGTTGTTGTTGGTTGTTTGACTTGCATCCCACTGGGATTTTTGCACACAGCGTTGGTGTACGGTGTTTTTTCTGCAATATTTTGCTGTCTTTTTCTGGATTTTCTGTTTGCACTCAGTCACATATTCACTTTAAGATGTTTTTTTGTTCATGTTTTTGTTTTTTATTTGTTGCGGTTGCACCCGATTCAAGAGCCGAATGGCTCACAGGGCTACACCTAATAAATGAACTTGAATTTGAACGCAACGCCACGAGCCGGCTACTGAAATGGTCGCGGTCGTCAGGGTCAAGAGGTCATCGCGGCTACTGCCACCGACGTCGCCACGACTGCCCGTCGCTTCCTTCCTTCTGGAGCGACAGCGAAGCGACGCATCAGAGCTGCTCCCACAGTCTTGTCGCCACCGCCACGTGGCTGTCGGTCTTCTCTTCCCCTTGGACGTCGGCCTCTGGGTGTCGCTCCACTGCCCGTCTCGTCCTCCACCCCCCATCTCTACCTCCAAGTTGCCCACCCTATCCTCCTGCACCCTACACACGAGTCCCACCCATCACTACCGCCAAGTCGCCTACCCTATCCTCCTCCACCCTACACACGAGTCCCACCCATCTCTACCTCCAAGTTGCCCACCCTATCCTCCTGCACCCTACACACGAGTCCCACCCATCACTACCGCCAAGTCGCCTACCCTAACCTCCTCCACCCTACACACGAGTCCCACCCATCTCTACCCCCAAGTTGCCCACCCTATCCTCCTCCACCCTACACACGAGTCCCACCCATCACTACCTCCAAGTCGCCTACCCTATCCTCCTCCGCCCTACACATGAGTCCCACCCATCTCTACCCCCAAGTTGCCCACCCTATCCTCCTGCACCCCACACACGAGTCCCACCCATCTCTACCTCCTCCTCTTACTGATTACATCGACAGTACCTTTAAATTTTTAGCACGTTTTATTCTGCACTTCCAGATTGTTTACACAACCCCACCCCCCATGACATTTCCAAACGTCGTCCGCATGCACCTCCACAGAGCTCAGCGGCCTGCCGTAACCGTCATCAACAATCAGCCGTGATTCATCCACTGCTGGATGAAGTCGTCTACAAGCCGCCAACAACTCTCGATAGGCCGCACAGTGCAATCATCTGGTTCTTGCACCACGAGGTGATTTCAGTGCCCCGTACTCCTCTGGGACATGCCCTCCAACTTTGCTTGTCACTCCGTCATTTACGACAATTCCTGCCACCCACATCCACTTAGGTTTCATGAACGGTCAATACGATGTCTTTAACTTGCGTATGTTTGGTATTAAACGTGTTCGTTGTCCTCTCTGTCATTGGAATTCACCTATCCCACGCGTTTAACCGATCCACGCGTCCTATGCGCACCTTTCAGCGTTCGTTCCATATTGTTCGTAAAAATGCCCTAGCTTCTGATTCGCATGACATGTTAGGTAACGTGTAAAGTGATTAATACATGAACAGTTCTTAGCTTTGATCACATTGCTATGCATGATTAAAGTAATAAGATAGCAATTGGAAGGCGAGTAAGACGAGGGAAGCAGGCTGCTGTCAAATTGTTCGCAGCAACACGAGCAGATCCAGTCGAAATTGGCCGTCACTTGACCGCGCTTTGGGAAATAATTGTGGCCATTTTCGTACAGAATCAAGAAAAGTTCATTCAACAATTAGTTTTTTAGTTGACCAGGTAAGGCCCCACTGAGCTATGTAGCTATTTTCAGAAGTGACCTGGTCACAAATGACAGCTCAACGAAGCGGCTTATCATCACGTGGGAATTGACAGCAGCTGAGTTCTGCAAAAGCACGTTGATTCTAAATGTAGTGGGAAAATCGGAGGACCCGGAAAATCATCGATGCGACCGCGGGCAGAGAGACACGCAAACTCCAGATATACAGGCGTCATGGTCGGGATCGAACTCACGACCTCCTGTATACCAGGCGAGGTAGCTAACATCTCGCAGCCGTGGCGTTGACGCCACAACTGAAAAATGGCCACAAGTAGCCACGGCTGAAGTTGAGCGCTGAGCGTTAAAAACGTCTTTTTTTTCTTTCTAAAATCGAGTTTTATTTGATTTGTTGCACGGCTGATGATGACGATGATCCCGTCTGAGCCAGCTGCTCGGCTATCTTACAACTGGGTTCCGTGAGCACGGCAACAACAGAATAAAGACACCACGACATCGACAATATTGCAGAGAGCTTCCCGCTTTGCGCTAATCCGCGTGGGTTTCGAGGCGTGTCACAACTCCCCTCTTTAGCTGAGCCCGCTCCATGTATGTGTGTGTATGTTGAACTTCTTTCGCGCCGTACGTAGCCGACCGTGCTCACTCGAGGTGCAGGGGAAGGACAAGGTGGTGCTGGTGCTAATGGAGAGGATGGAGGAGAGGTGATGGTGGCGGAGGTGATCGGTGGTGTAGCGGTTAGCGCGCTGTGCTACGAACCCGGCGACCCGAGTTCGATTCCCGCTCACGGCCAACACCAGTGACGGTTATCTGAACCGGTCGTGGGCCTCCCCTAGGTCGAATTAGCCTCAAATGAATACCTGGTGCGGTGTGTAAACATCGTCACTGGGGAGACAAAGGCGGCCGGGCGTGGTGTTGGCCACCCACCCCCTCGTGTGCCGGCCTTTATAGGTGCTCGCTAACAGAACTTGCCCCTTACAGTCTGTTCAGGCTATACGGGGGATCTTTGTCTTTTCTGTATTACTGGGGAGCGGTGGCGTAGCAGTTAGCGTGCTGCGCCGTAAACCAGGCCACTCGGGTTCGATAGTGGATCACGGTCGACACCAGTGACGATTATCTGAACCGGTCCTGAGCGTCCCCCCACGGTCGACTCAGCCTCAAATGAGTCGCACATCTCCACTGGGGAGACAAAGGCGTTCGGGCGTGGAGCTAGCCACCCACCGCCTCGTGTGCCGTGCGGGCCTTCTTCATAGGTGCTCGCTAACAGCACTTGCCCCTACAGTCTGTTAAGGCTATACAGGGGGGAATCTTTGTCTTTGTGTTGAAGCCTGATTGGTCAACCGACCCTGTTGCTGGGCGAGCGTGGTACCCTCCTCTACGCTGCTCCTGCGGGATTCTAGACTATGATCATTGGGGCTGCGAGGATTTTTTTTGTGGATTGTGGCCTCACCCATTTCGCACTGCGAATCGGCACAATAAAAATGTTTCGGGAAATTTATACATTTTGTGCAAATTCTGGACAATTCTGGACAATTATGTAAATCTGCATAGGTGGCAGAGCAAATTGTTCACGAATAAGGCCCCTAATCTCAGCCGGTGCTTTACTTGGCGCAATCCATTCCTCTGAGGTTCATAAAAATAAGTCAACGCACCTCCAATTAGCACGGTCAGGCTATGTGCGGTGCAAAAGAAGTTCAACATACACCGGTTGTCAAATGCGTAGACCGGTCTCCGCCACCCGCAATGTGGAGTTGCCGTCCGCTGGCCCGGTGCCATTTAAGTGGAATTTGGGGGCGACCATAAATGACGTCACGCGATTTTGGACGATTTTTTTACCCCCCTCGTCACACGGGGTCACAAAAAGTCAGAACCCCCCTCAAATATGACGTCACAAAGCTCTGCCCCCCCCAAACAATATTTCCATTTTGAAAATAAAACATGCTTCAAATCGCTTTAAACTATTGTCATTTTAGTGCGTATTTAATGTGGCTCTGGACTCTGATGTTGTAGGAGTGTTGTTATAACAATTCGCGTTGTTATAACAATTCTATATTTATTTAAAGTTGCGCTTTTTGATGTGACGTCACATTTCTCACCCCCCCCCCCCTCGTCGCACATCGTCACACATCGTCAAAAATGTCTGACACCCCCTCCCCCCAGGTGCGTGACGTCATTTATGGACGGCCCCCAAGCCAATACGAATAGGACGATGCAGGCGCGCGCTGTACTAAGCCAGGTGTGCCGAACACAATAGAATCCACTTCGGTCTCCCACCGGTGGCGTGGAGAGAACGATGATTGAATGACGTCTGTGC
Organism: Lampetra planeri; assembly: GCF_965212315.1. Lineage (NCBI taxonomy): Eukaryota > Metazoa > Chordata > Hyperoartia > Petromyzontiformes > Petromyzontidae > Lampetra > Lampetra planeri. The sequence goes on from NC_136156.1 coordinate 5,316,794, forward strand.
TGCACCTGGTTAATCTAAAAAAAAATCTTTCATATTGGAAATGAAAGGTGAAACCACAAAGGCCTGCAGCCCTGCAATTGCTAATTTGCGGAAAGGGCCTTCGTTTGATCAAACTGGATTCGGTCTACTTTTCCTAAATGACCGGATTTTGTTGGAATTAAATGGACGCACCTACGCTTTATCCCCACCACACAGGACCTGCCTGTCGATTAATGAACTAACCGGTGAACTCATTTGCACTGCTGGATGGACAGAGGCCGTGGGCTTTGATTTCAGAAACCCACCCCCATTGTTTCGACTGCCACGCCAGGAGATGGAATAAAACCTGCCATCCATAGATTGCAAATCCAGTGTGCTGCTAATCATTACACCACAGGCTTCGAATCCCCCTTTTTCTATATTCATAAACGTGGCTAGAATTCCCTCGCCCCGTGAAGGCCTAATTAAGGCATTTTCAAGCAGCAAAGCCAATATCTTGTTTGCATTATTAATTGCTGGTTTACTTACAACACACACAGTATTCATCCAGAGAACATATTTATATAGAATCCATAACGTGAATAGATTTTACAGTAAAAATACAGCGTGTACGCATAACATTGCTAATATATGTTGCTAATACGTGCCGCTCATTACACAGCTTTAAACATGTTAATTACAACTTAACAGCGTGGTAAATTCTCTGCCTAACGGGTAAACGAGGGATATAGATAGCTCTCCAATATGTTTGGAGTTGTACTCCGTGTTGTTTGGGATTTCACTGAAGAAGCTCGTGGGGTAAAACGTCGGACAGCATGCCAAACAACGCAACAGACACGTTGGAGAGATGCACAACACTATCGCGAGACACAACACCGTATTCACACGAGGGACATTCCAACGACGGGTTCTTGTTGTTTGGCTTGCATCCCACTGGGATTTTTGCACACAGCGTTGGTGTACGGTGCTTTTTTTCTGGAATTTTTGCTGTTTTTTTCCTAGATTTTCAGTTTGCACTTAGTCAGATAGTCACTTTAAGATATTTTCTTGTTCATGTTTTGTTTATTTGTTGCGGTTGCACCCGATTCAAGAGCCGAATGGCTCACAGGGCTATGCCTAATAAATGAACTTGGACTTTAAATTGTTTTTTTCAAGACTGCAATTCTGTTAAGCACCAAGTTTCAAGTTTGCTCTCCACTGTAATCCAGCACAACGGAGGCGGTGAGGGTTGGTGGATGACCCACACACAAATGTCGTGAAACTCCCTTCCGGTGGGCGTCAATGAGCCATACCCTGGCTCGCCAGGAAAATGCAGTACAGCAAGTGGACTCATCGCCATCTGTTTCCATCTGTACAGGGATATAGAGTTGCCACCTTGCGCAAGGTGTGGCTCTTGTCCGGGTCCTCCGGTCCCACCACCCCCCCTCTCTCCCCGACGTGGAATGAAACTGGTAGGAACCTCCTGGATACACCAGCCCACAGGGGATTATTCTGTCCGTCCGTCGTGCATCCAAAAATGGGAGGGGTGGGGCTGGGTGGAGAGGGAAGGGTGGGGAAGGGCTGGGTGGGGAGGGTGGGGAGGGGCTGGGTGGGTGGGGAGGGTGGGAAGGGGCTGGGTGGGGAGGGTGGGGCTAGGTGGGGTGGGGCTTGGGAGGGGCTGGTCACCCCGTGGTGACCTTAAACGTTTAACCTACTCACGCCGGCTTGTGCCCGCCCTCACAGTCGGGCATATTTGCGGAATACACCACGCCGCCGTTGACACTGGCCATTGACCGAGCAACCCAACGTTCCTACCAGCTCCCTCCGCAGGAATGTGTTAAACAAAGCTCGTCATCAATTGGCAGACAACATCTTAAAATAAAAACACAATGCAGGGCCCTCCTAATATTAGGTTACCGTGTTCAATGTATCTTTCCGTGGTACATAAGGAAATAATAAGTAAAGTTTCAAGCTTATTTTGTTTCGCCCGACACGGACAATTAATGAGAGGTGTCACGCAAACAAAACGTGCTAATTAGTTACTACTTCAGCACGCCGGTGTTTTAGAGAGTACACCCACAACATTTACAATTTGAGTACGACGTTTCGCTGGTGATTACAAGCAGTGTGCTGAAGTCATTGCAACCAGTGACTACAACCTGTGTGCTGAACTAGTAACTAATTACATTGTGAGACCTCCTTTGCCAGTAGCAAGATATAGTAATAGGTGATTACCATTTTATCTGGCAATAAAACTGACACCTTTATACAAGGGATCATATTTGCATCAACCACAACACTTTCGGTCAAAATGCAAACAAAAAGACAACTCTGATAATGATATGCACTGTCCTTGAAATTGATTGGTCCACACCCGAGACAGATTTTCTTAGAGCCCAGTCTCATATGGTGTTGGACCAGATGACGCCAAAAGGCGCACAACTCAAAGACAACGCACCATCAGAGTATTGAGAGCTCGGGGTAAGCATTTATATTATGAGACCTCCTTTACCAGTAGCAATATATAAACGGGTAAAAAAATATCACTAGTAACTAATTGGCACGTTTGGTTGACGTGACAAACCTTACTAATTTGCTCTGTCGGGTTTAACGACGCGTTTATATTTACGCGATCTTAAAAACAACAACAACAACAAGCCTGTATTGTGGATAATATTGCTCGCAAAATCCTACGTACGATATGAAAGAAGTTCAACGTGCATACAGAAACGTCTGACCTCTGTGATTGCCAACAAGGGTTTTGCCACCAAGTACTAAGTCATATTTTGCAGAGGGGTCAAATACTTATTTCCCTCATTAAAATGCAAATCAATTTATAAAAAATTTGACATGCGTTTTTCTGGATTTTGTTGTTGTTATTCTGTCTCTCACTGTTCAAATAAACTTACAATTAAAACTATAGACTGATCATATATTTGTCAGTGGGCAAACGTACAAAATCAGCAGGAGATCAAATACTTTTTTCCCTCACTTGTCATCACATACATACTCCGAGTCAAAAGGAACACGTGGACTCGAGAACAAATATGAAGACACCGTGGTTTAGCTGTTACAGCTCCATACTATTAAAATTCCTTTCCCTTTATTACTGCCAACCCTACTCCCTCACTTTGATGTTGCTAATCCTGCATAATGCACGGGCATAATATGACTTTGAACCCTCCCCCCCACCTCCTACGCATTCCACAAGTAGTGACTAATCCCATATCTGCATTTCCCATAAATATGCTAAATTCCTCTTGATATGCAAATTCCTTTGTCAAGGCGCTCTTCCCCCTCCAACCCAGCTTAAATATACGCTGCCAAGCCTGGTGGTGTTTATTCAGACGCTGTCTTTCCGACAAACCTGTTCTTCACCTGAGGACGGCTGCTTGCGTTGTGGCCGAAACGTCGTGAGAATTATTTTATTATGTTTTATTTTTATTATTTTATTATTTCCCTTCTACGTGACTTTACCGAAAGAACCAAGAAGATGGATCCCTGCAGTCACGAAAGCTTTAAATCGAAATTTAAAACACCGTGTGTCGACTTGAGAACAGCAAAGGGGATCTTGGTCACATGACGAGTGGGCTATGAGGCTGCCACGGTGGCAAGATGTGAACTCCGTCGCCTCGTATGCACGAAGGCCGTGGGTTCAATCCCGACCTGACGCCTGTTTATGTGGAGTTTGCGTGCTCTCCACGTATTCGCGTCGATTTCTCTCCGGGTCCTCCGTTGTCCCCCCCCCACACACATTTAGAATCAACGCGCGCCTAGAGTTTTTGGCAGGCATAAATGTCCGCGTGATGAGCCACTTCGTTGAGCTTTCACTTGTGGCCAGGTCTGCTTGTGAAAAAGAGCTCCCCTAGCCCCTTGGTCCCTTGCCTGGCGAAATTAAAAACAGTTTAGTTTTAGTTGAAGGATACGGTGGGCGATGGACAAGGCTAGTGACGGATTGGGAACCAAACGGGAGGGAATCGCTGCCGCTAGAACGATCGTACACATGTGTAGTGGTGATACGCGCTGGGTGTATATGTCGTGTGCCAGCGCGTATGTACGGGTGTGTGTGTGGTGACGCGCGCTGACGGGGAGGAGCAGGCGTCAGTGCGCGGGTGGGGGTAGTGCTGCTGATTGGCTGTGTGCCGGTGACGCGCCCAGAGGGAGTGATCGGGTAGCAGCGCGGTGTGATTGGTCGGGGAGTGGAAACACGCGCTGAGCGGAACCGGATCGTAGGGATAGCGCGTGGGGATTGGGTAACTGAGGAGCGGTGCCGACGTTGAGGTCCGCATCCGCTCCGTCTCCCGGGAAGAAGAGGTATATAAGGTGATGCACAGAGGAGCAGGGGGCAGAAGTGGAACCATCTAAGAATGAAGACGAAGGTGTAGAGATAGAGCCCGGAGAGGAGAGTAAGGGAGAGTAGAGGAGAGTAATGGAGAGTAGAGGAGAGTAAGGTATAGGGTGTAGCCAGCGAGAGAGAACGGTCTACACGAGCTGAGTAATGTATAGTGTGTAGCCAGCGAGAGAGAACGGTCTACACGAGCTGAGTAATGTATAGTGTGTAGCCAGCGAGAGAGAACGGTCTACACGAGCTGAGTAATGTATAGTGTGTAGCCAGCGAGAGAGAGAACGGTCTACACGAGCTGAGTAATGTATAGTGTGTAGCCAGAGAGAGAGAACGGTCTACACGAGCCGAGTATGCATACGGTGTAGCCAGAGAGAGAGGAAGGTCTACACGAGCCGAGTATGCATACGGTGTAGCCAGAGAGAGAGATGCAAAGTCTACACGAGGCGAGTGGAAAGTGTAGCAGAGGCGCAGAGTCTACACGAGGCGGGAGAAGAGTGTAGCCGAGGCGCGGAGTCTACACGAGGCACAGAGAGCCAGCAGCACAGAATCCAGAGAGTCAAGAGAAGCGTAGGGTCAAGAAGAAGAGGTCACGAGTTGTACCGTTGTATGGTGACCGCATTGTGAAGAAGAGAGGCCACGCGTTGTATTTTTACAAGTCAAGATTTAATAAAAGAAGTGTGTTCCCGTCAAGGAGTTTCCTGCCGTCATTTTCCAATACTTCACATGCAAGAACGCGACAATGGGCGATTGCAATGCAGTAGTACGATGCAACCTTCATCCAGCAGTGGAAAGATAATGGGCCGTTACGATACATCCGTGAGTCATCGGCTACATTTTGAGAGATAAATCATTTCCTCTCGCTGTCGATAAATGGTCAGAATTCACTTTTCAAAGAGATGCAACGTTATTAATGCACAAGTACTGTAGCATTACGTAACAAAATCAATTGAAAATAATGTATTAGGTTTTTTTTTCCTATCAGGAAAGTCTCATTGAAGTCCACATGAAAAAAAAATGACATCATCAGCCACACCACCTCCTGTGAGTGTATAACAATTACAGCAGCATTAGTTCACAACATTCAGACTCTGGACCACCTTTGACGTTCAGTGGCTCGTCAGCAGAGTCAGGCTCGCTCGAAACCACTCCTGGCGAACTGACAGATGTGTACGGGAAAACAAAGGCGACTAACATCCCTACGTTAGATAAGGGGTTCATCATACTCTCAGGTTGTTTTGGTGAAGTCACGTAGGTAAAAAATAAAATTAAAAGTTAATAAAAGTAATAATGGAAATAAAATCAAATAATAAATCACGACGTTTCGGAGGCAACACAAGTCTCCGTCATCAGGTGGGACCGTCACAGCTAAAATTACTGCATCAAGCTGTGACGGTCCCACCTGATGACGGAGACTTGTGTTGCCTCCGAAACGTCGTGATTTATTATTTGATTTTATTTCCATTATTATTTTCATTAACTTTTAATTTTATTTTTTACCTACGTGACTTTACCGAAAAACCTGCGAGTATGAATCCTTGCAGTCACGAAAGATTCAAATCTAAAATTAAGGGGTTCCTCACTTTAAGCGACTGCCTTTTGAGTTGGTGAATATTTCATGGGGGGGGGGGGTCCCCCAATGCTGTTCACGCCAGAAGTGCAGTTGCAGAGCACACCACGCTCGGCTAGGCGAGGCTTTCCCGCACACTCCTGCGGGTAGCCCGTCTCGTTTGACGCTTGCGGCGCTCTTGCGCATATATTCTGCCGGACGAACCGTGGACAGACGCGAAGCTGGCAAACTCGATAACGCGCACTAACTTTGCGCAGCGAAGTCGTTTCGCGATGTTGTTGAAAGTGAGGAGCTTGTCCGCTGTGGGTTTTTGTTGTTGTTGTTGTTGCTGCTGGTGTAGTTGTGTGTGCTCGCTAACAGCACTTGCCCCTACAGTCTGTTAAGGCTATATGGGGGATCTTTGTCTTTTGTGTGTGAATCACGATGGGGAGCGGTGGTGTAGCGGTTAGCGCGCCGCGCTGCGAAATCGGCGTTTTGATTCCCGCTCACGGTCAACACCCGGTGACGATTATATCATCAGAACCGGTCCTGGGCCTCCCCTAGTTCGACTCAGCCTCAAATGAGTACCTGGTGCGGTGTGTAAACATCGCTACTAGGGGAGACAAGGGCGGCCGGGCGTTGTGCTGGCCACCCACCCCCTCGTGTGCTGTGCCGGCCTTCATGGGTGCTACTCGCTAACAGCACTTACCCCAACAGTCTGTTAAGGCTATTCGGGGGATATTTGTCTTTGTGTGAATCACGGCCCCAAAAAAGGCCAAGTGGTCAGAAACAAACAGCACTATAAAGGTTGTGATAGTCACAAGTGATCACGAGTGATCACAAGTGATGACATCACATTTGTCCCCCTCTATTTAAGACCGAAACAGGATTTCTCCACAATTATGGCTGTCGCCTGAAGAGGCTGGTTGCAATTACCGGCGAAACGTCGTACTCGAATTGTACATTTTTGTATTTACTCTCCAACACACCGGTGTTCCTGAACTAGTATCGAATTGGCATGTTTTGTTTACGTGACAATTCTTACTAATTGGCCGCGTCGGGTGGCGTCGGGTTTAACGACACATTTATATTTCCGCGATCTAACCCAAAATAAAAATCGATATTATGAATAGATACGAGTTAATCCGTGTCGTGAATTGAACAAGGTTGCACGAACTTGTGAAGAGAGACGAGTTGGAGAGAATTCCAAAATAGATACTGTGCAAGCGATGATGCAGAAAGATGGATCTTGACCTGCAGCGTGGTGAGTGTGTGAATGAGTAAGTGGGGGAGTGAGTGGGTGGATGGGTAAGTGAGTTGGTTCGCGAGTGTGTTGTTGTTGGTACAGTGGGGAGCACAGGTGTAGTTCCTGCCAGTCACCTCAGTCAGTCCACCCATGGCACCCGGGTCTGTCCCGTGATCTGCTGACAGAAACGAGCCGTCGGCACTTCACGTGGCCTCAAGGTATGTTGAACTTCTTTCACATCGTACGGATCCATCCATACTAATCGGAGGTGTGGGAACAGGACAACAATCTAAAGACAAAAATAAAATTGTTTTCGATCGAGATGTAAAAGTGCATAGCTCCAGTGGCCTCCTAACATCGGGAGGAAGAGCGTTTCAGACGTCCGCAGAAGCGCATCTGAAAGCGCGCGATGCAGTTGACCGTTGTTCAACGGCTAGCTAAAAGCCGCTGCTGCTCCTGCGAGGATGACCAGAGATTGAGTGGTGGTTTATGCTCATTGGCGAGCTCAGCAAGGTATTGTAGTTCATTTGTGGCAAAATAACGTTGTGTGCAATGAGCGCCTTGGCGATGGCATACGATGCAACCTAGATCCCGAAATCCATCAGGCTCAAGTTGAAATTATAGATGCCTTCCGTGAGAGGGTTGCGCACCTTGGGTGACGCAAGCATCACCACCATCACGGGATTTGAAGAGGGCGGTTGTTCTTGTGACCTGCAAGTGGGATGGTCGAACAGAGTGTGGCCGAGACCAAACGGCCAGCATCCTGCAGACGCGGGTCCCCAACGTGGCTGCAGGAATCGCGGAGCGAAGTTTACGGGAGCCAGTGAGTGACATTTGCGAGTCATAAATGGCCCATGCGGCACTGCACTGCGCACGCGTTTCTCTATCGCGGCAGGGTTATGAACTGTTGGGAAATCAATCGTGGGCATACAGCGCTTTGCCGAGACAGTACTGCCCCCCCCACACCACCACCATCGGAATGTGAAGTTTCCACCACTGACTCATCAGAGTCAATGGAGAGGAGAGAGCTTGCTCCATTGTGTCCTGTAAGCGCTCGCCAGGTGAGAGCCACTGAGGCAGATATATCTATGTAAGGCATCGACACAGAGGCGTGGTTTCTCTGTGTGCCTATGCACGTCTCTCTCTCTCTCTATGTATCTCTGTGATATCTGTCTCTACTTATATGTCTGTCTATATGTCTCTGGTTCTGTGTTTTATTTCTCTCTCAAATTTAGCATCCTCAGGAAGAACGTAATCAACCAGGTAGGGTGTTGACTGTTATGTTATCCGACTCTCTGTTGTATTACATTACATTTCTAAGTATACTAGATTTGTGTTTCTATTTCATTTATACCTGATGGTGATTGCTTGTGTTGCAATCGAAACGTCGTATGCTAGTATTTCATTTATTATTTTCTATTCTTAGGTTTTTTCGGTAAAGTCACGTAGGTAAAAAATAAAAATAAAAATTAATAAAATAAAAATAAAAATAAAAAATCACGACGTTTCGGAGGCAACACAAGCTTCCGTCTTTATTTTTATTTTACTTTTATTAATTTTAATTTTAATTTTTTACCTACGTGACTTTACCGAAAAAACCTAAGAATATGAATCCTTGCAGTCACGAAAGCTTCAAATCTAGAATTATTATTTTCTCTTTATACGTGACTTTACCGAAAGAACCAAAGAGTAATTCCTGCAGTCACGAAAGCTCCAAATTAAGGAAGATACATCTCGCTTGGGGGGCAATTATTGAGTCACAGAATTTCCCGAAATTCCAGTCGTCGCGGACACACCCCCGCCGCCACCACGACCACGCTCCCTCTATCCGCGTTTACCAATTTTACTCATCCCAATTCAAACACAAATTAACTCGTCCCACGCTGCACGCGACCGATGATTGTTAAACAAGTCGCACGTGACACGCAAAGCAATTCACGCTGTCTGGATCAAGCGGAACACGTGCGCACAAACAGAACACGTGTACACACAAAGACAAAGAGCTCCCGTGGAGCCTTTAACGGACTATTGGGACAAGTGCTGTTAGCGAGCACCTGTGAAGGCCCTCACGACACACAAGTGGGTGGGTGGTCAGCACCAGCCACACGCGCACTGATATCTCAATCTTAATTTGAATCGGCTCTGTGAATGAAATTGAGATACGTAGTCAGTGCCAGAACGTGGCAGTACAGAAAGTAGGATATACATAGCTGGTATGTTGTTCACAGCAGCATAATCTGTGTTATCCATCGCCCGTGTATGCAATCAGTTGTGTCCGCGTGTCGAGAATGTTTCCTTTACATGGAACGAGCACACGCAAACGAAGAGCTCTGGCCAAACATTGTAATACCTTGATCCATAAGTGCATACAGCTTCGTGTGTGAGTGTATGTCACGTTGGAATGTGCAGCACGTGTACATTGTAACCAGCGGCTTTTGGCTAACCATCGAACAAAGACGGACACTGCATCGTGCTTTTCTGCGGCCGTCTGGAATGCTCTTCCGATATTTGGAAGCCACTGGAGCTATGCTCTTTTAAATCATCTCGATTGAAAATGTATTTCTTTAGAAACGCTTTTTTGTGTTTAGTTTGTTGCCCTTCCCCCGCACTTTCGCGACTAACACGGTTGGCTTCATAGGTGCTCGCCAACAACACTTGCCCCTTTAACACGTAGGCTTTCGCGACCAATATTGTTCATAATCAACGATTTTTGGGTTTAGATCGCGTTATTTATAAATGTGTCGTAACCCTCCACCACCCGACACGGCCAATCAGTAAAAAAAGTGTCACGTTGACAAAAGACAAATAGTTCACTGCTTTAGCCCACCGGTGTGTTGAAGCGTGAAACCACAACATTTACAATTTGAGTACGACGTTTCGCTGGTAATTGCATCCAGCATCATCGGGCAATTCTGGCGAATTGCCCGATGATGCTGGATGCAATTCTGGCGAATTGCCCGATGATGCTGGATGCAATTACCAGCGAAACGTCGTACTCAAATTGTAAATGTTGTGGTTTCACGCTTCAACACACCGGTGGGCTAAAGCAGTGAACTATTTGTCTTTTGTCAACGTGACACTTTTTTTACTGATTGACCGTGTCGGGTGGTGGAGGGTTACGACACATTTATAAATAACGCGATCTAAACCCAAAAATCGTTGATTATGAACAACACTTGCCCCTACAGTATGTGAAGGCTATACGGGGGGGGGGGGGAAGGGGGGCATCTTTGTCTTTGTGTTGATATCAATTAGACGCGGTTCATTTGCCAATTTAAAACGTGTCCGTTTCCCAGGGCGCTAATTGCGACTGCTCTATGTGTAATTGCGCTCGGTGTGTTGATGTGTAGATTGCCTGCCATATAGTTCCACATTTGCGCTCTGTGTCCGTACATACTAGGTACTGTATAACGCGCGCGTGAATTTGCATGCAAGAAATATAACAGCCACCTGCACGTTGCGTTTTCTTACGCGTATTTGCGTACGATATTACACGTCTAATTATACTCTGTTGGCAGTGGCGCGCTTGCACGTAGAACGAAAAACTCAGCACATGAAAGCGATAACGCTGCCCTCAAGTGATAATTATTAACATAATTCGAATTATTCATTTGTATTGAAGTGGAGCACAGGCAATGTGTTTGGGAAATGCCCTGAAGAAGGGATATTTCCCGAAACGTCGCCAATTAAATTGCCCCCCTCTCCTCCCACCATCTGTTTAGGGCAGTGTTATTGCTCCATGTGTTGAGTTGTTTTTGTAAATAAGTGCGTTAACATTGTGCATAGCTGTGTACATAAATATGTATACCAACAGTACGCGTGTGCGTGTGCAAATATTAGCATTAAGAGCAGTACATTTTTTGCAGTAGTATTCGCGTATGCTTCGTCAATTGTAGTACAAAATTGTATGGTAAAGTATTATCCCATCAGAAAACAAATATTGAAAACAGGTGACGTTTGGATATATAAAGAAGGGCCATTGCTCGAAACGTCGTTTGTTATATATTTATTTTTCCCGCCCTTTTAAGGCGGATAGTTGTTAATTGTGTTGCACCACGGCAGCATCGTGTGATAATTTGTAATGCATTGACAAAGCAGGGCCGACTCATCCTCTGCCCACCGGACCAAAGACAAAGATCCCCCGTATAGCCTGTAACCGACTGTTGGGGCAAGTGCTGTTAGCGAGCAGCACTTAAGGTTGGCACGGCACACGAGGGGGTCGGTGGCCAAGCGCTACGCCCGGCCGCCTTTGTCTCCCCAGTGGCAATCTTTACACACCGCACCAGGTACTCATTTTGAGGCTGAGTCGACCCAGGGGATGAGGCCGAGGACCGGTTCAAAGTAATCGTCACTGGCGGTGGCCGTGAGCCGGAGTCGAACTCGGGTGGCCGGGTTCATCGCGCGGTGCGCTAACCGCTGCACCACCGCTCCTCGGCACTCGCAGGACCCACACACATCATCAATGAGCCCAGACCTAATCAATCACTTATTGGTACCTACTGATGTGGCAAAGTCTACTAATGATTTATGTAATCATCCATGTGTGTGAGACATATTTTGATATGATAACCTTTGCGGAGTGGCAGCTTCGTTGAAGTTATCATGACTTTTATACCCATGCCCTATAACAGGCGAATGATGAAATGGGCATTATTACTGAAAAACTTCCTAGACCAAAGCCAGTTAGGTCACAAAAACTGGTCTTTATTGGTTTAAATACACAATGAAAACACAGGATAATAAACCATTGTGAGGTAAGGAATTATAAACATTGACATTCGCATATACTTAGTAAATTATATATGTAATCCCATATATATAGTTAGTGATGGGTATATGTTGAAGGTTACATTATTGTTATCAAGCTCTGTGTGTACTTAGATGGTGTTAACAAGGGTAACCAAATCCAGAACGTCCGGGCAAATGGGCGTGGTTGCGATGGGTGCAAAAACAGGTTTCCTGCGAGAAAAATTAAACAGCTGCTTATTTGTAAAAGTGATCGTTTATTGTTTTACTTCTGTTGGCGTAACACATAAAATGGCATCATTAAAACTTTGCCACCTTGGGGTCCGTCCATAAATGACGTCACGCACCTAGGGGGGGGGGTAAGACAGTTGTGACTGTGTGACGAGGGGGGGGGGGTGTTAGAGAAATGTGACGTCACATCAAAATGCGCAACTTTAAATAAATACAGACAACACATTGTACTTAGTTAAATAGACTTTTTAATAAATGTTTTCTCCTACAACATCAGAGTGCAGTGCCACATTAAATACGCACTCCAATGACAATAGTTTAAAGCGATTAGAAGCATGTTTTATTTTGGGGGGGGGGCAGAGCTTTGTGACGTCATATTTGAGGGGGGGGCCTGATTTTTTGTGACGCCGTGTGACGAGGGGGGGGGGTCAAAAATCGTCCAAAATCGCGTGACGTCATTTATGGACGGCCCCCCAAGGACTAACAGACACGCGCGCGCACGTGTTCGATGCACTGCACTGAGTGACTTGTTTCTGCAGGGGGTAGTGATGTCACGTCACCAAGGCGAACCCCAAACCCAGCTCACAAGCAACAACAATAGCCCCGGAGAACAGAGGAGGAGACATTAAATAAATAAATAATATTTCACGCATTGTAGGGCCTGCCACCGGGTGACGTCACCGCGACTCCTCGCATCGCCAACAGCAGCGCGAGAGCGCGGGGGGTGGGGACGCGAAAGGGGGGAGGGGGCAGCCCATGATTAATATTAATCGGGGGGGGGGGGGAGAGCGTCACGCGCGCGCGACGATACAATTAGAATCACATTAACATAATTTATACCGAGGAGGTAGCCACTCCCCCTCCCCTCGCTCTCCCTCAACCCCGCCCCCTGTGCGCGTGCTGAAGGCGGCAATGGGGCGGGGGGGGAAGAGGCGCGCGCCCGCCTGGAGGTTGAGAGAGAGAGCGAGGGGGGGAGAGAGCGAGGGGGAGAGTGGGAGGAGAGGGGGAGTGGGAGGAGAGAGAGAGAGAGAGAGCGAGGGGGGAGTGGGAGGAGAGAGAGAGAGAGCAAGGGGGAGAGTGGGAGGAGAGAGAGAGCGAGGGGGGGAGTGAGAGGAGAGAGAGCGAGGGGGAGAGTGGGAGGAGAGAGAGAGAGCGAGGGGGGAGTGGGAGGAGAGAGAGAGAGCGAGGGGGGAGTGGGAGGAGAGAGAGCGAGGGGGAGAGTGGGAGGAGAGAGAGAGCGAGGGGGGGAGTGAGAGGAGAGAGAGCGAGGGGGAGAGTGGGAGGAGAGAGAGAGAGAGCGAGGGGGGAGTGGGAGGAGAGAGAGAGAGAGAGCGAGGGGGAGAGTGGGAGGAGAGAGAGAGAGAGAGCGAGGGGGGAGGAGGAGAGGGGGGGGAGTGGGAGGAGAGATCGGCGCTCGTGCGCGCGCGTGTCCTCGTGCGCTCGTCAAACGCTGCCCAGCCTCATTCCTCATCACAGCTCTCTCAAGGCTGCACCATCCTGCCCTGGCTATCGCTATTGAAGAGTTAACCAGTCGCAGTCGGTCTCCTGCTCTCATCCCTCTCCCGCTCGCGTAGATTCCATTCATTTTGTACATTCGTAAAGACTGGCTGGCACACCACACACGCGCGCTTGTCTGTGCGTGTGTGTGTGTCTCGTGGTTTGTCAGTTTGATTAACAGTAATAATCCTGTAATGTGCACCGAACAAATGGACGGGTAAATAGAGCGAGTGAGACCCATTTGTACTAATAACAGCCTGAGGAGGGGAGAGAGGGGGGTGGGCGATTGAGGGGAGAGGAGAAAAACTAGCCGCTTAAAGCAAAGAAATGCACTTAGTTCAAGCGAAACAGACTTCTTGCTGTTCCGTATGAATATTGAAGTAGTTACGATTACGTGCAACGTACGTTGTGGTTGTACCAAGACGCATCACGGCTGTTCCATTTGCCCGGTTGATGCCCTCTCGACCAGTCGTAACTGAACAGAGTTTAACCGCAGACCAAAATAAGTCAATCATAAACTCGAAGTCTTTTTAAGTAAGAGGAATACGAGAGAAGCTGTGCCCACTCGAGATTCCGTCTGCATCTTTTGCTCGGCATTAGTCCCTTTTGGATTTGTCCCGATAGTTGGAAGACTTGCCTTGGAAGAATTACGATTAAAATAGCAAGCGAAAAAGTGCATTTAGTTCCGAAGTTAAAGAGACGGCAAGCGCGACTAAGATTCCACAACTTAAACACGCCGGCTGATTCGGAGTGTCGTTGATCACCGGAGATCATTTCTGCGCCGAGCAAGGAGGAGGAGGAGGTCGCACTGATCTCAAAGAAAGGATACGAGGCGAACACCTCCATCAACCCCACGGTCAAGTCAACAAAGCAGAGTGAGAGAGAGAGAGTCCCAACTATCGTGAAACATGTCCACCCCTCTACTGCCGCTCTTCAACGTGGGTCAGATCTCAGCCTCGGGAGGCAGGAGGGGCGCATCCTCGTCTTCCTCGTCCGCCGCTTCGGGATCGCCGTCCCACCACCACCACCAGCAGCAGCAACAGCAGCAGCAGCAGCTCCACCACCTCAAGCTGTCGGAGAAGTTCGCGCTGCTGCTCGTACTCAGCGCCTTTGTGACCCTCTGCTTCGGGGCAATCTTCTTCCTGCCCGACTCGGGCCGGGCTCTGCGGAGGCTGCAGGCGCAGGGTTTGCAGGACGCGCTGGTGCCACGTGCAGGAGGAGGACATCGGCAGCAGCGGCAGCAGCAGCAGCAGCAGAAGCGTGAGGACTCGTCGCTGCATAAGTCTGAGCGCGACCATGAGCATGCTCTGCAGGAGGCGCGCTCTGCCCTAACGCCGCACCCAGGTGATGGTGGTGCAAGTGGTGGTGGTGTAGGTGGTGGCGGCGGTATAGATGGTGTAAGTGGTGGTGGTGTCATTAGTGGTGCACGTGGTGGAGGTGTCGGTGATGTAGCTGTAAGTGGTGGTGGTGGTACTTTAGATGGTGATGGTGGAGGTTTGGTTCGCCGTGATGACGAAGTTGGAGGCGCTGAGAGAGTAGTCGGCGGAGGTGGTGGTGGTGTTCTCGATGGAGAAGGTAGAGTTGACCTGCCCGCGCACGATAGAGATACGGTTGTCGAGAGAGGCGTAGACGATCGAGGGACAGATGAAAGTGGTGGAGCTGCAGACGGAAATGTTGTTGGAGGGGTTCGTCCACCCCTTGGAGGAGGTGGAGCCTCGGTTGGAGCTGGAGCCTCGGTTGGAGCTGGAGGAGCTCTTGCTACACAGAGTGGAATTGCAGGTGAAAGTGCTCCAGATCCGACAAATGGAGGAGGTGGCGATGTTGGGGTTAACAGCGGTGGTGCAGGTGATGGAGATGGTATAGGTGATGTAGCCGTTCGAGATGGTATGCGCGGTGGAGGTGGTATAGGTGGTGTAGCTGTTCGAGATGGTATAGGTGGTAGAGGTGGTATAGGTGGTATAGGTGGTGTAGCTGTTGGTGACCACCTTAACGGGGCTCCGTCCGACAACACAGAACTGCGCGCCCTCATACGGACGGAGAAGGCCAAGATCGTGGCCGAACTTGAGAAGGAGCAGAGAGAGAAACGCGAGCGCCTGCCCAGCTTCCCCTGGGCCGAGCCGATGGGAGCCACGGGTGGAGAACCGTCGGGAGAAGATGTGCGGGAGAAAAGGGACAAGATACGGGAGGTGAGACGGTGGTGGTGGTGTGTTAATGGTGGTGGTGTGTTGGTGGTGGTGGTGGTGGTGTGTTAATGGTGATGTGTTAATGGTGATGTGTTAATGGTGATGTGTTAATGGTGGTGGTGGTGTGTTAATGGCGGTGGTGACCGTGTCTGGTGGTTGCTACCTCGTGCTGGGAGCGTAGAAGGTTTTGTTGAAGTTGAATTGATGTTGGCGGTGATGCTGGGTTAGTAACGGATCTGGGGAGGCGGGGGGGGCAGTGTTTGATGGCTGTGTTGAGACGATACGAGAACGTCTTTATGCTGAGCTGCTGGTGGTGGTGGTGTTGGGTTTGATGTGGTGGTGTTGGGTTTGATGTGGTGGTGGTGGCAACGGCGGAGCTGTTGATTGCGGTGGTGTTGGTTATGATGTTGATGCTAAGTGAAGATGATGATGGTGCTGTGGTGATGGCTGTGATGTTCATTGTGTTGACGGAATGTGTTAGAGGTGGTGATTTTTTGGAGACCACACATGTGATTGCATGCTTCCCCTCTCAGCCCCTTTTGGGGGATGAGTTTGACACCGACTGTGACAATAGGGTGGCTCCGTGTGATACAAGTTGAATTTTCTCACTCGCGTACAGCCTTTATTACACCTTCATATGAGCGTGGTTATGCATCTTCTGTAACAATGTAACTTGGTCATTCACTAACGTTGAGGAGAGTCCCGGTGCAGGTGTTATACCCTGTACTCTGTGTGGCTGAGATTGTGGCTCGGTTTCATGGAGCGGCTGGGCTCCCCCAGTAATTGAGGGGGACAAGTTCAATTCTTGGTCAGCTTTAACCTTGGTTCGTCCTCGCTCATCGTCGTCATTAGCAATCGCCAGCAGCGCCACCACCACCACCATCATCTGCATCGTCTTGATCATCCATCGTACATCTCCCTAGGGTTAACAATTGAACACAGTGCAGTTGTCCTGCAGTTTAACACGTAGGCTTTCGCGACCAATATCATCCATAATAGAGCCAACTAGTAAGAGTTGTCATGTTGTCACGTGTTCTGTTTACGTGACAACCCTTTTACTAGTTGGCTGTGTCGGGTGGTGGCGGGTTTGAACGACACATTTATATATTTACGCGATCTAACCCAAAAACCTCTATTATGGATGGGCTGCAGTGTTTGATAAAAATAGAAGACATAGTTGGTTGATAATCACGTGACGTACTACAGGTCTCGGCCATAGCAATGGCTAATTTCCACCTTTGGCTTTACAAAAGTCAGCAGGTGTTTTTTTGTGTGTCCATTGAGCAGAGTCTTGGCCTTGCCATATTAATGTTGACCATTGGGTTAGGGGGCCATCCGTGCAGATAATCTCTTACCAATGCTTGTTTGAGCATGTGGACTATTTGAGCATTTTCTTTCAAATATTTGATTTAAATAAAATGTAAATGCAGCACTGCATGAATTGTAATTATATGACCCGGGTGTCATGCACGTGTGGGTTAATGAAACAGCGGTGCCACTATCGGACGTTAAGGAGCACTCGTAATTAAATAACGGTAGCCCTAATGCCGTTACATGCTCGGCTAATTACTAATTAGGTGGGCAGACCAAGCGTTTGGTGGTCAATTTGTCTACCGTTGCCTGTATTAAAGTTAAAACGCAAAGTTGATGCGCAATTACAGAATTGGTTGCCCATTATAGGAGCCAGAGCGGTGAAGCCGTGGTGCTGAGTGTACCGCACCGCACGCTGAACTCGGCGTCCTGAGTTTGATTCCTGTCCACGGCTTGGCAGCAGTGGCGAGTGATACATCTGTAAGGGATGTCAGGGGAAGGATTCCCACCAAAAGGAGGGGGGGGGACGGTGACGGGGGAAGGGGGAGGAGCAAGCGAGGAGATATAAGAGAGAGAACGGGCGGAAAGAGGGGAGATCTTGGCAGGAATGAGATCGAGAAGGCTGGGGACGAGTGTGGACTGAAGGAAGGAGTAAAAGACGAACCCCCTGTAGCCTTGTGTCGACTCTCCTTGACATCTCACACCGACTTGCGGTGAAGTATGACCATAATGTATTCTAGATTAGAAGCTTTCGTGACTGCAAGGCATCATATTCTTAGGTTTTTTCGGTAAAGTCACGTAGGTAAAACATCAAAATTAATGAAAATAAAATAAAATAAAAACAAATCACTTGATGCAGCTAATTCGGCTGTGACGGTCCCACCTGATGACGGAGACTTGTGTTGCCTCCGAAACGTCGTGATTTTTGTTTTTATTTTATTTTATTTTCATTAATTTTGATGTTTTACCTACGTGACTTTACCGAAAAACCCTAAGAATATATGACCATAATGATCAAACAACCCCGTGACGGCATTGGGATGCCTTCATCCAGTCGTGGGTCGACAAAGGGTTCATTGCTTATTAGATTACGATCCACTGTCAGCCATTTGACCGTCATTGCTTTTGAAAATTGTTGGGCCCCGTCATGGAAATGTGTAATTTCCACCACTGGTTTCATGGCCGCCACATTGCTCGCGAGAGCTGTGATGCCCTCCGACCTCGCTTATGTAATAAAGCACGTGCCGTGCCATTAGTTATGTAATGCGGTCAGTATGAAGATGGGAGTTTTCAGAACGGTACAATGAGATTACATTCAAAAGTTTGCGTGACCTACATATATTTTAACACTATTCAAAAACCATTCGACTGCCATTAAAAATGTGTTTAACTAGACAGTGCCACCGTGTTGTAAAATGAGCAACGGGGAATGGCAGTGGTGGAAATTTCATCTTGCCATGGATGTGGTGAAATGTATTCACTCAGCACTGGGTTTGAGACCAAGGGGTGAGGAAATGGTTGATACTATGATACTAACCCACACCATCCTCATATGTGGGTGCTGTATTGGCCCTAAATAGGCAAACGCTAGCAGCACTCGCCCACACAGTGTTTAAGACTAAACTCGGAATGACTTTGGTTCGTATGAAGATTATATATTGTGTGCGTGTGTATGGTGGCACGGTGGTCTGAGTTGGATTTCCACTCACAGCCAACACCGGTGACGATTTCTCTTAACCAGTCCTGGGCCTCCCCTAGGTCGACTTAGCCTCAAATGAACACCTGGTGCAGTGTGTAAATATCGCCACTAGGGAGACAAAGGCGGCCAGGCATGGTGCTGGCCACCCACCCACGTGTACCATGCCGGCCTTCATGGGTGCTCGCTAGCAGCACTCCCCAAAAGTCTGTTGAGGCTATACGGGGGATCTTGTCACTTGTTATTTGTTTGACAGTGGTCAGAGGGCTTGACTCTCTAATAAATTATTGCGTGTTTAAATCATGCTCGACGGCCACCTCGGCCCATCATCCCTCCGGGGTTCGCAAAAAGGAGTTGGGGTTCCACTCTGTGGAAGTCAACGGTGGTCATCCGATGGGAGTGGGGCCACCGACGGAGATGGGTCGCTGTCTCCCCATGCTCTCTCTCGAGGAGGGTAGACTCACTCTGATTGCGGTGTGCGAGCGGGCGCGTGCGGGGCTGCACGTGCCGTCCTTGTTGGGTGTACTTGCGGTAATTGCAGGGTTTCGCATTTGCATTACCACGGCGTCTTCGCTGAAAGAGCTGTGAACACTAAGGATGTCCTGTCTCGTTGGTCCCCACACACCTTCTATCCCCGTCAACTCTCACTCCCATCTGGGCAAGTTATTTTTGCTCGCGTGGTTGAAAACGCCAGTAGCAACGATGCTCTCGTGTTGCCTCCACCGATTTTATTTTGCACAAAAGCCACTTGCAAAATGCCATTTGCTAATGCGTTTCCCATTTTACCACTTCACCAAAGCGACACAGAATTACGCAAGTGGCCATTGCATACATGTGACTGGAAGGGTGCCTGACGTTACATGGCAGAATCGGGTTAAAAACATATTTAGCTTTTTTTTTTTTACGGAAAGTTAGCGCGAATGGGACCGTGCCACAATGTGTTTGGGAAGAGGAAGTTGTGATGGGAAAGGACACGTGTGCAAGGATGAAGGGAAGGGCCAGTTGTGCAAGGCAACCATCGGCCGTTGAAGCCAGGTGGGCACCATCAGAGGGAGACGTTGCAAGAACACGTCTTAGGGGGTGAGATGTAAACCTTTCAACAGTTGTGCAGTCTCGCAGAAAGGAACGCGAGCGGAGGTGTGGATGGCGGCGTCGTTGACATTGGCCGCCGCGGTGACCGCTCTCTAAATGAAATGAATGTTTGAGAGAGCCCTTGATGCGTTTTTTTTGTCCGCTCTCGACGCAAACTTTGCCACGTGCCAGCGCTCTAACGAACGGCTCGCCGCAACTCTGCCCGAGAAGGCCACACCAGGTATGTTCAATAGGGTTAATTGAGGAATTGATGGCTTTCTGTTGAGTTCACGTTTGGCAGCGGTGACAGCTGATGCTTCCACGGGGGAACGGGAGTCGCCTCAATTTGCTAATCAAAGCGCAGATGAATTATTTATTGCTTCAGTGGGTTCGATGTTAACGCACGCGTGTGTGTGTGCGCGCGCTTGCGCTGTGTCCGTCTGTGCGCGCGCGCGTGCCCGTGCGTTCTGCCCTGCCATAAACAGAGGTGTACACCATGGCAAATGATATCCAAAACATAACGTCGGCAAGTCCCTAGGCCAGGGGTCGGCAACCTACGGCTCCGGAGCCGCATGCGGCTCTTTACGGGCTGCTTCTTGACGATGTGTACGTATGTACATAGATGCATTGCGGCTCTTGAAATACTGAATTTTGTACCGAATTGGAAAGAAATGGCTCTTCTTGTTGTTTTGGTTGCCGACCCCTGCCCTAGGCAGACTCGGCCTAAAATGAACACAGTACCTGGTGTGGAGCCACTGCACTACAATCCTGGTTGACCTCGCATTGATTCCAGGCTGTGGTGACAGTCATAGGTCGACTCAGCCTAAACACGAATGCCTGGAACGATGGTGCGGCTGACGAAGCTAGCTGGGCCTCCTCAGCACTATCTCATGAGCCAGTGGTCGTCTACACTGTTGCATCTACAAGGGGGATCTTTGTGCCTGTGTGTTAAATGTGGGCAGTGTTAAATATCTTCTTGGTTCTTTCGGTAAAGTCACGTAGAAGGGAAGTAATAAAATAATAAAAATAAAACATAATGAAATAAAATAATTCTCACGACGTTTCGGCTACAACGCAAGCAGCCGTCTTCTACGTGACTTTACCGAAAGAACCAAGAAGATGAATCCCTGCAGTCACGAAAGCTTTAAATCGGAAGTGTTAAATATGCTTCCACAATCTTTTCTTGCCAAATGTGGATGTCACCACAAGTGCTGTCCAGCCCTGTTATAAACCACAACACTAAATACAGCCACTGTAGCGTTTCCTCCCGTAGAAATATGTAAATATGTATGGGGTGCTGTGTTTATATTTTTTGAAACAATGCATTGTTGATGTCAAAGGATCCATCCTTCAGCATTGGGGGGTGAGTTGGTGCGCTTCATATATCTATGTGCGCTGAATGAATTACAAAGCTTGGTACTTGGAAAACTGCTATGCACGCCAAGTAATACTGGAATATTTTTTTTAAAACCTACATGGTGTACTTTGCTCTGTATATATTATTTGTTAAGAAAATAATAATTTCTGCATTGTTTAAATTATGCGAGAGCAGGATTTCTATCTTTTTTTTATATATAAAACATTGTTTTATTACTATTTACATAACCAGGCAATATCCCGTGGACATTGCGCTGCTTTGCAAGCGAGCGCTCAAAGTACGTGCACTGTATTTGGATATTAGTGTCACCTTTTGATTTTTCAACATGATTCGGATTTAGATAAAATTAAAATGCGACCCATCCCTCGACGGCATGCACAGCAACAGTGGGCATCCAGTGTTTTACAGAGAGTGGCAGAGTCGGTCGTTGGCAGAAGAAAATACAGGGACTCGTCTCTGCTTACGAACGAGTTAGGTTCCAGAGGTCTGTTCGTAAGTCGATACGTTCATAAGTCCAACTTTACTCCTGTCGATTCCAAATATGTTGTACGGCGTGTACACTAAACATGAGTGTAATGGCTTTAAAAGTTGTACACTCTCCTGTAGATGCAAATGCCACTGGTTCTTCATGTTCTGCAGATGTAGACGCCATGACCATCATCTATTGCGCGCCGGCTGAACTTACGACTCTCGGTCCGAACAGGCAACTGGACATATGGACAGGTTTGTTCCTATCTCTGAGAGTTCGGAACTTGAATGTCCGTAAGTAGAGTCCCTGGAGGAAGTTCTTAAGCCTGGGCGTGAACAGGCGCAGGGCGTCAACAGCACGGGCAGCTGGGGGAAGGGAGTTCCAGACTGCATGGTTCAGAACAGAACGGATGACCTTCCACTGAGCGGAGGGAATTTAGCAGAGCGCCTCGGTTTTTGCTGGAGTGGAAAGCGTTCAGACCCATTCGTGCTTTAGTTGATAAACAGACAACTGCATGTAAGTGTTATCCGTGCAAGGATATTTAGTGGCGCAAACCACACCTCTGTCTCATAGCACCAAAGGTTTAAAAATACCGAAGTTTGACACGAGAGGTGTGACATCAACATGTAAGTGTCGGCCATTATGCGGCACCGATGTCAAATAATACTTGTTTGCACATCTGCCGTGTAATGAAATAAAATGTCTTCGTCTTCCCATGAGCAGTGGTGTGGTCATAATCATCAATAGCAGCCCAGAACGAGTGTAAACTCCACTTTCTCATGACAGAGGCCAGAGTATTCTTATCACCCTCGCAACAGCACTTCAAACCATCTGCACAGTGAAACATTTTTTCCATGTCAGTTGAACTCGTCGGCTTTCGCGACCAATATCAGCCATAATTCAGGGTTCTTTTTGGGTTAGATTGTGTCAATATATGAATGTGTCGTTAAACCCGCCACTACCCGACACAACTAATTTAGTAAGGTTTGTCACGTAAACAGTACAATCAAATTCATTACTAGTACAATTTACAATCTGAGTTCGACGTTTCGCCAGTAATCCATGTCCACTCTCAGATCATTGTAATTATCCGCGTGCCCAAATTGTATCAACGAAAAAAAACTCTATAGATCCAGACCCTTTTCATTGATAAGAGTGGTAAACCAGAAGTTAGAACACGGTCATAGGATAGTCTGCCAAGAAGTGCAAGATGAAAGGAGTAATTTCTGTGGACAAACAGATAATGGGATCCGCCCCTAGAGCCCTCCCATTTCGGATAAGGAGAGTTTATTTGCACAGGACTTTAACAGTAAACTTTCCATTGTATTGTTGCCAATATAAAAAAAACCCATTTGCTAATTGAGGAAGGGGGTATACATGTGACTAAACTTTCTGAAAAGCAATGATCGAGACGTGAATGGGTTAAGACAGTGCCCGTGGTTTGGCTGAACCGCTATCAGACGAATGTTTTTTTTTAAATCAAGTTGTAATTCTGAACAGACACTTTGCTTGTTTTATCTACTCATTATTTACCGTATGTCTTGCTGCTATTTATTTTGTGGGCCCCCCCCCCAACACACTGCTTAACCCCCCCCCCCTTCATTCTTGTGCATTTGAGAATTTCGCTCCCTGTCTGTGATTACATATTCTACTTTGACGTCTTTATCCAACGACTCCAGGGGGATTTTCTTTCGAGTCAATGCCTCCGCAGTCGAAGCGCGCCTCTTCCACAGCAACGCAGTTCTTTCATTCTAACACTAAATCGCGACAGTCTGATAATTTCCGATTTTATTGTCGCCATCGCTCAAAAGTTGGGAGATTAAAAAATACGTGTCTATAAATAATCGCCTAATCAAGGTGACGTTATCGTCATGCCAAATGCCGCATTTTTCTTTAGCCCCCTCTGCAAGGTATTTAAAAAAAAAAGTATAAATTATTATATTGGCCCTGATAAACCAAGCGTCCCAATTCCCGTAACGGCTGCAGTGATTCCCTCGCTGTAATCATTCCTCGGGGATGAGCAACGGAAAGTCACGACCAAATGAAAAGAATGCACTCTTGAAAACGTATCACCTTGGGGGGAAAAAAAACCCCAGATACAAAGCCACGTTATTTAAATAAATAATTATCACGATGATTATGATTATTTTAGCTATCTCCATGCAAGGCTGTTCAGCCATTACAGACTTTGGAATTAATCAGAATGGATGGCAAATTAGAAATTAATGTACATGGCCAATTACATGATGGCCTACATGATAGCACGGCTTGATTAGCTAATTAGTCAGGCGGATTTGAGTGAAGCGCTGTACGGTGTTTGATCTGTTGGGCAATGTGTGCGGATATGTTTTTGGCTGCACTGCAAAATCCGTAACTCAATTGGTACCGCTGCTAATTAAGGTCCATCTGCTGGAGTCTGAAATATAAATATTCTAACGAGGTGGGCAAAAATACAATCAACTCGTGCTGTACCAATCGTGCACCGCGCGTGGCTTATGAAGGCCCTCTCTGATGTTGCCATTGTGGTGGCAAAACCGTCTGCCACGAGCAGCCATGCAGTGGATTTTGACTCCTTCTTAGGAATCGCCAGTCACGTGGTAACCAGTTATTGACTTACCTACCTCGAAACTGCACCAAAAGGGCCGTCGTAATGTTAATCGTAATTAGCCTCCCCGAAGGTCTGGGAACCTCGACCAAAAAAAAATTGACTGCCGGCAAACAATGCAGTTGCACTGTCAAAACCTGCCCAGCCAGTAATACGTAAAGTGTTTACCATGACCAGAAGGCAAATCGTTTAAAGCAAAACTAATATTCCATCGCTACCGCTGCTGCTATTGACAATTGATGAAAATCACAACTTGTGCATTCACAGTTGAGGCTTGCGGCCTTACCCCCCCCCTGCCGCCTCCCTCTCACAAGTTCAGCGGCTGGTGGAACCATGCTGCGATTTGGCCTACGAGGTTATTGTGGTAATTAGCACATTGCGAGCGGCAAAACAAGCCATCGGTGGGGGGGGGGGATGGTACCCGGTGTAGCCTCTAGTGACTCATAAATTGCTGCAGCATTTTCTTAGCCAGGGAGAATTAATACATTTTTAGAACATCAAACTACCTAGGGGGGGGCTGCGAGCCAATTTTAGAAAGCCGCCCGGGTTTTAGTAGAGTGACACGCAACATGCGTCGCCTTGACTTCACGATATTTCCATGGAATACAATAAAAAAAGGACTGGGTTTCACAAATAATAGTACAGTGCTGTAACAACCGAAGACGGATGTAAGACCGCGAGATTTGTGCGCGCGCGTGCTTTGGCTCTACAAGGTATCTGTCACTTGCCAGTTTTAACGTGTTGCGCGGAGACGATGCTCAACACAGGCATGATGGCACAGCAATACAAGATGTGCTTTGACGTTAGCTGGAAGGGGGGATGCAGGGAAGGAGTGTGTGGTTATTCTTTTTTAAATCCTTTATATTAAGTTCGCTTGCTTGCTTACGACCGTGCACATCTTTCGGTCGTTTTTTAACCCACTTCCCGTGATCCAATCGAGCTGACATTTTGCACACAGACTCGTTGTGCGTGACAATTTATTTTCGTGAAATTTTTTCCCCCAAATTTTCCACTTTTTAGGAAAAAAAATGTCATATTTAATTTAAAATACCAATGTGATAAAAATTAAACTCTTACTCAAGAAAAACAGAAATGAATAATAAAATAAAACCGATGCCACGCATATAAAGGATTTATAGTGAAAAACTTTGTTTTCACGGGTTAATTTTTTTGTGTTTTGGTCACCCCCGTGCATCGAAGGGTCGAGCGCTGTGGTTCTTAACCCTTATGGCAGACTTGTACCGCTTTGGTTCTCGATCCTATTTTTTTATGTTAATAAATCCATGCGTTTGATAAAAACAAAGTAGTTGTGCTCATGTGCCCGTGCTTAATTTGTGTTTTCGATTATTTACTTTCGAAAATAAAAAATCTGTCCATGTCTCGCACCCCCAGAAAGGGCATCTCGCACGCGCCGCGCGCGTGCGTGCACCCCAGGTTAGGAAGAACCACTGCTCGAGTGCTTGGCTGCATACGCAGGGGGCTTCTGGGACGTGTAAGGCAGAGTCTGTGGTCCAGCATTTTTAAAATCGGAAATGAGTGCAGTTGAGTTTGCAACAACAACAACAACAACAAAAACTTTTTTTTAAAGCAGGATGCCCGTGCTGGAAAGGCAGCAGTTGTTTTCACACGAAGCCCGGTGCTGCACAACCCATTAATTTGTGGCCATGTGTTGGAATTGTTGAACAAATACAACAGCAAATAGCACGATCTCTGTAGGTGTGTGTGATTGCATGCACGTGTACGAATTCCCAGCGTTGGTTTATAGCACTGGCTCAACTAGTAATAATGAACGAAGCATTATTGTCAATGTCATTGGTGTGGGCGTGTGAGTGGATTGGTGGAGGAGCGAAACGTGTTAGGGGTGGCCTGTCGACATGGGCGAAGTTAAGTGTGGGGGGGGGCGCCAAATTCGAGGGAATAGATACAAATAAAATAACGAAGATGTCGTTAATTAAATTCCCGTGCACGTACAGAGGGAATATGAATTATAATTAATTTCTGATCATTTATTGGTTGAACAGACAGACGGGACAGACAGACTAACCGTATAATTACATCTCTGTTTAAATAAAAATACGCTTAAAAAAAAAATTAAATGGAAAAAAAATGTTTCCCACATTACCAAAAACCTCAGCCTAGCAAGTGCCCTTGAGGTTTTGGGGTGGGAACACCGATTTGCGTGGTTCGCCCTAAGGCGCCAGTTGCTGGAATCACGTCCAAGGCCGCCCCTGGAACGTGTATTGGTGAGCGTGCTGCTCCGCGAACCGGGTGACCCGAGTACGATTCCCGCTCACGATCAATAACAGTGGCGAATATTTGAACCAGTCCTGTGCCGCTCCAAGGTCGACTCGGCCTTAAATAAGCATTGGGAAGACGCAGGTGGACGGACGTGGTGCTGGCCACCCCAAAACCCCTCGTGCGCCGCATTGGGTGCTGGCTACACGGCACTTAAATTTCGATTTAAAGCTTTCGTGACTGCAGGGATTCATCTTCTTGGTTCTTTCGGTAAAGTCACGTAGAATGGAAATAATAAAATAATAAAAATAAAACATAATAAAATAATTCTCTCGACGTTTCGGCCAAAACGCAAGCAGCCGTCCTCAGGTGGAGAACAGGTCTGTCGAGAAGACAGTCTGAATGACACACCCCAGGCTTGGAGCGACTATTTAAGCTGGGATGGAGGGGGGAAGAGCGCCTTGACAAGAGAATTTGCACTTGCCCCCAATAGTCTGTGTTAAGGCGATGACGACGTGGGTCTTTGTGAAGTGGTGGCACAGTGGTTCGTGAACAAGACGGGTTTGGAACTGGCCGTCGCTCCCAGACCAACAGCAACGATCGACATCTCTGCTCCCTCTGACATCGTTTTGGCCTCATGGCCTGCTGCCGAGGATGGCCAAAATCATTCGATGCTGCTCTACTGTTCACCTAATCGAGATGATGCTCCGCGACCATACCAATATGGTACACCTCGCTGGTAAACACAACTGCAATAGAATTATGAAAAATGGGCACCCTCAAGGCTCATTGCTAGCACCGTCACTATTTACGCATTTATGTTGGACTTCTTTTGTGACCGTACGTAGCCAATCCGTGCTGATCTAGTGAATATCATCTTGTAAGTTGATATGTGCAGATAACATAGCTTTTGCTGCATGGGGCACAAAGCTCGAACAGCTGAGCTAACTTCATTGGAGGCATATGGGAAAGGGTTAAATAATGCAATGCGCATCATAACCAGAATGATGAAGCCGGGACCAATACCTTGGCTCCCTGTTCTCTCGAACATTCTGCCACCAAATATCCACAGAGACGTGCAAACTTGCAAGGGGATTTACATGTTTTCTTGCCAGCGGCAACCACCACCACCACCTTGCCATCATCAACCAAATACCTCTACGACGCACCTCACCGCCAACTCAAGTCCCGACCTCCGGTCTGGGATTTTGTGCGATCACCATGCTGCAATCGCGAATGCCACAGCCAGAGCAGCACGTGACCACCACCAACGGAGAGGCAAAGACGGTTGAGCGTGCGTGGCGCTGTTCAGAAGGACTGGCACCACCCACTTCCACGGATGGTGGGCAGTCCTTGTTGTAAGTTGCTCGCCAACTCGGGGGCGAGTAACCGCATGCCGATTTTAAAATGTATGATAAACACCCGTCTAACACGCGTAGAGTTGTTGCGCTTAAGCCTTGTTAACATGTATGCATGTACAACTATAACAACTGTGAAACTAGAAACTATTTAAATTTGACCAGGTAAGGGCCCACTGAGCTGCTATATAGCTTTTTTTAGAAGCAACCTGGCCATAAATTATAGCTCAACAAAGTGGCTTACCACGTGGACATTTATAGCAGCCAAATACTCTATAAACGCACGTTGATTCTGAATGTGGAGGGAAAAACCGGGGGACCTGTAGAAAAATCCACGTGACCGCGGCGAGAGAGAACACGCAACTCCAAATATACAAAAGGTGTCACGGTCGAGTTCGAACCCACGACCTCCTGTATACCAGGCCAGGTAGTTAACGTCTCGCCACCGCGGCGGTATCTTGTGTGTAATTGGTTCACGTGAACCCTGCATGCACCACCAGAGCCGTGGTTCTCAACCCTTTGGTATGGCGTTCCCTGAATGGAAACAACTGATCTGCGCCACCCCTCCCCCTCTCCCTACACTGGCCCCCTACCCCAGGTCGCTAAGGCCACAATACACAGGGAGATGAAATAAATGTTTTCAACGGCCTCTACTAACGCGGCGTTATCCTGACATTTGTTTCGCGTTGTCGTATTTGTGTTTAGTGCCGGACACTGGCGTGCCATGTCGGCCTCCATAATAATTCGTCAGAATCATGATAATGATTTACTTATTTATCCAGGAGAGCCACACGGAGTTCTAGATTTTAAGTTTTCGTGACTGCAAGGATCCATACTTTTTGTTTTTTTCGGTAAAGTCACAGTAGGTTGAAAACTAAAATAAATTAAGCGCTTAAGCGGTTGTGCTTTCGCTGCGTTGTCCCCACCTGAAGACGGACGCTTGTGTTGCGCCCGAAACGTCGTGATTTAATTTAGTTGTTTTCATTTGAATTTTTTTTTACCTTCGTGACTTTACCGAAAAAACCAAAGCGTACCACACGGAGTTGTCAGACCTTTTTTTTGTTTTCAAGTTCCTGCCTGCTGCGTTGGGTTTTTTTTATTTTAAGATTTTTAGAGCCAATTAATAATACCGCTTGGTAAGAAACCAGAGCGCACAGTGAAAACCACACGCACGCGAGGGGCCAACACCCCCCCACCCGCACAGGTGGCAACAGATGGCGATTGAGTCCACTTGCTGTACCGCCCTCTCCTGGGCGAGCCAGGGTATGGCACCTCCACGACGCTCATGGCACAGGGAGTTTTCCCACATTTTGTGCGGTGATCCGCCAACCCTCGCCGCCTCCGCGGTGCTGGATTACAGGCAACGTCCATAGCTATCACAGCCCATTAATTACACGCACCCTTGTGGTTTGTTAGGCTAAATGTGGCGGGGAAGCGGTGTCTGTGTACATACCTTAAAATAGAATTTGTTTGTGAAGCTCTTTGTTTTGTCCACGACCGTTTTTATTGACGCCGCCAATTTGTACGGCGAGCGTGTGTAGATGCTTAACAACACGCACAACTGGATTGGCTTTTTTGCATGTGAAGGTACGCGGATTTCTTTTACACGTTTGCGATGAAACGGCGCCACGTTTCCAATATTCTGATATCAGACGGCATGGTGGCTTATCAAAGTTAGCCATGAGTTAGAACCGTCTTGTTGTCATAGTTGTGTCATTGTGAGGGTGGTTCAAGTCGACATTTCATTTGGCCATTTCCCCCAAATCCGTCTCAGTTGTGTTCGCCGTCATGGCGTCAAGCACCCGTTGAGATGTCTCACAGTTGAGTGTAACCCTTCGTGTGAGATTTCCGGTCACTGTAGACGACTCGTAGGGGATACGACTGAGATACACCCTCTGCAATTTCTTAAAGTGCCCCTAGCGTCCGGCACTTTCCCACTCGCCCTGTAAATGAGATGTTATCTCTGTAGAAAAAAACGGTGTAGTAAATGGGGGATGACCCTGGTTCACATCTCCAATGTAGTTTTTTTCCAGTACATGAAGAAAGAAAAAAACAATACCAGGTAAGGCCCCACTGAGCTATATTGTAGCTCTTTTTTCAGAAGTAATCTGGCCACAATGATAGCTCAATGAAGTGGCTTATCGCGTGGACATTTGTGGCAGCCAAATAATCTCAACGCACGTTGATTCTGAATGTGGAGGGAAAAACGGGAGAACCCAGAAATAAGCCCATGCGACCACGAGCAGAGAGAGAGACACAAACTTCATATATACAGCAGACGTGAGGTTCGGAATCGAACCCACGACCTCCTGTACACCAGGCGAGGCAGTTAACATCTCGCCACCCTGGCGCCCATTCGATGACAGACGTATCATGATCAAAGATGGTGTTTCCTTTGCGTAACTGAAGTTTATTTAAGGTTATTTTATTCGGTACACAGATGATCCCATTTAGCCAGTCTCCTGACTATGCTACACGGGGAGAGCACCGTTGAGTGAGTGCACATCCACAACAAAGACAACGACAAAACATCAATATGTCAGAGAACGAATACAAGGTCCTTGAGGAATGTTGCACAACTAACAAACGAGGCGTTAAACAGTCGTATAACGGTGCAAATGTCACGTGAAACGTTCGCGTAGGCACACGCGAGCTCTTGTGTTTTGGTTTAACCTGGAAGTCAAGAGTAGGAGAGTGAAGGGAGGCAACCCATGAGCGGCAAGGATAACGAGAAGACTGGCAATGCTGTTCTTCGTTGCTTTGTCCTCTTGGGGCATAAACAAAAAGAGACAAGTGTGAGACGACCCATAGAGTGAAGCTGCAATCTCGTTACAACTGTGTGAATCATGACGATGTTTACAAATGGGTGGAACAGCTGCATTGATACAAAACACATTGCCTGCACACAGCAATACGGATGATATAAGGCACACCAAATCCAAGTGCTGTTTGCTCCCAAGTTTCTTTTTTTTTTAAACATATTTGGTACCCAACGGCTCCACTTTTTTCTCATTATATGTGGATTCAAACGTGTGTGAGTATTGAACAAACTGTTCCGAAACTTTTCATTGACTGCCTGTCATCCAAAATCAACCTTTCAACGCAAGCGATGTTAGCCGGAGTTGAAACATTGAGTGGCCCATCACTGCTGTCATTATCACAAGCGTGCACACATCCAGATTGCCGTCGTTACACCCGATTGGAAAGGCTGCTTTGATTCATCTAAATCTTGTTTCCATGAATAGCCAATTCAAACTGACTCAATCGCTTGAGTTGACCTCCATTATTTTTTTGATTTCTCCCAGAATTCAAGTTTACGGACAACTCCACTTGTTGAACAGTGTAATTTCCACTTTTCTTTCCCAAATTGCTCCAGTTTATCGGCAGGAGTTGGGCGGCCGAGTCCACATCGCTCGCGAAATGAAAAACAATAGTTTACAGCATTGCAAAATAAATGTTATGGCGGGCTAATATTACATGTTGGGGTTTCTTGCTGTATTGTTTCCACTTGGCCGTAATTTCTGAAGTCGGGAGTTCACGTGAGCCCAGGTGGGTCGGCAAACTTGCGGCTTTTAAAGCCGCATTCGGCTCTTTTTAAGTGACCGCTCCAGACGTTATTCATTTAAAGACCACAGTTTTCTATTCACACGTTTGCGTTGCGGCTCTTGAAATTAATAAAAATTCCTCCTTATTCTGGTTTGCCGAGCCCCTCTTGGGCTAGCCCGTCGATTGAAACCACCGCGATGAAACGGGGCTCCCGCCCAAAACGTCGGCCAACTTTAGTTGGTCTTCTTGGTTCTTTCGGTAAAGTCACGTAGAAGGGAAGTAATAAAATAATAAAAATAAAACATTATTATGTTTTATTTTTATTTTTTATTATTTTATTACTTCCCTTCTACGTGACTTTACCGAAAGAACCAAGAAGATGAATCCCTGCAGTCACGAAAGCTTTAAATCGAAACTTTAGTTGGGTTGACTCGGGGGGGCGTGGGGGGAGTCGACCAAGGCCGCTAGCTCAAAATACTAAATATGGCCACGCGTTCGGTTATTTTGGGGCTGGTGGTCTGAACAAGGCTGAGGGGTTTCTGTACAGGGTGGTCCAGATGTCCCGTGACACCCCCCCCCATGGGGGTCACAAGACATCTGAGCCACACTGTACATGCAGTGTACATCTTTGTATGTTGTTTGATTCATTTCATTTCCGGCCTTCACAAAGGTTTATTTCGTATTGGGTCCGAGTGTCAATTACACATTTCAATCATTGTTGCCTTTAGGCAGTTCCTAATGGGTCATCATGTACGGGGCTGCTCGAGGAATATGATAGCAGAGAACATACCTTGCCTGCTATACAGGATTTGGAGTTTGCGTGTCTCTCTCCCCGTGCTCGCGTCCATGTTTCTCCAGGTCCTCTGGTTTTTCCCTCCACATTTAGAATCGACGTGCGTTTAGAGCGTTTGGCTGCCACAAATGTCCACGCGATAAGCCACTTCATTGAGCTATCATTGTGGCCAGATTACTTCTGAAAAAGAGCTACAATATAGCTCAGTGGGGCCCCTTACCTGGTATTGTTTTTTTATTTCTTCGTGTACTGGAAAAAACTACATTGCAGATGTGTTCCAGGGTCATCCCCCACACTTCATTGGGTTGTGGCCAGGTAGCTTCTGCAAAAAGAGCGATATAGCGCAGCGGTTCTTACCTGGTAAGATAAACAAAAATTGTTTCGTTTAATTAGCTTTTAGTTGGACATTGATGACGACTGTCCTGATGCATGCGAATGGGCATGAAACAGGCCTACAATTTTGATTTAGAGCTTTCGTGACTGCAGGGATTCATATTCTTTGTTCTTTCGGTAAAGTCACGTAGAAGGGAAATAATAAAATAATAAAAATAAAACACAATAAAAATTCTCACGACGTTTCGACTGCAACACAAGCAATCATCATCAGGTGTGAAATCCACGGAAAGAAAATTTGAAAAAGTGTGGATTTCACACATGATGATGATTGCTTGTGTTGCAGTCGAAATGTGAGAATTTTTATTGTTTTATATTTTTATTATTTTATTATTTCCCTTCTACGTGACTTTACCGAAAGAACCAAGAATAGGCCTACAATTGTCAACTTAGTTTCTCCGCTGCCTTTTGGGATCACCGCATTTTCACAACGCGTTTGAGTTGGTGGTCTAAGACTCCAACAGTCAACACATTTAGATTCACGAACACGTGTTGAGAAGCCAATATTATACACACGCAATGCTAGTGTTCGTGCGTCGTTAAATCTCCCGGTTAACTCCTCGACCCGGAGTCGGTTGGGACTTGAATCTCCACATTCCTACGTGGAAAGTCAGTCGCAGCCAGTCTCTTGCTGGAACAGGCAGTCCTGCTGTGTATGTAAATGTGTTGCGGTGTTTTTTTTTATTCATACTCTACTGTACTGGTTCTGCCCTGGTGGTGTTTGTAGTCAGATTGAACCTCACTTAGCTTGCGACTAAACGTCCCAGTCGAGGACAACTGTGACCGTCATCCTTCTAGGATCGATAACAAGTATAACCCGTAAAAACAAAGTTTTTCACTATAAATCCTTTATATGCGTGGCGACTAGAGTCCTCTCGTCCTCTGGCTTGAGATGGCTGACACCTATGGGTCAGATGATTGCCTGCCACCATTAAGCAATTGGTAATTAAATATAATTTTTTTGTCCTAAAAAGTGTAAAATTTTGGGAAATTTTTTTCACAAACATTAATTGTCACGCACAACGAGTCTGTGTGGAAAATGTCAGCTCGATTGGATCACGGGAAGTGGGTTAAAAAACGACTGCAAGATTTACACGGTCGTAAGCAAGCAAGCGAACTTAATATACAGGATTTAAAAATTAGATACGGTACTTGCCACCTGCCATAGGAAGGTGGAGTTTTTGTTGTTGTTAAACCATTGGCTAGGTGCTTGCTGCCGGTGATGATGATGATACTGTCACTCTGACTGGCTTGACATTTGTATGGGTGTCAATGCAACACATTTAGTTGAACTATTGCGTGCGCGTTTCATTCAAAGTGGGCGTTTATTGAACGTGGCCTTCAAAGAATAACGCAGAGAGAGGGCCTCGGGTGGCTACGTGGGGAAGAAGACAAAGGGTGATGGGGAATGGGAATATCCGTTTAGATAAAGGGATCCCGAGAAAGAAAAAAAATGAATTGCGTAATAAAAATACCCCCTTTGAAAGATGAATGGGGGGGCGAGTGGAATAAACCGATAGACTGTGGCTGCAGCGTCAATTGAAAGCGTGCAACGCCAAGCACGAATGATGGCTGCAAAAGTTATGAAACTATCAGTTCTGCACCAGCTGTGCCGCCGTAGCATCCACGTTGAAGTCTGTGCCCCCCCCCACCACCACCTCCCCGCCACCCCAACACAGCTCACCGCCTCGCGAGGGAAGAGCCACAGGCAGGCGCCAAACCTCGCGCTGCTTTGTCGTGAACCTCCTGGACAATTGTATCCCAGGGACCACTGGTCCATAGACGCCCCCCACGTCCAGCCCCCGTCCGGCGAAGGTCTCTCAGCCCACCGTTGTCACTCACCGCGTCACCCCCCACGCTTCCCACCCTATCTCCGCACCGCCACGTTTATGAGCTTCCGTCGGGGTCTCTCCCAGCCCCCCAACCCGTCTCGCTCCACGTGGCTGCCTTGCGATTGAGTAACTCTTTCTCTGCCATTTGTCACTGTTCCCCCCCCCCTTCCTTAACTTCGTTCCGTGGCCAGCAAGTGTACAAACAACGATTTGAAGCTTTCGTGACTGCAGGGATTCATCTTCTTGGTTCTTTCGGTAAAGTCACGTAGAATGGAAATAATAAAATAATAAAAAGAAAACCTATTATTTTATTTTATTATGTTTTATTTTTATTATTGTATTATTTCCATTCTACGTGACTTTACCGAAAGAACCAAGAAGATGTACAAACAACGTTAGCGAAACGTTCACTCCGTCGCTTCCCCGGGAAGACACACAGGAGTCAAACGTCAAATTTGTCTCGAGCAAGCACGGTGGGGTGGGATGGGGGACGCCCCCCCCCCTCCATTGCGAGGCACTGTGTTTGGCAGCCCTGCAGTCACTTTTGGGCATTCCACGTGCCTATGGCGGGGGTGTAGGGTCTCCATTGGACAATTATTGCTGGCGGGGGTTGAAGTTTGCCTTGTTTAAATAATTGTTACCGGGAATCATTGACTCGAACGGCCCTTTGGTCAATATTTGAAATGTTATTTCATGCTCGGGATTAAACGCACCTCATTAGTTATGTATGTGATACACATGCTGAATCCATATACATAGCTGTCAACCCGTACGGTTTAGCCGTATTCTTGTTCAGGGAAATTGCGTTTTCAGATCCATACGGCGGCGCACAGCCGTTTCAATGCGGGCAACATGTTTTTGTGTCTATTTGTTTGTGTTTCTCCCTCGTGATGGGACTTGGTAGGATGAACGTTGAGATGTATAAGGGGGCACGGGGTGACCAGTCGGGTCTGAATTCGTCTGTAATAAGATGGGCACGTATAAGGGGTTGACAGGTTTGCATATATTTTTTTAATGATCCAGGATTGGGGCGATCGGAGTCGAAAGGCTGCTCCTCAAGAGAGTCCAGCATTGACATAGTTTGCCATTATGAAATCATTGCATTGCAACGGGTAGTAATTGAATGAATAAAACTCCTCGTCGATGGATGGATAAATAATTCATGCGATCCATAATAAAGGTTTTTGGGTTCGATCGCGTAAGTGTAAATGTGTCGTAGCCCTCCACCACCCGACACAGCCAATTAGTAAGGGATTTGTCACGTAAACAAAGCGCCAATTAGTTACTACTTCAGCCCACCGCTGTGTTGAAGAGTAAATCCACAACGTTTACAATTTGAGTAGTACGACGTTTCGCTGGTAATTACATCCAGCATCATCGTGCGATTTGCCAGAATAGTTACGACACATTTACACTTGAGCGATCTAACCCCAAAACCTTCATTTTGAATAATATTTGCTCGCGAAAGCCTACGTGTCAAATTAATACGATCCTATAAATATTTGCAAAACGGATATGTTTTGTGACCCACTTGCTGTACTGCCATCTACTGGCTCCATTGTAAGCTTGCAAGACGGTCACGTGAGCTTGCGCGCGAGCCGTGCGGTAATCGATTCGGACGTGTTTGGTTCACAATTCATGCATTGCATCCGGCATCAAAATTCGCCCTGCCTGATATGAGCGGAGGCTTCAGACGGGGGGGACAGCATCGGCTATCCGAGTGTATATACACGCGCCAACATTGTGCAACGATTGGTGGCCAGGTAGCAAGCCCCGCGTGTTTGCCCGTGATGAATCCCGGTGTCATTTCCCCCCCATCGTAGCCACCCTGTAATTTATGCAGGGCATTCATTAACCGCGGCGCACAGTTGTGCCACCATGTGGACGGCGAGGTGCCTCCCTGACATTATTCATGAGAGCAGGAAATTGTGTGCCAGTTTCGCAGCCTGGCTATGACTCTGGGAGAGACGTATTTCCATTATTCGTTTTGACGCTTGGGTTACAATCCTCGGGTTGTGATTACAATTACATATCCCCCCCCCCCCCCCCGCTCTTGTGCATGATAGTCAACGCTGTGACTGCTCTTGGAGTGAGAGAAATAACCTAACCCGATGAACCTGCAGTTTAATTGTATTGCCCCCCAGCTGTCTAGGCAAGTTGCAAACTATGGGCAGGCCCGTTCTGTTAATTGGAATGGAGCTGCGTTTGATGTCCCTTTGCCCCCCTCCCCCCTCTCTCTCTCCATGTTAACTTACGGGAACTACAATGAAAGATTTTTTGGTCACTGTCGTTGACAAGAGGGCAAGCATTTCTTAACCTTTTACGGCAACTTTTTTCTCTGGGTGTATCGTGCAGATTTTTTTAAACGTCGGCTTTTTAACATTCAACGCTGGTTTTGCTTCTGACCTTCACTTTCTGTGGGTAGCATTTGCTGAGCGTTTAAAAATCCTAGTCCTTTGTGAAAAGAGGGAGGGAGAGGGAAAAAATGAAATAAACGGGTGAATGGATTCCAGGAAAATAGCTGGCTCAATGGATCGATGGGTGCATGAATTAATGTGCATGGGAATTAATTGAACTAAATGAGGAATTAATTCAGAAACGCTAATTATTGTGCCGGTTCATCTTGGCGGAGTGGTCTTAATTTTACGGTCAGGTGATTTGGGTCCAGGCTTGAGTCAAACACTTCCATCTGTGTTGTTTTAAAGGTAAGAATGCTCCGGACTTGTAAACGGATGGTTAGGGGGGATCATGTCCTCTTCCACTGTTGACTCAGCTGTCATCCTACTTGGGTTTTAAAAAAAAAACACCGAGTGCCACTCGGTGAGAAGTCAACAATGCTCATCCTGTGGAGAGACTAGTCCTTGCCACGGGAACGTTGAAGTTGTTTCAAATCGCTCAATGCTGGTGATTTGAAATGCGTGGTACCTTGCGTCTTGGTCCGGAAAGCACTTTGATTTTTTTTTTACAAGTGAGTCCGAGCTGGAACTGGATAATATTAATGGTACATAGGGATGTGCTACTGACAAACAGCAGGGAGGTAATGCTCCCAGCCTTGAGTAGACCACCAATTCGATGGAGCTGAACATGTCCAGCGGGTGGCTTAGACAAGGCTGATGAGCATTGTACATAAAATGCGGTGGTCACATGAAATGCATGCAAGGCATGATAGGAGTCTTGCTTTCTGCTGTTTGAGCAGCTCACCTTTGTGTGGCTGTTGTTCAATCTCGTGCAATCTGTCCACTTAATATTTTACTCCAATCAAAATGAAGCAGTCATTGACAGATTAACATATTAATTGAGGAGTCGATAATGGCAGCCTTGAATTGCATGCCCTTGGTAGGTCCCAGCACATATTGCAAATTGAAAATAATAAAATAATATTGTTATTTTACAAGGTAAGGCCTGCTAAGCTATATCGCTCTTTTTTTCTGAAGCAACCTGGCCACAAATGATAGCTCAATGAAGTGGCTTATTATGTGGAAATGTATAGCAGCCATATACTCTAAATGCAGGAGGACCTGCAGAAAAAAACCACACGGCCACGGGGAGAGAGACACGCAAACTACAAATATAGAGCAGGCATCGGGGTCTGGATCGAACCCACGGCCTCCTGCATACCGTCTCGCCACCGCAGCACATTGCCTTGGCAGTTCTCCTGCAAATATTATTCCAAGGCGCGTGTCATTCTTTAGAACTTATTGGACTCTGTGCCCACTGGCTCCGTGGCGTGTGCGCTCCGCTGCTAGACCGAACCCCAAGCGAATGCCCGCAGTGGCCCTCCGCATCACCGTTGAGGCAGGCATTTGCGAAATAAAGTGGGGTTTGTGTTGGGTGCATTGCTAGAAGGGGATGACAAAGCCAGAGGAGGGTTTATGCCCAGCAGGAGTTGGGACAATGGCATCAACTCATGCAGTGGTGGGACACGACGGATTGTGCCATTGCAGCACCATGATGGGACTGGCTACGCGGTGGGGAGGCGTTCATCCAGCAGTGGCTCGATAACGGTTTGATGGTAATGATTATACTGTTGATGACAGAAACAATGGTAAGTATAATGAGGTTTTAATTTTTATTGTTTACAAAATGAACAAGGCATTTTATTGACTTGATTCAGGAAGTTAAAGTTGCATTTATTAGGTATAGCCCTGTGAGCCATTCGGCTCTTGAATCGGGTGCAACCGCAACAAACAAAAAACAAAAACATGAACAAAAAACATCTTGAAGTGAATATGTGCCCGAGTGCAAGCAGAAAATCAATAAAAAAAGACAGCAAAATATTGCCGAAAAAGCACCGCATGCGATTGGAGTCGAGTAGATGTGCAGATGCGGGATAAGTTGCCGTAAGAACCGCAGTTGTTTCTTGGTGACATGCGGCTTCATGCGCGTCAGCTGTTGAGCAAATTCCGGCAAGACACAAAGAGCGCGAGACAAGAGTGTGAGTGAGAGAAATAACGAGAGAAGGAGGTAGGGGGAGAGAGAGAGAGGAATCAAAGCGACGTTCGCGCACGAGCGTCGCCCACTTAGATGCGGTCGTGCACCGTTAAGTCGGGGGCCGACTTTTGTGATCGGGATTCTGCCCTGAGGAGACAGCCGCACGCGAGCCTCGAGGACACGTTCGAGGGGCTCCGGGTCGTGCGCAGCAAAGAGCGCGCGGCAGAGATTAAAAGGGAAACGAGGCGTGTGATGAGCAGACGTGCGAGACACTGAACGAGGACGAGTGGACATTGACTCTCGGTTTTTATGCCCCCCCCCTCCTCATCCCGGCGTCTGCGGTGTCTCTCATCTCCGTCGGTATTTGCGCGCCGATCCAACGGTGGCGCCTCTTCCCTCCCCCCCCATTCCCATTGCGTGCGCGGAGTCGCTTTCGTGTCGTCGTTTAGTTGTTCCGTGTGACGACAACAGTGCTGCTGCTGCTGCTGCTGCCCCAAGGCCAGCGGCAGTTCCCTTCAATGACAGAGGGAGAAAAAGTAAAAAATAAATTTGCTGCCGCACAGTCATCGCTGGGCCCATCGCTTATCTCCATTACGCGCAGTTATACGTTCCAGTGGTGTGGACAAACACCGTGGGAAAAAAAATTGATGTTAAGTCCTCAATCACGTCCCTAACGCTTTGGCTATCTCACAAGTCAATGCTTTTTCACGAGTTTGGGGGGTGATGACGCGGTTGAAAACGCATTGCAGCACTTCTGGTGAATATAGAGGTCACAAATTAATTGCGTTTAAACTTCTCACCCCTCCCCCCACCTACCCAAGGCTAAGGCTTTTGTTCCGTGACTTTCCTGACATTTGTGGACCTGGCACTTCCCTGTTATCCGATGGTCAATTATTCACACATTAACTACGTTCATCATCCATGGGCCAGCGGTGTCACAAAGAAGTGGTTGCCGTAGCCACTAATTATGTTAATCGTTTTGACCATTGTCGCCGTAGTGCAGTAAAAAAAACCGTGTGATAACGATGGGCGCCATGGTGGAGAGATGTTCATTACTTTGCCTGTTATACAGGAGGTCGTGGGTTCGACGCTGACGCCTGCTGTATATTTGGAGTTTGCATGTTCTGTCTGTAGTCTGGTGGATTTTTCTCGGGATCCTCCGCTTTTTCCCTCCACGTTTAGAAACAAACATTTTAGAGTATTTGGCTGCTATACATTGTCACGTGATAAGCCACTTCAATTGAGCTATCATTTGTGTCCAGGTCACCTCCGAAAAAGAGCTACATAGCTCAATGGGCCTTACCTGGTAAAAAAAAATAAGTTTACAGTTTTAGTTGATGGTTGTATAGTTTATGATGATGGTGGTGGGTTGATGACGAAGATGCTGATCATGATGACTATGATGATAACAATCGTTATCTTGCCATTGCTGTGCAGCCCCTGACTGAGCACTGGCAAAGTCGTTTTTGTGCTCGATGTGACCACGTGGACAAGAAGAGATTGCGTCCGAGAGAATGACTGCCAGGGTGCTGGGGCCATGACATGTTAACTCCCTCGCCTGGTATGCAGGAGGTTGTCCGTTCCATGCCCAGACCCTTGACGCCTGTTGTATATTCGGCGCTTGCATGTTCTCTCTCCCCCCGTGGTAGCGTGGATTATGTGTGGGCAGCTTGCTACTCAAAAAGAGCTGTGTAGCTCATTGGTCCTTACCTGGTAAAAAAAATATATAGAAAGTTTTAGTTTATGTTCACTTTCAGGAGGGAGATTGCAGCTTTCCGGGATTAATGAGAAATTACGTGAGGGAGGCCTTAATCCAGCAATGGATAAGGCGATGTTTGACAGTGATGAACGTGATGCAGATGGTTGAAGAGCTGATGATGATGATGATGAAAAGTACTAACGTAGCGAGGAGGCTGAAGAAGACGATTTGGGGGTGGCATTGCCACCATGACACTGGAGTTGTGCCCGAAGGTTCGACTCGGAACGCTGCGCTACACCACAGCTCTGCGCACCTTCCAATCTTCCTTCCTGTTATCCGCATGTATTTGTGGATGAGAGAAGTCGAGCAGAAAACTACTCCTATTATCCGTGTCCATCAAAGCGCCAGTGAGTTTACCCAGAAGCGCTCCCTGCAAACGCTGATTAAGTGAGAGGAAGTAACTGCAGCTGACGGCAAAATTTGTTTTTCTTTCAATTCATCCGATGGCGCTTGCGAAGGAGGAGGCATTCAACCGGGCGGAGGACCGATGTGAATGTCACAGTGGATTGTTACCAACGTGGTTTGATGAATGTGTTGTTGTGAGACAAAGTATCGAGTTTAATCCATGAATCAATGCATTCTTACACCCCGAAGAAGGATGGTTAATTACTTGTTAAATGCAGGATACGGTAATCGAGATTTAAAGGTTTTCACGGCCAGCGAAGTTGATGTCCATCGCTCCTCTTCTCTGAGACACACCTGACACCCTGACATCCTTGCAGTATCCGACCCACCCAATTGTTTTTTTTATTTTTGTCGTTTTGGCGACCCAGCTCACTCTTTGCAAGCGATGCCTCATCCTGGCCTCACAAATTCTAACCTTGGTTTGGGGTGCCATGGTGGCGAGATGTTAACAACCTCGTCTGGTATTCAGGAGGTCGTGGGTTCGATCCCAACCCTGACGCCTGCTGCTGTATATTTGGAGTTTGTGTGTCTCTCTCTCCCTGTGGTCGCGTGGATTTTTCTCCAGGTCCTCTGGGTTTTCCCCTGCACATTTAGAATCAACGTGCGTTTAGACTATTTGGCTGCTATACATTCCCACGTGGTAAGCCATTTCGCTGAGCTATCATTTGTGATGGCCAGGTTGCTTATAAAACAGATCTACACAGCTCAGTGGGCCTTACCTGGTAAAATAAAAAAGATATATATAGTTAATAATTTGTGTTCATGGTTTTAAAGTTACGATAATAATGATGGATTGATGACGAAGATCGTTGAGTTTTGAGTTTAAAACCATTTCGACCTTAAACCAGTCTCTGCGTGGCTACTCCAGGACCCCCCCCCCCTTCCACCGTGCACGTTCCCAGCCAGCGCAACGTCATCGTCTGCAACAGTTGCCTCCTCGTAGTCTTCTCGCCCTGTGTTGCCATCATCGCCGATGAAAGGTCGCCGCGATCGGCCCCCATCCCTTCACGGGATTAGAACTAGGTGGAGGTGAGCATGAATGACTTAGTAATAGTAATAGGTTTTTACCCTTTTATCTGGCACCAAA
Source organism: Lampetra planeri (assembly GCF_965212315.1). Taxonomy (NCBI): domain Eukaryota; kingdom Metazoa; phylum Chordata; class Hyperoartia; order Petromyzontiformes; family Petromyzontidae; genus Lampetra; species Lampetra planeri. Next base: position 5,358,915 of record NC_136156.1, read on the forward strand.
ACTGACACCTTTATACAAGGGGTCATGTTTGCATTTTGACTTGCAATTGTTTGTGGTTATTGCAAACATGATCCCTTGAAAAAAGGTGTCAGTTTTGGTGCCAGATAAAAGGGTAAAAACATATTACTATATCTTGCTACTGGCAAAGGAGGTCTCATAACATGAATGACTTGTTGTACTGTACTCTCTTGTATGTGTGTTCCCACGGCTAAGGTCAACGCTTTTTCGACAACCCGCACTGAGCAGCGTGGCGACGTTAATTAAATTACCCCCTCCCACCACCCACGCGGTGTGGGAAGGCCCTCATCCAGCAGTGGAATGACAAAAGCACACGTTTTGCCATTGAATACCTACCTTGGTCTGCATGCACATTTCCTCCTCTGGCGAACCAATGAAAGTCCAGTTTTATGGGACGAGCAGCAACAGACATTTCTGCCGGCTGATATAGCTGCCTCTTAACATTGAAGTACACCTCTGTACTCTTTAAAATTGGTGTATTATGTCCATCAGTAAACCGAGCCTGCACAAAATACTTCTCTTGACCTCACAGCCCCTGGCAATTATGCACATTACTGCTGAATGACACTGAGTGCTCCCGTGTTTAGTTTGTCATTCACTACCGATGCCTGTGCATGAATGTGCACGATGCCTGTGCGGAACCACCGCGGTCCGTCGCGGTTTTTGTTTATTTTATTCACCCTGAAGTCCGCAGTGCCCAGGTTCGGTACTTTGAAACCGCCGGAAGCTGGAATGGTATCTAAACTCACAGCTGGCATCGTCTGGGGAGGTTGGTTGGGTGTTTATTTTATAGGTCAGACCACCGAGCAAGTACGAAGCAATATCTTGTGACCTGTGGTTAAACCGGGTTTTCAGGTGGAGCGAGTTTGATGGTCTCCGATTGGACACCAAATTACTGCCCCAAAACATCATGTTAAATTTGCTTTGGCATTTTGGCTAATATCCACGTCCCTGAGAATTTAAAGTGCAGGGTGTTTCAAAGAGATGGATCCAATTTCAAAGCAGCACTGCTTTGAAATCTGGTCCATCTTTTTAAAACACCCTGTCGAGTATTTTGCCTCTCATGTAGTAGGGTTTATGGGAAATGTTGCCTGTAATGAGACCACTTTGAATATTGTTCTAATAATAATATTGGATCACTAAAATTTGCATATACAGATGACCTTGCCCTGGCAACGCAATGAGCCACTGTCAACGACATGGCATCCACTCTGAATCAAGACCTAACCAACCAATGGGAGTATATTTGTGGAAATAGAAGCTCAAGTCATATCCCCACAAAACATCAGTTCCTGCATTTCATCTTGATCATGGGAGCGCCAAGCAACACTCAGAACCTTCTGCGTCATCACTGTGCGACACGACCCCTCCCCACTCCAGCATGTCTCGGAGTGCACCTGTAACCAAGGCCGTAGCCATGGAGTCAACATTGGGGGGGACCAAATCTATTTCATAGCAATATAATGGGGGGGGGGGGACATTTTGACCATATTTGAATATTGGGGGGGGGTGTGTGTGTGTGTATGTGTCCCCAATATATATTGTAATTACGGCCTTGCCTGTAACGTACGCTAACCTGAAAAATGCAGCCACAGACACCAAAATCAAAAGTTAACCTGGTCCAGAAACTTCTAAGCACTAGCTGGGGCGCATCGGTCCCCACTGCTAAAGACATCAACGATGGCTCTTGTGTATACTCTGTAGCCAAGTACTGTGCACCAGTGTGGACCAGAAGCAGTCACCACTCGACTTGTCCACGTCCAACTGAAGACTGCGATGAGGTGCATCACTGGAACCCTCAAGTCGTCAACCCCAACACCCGGGCTGCCCCCGTGCGGTCACAAATCTCCCTCCCCCACCCATCTGCCACGACGCTGCAATCCTCCAGTGAGTCTTGTGAATCGGGGACAACAGTCGCCTTCCCATTCATCAGGACCTCAATAACGACCCTCGTCATCGCTTGAAGTGACGCGAGCCCCTTTTGGACCCACGCGCTTAACCCGAAACAATTCGAATTCAATTTCGATTTAAAGCTTTCGTGACTGCAGGGATTCATCTTCTTGGTTCTTTCGGTAAAGTCACGTAGAAGGGAAGTAATAAAATAATAAAAATAAAACATAATAAAATAATTCTCACGACGTTTCGGCCACAGACTGTCTCCTCGACAGACCTGTTCTCCACCTGAGGACGACTGCTTGCGTTGTGGCCGAAACGTGAGAATTATTTTATAATGTTTTATTTGTATTATTTTATTATTTCCATTCTACGTGACTTCACCGAAAGAACCAAGAAGATGAATTCGAATTCAATTCCAATGGAGCTTGGAAAGCTGAATAGAGTTCAAAAGGACTTGCAAACAAACACCTTGTCGTGACACATCCAACGCGGAAAAATCCCTGGTTTTGATCTTCCACGAAGCTGCTCATGGTCCACCCTAAACGGCATCCACTGCACAAACCGTGGTAGCAAGTGGGGATACCTGATCCACAAATGGAAAATGAACAACTTTGCAGTGCGACTGTGGTCATCCAGGACAGACCGTACAACGTATTCTAGATTTGAAGCTTTCGTGACTGCAAGTATTCATATTCTTAGGTTTTTTCGGTAAAGTCACGTAGGTAAAAAATCAAAATTAATAAAAGTAAAATATTTTATTTTAATTTTACTTTTATTAATTTAGATTTTTACCTACGTGACTTTACCGAAAAAACCTAAGAATACGTACAACGTATGACGACGCAATGCCCCGATTCACAGATTCGTCGGAGACATCGCGACGATAATACACTCCACCGCTCCTGAAGTGGTTGTCTGGCTTGACCACCTGAATGTGAAATTGCAGTCGTTGCTCTGCATCTGCATCATCAGCCATATGAAAGAAGAAGCATATTCATTCAGACTCTGTCTTCTCGACAGACCTGTTCTTCACCTGAGGACGGCTGCTTGCATTGTGGCCGAAACGTCGTGAGAATTATTTTATTATGTTTTATTTTTATTATTTTATTATTTCCATTCTACGTGACTTTACCGAAAGAACAAAGAAGATGAATCCCTGCAGTCACGAAAGCTTTAAATCGAAATGAAGCATATTCTTCTGGAACAGTCCAGGGCACGGTGCTCTATAATATTTCTGAATGGATGCCCTATCCCGTCAAACAATGTTGGTAGCACAGTTGGAATAAATTGGAAGTGCCAATTGTTTTGTAAACAGAAAACTTGCATCATCCGCTTGCGTCTCGTCTCCCCAGGTTTCATTAATGATCGTGTTCTCTACATCCTATCCTTCCCTTGGCTCTTCGTACAAATTGAGCATGACATTGAACATTATGGCATTTAACAATCACAACACTTTCTGACAGAGTAAGCTGATTGCAAGGAAAACAATATATATACAAGCACATACTTGGCAAGATTACCCAATTCAACTCCTGAAGATGCTTGCAGGCTTGAGTTAGAATAGTGCTTAATGGGTGACCACCACCGTGCTTGCATAACAGGTGTTATAGCCTGCGGGGGGGGGCTACGTGGTGGGCAGGAGTGGTAACTGCGCAGTAGTGGACGGCAAACACGTGACAGCATGCTGCCCCATCCTGCAGAGCCGCACTTGGAATCGGCTGAGGTTTGCGTGCGTCAACGCCCTGCACGCCGTGGCCGAGATGATGACTCCCTCGCCTGGTAGACGGGAGGTCGTGGTTTCGCTCCCGACGCCTGCTCTGTATTTGGAGTTTGCTCGTCTCTCTGCCCGTGACCGTGTGGATTTTTCCCCAGGTCCTCCCTTTCTTCCCTCCACGTGTTCATCGGCGTGCGTTTTTACTGCGTTTGGCAGCGATACATTTCCACCTTGATAAGCCACTTCGTTGGGCTTATCATTTGTGGCCAGGTCCCTCCTTTGAAAAAGAGCTATGCAGCTGAGTCGGCCTTGCCTGGTGAAATGAAAAAAATTGTTTATAGTCGAATAATTTACGGTTTATCTTCTTGGTTCTTTCGGTAAAGTCACGTAGAAGGGAAATAATAAAATAATGAAAATAAAACATAATAAAATAGTATATGATTTTAATGTTTTATTTATTTTATTTTATTATTATTTCCCTTCTACGTGACTTTACCGAAAGAACCAAGAAGATGAATCCCTGCAGTCACGAAAGCTTTAAATCGAAAAGTTTACGGTTTGTTTAAAGCCGTCCGAGCTTCATGCAACTGCGCCTACACGCAGGGTAAGAGGGGGACGCATGTCACGGCGATGGTGACTCGCTGCTGGGTGTGAAGTGTGCGTGAGGTGTGAGGAGTGAGTGAGGTGTGAGTCAGGTGCGAGTGAAGTGTAAGGGGCCGTCCATAAATGACGTCACGCACCTGGGGGGGGGGGTCAGACATTTGTGACGATGTGTGACGAGAGGGGGGGTTTGAGAAATGTGACGTCACATAAAATGCGCAATTTTAAATAATAATAGACAACACGTTCTACTTAATTAAATAGACTTTTTAATAAATGTTTTCTCCTACAACATCAGAGTGTAGCGCCACATTAAATACGCACTACAAATGACAATAGTTTAAAGCGATTTGAAGGATGTTTTATTTTCGGGGGGGGGGCAGAGATTTGTGACGTCATATTTGAGGGGGGGGGGGGGGTCTGACTTTTTGTGACGCCGTGTGACGATGGGGGGGGGGGGGGGAGTCAAAAATCGTCCAAAATCGCGTGACGCCATTTATGGACGGGAGCCTCAGGTGTGAGTGAGGCGTGAAGTGTGAGGCTAGCGAGTAAGGATTGAGGCGTGTGTTGTGAGGCACGAGGTTCTTTCTCTCTCTCTCTCTCGGCTTGCCCTGCAGTGTGCGCGTGCTTGCCGCACGCCGCTTTGCTTGACCTCGTGCCCCTTGCCCCCACGCCATCGTCGTCGCCTTCACGACGACACCTGCTGCGCATTACAGCTTTTTATGATCCGCAATAACGTTTCGTGGCTCATTCAAACTTGCCTTCCACATTTTATTTTCATCTGTTGCGCGCGTGACACGTGACTCGGCTGATTTTGTTCCGCCGTTAGTAATTTCGCCACGTATTTTGCCTTTGCTTAATGAATTTATGTTTCTGTCTCTGGACGGTGGGGGAGGGGGTAGACGCGTCGGCGTTTTTCAAACGATTGTTGTCCGTCAACCCGCACGTGCGTCGCGCCCCTTTTAATTACTTTTCACCCGCCACAATAATGTGGAATTTCCACCAGTTGCTTTTTGGGGGGGGGGGGGGTTCCACCAGTGTAGAGGAGTACACCCCCCCCCAACCCCCCATGCACATATGCGCAGGGGAAGACCCCACAAACATTCTGTTACTGCCCGTACTTTGTACCGTGCAAGTCACGTGACGCTTAACAATGCCCACGTGGTGCACCCTGGGAGTTGTTGTCCAGCGGGTGGCTTTAATGGCCCCCTCCGGTGCCAGGGGGACTTTTTTTGGTGTCTCAAAGGTGACAATGGTTGCCCTTGGCTTTTGACAAGCACTGCCTTTCCAAATCCCCTGGGTGTTGGGCACCTGACTGGGCACACACATATATCTCTCTCCCGCAGTAAAAGGAAACTCGTTAAATTGCGAGGCGCGTGTCACGCGTGCCAATGCGGGGGGGGGATGGGGGCGGTGCCCACATTATGGCCGGGTTTAATTGATGGCGGTAAACGTTGAAGCACCATGTACTTAGGACCTAAGTCATGGGAGCTGTCTGCACTGTGCGTGCAGTGGACTGCTGATGTGGGCTCAATTTAGCATTATTTACTTTGTTTGGCTCGGCTACAACCTTTGCAAATACTTTGTGTTTTTTTTTCATTCTCCCCCGTTCCTCCTCCATGCACATTTTTTTTCCGGGAGTTGCAGTAATGTCACCCTATCGCATGATTTTATTTGCTCACTCTGTTTGCACCGCGGGTTTATCTCTCTCCACGGCCGTGTGTGGTGTCCCTCCCATTTGCTTGCGAAAGAATGGACCGTGCAATGGATTTCTGGCAAAGTTCAAATATGACTTCGTTGCTGTTGGGGGGTACCCTTAATCTCGGAATTAAAGCATTGCAAATATACAATACGTGCATTGAAACGTACACTTCATCACCAATTATACTCCGCTTTACTGTTGCGAGCCATGGTCATGAGGTGGGGAGAAGCGTCCTACGGAATGTTAGAACGGCGGGTCTTCCTGTAAACGTAGAACGTTGTTGGTCCAATGCCGGTCTGACGTTGGCCCGGCGTTAGTCCAATGTTATACCGGCGTTGATACAACGTTGGACTGGTGTTGGCCTGGTGTTGGCCCGGTGTTGGACCGGTGTTGGACCGGTGTTGGACCGGTGTTGGCCCGGCGTTGGTCCAACGTTGGTCCAACGTTTGACCAACGTTGGCGCGACGTTGGACCGGCTTGGGTCCAACGTTGGACTGGCGTTGGCTCCGCGTTGGCACGATGTTGGCTCTCCATTCGTCCAACGATTCCAACCAAATGCAGCTGATGCAGCTACCGTTATGCCACTTTTTTATCTTCTGCTGTATCACGCAGCTGCCGATTATGTAGCGTTTGATGTAGGCCAAACATTTCCCGTGGGATGACCCTTGTGACGCATTTTTTTTTTACTTCGACGTGAACGCTTTCACCCTGGTGGGCTTTCTTCACTGCAGGGCGATTTACAATTATTTAATCAATGCTGGCAAATAGCGTCGGGGGGGCGACTCTCTTCATGGCAGCCGTGGCGCACCATACAGTGTCGCATATTGTTGATGACTGTCCTCCAAGTTCAGCGAAGGTCTCTGCGAGAACCACACATGGCCACCGAGGATGCTACCGCATGCCTCAGGAATTGCACGTTCTCCCCCTGTGGTGGCGTGGATTTTTCTCCGGGGGTCCTTTGATTTTCGAATCAACGTGGGTTTAGAGTATTTTGGCTGCTGTACATTTCCACTTTGTTGAGCTACCATTTGCGATAGCCAGCGCGCTTCTAAAAATATCTACTATTTAGCTCCGTGGGGCCTTACTCAGTAAAATAAAACATAGTTGAGTTTACTTGCCCGCTTAATGAACCCTTTATCATGCACTTTGTGGGGGACCCGCTCGCAGGGGCCCCCCTTACCCCGGCTACAAATGAAAGCTCAACGATGTGGCTTATCTACACGTGGACATTTATAATAGCCAAATATGCTAAACGCATGTTGATTCTAAATGTGGAGGGAAAAACCCGTAGGACCCGGAGAAAAATCCACACAACCATGGGGAGTGAGACACTCCACGTATACAGGCGTCAGGGTCGGGATCGAACCCACGACCTCCTCTATATCAGGCGACGTCGTGAACATCTCACCACCGCGGTTGACCACCATATACCACGACCCCGGTGGACGTTAAGTTTAAACCACAGTCCCCAAATGCCAGCACCCTGTGGTTTCACCTGCCAAGATGCGCGTGGAGTTGTCTAGATAGGCGAGGGAACAGTGATGGCTAAGAATCATTTGGGACGCCTTCAAGATTGTTAAATGATTATCGGTGTACACCCAGTAAACATGCAACCTTGAACCTTGCCCCCTTTATCAATAGTTCAGCTTTAAGGTGCATCGTTTTTGAGGCACTGCGTGTCGCCGCGGTGTCCTCTGGCACTGTTTTGTTGTTGTTTTGTTGACTTGCCAAAGCTTGAATTTTTATGGTTCCCAAATCGGCAGGAACTTTTGTGCTTGTGAAACGTGTACTGCTGTGCTTAATATATATCGATGTATTCCTCCGACTTGCTAACCTTTTCTCTATCTTTGCCCTCGTATCGTCTCTTGCATCGTTTGTAAATCGCTGACCCCCGTGCCCCGAATGAACATCTGTGGAAAAGAGCTTCACGGATCATCGGATTTCCCCAGGATGAATGAAAAAAATTCCGATTCCGAACATTGGGCCATCGTTTGGCATGTCGTTTGTCAGCGTTGGCCCAACGTTCCATGTTTACTGGGTCACGTTGCATACAAAGGAGACCCGTTTTTGTGTCAAGTGTTTGGCGATTGATGTTGAGAAAACAGCCTCTATAATTCACGGTGGATAAATATTGCCTGACATCATTTTGGCCCAAGACTTGCATTCCCTCAGCTCGGCGAGTATTTACAATTTGTTCCTGTTAGACATCCAGAATTCCACATTTAAATCCGCAATTAACGTGTTTAGGCACCACGTGCCCGTTTAGTAATTCCAATGTCCAACAAAAAATGGGAAGACTGCACGTTTAAAATCCTGCTCCGGTGTCGACTCGGCTCACTTTCACCCCGTGGGCAAATAAGTGGGCACCGTTGCTGTGTTATAATCCAACAATGGTTGCGCTAAATTGACCCTGGCCACGGAAAGATGAGGACGTTCCATTACTGGCCCTGGACTTGCACGCAGATTAACACAACCGACCCACGCTTATTTGAGCAGGGAGGCATTTTGATATGGCTTTTGACAGCGCATATGGGAGAACTGCGCAAAGCCTAAAATAACAAAACGCATGACTGGTTTGCGGAGCTGGTTCGTAATTCCTTTGACATGGCGCCGATCCGGCATTGCCAAGACACCCCGTGTCCAAATCCGGGTTTCAGCAACCCTCGCTTCAACCCATTTCTCCGGTCTCAGCCTCGTCACCAGTGACTGAAAGTAAAACAACCATTGTGTCACGTGTTGTTTCACTTTGTTTGGCATGTGCCGACTTCGACGATGGACAGATTTGCATTGTCACCCAATGAACAACACCGTTTTGGAAATAATGCTGTTGAAGTGACTTCAAATGTTGCTGTAAAACAAACAATTTAAACGTTTTAATTTATTTTTCGATTTAGAGCTTTCGTGACTGCAGGGATTCATCTTCTTGGTTCTTTCGGTAAAGTCACGTAGAAGGGAAGTAATAAAATCATAAAAATTAAACATAATAAAATAATTATCACGACGTTTCGGCCACAACGCAAGCAGCCGTCCTCAGGTGAAGACCAGGTCTGTCGGGGAGACAACGTCTGAATGAAACACCACCACGCTTGGAGCGTATATTTAAGCTGGGTTGGAAGGGGGGAAGGGCGCCTTGACAAAATAATTTGCATATAAAGAGGAATTTAGCATATTTATTGGAAATGCAGGTATCTGATTAGTACTACTTATTTTACCAGGTAAGGCCCCACTGAGCTATGAAGCTCTTTTTCGGAAGCGACCTGGCAACAAATGATAGCTCAACGAAGTGGCTTATCGTGTCGAAATTTATAGCAGCCAAATACTCGAATGTGCACGTTTCTAAATGTGGAGGGAAAAACTGGAGGACACGAAGAAAAATCCACACGACCGCAGGGAGAACATGCAAACTCCAAATACACAGGTGTCAAGGTCGTGATGTAATCCACGACCTCCTGTATATCAGGCGAGGGAATTAACATCTCGCCACTGTGGCGCCGCTCTGTGATGTCATGTTCCAAGGCCTGCAACGATGCGCGAGTTTTAAACGGCATTTGCGGTCGCATGGCGGAGCGGCGTCGGTAGCGTGGTGTCAAAATATAATTGGTGTTAAACAAAAACTCGAGAAAAGAGCAAAGCAAAAGCAGCCGCTTGTGCAAGCATGGGGTAATTATCCTCGTTGGGCCATCACTCGTCACACAATGGCCCACTACTCTGTTTCTCTGTGAAATAGCAGCGCGACCTTTTTTGCATGTGTACACGTGTCAAATTAAAGGAGGCGTGCGCGCATTTGATGATGTCCTCCGCACGCCGCATTAACCGTGAGGCTGACGTTACGTTAAAACTCTCTGATCTCTCCAAGACCACACAAGCCGGCACACGCACGCTTTAAATTAATCATGACGGCCTCTTTGATCAGGACACGGGGCGGCCTTTGTGGAACTGATTGGGCCAGTGTCTGTGCTGTGCAAAAAAAATATCGGAGCATTCATCGGCGGCTTGGCTCTTTCATTTGACGAGTTTATAACTCTGGGACGCTATCGTGTGGCTTGAGGACGACGTAAGAGGTTGGTGCCAGAAAAATTGTGCCACTACTACCTGAGCGTATTGGCACAAGACAGCGAGGAGAGTGGAAACAAATGACGAAATTCGCAGTGGGGGGACACCTGCGGGTGCTCTATCTGCCCATGGATCGTGATTGACGACGATGATTATCGTTGGCAGTGGTGTAGGAATGCGCCGTGAAGCAACACGCATCGCGGTGATTCAAGCGGACGGCAGATTCTCTCTTCATGCCTGGGAATGGCCCCCTTGAATGCGACGCCTCGGAGCCACTCAATCGCTGTCACGCTCTGCAGAGTCAAATGTTGTGTTGTCCGACGTTGGCTCACGGGTGCGTGGGTTCTCCCGACACCCTGGTTTATTAACCCAGATGCAGGGCAACTCAAACAAAAAGGAAATCTGGAATTCCCACTGCCAGAGGACATTAAATCATGTTGTGTTGTCCTCTCAAACCTTTACACCGGACGTGTGCCGAATTTGTTAATGCTCACGCCATGTGGTTGTCTTTGTGGGTATGTGTATATGTACGCTGAACTTATTTCGCACTGTATGTAGGCTCGCCGTGGCTAATCGGCCGTGCTGGGGGGGGGACAACAAACTGACACACAAAAAGCACTTGCTAAAGAAATTAGTTTTCAATTTGCCCCAGGGCAATTAGAATGCAGACTCCTAATTATGTAATTGAGTGGTGAAAGCTGAACATCGCTTCCTTATATAATCAATCTCACAATGTTATTCAATCAATAAAGTACAAAACTACGACTGAGTTATGGTACAAATGCAATAAGGTGTACGGTGTTGTTACAACACGCAAATATAAACGCAACTCATTCAATATATCTAAGTCCGAGACAAGCTTTTACAGCGTCTGCCAAATATTGGTCACGTGGCAAAGGTGACTTGCAGGACTTTTAAAAACGAGGTCAGCACCAAGGAACGAAAGAGCAAGCGATATCAGTTATTTGTAAATACAACTTCCTCATTTATTGCCTCTTAATGGACGTGAATTGCTCTTTTGCATTCATTCTGTGCGTTGCTCCGCGGATCTGGACTCACAATTGCAAGGTTATGAGCTCAAAGTCCTGGTCAGGAGTTGATACGGCTTATCGTCATGTTGGTATCTATAAAAACGAGCATTTCAGTTCTTTTTTAGGGGAAGCTACCGGCGTTTGCCCTGTGGATAGACTGGGCCTTGCCGCAGGACCGTGAGGGTTCCGCTGCTATTTTTGGGAACTTGAAAGATGAGTGAAGTTGAATGCTTGTTTGCGGGGGGGCAGGGGGGTAGGGGGGGGCATGGGGGGGGGGGACAGGGTGGGGGACGTGCTCTTTCTGACACCTCCCGGAGATCGTGACAATGCAATGATGAGAGGCTTGCACATTGAAGGTGATGGTCGCAGCGCTAATGTCGATGTGAAGACAAGAAAAGACGAAAATTCCCCCCGCCACGTGTAGCTTTAACAGACCGTTGTGGAAAGTGCTGTTAGCGAGCAGCATCTATGACCGCCGGCACTGTGTGGCACACGAGGGGGTTGGGTGGCCAGCACCAAATTAGGCGGCTGGGAGTAATAATATCGTGGAGTGGTTTGTTGTATTAAAATATTATGTAAATATACACAACGCCGGGCCAACGCCGGACCAACGCCGGGCCAATGCCGGGCCAACGTTGGACTAACGTCGGGCAAATACCGGGCCAACGTTGAACCAACGCCGGCCTTGACAGGCTGTTGGGGCAAGTGCTGTTAGCGAGGCCGGCACGCCACGCGACGGGGTGGGTGGCCAGCACCACGCCCGACCGACCTTCGTCTGCCCAGTGGCGATGTTCACACACCGCACCAGGTACTCATTTGAGGCTGAGTCGACCTCGGGCAAGGCCCACGATCTATTCGGATAATCGTCACTGGTTTTGACGGTGAGCGTGAATCGAACTCAATTCGCCAGTTTCGCAGCGCAGCACGCTAGCCGCCAAAGTAGATATGATCACATACACACGCACAATTAAGTTGTATACATCTGTCATGTCACGTAATTGCCCGCGGGTATTATTGATCTTGATGGACTGTCAAAGGAAAGATCGAATTTTGTTTTAGATTTGGTGAAAAAGTACACCCTTTAATTTTACATTTAGTTGGATTTGACATCGGCGTTGATGAGATTGGAACTAAGGAAAAACCCCACAGAACCGCATAATGATTTTTTCTTTCTTTAAAGTTGGGAAATGTAATCAATGGGATTTTTAATGATAATGACATTAGGCTGTGAAGGTTAATTTGCTTCAAAGTTACAATTGATTATTATCAAATAATTGAATACGTAGGTAACGTTAAACGTCTTGTGTGTTTTTTTCTTATAATATTCAAACCTTTTATCTTTTCCCCGTGACTTTGATGACAAAGTTGTGGTGAGAGCCGATTTGCTCAGATCTCTTCCTGCCAAGAAACAAATTGAGCGCAAGGTGAATCCATTAATTCATATCAGCGCTGTGAATAGTGCCCCCGTAATTGGGTGGCCGTGGCACGAAGCGGTAGAAGTTATCGTTGTCATAATAATTAGAAGCTGTTGGGGCCCTGGTAAGTTAGGGCAACACTACCTTTAAACCTCGTGCAAGTTTGTCTTCAACAAATCACTTTTGTCCACAGATTTAGGCAATTTCGTCAAATATTTGGTGGGAAAAAGACTAAAACGGTTGGGGGCCATTAAGAGCCAGCCGGTTTCCCATTACCGAACACGCACAGGTACGCACACACAAAAAAAGACAAAGATCCCCCTTATAGCCTAAACATGCTGTAGGGGCAAGTGCTGTTAGCGAGCGCCTATGTAGGCCGGAACGGCACACGAGGGGGTGGGTGGCCAGCACCACGCCCGACCGCCTTTGTCTCCCTAGTGGCGATGTTTACACACCGCACCAGGTACTCATTTAAGGCTGAGTCGACCTATGGGAGGCCCGTGACCAGTTAAGATAATCGTCACCGGTGTTGGCCGTGAACGGGAATCGAACCCGTGTCACCGGGTTTATAGCGAAGCGCGCTAACCACTACACTACCGCTCCACACACACACACACAGACACACACACACAAACACACACACACACAGACACACACACAGACAGACACATAGACACACACCACACACAAACACACACACACACACACAAAACGACACACACACACAAACACACACACACACAAACAGACACACACACAGACACACACAGACACACAGACACACACACACACACAGACACACACAGACACACACACAAAAAGACACACACACACAAACACACACAGACACACACAGACACACACACAGACAGACACATAGACACACACCACACACATACACACGCACGCACGCACGCGCAGCGTCCCGTGCGATTGTACAGGTGCGCTTTACAAACAAAACAAAAGGTAAATACACTGTTTAGGTGAACAAACTAAAAATGTCTTGAAGAAAATCCACTTGGGGGTGTTGGGGGGGGGAGTGTGAGTCAGCTCAGAAGAACGCGGTTTGTTGTACATCCTGGAGAAATGCAGAGCCACGTTTGCAACCAAAAATGAGCCCCTTTCAGGTCAAATAGGCTTGGACACTTTCCACTGTGACGGGTTTTTGTCACTCAAAGTAGTGCAAGCAAACTTTGAACCGGCGTTGATGTTGCTTTTAAACTTTCTCACGCCAGCGTGAGTGGACGTGCGAGAGATGTGCAGGCAAGGAACTGGTCTTAGACACGAATCCTGGTTGAATGCAAAACTCTGATGGAGAGCATTCGCACTTTAGTTCGGCTGGTTTAGGGGCCCATTGTGTGCACGTATATTGTGTGCACGACCATTGTGTGTATATTGTGTGCACGACCATTGTGTGTATATTGTGTGCAGGTACATTGTGTGCACGACCATTGTGTGTACGTATGTTGAACTTCTTTTTGCGCCGTACGTAGACAATCGTGCTCAATGCTGCCATGGGCGTGAGGCAGGGGATCCATGTCCCCTGGTGGTGGGAGTTCCACATTCCCTGGGTGCTGCTTGGCACGTGTGGGCAATGCCATTTTTAAATCCTTTATATTAAGTTCACTTGCTTGCTTGCTTGCGCGCTTACGACCGTGCAAATCTTTCGGTCGTTTTTTAACCCACTTCCCGTGATCCAATCGAGCTGACATTTTGCACACAGACTCGTTGTGCGTGACAATTTATTTTCGTGAAAAAAGATTTCCAAAATTTTTGCAACATTTTTTTATATTTAATTACCAATTGCTTAATGGTGGCAGGCAATCATCTGACCCATAGGTGGCAGCCATCTCAAGCCAGAGGACGAGAGGACGCATATAAAGGATTTATAGTGAAAAACTTTGTTTTTACGGGTTAATTTTTTGTGAGTGCCCTTGCATCTGGGTTTGGTAAATCGGGGGTTGTCCGGAGAAAACCATCGCGTAGAAAGAGGTAAACAGTCGCGTTTCTCAGTGAACGCAATCAATCGTCCTACAATGTGTCTTCTTCCTTTGACATTAAATGCATTTTTTTTATATTTTACACATCAGATCGGGCACACGACCTTGTGGGAGTGCATCGTTTCAGCAGCGTTGATTTGACACGAGCAATACTCCGGGACCGGTTTTGACATTCATAATGAGAATATTTATTTATACTGAAAGTATCGGATGAGCCATGAAGCTCTGTTTTTCACAGATGTCCAGTAGTGGCACGGGGCAAGAACGTTACATCAACAAACAGTTACAAAAACACGATAGGAGCGCAAAGTACAAGAAAGGCAAACAAATCAAGCCAAACACATACGAAATACAACGAAACCATCTACATCCTACCAAGCAAGGCCCACTGAGGTATTAGCATATTTTTCATAAGCGACCCGACCACAAACGATACATCAACAGCGTCCTATCATTTGGACATTTCTAACGGCGAAATAATCTACATAATCTCAATGCGCGTTTCTAAATGTGGAGGGAAAAACCGAAGGACCCGGAGAAAGAATTCAACACGATCATGGGGGATATGGCAGGTTTTTATAGGCCAGGGACCCACTGTTAGATTTGCCAGCTCTGTGAGCAGCCCACTTGTTTTTCACTGCACTCTTCCTGCCCCGTGTGAGTTGCTGTGTGAGTTGCTGTATGAGCGTGTGCCACTTGCCACACGTTAGAATGTGTTGTATTCACACATTGCAGCTTCCTCGTCAAGTAATTGCCCGATTTATTTCCCGCTGCCTGTCAACTTGAGCGATGTCTGGGCGTTTAAAAAAAAAATGCTGCTTTGTCCACATCGCCCTGCCGGATGCTGGCCCAACAGGAGCAGGCGCGTGATTAAATCATGAAACATCATTACCCCCCTTTTATTTGAAAGATAACAAACTGACTCAGCCAGACCATTTTGATGGAAACTGTGCAACAAAAACTAACATTTAGGAATCGCCTGACCTCACTCGCCCTCCACTGCAAAATCACGCGACCCTCCTCGACAATCGGAGCTGCATTAACAGAAACAACACTCACCATTGCCACTGTGGCACACAATGCAAGTAACATTTGCCTGCTGGGCAGCATTGCGGTGCTGTGTTCAAAGAGAGACTCGTGATCGGGACGACGTGAGTTCATATCCGGTTCGTGAGTTTTCCCTGCAAGCAGCTCGTGGGACATTCATCTTCTGAACCATGTCCAGTGCTCGGCTTGTCTGGGAAAAACTAAATTATCTTTTGCCCTTGCCGTGGGGACTACAGGCCTCCACACCTCACTCCTGGCTGCCGGCGTATGTACGCATGCATGTATGCATGTATGTTGAACTTCTTTCGCACCGTACGTAGCCAACCGTGCTGATCAGATGTGTGGGGGAAGGACAACAAACTAAACATAAAAGCAGCTCGAAATGAATTCGTTTTCAATACAGATTTAAGAGTGAAGAGCTCCAGTGGCTTCAGCTTCCTACAATCGGAAGGAAAAGCTTTCCAGACGGCCGCAGAAGTGCATCTGAAAGCGTGCGATGCAGTAGTGACCATCATTGTTCGACGGCCTGCCAAAATCCGGTAGTGTAGCCGTCGGCGCGTTGAGCTCCGAACCCACCAACCCGAGTTCGATTCCCGCTCACGGCCAACACCGGTGACGATTATATGAACTGGTCCTGGTCCTCCCCTAGGTCGACGCAACCTCAAATGAGTACCTGGTGCAGTGTGTAAACATCATCACTGGGGAGACAAAGGCGTGATGGTTTATGCCTCTGCGGGGGGGGGGGGGGGGAGAGCCCGCTAACCAAAACCCTTCGGTGCTTAAATCTTCTTGCAGCCGGGTACGCAGACGTCCAATTTCTCTTTTTTGTTCACAAGCGGTTTTAATATTTGCGGGGCCTCGCCTCCTCTCCGGCAGAGTGGAGTGCCTTGGACTTAGCGGTGCAGCCACGTTTTCATGCCGCGCTCTTTTGGCCCATTTGGTAGTGGTGGGGGGGGGGGGCGAAACCCCCCGATGGCTGCGAGCGTCGCACGCGCACCCAGTGCGCTCCGGATCCACCATGTCCTTCGGCCACGCCGTTTACGAACCGCGGCTCCCCCATCCGCTCACCGCTCTCTCGTCTCCACTGAGCTCAATCACACGGCCGGGACGTCTTCGCCAACGCTGCCCAGTGGCGTAATCGGGCGCATCGTTGGGCGGTGATGCAGCCGAGCGATCGCCGCTCGCTGCAACGAGGTTCACGGTTTGAATCTGGCGGGCCGCCCTGCGGTTTTTGCCGCAGGCGTTACTAACCGTAAAATGAGCGCCGCCTTCTTGACGGTTGACGTCAAAGTTCCTGCGGCGTCTTTCGCAACGTGTAGGCGGGGCACTGCGTGCTGGCGTCATGGTCCAAATTAGGCAAATTTTGGAAAAATTGTACCGCAGAGTAACTCGATTGGGATTACACTTCCCCCCCCCCCCAAACCACCCCACCCAACCTCTATACAACTAGTGCAGACTGTGTCTGTGAATCATAGCACTCTTGTGGTGGCCCAGCGCTAGAAGAATTACGCAGATACAAAAGCATTGCTCAATTATTAATTATCGAGTGCGGCCGATCTGTTGGTGCTGGTGCTGGCGGTGACCATCTGGGCGGTTTCATCAGATGGCAAGAATCGTGATGACGGCTGCCGCCACAAAATGAAATCTGGTTTTTAATGGGCAGCTGTTGGCATGTTCCTACCCTGCCGTCGTACGTACGTATATGTGTGCGTGTGCGTGGGGAGCCGCAGTGTAGCAGTTCGCGCGCTGCGCTGTGAACCTGGCGACCCGGGTTCGATTCCCGCTCATGGCCAACACCGGTGACGATTATGTGAACCGGTCCTGGGCTTCCCCTAGGTCGACTCAAGTGAGTACCTGGTGCAGTGTGTCATCATCGCCACTAGGGAGACAAAGGCGGCCAGGCGTGGTGTTGGCCACCCACCCCCTCGTGTGCCCACAGTGCAGGCCTTCATCAGTGCTCGCTAACAGAACTTGCCCCAACAGTCTGTCGAGGCTATACGGGGATCTTTGTTTTTTTGAACTTCTTTCGCACCGTATCGGAGGTGCGGAGGGTGGGGAGACAATAAACTAAACACAAAAATCTATTCTAAAGAATGTGCCCTCTTGGTGAAGGGAGGCGAGAGACACCTGAAATTGGCAGAGGGCTCGAGAGTTGTGCTTCCTGCTGCGGATGAGACTCTTTGTTCGTTTTGGGGAAGAAAACCGGTTTGATCTAAGATAAGCCAATGTTACACCGTCCCAGTCGTGTTGAGGTACAGACGCTCTGCAGAAGAGGAACGTTAATATAATTACGGTAAACACGTCTACTGTGTCAGAAAATGGACAAGATTCAGATCATGAGAGTATACGCTGACAGCTGCCTCTGAAAAGTCGGTTTTAGGAAAAGCGTGAAATATAATTAAATGTAGAACTAGACTCGAGCATCCATCATTGTTCATCACAATCATCACTGTGAGCGAAAGAAAATGATCCTGAATTCATAAAACCATTCACCGTCAATCGTGGGAAGTGAACGGTGATGGTTTCTCCGGAATTAAAGGCCCCTGCCATAGGGAATGTGGAATTTCCAGGGCTCGCTTAGTAGGGCCACCATCTGAGATTAGTGTAAGGCCCCCTGTTGCTCGTTCGACCACAGAGGCGCCCGGTATTGGGAATTAGAACGACAGTCTCAAAGTGTTTGTAAGAACTAATTTAAACAATGTAAGTGTAGCCTCAACAAACAGATGCTCCTGTGATCACGTGGTAAACCTCGGGGAGAGCGAGAGTGTAGGGTTTCTCCTGCGTGGTGTAACAAAGGAGCACTTGAGTACACCGGTTTGTTTTAGCAACCAGCCCATCGGTGTACAGACAAGCTAAAACACACTTTAACTGGTATTGGTCAAACATCCCAATGCAGTTAAATCACCTGCATATATATAAAAAATGGTAATGCCCACAGCAACATTGCTGCATGAGAGTGGACAATTACAAGTGTTCAGACTTACCACACCGTGCAAACTTGACAAGCACCCTCCTGAAAACAGAGTCTTGGGCCTCGGTGAGGAGTAAATGGGAATCGTACTATAGTAAACTATAAACTAAACAATTTTTGTATTTTACCAGGTAAGGTCCACTGAGCTACGTAGCTCTTTTGCAGAAGTGACCTGGCCACAAATGAGAGCTCAACGAAGTGGCTCATCACGTGGCAATTTAGAGCAGCCAAATTTTCTCAAAGCGTCACGTCGATTCTAAATGTGGAGGGGGTGGGGAAACCGGAGCACCCGGAGAAAAATCCACGCGGCCACGGGGAGAGAGAACTTGCAAACTCCAAATATACTGCAGGCATCACGGGTTGGGATCGAACTCACGACCTCCTGTGTACCAAGCAAAGTAGTTAACATCTCGCCACTGTAGTGCCAGTGTCATATTCTTCAGCAAATGTTAATCTCTCCGTCTCACATAACCACCTTCAAACAGATCGTTTCTGTGTGCAATGCGCGTGCATGCGAGTGTGTGCACCTGGCCTGGCACACAGGCGTAGTGGCGAAGTCACCGCCACTTAGTGGCGTATGGCGGCTGTCGTTGTTGTTGTTGTTGTTTGTTGTCGTGCTTGGGAACGGCATTTGGTGACGCATTCGATCTGGCAACACGGCGGTATCAATTCCTGGCCTACGCACAGCGTCTCTAACAAGTGGGTGGACGAAGCTGGCTGAGGCGGCACTTTGCAGGTTGACTCGGGCATTGATTCATCATCTCTGCATTGCGAGAGCAACGGTTGAGTGGAGACGAAGATCGCCCAGGTGCATTGCTTGGCCCATGACCACTCTTCCTCGTGCGTCTTGCCAGCCCCTTAGCGAGCACTTGAAAAGCGTAAATCACCCCGAAGCGATATGAGAGTTGAACGAGGGAATCATTGGATTTCCGTGTGTTTGTCCGTGTTTGTTGATCCTTCGCATCTTCAACTTAAAACATTTTTGAAAGCAGCAGTCATCCTGAATCGTTTAAAAAAGCATGCTTGCGAATGCGAAGAGACGCCGTTTTAACGGGGAGGGGCGCGCTAACCACGTGTGCGGCGTTTAAGTCGGTGTTGAAACTCGTATCCCTCCCAGACTCGGAGGGGGTGGAGGGGGGATAAATTCAAGGTGACCGCTGTAGCCCAGGGCGGTGTTGGGACTCGGGATCAGAGTCATGAGCCAGCACTGCTCCGAGGGGCTGGCTCCAGCCGCGGCGAGACGGGAGGAAGGGGCGAGCGTTAGCGCGCAAGATTAAAAACTCCGCGCGCATTCGGAGCACGTGCACTGCCCTCAAACCCGGTCACCTCGCACAGCCTTTGTGCGACGACGGCGAAAAAAGAAAGGAGCCCACGATAGAAAAGAGTGTGAATTGCCACTAAACCTAAAATAAGCCGCTTTCAAGTCTTAACAAGTCAGGGTTGTCTCCCTTGCTCAGACGAGCGATGGGAAGGAGGGGGTTGGGGGGGGGGCTCTCATCTTGGCTGGCATCGCTCAACGCTTCTCCGTGCCCAAGGGCGGCTTGAAGCGTCTCCGCAGGATGCCGCCGCCGTTTTTGGCTTCCTGCAAATCGTGGCAGCCTTTCTGCTATTGACCTGAAAAGGGGGATGACAGGCTGAGTTGGTCCCCTGCTTGGAATTATCTTTTTTTTACTTTCTCTAATCTTCTCATTGCCTGATGGTATCTCAGACTAATTTTCTTAAAAAAAATTAGTGTTTGAACTCCACTCACAGTCGTATATTTTTTTGAAATGACAGCGTTTTCAGACTATCTACACTGTTTTGCTCGCACGGCCTCGCGAGTTTTGTTTCTCTCGTAGTTTTAAAGGCTCGCCATTTACTACCGTGCTTGGGGTAGTTATGATTTGTTTTACGAAGTGCTCGGAGGGACTGAGAAAATTGGCCCGAGAATTTTACCGCGTGGTTTCTGAGACAGCTCGCAATGAAGCTTCCAGTCCTGCCGGCCTCTCACCCTCAAAGAATCCCAAGATGCCATCGTCAGAAGCGAAGCTTGTGCCACCAGAGCCATCCTGGACTCAGTCGGCTTTCTCGCTCACCCCGTGGCCTCATTGTCCCGTCTCATGCCTCCGCCACGATCTCCCACCGTCTCGGGATGCCACTCCATCTCCTCCACCCACCTCACAAGCCTACCCCTGGCGGTCGTGTGACCGAACACGGGAACTGGCACACCTTCACTGGGCTGGAATCTGGGTGAGGTGCAGGTGGCAGAATGGTGGTTCAGAAAGTGATGTTTTTTCATATCTTTCGTTTTTTTAAATCCTTTGTATTAAGTTCACTTGCTTGCGCCCGTGCAAATCTTTCGGTCGTTTTTTAACCCACTTCCCGTGATCCAATCGAGCTGACATTTTGCACACAGATTCGTTGTGCGTGACAATTTATTTTCGTGAAAATATTTTTTTCTAAAATGTTACACTTTTTAGGAAAAAATAAATTATATTTCATTACCAATTGCTTAATGGTGGCAGGCAATCATCTGACCCATAGGTGGCAGCCATCTCAAGCCAGAGGATGAGAGAACTTTGTTTTTACGGGTTAATTTTTTATCATAGTCTCAGCTGTGCGGGTAAAGGCTGTGGGTAAATCCTTGCGCAGACCTGGCTCTGCCTGGTACGTGTGCTGTGCGTCTGAGCGGTTGTGCCAGGGAGGCAAATAGAAATATCTGTTTGCCGTCACTGGCTTGATACGAGAGAAAAAATGTGAGCTGGTTCATTAAAATGTGACTCGTTAAAGGATCAGGCTCGGGTGTTGCTAGGGTCAAGCCCTCCCTGCACTCCTAATCAGGTTTATATCGCGAGTTCAAAGACTGTGTGGACAGACTGACCCCTGCTTTAGCCACGTGGAATTTTCACCACCGGCTCCCCCGGGGCCTTTCAGATAAACGAGAATCGCCAAATGATAGCTGGGGCTGGGAGAGACACTGACCTGTTAAAAAGATCGGATGATGCTGCTGCTGTGCTGCGGTCAGTATTTACTCTGTAGCGATTGTTACTAAACACTATGCGAAACCGAAGCGGATTTAAAACCGCGCTATGCCCATCTTGGGAATGTTTGTTTACTCTGAGGTGCATTCGCATTCATGGTGATGTCAGGTTTATTTTGGAGCGTGTGGTCACAACGTGTGCAAAAAGAAAAAACACGTGAATTGTTAATCTCTGTAAAACCTTGGTCAAAAAACACTTTACCGCGCGACGCATAAAATCTCCGATGGCAATTGTACACACAAAAAAAGAACGACATATCTGTGGCGCAATGTTCGCTTTCCATCTGTGCAGTGAGATCCCTCCGCGGGCAGTTGCGTCTCGCCGTGGAACCAGGTGAGTTGGGGCGAGTCGGCAGCGGGTCAACATCGGTTTCAAACGAGCCGGCAAAGTCGACAGCGAGTGGGAGCAAAGTGGGGAAGTGTGTGTTGCCCTGGTGAATTCTGCAATGCCCAGCTGAGCTACAGGATTCGGATGTGACATGCTGGAGTCAACTGACACAGTGAGGGAAAAAAGTATTTGATCCCCTGACAAAGAAATGATCAGACTATAATTTCAATGGTAGGTTTATTTGAACGGTGAGAGACAGAATAACAACAAAAAATCCAGAAAACGCATTCCAAAAATGTTATAAATTGATTTGAATTTTAATGAGGGAAATAAGTATTTGACCCCCTCTCAATCAGAAAGATTTCTGGCTCCCAGGTGTCTTTTATTCAGGTAACGAGCTGAGATTAGGAGCGCACTCTTAAAGGGAGTCCCTCACTGTACATCAATATGCAGGTCTTGACACCAGGTGACTAGATCACCTGCTGTCAAGACTTACAATTAAAGGTATTGACATCCGATGTCAAATACTGGTTGCTACAAAAGCAATTGGTTATGTTTTATTTACATGAGCATTCTAAGTAGCCTTACCATGTGAACGTAGACAGTGTAGACTAATATTGTGGATAATAACCCTTCTGCAGACTAAACACTTTACTTTTTATTTTACCAGGTAAGGCTCACTGAGCTCTGTAGCTCTTTTTCAGAAGCGACCTGGTCACAAATGATATCTCAACGAAGTGGTTTATCACGTGGTTTATCATGGAGACATTTATAGCAGCCAAATACTCTGAAAGCACGTCACTTCCTAAATGCGGAGGAAAAAACCAGAGGACCCGGAGAAAAATCCACACGACATGCAAACTCCAAATATGCAGGCGTCAAGGTCAGGATCGAACCCACGACCTCCTGCATACCTGGCGAGGTAGTTAACATCTCGCCATTGTGGTGCCTTCCACTATAAAATTATCCTGGACTCCTTCAGTATAATATTTAGATTGGGGGAATCCGATGAGCTATGAAGCGCATTTTTTCTTACAGATTCACAGTCGGGGCGGTGTCAGAGAGTTACACACAACAAAACTTAGAAAAAAGCACGATAGGAGTGCAAATTATAGGAAAGGTAATGAAATCACTAAAAAATATATATAAAGAATAACGCTAAACTTTGTTTTTTATTTTACCACGGACAAGGACGCCTCTCTGCATGTGGAGTTGGTTTATTCTCTCTCCGTGATCTGCAAGGGTTTCCTCCTCCGGGTTCTCCGCTTTCCTCCCATAGTTAATAAACAAAAACACCGTTAAATGTTATTGGTATTTTGGCACGCATCCCGATGTTTAAATAAATACCTGTAAATTTGCTGAATGTGGATGACACACCACAGCAAGCAGCAGCGTCGCACCCTGACTGTAAACACGTGGCTGGACCATCCCAAAATCCAAATATTTCACAATCAGAATAATTATTTATTACTTGTGGAAAATCCGATGACCCTTAAAGCTTCTTTTCACAGATGTCCAGTATTTCACCGATGTGTGTGTTTTTGTGTAGCGGTTAGCACTACGCTGCGTTACGAATCTGGCGACCCGGGTTCGATTCCCGCTCACGGCCGACACCAGTGACGAATATCTGAACGCATTTATCTTTGTGTGCGCAGACGGATATTGAACGGTGAAGTGAATTAAACGGGAGGAAGAATAATAGACCATAGAAACACGTGGCTCTCGCTTCGACGTAAGCCAAACTCTTCATGCCGCTGTCCTCCCTAATTCGAGGGACCCAAAATGCTTTGCGACCTCCTCACGTCCTCGGCAGGTATTGGCAGAGGCTAATTGCGAGGACGCGGAAGCACGGCGACCGTCAATTCCATGCCGATGGCACCCAGCGGGCT
The DNA here is from genome assembly GCF_965212315.1 of Lampetra planeri. Classification (NCBI taxonomy): domain Eukaryota; kingdom Metazoa; phylum Chordata; class Hyperoartia; order Petromyzontiformes; family Petromyzontidae; genus Lampetra; species Lampetra planeri. The sequence continues at coordinate 5,382,598 of NC_136156.1, forward strand.
CTGTGCGTGTGGCCATGGACGCCGGGGAACCCGTCCACCGTCGCGTTCCGCTCTCACGCCCTGCGTTGGCGCGGTCTCATCTCGGGTTCGGCCCTGGACCGCCTCCCGCTAAGGCGTTGATGAAATCTGCGGTCGTTCTTGCGGCGCGACAAAATTAATACGGGAGAGAAGAGGAACAGAATTTAGGAAGTTTAACTCGGTGAGTGCGATGTCGTAATTTCACCCCCTACCCGAAAAATGGGTTTGTTTTTTGTGCTGGTGTTCCAGGTTGATAACATGAGTCTAGTTTTTTAGTACACTATTGATCAGTTTCTAAGTTTAACCCGAGCTGCAATGTTGCACAGCACATACACATAACGGTGGTGGCAGTGGTGGTGGGATTCGTGACCGCTCGCCATGTCCACGAGCACACGGCTACACGCACTCTTCTTAGACGACGACAACAACAACAACCGAAATTCACCACCTAAGTGCCGGTGACATCACACCGCGGCTCTCGTGCCACGCCTGGGTGCCGCCACGTGTCGCGTGTGTGGAAACCCTCGCTTGGCAAGAAGGTCACGGGGCGTTGTGGTTTGACCAACTGGGAGGTGATGGGGGGGGGGGGCTTGACCCCGATTAAGCGAGCGCACTACTGCACGTTGCTCGCTCACACAGGGCGTGCACGCAGCCTGAACGATGTCTTTTTATTTTTTTATTTTGTGCGCCACTGGCTGCTGGGGTGGGTGACTTGCCGAATGTAAAGCGTCATTTTTTTGCGAGAGTCGTGATAAGTCCCTCATTGACAGCGACGACGCGTGGGGTTCTTTATTTTGTATTTGCTTCTGGGGGGAGGGGGGGGGTGTTGCTTGTTGTTGTTGTTGTGTTTGTTAGGATGATGTGTGAAGCATCAGCACTGTCACAGTTCACGTCGTCAAACTCCGCCGGTGTTTATTTTTACATTTAATCACGGCCATGTGAGCGACTGATCGTGACTCTTCACGCTGCGCAATTAACAGCTTCTCAAAAAGTTGAGGATTGTGTCAGTCCTGACTCATTTGTCTTCGTGTACGCAGACGGGTATTGAACGGTGAAGTGATTTAAACTCAGGAAAGAATAATAGACCACAAATACACAGAACTCTCGCTTTGATGTTTGCCAGACTTTTCATGCCGCTGTAATCCCTAATTCGGGGGACCCAAAATGTTTTAGCGACCTCGTCAGGTCCTCGGCAGGTATTGGCAGAGGCTACCTCTGAGGACGCGGAAGCACGGCACGCACGCAAGCAAAAAACGTACAAGCATCCACGTGCACACAAAGATCCCTCCGCACAGCCTGCAACAGACTGTTGGGGCCAAGTGCTGTTAGCGAGTAGCCACCGCTATGAAGGACCGCACGGCAGGCGGCGAGGGGGTGGGTGGCCAGCACCACGCACGGCCGCCTTTGTCTCCCCAGTGGCGATGTTTACACACCGCACCAGGTACTCGTTTGAAATCGAGTCGACCTAGGGGAGGCCCAGGACCGATTCAGATATTCGTCACTCATGTTGGCCGCGAGCGGGAATTGAACTCGGGTCGCCGGGTTCGTAGCGCAGCAGGCTAACCGCTGTGCCGCTTCTCCCCCTTCCACACACACACGTGTGTGTGCAGGCACGGCACGAGCCCACGTTCGCACAACCAAATTGTTGTACATATGCACACACAAAAAAACACTCACATTTGGAGAGCCACGAGGAGAGGGACACACGCGGAGTGTAATCGGGAGAGAGAGAGAGACCATGAGTAGAGAGACAAGGAGAGATACACAAGGGGAGAGATACACAAGCGGAGAGAGACAGACAGAAGCAGTTCAATGGAGAGAGACACAAGGAGTAAGGAAGACGCAAGGAGGGAGACGCCAATGAGTGCAATTGTGAGACGCAAGGAGAGAGACGGAGACACGTGACTGTGATAGAATTGTAATAATACATTAAGTGCTGCGCACCGTACACCCTTGGGGGCCATGACTCGCTGCTTGAGCGCCACTGTTTGAGTTTGAAGTCACTCTGTGGCTCTGGGCGCTCGTAATAGTACCGCAGAGAGCCTGATTTGAATCTTGGTTTCGACCATCTGTAATTAAAGCATTTGCGTGCATCTGTCACGTGCATCCAATTTTCGGATTCGGCTCGGCCACTAAATGACTGCACAGAAAATGGAAATCACGTCGGTTTTTTTTAATGATTCACAGACAGTCTGCAGTAGTTTCACAGTAGGGGGGTTGGGGGCGATGCTGCTGCTGCTGCGTGTAATCCCAACAGAGCAATTTGTGTGTAATTTGATACAAAAAAAAATCGGCAAATGTGGGCAAAAACAATGACACTCTTAATTTTTTCCGAATGTAAACTCTTGCCCATTGGGGATCTCAAACGTCCATCGTGAAGCAGGCAGCACGTTGTGTTCCAATAATAATAACCACGGCAGCCTGCTGGATTCGAACCGGGAACTTTTGCAACGAGCGGCAACCACATGGCTATATCGGCGCCTAACAATGCACCGGCCTTTTTTTTTTATCTTACAAGCGCCTTTATCCAAGGTGCTTTACAAGGGTTGTAGGTGGTACAATTTGGGTAGCTAAAAGTGATGATTGGGTGAATAGGGATGGGGTATGGGGAGGGAGGTTAGTGGGTACCGGAATTACGGGTGGGTACCTTGGGAGATGGAGGGAAGGATGGGCCAGGCAGAAGAGGTGGGGGTCTCGAGAGAGGAGAGCGGAAACGAGGCAGGGAGGGTGCTCGCTCGCTTAATGTGGAGGGGATGTTTGTCCCAGCGCAATGGGGGGGGGGGGGGGCGGAAGCAAGGAAAATGAGCAGGAACGGGTTATTGTGCATAAGCCATTTGGGGCGGCTTCAACAGAACGTTCCAGCCATGTAAATGAGCTCAGCGGAGGCTCAGTGACCTCTGAGCTTAACCCAGCCACCTGAGCGCATGGGGCCTCCCGAGTGAAATCTTGCGGGTGTCGGCCCGTGCCCTTTCCTCATTTGCCTAACAAAGGTGGGTTGGGGGATGTGGGGGGGATGGCAACATTGGTCCTCACTCGAGTGAATATGGAGGCACAACGACATACATGTACAGGGTGTCCGAAAATGTATATACCAAAAAGAGCGTTTAATCGTGTTATTGTTTTGATTTAAAGCTTTCGTGACTGCAGGGATTCATATTCTTGGTTCTTTCGGTAAAGTCACATAGAAGGGAAATAATAAAATAATATTAATATAAAACAATAAAAAAAAATTCTTGCTGTGGATTTCACACCTGATGATGATTGCTTGTGTTGCAGTCGAAACGTCTTGAGAATTTTATTGTTTTATATTTATATTATTTATTATTTCCCTTCTACGTGACTTTACGGAAAGAACCAAGAATATAATATAGTGTTATTGTTATTCGAGATACTGACGTGAATTGAATATGAATACATGTAATGGTCGTTATTGATTAGATATTCTCGAATTATTAATACACTTCTACGCATCGTCCATGATTCACTGTCATCAATTTAATTCTGCGTTCAAACTCTTTGAGAAGAAAAATACATTTTCCAACGCTGCTGTTGGGATGGATGGATGACACAGCAGCACCAACAATACGATGTTTAAGTTCTTCAAGGTACCCTTGGTTTGCGAGTGCAGACTTTACTTCATAACAAACCCCTGACATCAAAATGGAATGGTGTTAAGTCGGATGAACGAGCGGATTTGTCATTATTTCAGAAAATGGGATTTCTCCTGAAACAGAAATTACTGAGCAATATTCACAAACTTTATTGTCAGTATCTCGAATAACAATAAAACTATTCAACTTTATTCTTGGTATTTTCATTTTCGGACATATATAGGGTACTCCAAACATCAGGATGTACAGGGTTATAATATTTATTTTAACAAAGCACATAGGGTTGTTTCATTATTTATTTTAGCAAATGTTCAAACTGGGATGAAATATTGCAGCTGATATTAATGCATCCTGTCTGTCCTCAAAAAGAAATAGCAATGTATATTTGACACGCCCCAATGGTCAACGGCCTTCTGGTTTTGATGTTCAGTGCCTCATCAGCAGTCGGACTTGCTTAGTAAACCAATATTGGTGAACCGCAAGCTATTTATAGGCAAGGAACCTCTCTTAGTCAGAGTTGGACGTAAAACTCGATCATGTATTTCACTCAGACTCGCACCTTAGTTCAGCTGGTTAAGGGCCCATTGTATGTAGCTACTTTGAACTTATTTTGCACCGTACGTGACCAACCGTGCTAGACAGCTGCGTTACAAGGACAACCACAGCCCAAGAGCACCGGCGGTGGTGGCAGGTAGAACACATTGCATGGAGGGAACGTTGCAAATTCACAGGGCAACGTGATAATTCGGCATCGTCGTGGAGATTATACCTCTCCAAATAAATATGCAGGCAAATGCCCCTCCATCCTCCCATACCCGTCTCTGCCGATACCGAGTTATCTCCCAAACCTGTGGCACCCGAGTGCCGAGCCCCCCCCCCCCACTACAGACCCCCAGCGATATCCGTCGCGTGCGAAGTGAGCGAGCGGGGCGCAGCAGCGGCAGCCTGCTCTTCCCGCTCCTCTCTCTGCTCACTGCTCCATGCTGCCCGCTCCCCTCCCCACCGCTCTCCCTGCTCCCTTGGTGCCGCCCACGGTGGGACCACGTGGCGCTATGTTCGATCTCGTGGCTCCGCGTTTGGCCATCCACGCCATCGTCGCAGCGCCCGGCGATTGATGTCGTCGGAACAAAAAAAAAACGCTCGCTCGCAGCGGCCGTTGTGTTCGACCCGGGGCAGCTGGCGCGTTCACCACGCCGAATGAAACGTTGCCATTCGTCCGTCATTTCAAAGGGTTGTTTGGTCAAATTACTCGCAGTATTTCACGACACCAGCCGCTGGATTTGTAGCTTGCTTTCATCTACGGCGTTCGAATGGTGCTGCTGTACACCACGGGCTCTTTCTCTGGCTGTGTCTGTGCGTTCCGAGTGGTTTTAATAGTGGTGCCTCGTTGACCGTAAACAGGGCACTGTATTTTTCGATGTAAAGCTTTCGTGACTGCAGGGATTCATCTTCTTGGTTCTTTCGGTAAAGTTACGTAGAAGGGAAATAATAAAATAAAAAATGTTTTACATAATAAAATAATTCTCACGACGTTTCGGCCACAACGCAAGCAGCCATCCTCAGGTGAAGAACAGGTCTGTCGGAAAGACAGCATCTGAATGACGACAGACCTGGTCTTCACCTGAGGACGGCTGCTTGCGTTGTGGCCGAAACGTCGTGAGAATTATTTTATTATTTTATTTTTATTATTTTATTATTTCCCTTCTACGTGACTTTACCGAAAGAACCAAGAAGAGGGCACTATATTTGGATATGTAAGGCATCCGAGTGAGGAGGCAGGGGAAGGAGTAGGGTGGGGATGGGGGCATGCTATGGCGGGCTGGTAATGATTGGTGGTGACAGGTTTGGGAGTGTGATAAAGAGATGGTCATTGATGTAGACGAGCAACGCGTAAAGCACGAAATTAAACATTCTTATGATTATAACAATTACACTTGTTTACCTAGCAAAACCCTCCCTAAGTGTAAATAGTTTTCTTTAGAAGGGTCCTGCCAAGTTGTCTCAGTAGTGGGACGACGATGTTAATCCCAACTGAGTAATTTGCAGGCAATTTTTTAGCATTGGGATGTTTGGCCAATACCAGCCACTTGGTGTGTGCGTATGTGCGTGCGTGTGCTTGCGTGTGCGTGCATGCGTGTATGCGCGTGTGTGTGTGCGTGGGGAGCGGTAGTTTAGCGGTTTGCGCGCTGCACCATGAACCCGGCGATCCGGGTTCGATTCCCGCTCACGGCCAATACCGGTGACGATTATCTGAAACAGTCATGGGCCTCCCTTAGGTCGACTCAGCCTCAAATGAGTACCTGGTGCAGTGCGTAAACATCACCACAACTGGGGAGACAAAGCCAGGTGTGGTGCTGCCCACCCACCCCTTCGTGTGCCGTGTCGGCCTTCATAGGTGCTACTCGCTGACAGCACTTGCCCCGACAGTCTGTTAAGGCTACACAGGGGATCTTTGTCTTCATGTGTTTGGCTTTGGGAGGGAACTGAAGGACCTGGATGACCCCTCCCCCTTCCCACCCTGCGGGGGTTGAGAGTGGGAGGACCCCAGTGGTCTCGGTCATCCCGAAAAAGGTTGGGGACCAAAGCCGTCCACTCGGGGTAATGGCGAATCGGGGGTGACTGCCCCGGGCCCCGGGCCCCGCGCTCTGGGGGGACCCCACCGGTTTAATTAAACGGTGTCAGATGTATCGCTTCCCGTTTACTTCGAAGGTGTCGTGGGGTGAGGGGGGGGTGAGTTGCCCCGGGCCCCGCAACCCCCCCCCCCCCACCACTATGGACGGCCCTGGTTGAGGAACTACTGAACGCGAGGAGTGGGTACGCGAGTTGAATTTATCGCTCTGTCTCACCGGTGGGCGTCCTGTTCACCGCGTTCAATTCCTCGGCTGCCCGCTGCCATTCTCCTTGACCCGCAGCCATCATACATTCTTGGGCTGTGCCCAAGCCCACTTAATGTTTCCTCGTTGTGTGAATGTGTGCCCTCCATTATCTCGCGTGCTCCTCGTCCTGTCCTTCGGGGCCGTAATTTCAAGCGTGGATCTCTCCGCGATGCCTTGCGTCCGCTTCTCAGTTTTTGTTTCTCCCCCCCCCCCCCCACTTAATTTTATGTTCATGACCGTGTTTCTGAACCGTCTGTCGAGGCAGATGCTACGCGGTGATTAAACGCACGATTCCTCTCGGCAAATCCGTGTGTTGCTTCTCACCGTCGAGTTCGGCTCTACGGAAAGCGCCCCAATGTCGTCCCGTCCGTCCACTTTCGTATTTTTTGCAAGCGTAACGGTTCTACGGATGCAGCGGAGGCACGTTCGGGGGGTCTCCGAATCGTCGGTTCTAAAATCCCTGCCAGCGCTGTCCTGGCACCGTCGTTTTCCACGCACGGGACAAATGTACGTACGGTGAATTTTTTTCACACCGCACGTAAACAACCGCGCTAATCGGAGGCGCGGGGGAAAGGCAACAAACCAAAGCCAAAAAGCAGTTTAAACTCAATGAGTCTTCATGCTCGATTATTTCAGAATATATAGCTCCCAGTGGCTTCCTAACATCGGAAGGAAGAGCGTTCCAGACGGCCGCAGAAGCGCATCCGAAAGCGCGCGCGCGATGCGGCGACCGTCGTTGTTCGATGGCCAGCCAGAAGCCGCCGCCGTGAGGATGACCGGAGTTCCCGTGACGAGGGTTTTGTTGTTTGCTATGCTCCTTGATGAGAGAGCGCTCCATGCTCCGGCTACGTTACAAAAAGCCGGAGCGCCGGGGCCCAACGTCGCTCGGCTGTTTGCGTTGCCCCGGCCGCGTTCGGGGGAACAGGAGGCTTGATTCCTTGCAAAAGGTATACATTTGGTATAAGAATCGGTTTTTACCCTTTCTGACAACCTTTGGTGTCCTCTGGTCTCTAACGCTCTTTGAGACGAGGCTCTAAAGAAAGCTGCCTCTGGTGTGGACCAATCAGTTTCAAAGTCTATGCATCATACACTACCAGAGCATTTTTTTAGTTTGCATGTTCACCACGAGTAAATTAATTAAACCGAGCGAAAACCTCATTGAAACACACTGATGGGGAATAAAGAAAAGCAACAAAAAAAACCACGCGCGCGCACACACACACGTTAATAGACATTTGCATTATCCAAACAATGTTGTTAATATTATCCCCATGACCGGCCAACCATGGGGACCTAATTATTTCATGTAAAGCACTAATTTGCGTTATGTTGACTTTCCCTTTTCTTCCCCCAACCACCCGCTCCTCCCTCCATCTCCGATTGTTGTAAGAGCAACGTGGTAGGCGCCCGTCCGCCCGCCCCGCCCCAGCCACGCCAGCACCTCCTCTGCTCGCACTCCCCACGGGGGGCTGTATCGCGGCCGGCATCACAGGGCGGATTAGCAGTCGAGGGGGGGCAGCGGTGTCTCTCGCCCGCTCCGTCCCTTCGGCCGTTTCCCCAGCCCCCCCTCACACCCCGCTCCCCCCCCCCCCCGAACGGGCTGTGAGCCCACGGGTATTGCCCTGCCCCCCCCCCCCCCCATCCTATGCACTGCAAGGCAATTCCATTAGTGTGCATCGAGATGAGGCAAGCTCCGGGCTGTGGTGGTGGTGGGGGGGGGGGGCCGCCGTGTCTACCTCCGCTGCCCCCCTCCCACCCCCCCCCCACCCAGTTTCAGTCACATTTACGCGGTAACGATGCTCGTTGCTTATTCTCCGTCGTTATCGTCGTTGCGTTGCATCTCCTCCCCCAAGGCGTGACGACGACAAGAAAACACCAAAGTACGGGAAGGGCTCGTGATGGAGTGGAGGTCGTCTCGCTGCCCGCTGTTGCCGTCGACCCCGCTGCACTTTGCCCCGTCGCCTAGCCGTTCCCAGGTCACGTTCACCAAATCTCACAGCTGTCGTGCGGACAACGCCCAACTTCCGAGGACCACTCCCTCGCTGTAAAGCCGCCACCACCCTGGTTTAGGGCTTCCCCTTGGTTTAGCGGTCCCTGGGTGTCTCTCCACTTTCCCGCCTCGGTCAAATGCCCACCCCGAGTCCCACACAGCCGCCCCTCTCACTGCACCTTCGAGTCTACTAGGTATTGCTGCCGCCTTTTTTTCCGGATTACCAAACTTCTTTGCCCCATCCGGCCGCTTAGATGGTATGGCATTCTTCACGAGCATTTGCTCGGAAGCTCCCGCTTGTGTTGCGTGTGACATATGCCGTGTGGGTCAGAACCAACTCTGTTGCCTTTTGAAACTTTGAAACACCCCGTCTAACTTGTGGTCAGAACGGTGCGAGGTCAAGCCCTGGTCGGGGTTCAGCTTGGACCGTCGTCCGTGTGGCGTTGAACTGATAGCCCGACAAAGTGACTAATCATCGCATGTAAATTTGCAGCAGCCAAATACTCTTCACGCGCACGTTGTTTCTAAATGTGGAGGGAAAACCCGGAGGACCCGGAGAAAAATCCACGCGGCCACGGGGAGAGAGAGAAAGAGAGACACGCAAACTCCAAATATACAGCAGCAGGCGTCAGGGTCGGGATTGAACCCATGACCTCCTGCGTACCAGGCGAGGGAGTTAACATCTCCGAGCCACCGGAGGCACCACTTTATTTGGTGGTCGGCCACCTGAATTCGGCCCAACCATGGGACTGTGGAATTTCCGCTCAGCGGCTCGGCACTGCCAATAAAGACGAGCGCTCCCTCCGCCTCATTGCTCCTTGGGGCAGGAATCCCGTCACTTTTTTTTTATTAAAGAGGATGGCAGCACCAGCACCATGACGCTGTCTGTCATATCGGTCTACGCATCTGTTGCCAAATGAAAGTGCATTGTGAGGGACTGCTTTGAAAACAGACATTTTACCGTGTGGTGCTTTGAAAGAGAGAGAGAGAGAAAAAAGGCGACATTGTTACACAAAAAATCGAGTTTTCCACGAGAAATCGTAGTTACGTATAATCTGCTAATAGATCAGAGCACAGTGCTGTGACCACTGTGCTCCTACTTCCACATTATTATACGCATCTTTCATCAGAGTTGTACGGCAGAGGCCCCAGGCCTACAAGGCAAAGCCGTTTCCAACAGAGAGATCTCCAGTGAAGATTTGAGGCTGAGAGTCGTCGGGGCCACACTCCTCGGTACGTGAGATCAGGATGCGCGCGGGCTGGAGTTCAGCAGGAGGGAGATCCAAGGATGAGCTGGAGGAGGAGGGGGAGGGGGAGGGAAGACACGAGAAGGGGGACGAGGAGGAGGGGAGGGGGTTGGAGGAGGAGGAAGAGGAGGGGGAATTGGAGAGGGAGGAAGAGGAGGTGGAGGAAGAGGAGGTGAGGAAGAGGTGAGGGAGAGGAGAGGTGAGGAAGAGGTGAGGTGAGGAAGAGGAGGCGAAGAGGGTTAGGAGGGGGAGGCGGGGGACAAGTCGGTCTCCATCGTTGATGAGGAGCAGGCGAGATGAGCTGGATAAGAGTGGAGATCACATCGTTGAAATCGGAATCAAGACTCTTAGCTGCTGAGGGCTTTGACCTTCGTAGAGGCGCTAACAGAGAAACGTGTCGACGATGGATCGGCAATGTGCGAGTTGTCCGTAGCAACGTCTGCGGTGGTAAGTGATGGTTACAAATTGACGAGGAGGCAGCGTGGATGATGAGAGAGTGTCGCTTAGGTGATTTCGTGAGTTTCGCAACAAGGTGGCACCTAGAATGGCACAAGCGACGTGGCGACGTCACCGCCACTTGGTGAACGGTGGCTGTTATCGCAACAATTTCGTGCACAAGTTCAGGTAATGAAAACGGAGCTCCAATTACAAATGCATCCGCATCCCCGACCCGTGCTTGATCCAGCAAGCATGTAAGTGGTCCCGCGCTATGTTCCGGGAAGTCACGCTTCCCAGCACCGCGCTGCGTAGGCGCTATGCCACCACTCTCACTGCTGTGAAGAGTTTGGGGGGGTGGGGGGGGCAATTGGTTCGCTTGAGCCAGTGGGTGAAGATCGCATCATCCCATCGCAGAGAGGAAAGTCTCTCCGTAACGCGAGACAATATTTGACGTAGGGCCGTTGCCCGAAACGTTGCCCTGTCATAAATATATACTCTTCATTTATGTTAACGAATGTGTCGAGTTGTTTGTTGTTGTTGTTTGCCTGCCCTTGTGCACCACTTGTCAACGCAGCAGCAGCAGCGGCGGCGGCGGTGACGTCATCGCCGAATAATACGTTTGCTCATTTGATTGATCACGGAGGGTGATGGGTTCAGCGGACCCCTGACCTGGATTTGAAGTCGCATTTCTCGAGCGCGCATTTGTCATCGCGAGCCGTGCACCTCCGCGCACGGGTTCTGCCGCGCTAATTTTCCGACGCCACCGTCCACCACCCAACGCAGCTTCAAAACGAATGTGAACAGCGTAAACGGCGGGGAGAACTTGAGTTGCGAGAGCATGGGGAAGAGGGTCACGTGCATCTCGACCCAGCTGTCTCGTTTTAAATAAATTATGATCTTTTGTTGTTTGTGTGAAGAAAAAAGGTTGGAGTGGGAGTGTAGCGGTTAGCGCTACGAAACCCGGCGACCCGAGTTCGATTCCCGCTCACGGCCAACACCGGTGACGATTATCTGAACCTGTCCTGGGCCTCGCCTAGGTCGACACAGCCTCAAATGAGTACGCGGTGCAGCGTGTAAACATCGCCACTGGTCGGGCGTAGGTGCTGGCAACCTGCCACCCACCCCCTCGTGTGCCGTGCCGACCTTGCTAACAGCACTTGCCCCAACAGTCTGTCAAGGCTGTACGGGGGATCTTCATCTTTGCGCGTACATATATTTTCTTTTTTAAATACAACAACAAACCACGCTTCACGTTGTCATTACTCCCAAGCCGACTCGTGCACAAGGGCAATCCCGCGCGTTGTAAAACGTCGAGGGCTCAGGAATCTGGCCGACGAGTGCCCGCTGCCCGCACTGGTGACCAAACAAGGGGGGGGGGGGTGGTGAGAGGGGGGGGGGTGTGTAGGGAGATGGCCCGGCTCGAAAAAAGCGCGCCCGGTTGGTGCCACAGCGTTAATTAGAGCGACGTCACTTCGAAAGCGATGGGGTGCTTCCTCCTGAGGTCTTTAATTTGGGACTTAATGGCTCCAACGGTTAAGTAAATGGTGTCAAATGAGAAGCAAATTACGAGGCACAATTTGGGGGAGTGGTGTGTTAATGTAAACAAACGTGAAAGTCCCCGAGCATCTTGCAGGTTTTCTTTTTTTGCGTTCCGACGAGAAATTCCGGCAGTGCTCATCTCTGTTTGGCGGCCTTCACCCGGTAAATTCCACATTCACATGGCAGGTTCAGTTTTTTCTATTTTGTGGGGTGGCCGCTGGGAGGCAGGGAGGGTTGAGTGTGTGGGGGGGCGGGGGGATTCGTTGCAGATTTTTTCGGCCACGGCCGAAGCGTCTCGCGGAGCGAGGGAAATGGGAACGCTGAGAGCCATCATTGCTCATGGCCTGCACGCGCGTGTTGTGCGTGCGTGCGTGTGTGCGTGAGTGCATGTATGTGTGCGCGTGCGTGTGTGCGTACGTGCGTACGTGCGTACGTGCGTGTGTGCGCGTGTGTTTGGTGCGTGCGAGTGCGTGGTGCGCGTGCGTGCCTGGCCTCGGCTTGCGAGTGACGTTGCCCATGATTGGAATGACAATGTGGATGTACAAGTTTTGATGGGTGAGACTCGTGTGCCGTGCGTGCCTCTGTGTGTGTGTGCGCGATGTCGCGCGCGTACCGACGTGATTTGCGTCAAGAGACGCGAGCTTAAAAGGTCGGCTCGCACGGTCCCCCCACCCCCACTTCGCTCGCTCGACGCTCCCATCGACAGCGGCAGCCTTCGCTACCTCGTGCGGATCGTGATAAAAAAAAAATACGAAAAAAATTGTATAAATAACCACAGTTATTTCTTTATTTACTCCCCCAGCCTTGTCACTTGTTTTTTAAGTCGATGCATCCCTGCGGCAATTATTTTCTATTTATTGCCTTTGATTGAAACACCTAATGCCGGGGCTCTCCTGCGGTGGTGATGAAAGTCAATGAGCCTCATCATTTGTACGGCAAATACATTATACATATCACATGCTTACGATTAGCATACATTAAGATGTATTATTAATGCGGGTGTCTTTATGTGCGTTTCGAGGTGTAAAAGAGAGAGAGTGGTTTTTGTGCACGCGTGTGCATACGTATAGAGGCTTCGCTGGGCTACGAACCCGGCGACCCGAGTTCGATTCACGGCCAACACCAGTGACCCTTATCTCAACTGGTGCTGGTCCTCGCCTAGGTCAACTCGGCCTCAAATGAGTACGTGGTGCGATGTATAAATATCGCCACTGGGGAGACAAAGGCTGCCGGGCGTGGTGTTGCCCACGTGTTCCGTGCCGGCCTTCATAGGTGCCACTCGCTCGCAGCACTTGCCCCAACAGTCTGTTACGGCTATACAGGGAGGGGGATCTTTATAAATGTGTCGTAACTCTCCACCACCCGACACGGCCAATCGGTAAAAAATGTGTCACGTAGACAAAAGACAAATCGTTCACTGCTTTAGCCCACCGGTGTGTTGAAGAGTGAATGCACAACATTTGCCATTTTTGAGTAGCACGACGTTTCGCTGGTAATTAAATCCAACATCATCGGGCAATTTGTCACTATTCTGGAAAATTGCCCTATGATGCTGGATGTAATTACCAGCGAAACTTCGTACTCAAAAATGGTAAATGATGTGGATTAACTCTTCAACACACCGGTGGGCTAAAGCAGTGAACTATTTGTCTTTTGTCAACGTGACACAATTTTTTACTGATTGGCCGTGTCGGGTGGAGGAGGGTTACGACACATTTATGAATAACGTGATCTAACCCAATAACCTTCATTATGAATAATATTGGTCGCGAAAGCGTTCAACTGAGGGAGGGGGATCTTTGTCTTTGCGCGTGTATGTGCGCGTTATTGATGGGCCTACGCTCGAATTCCAGCGACCGAGTTCAGTTCTCCACCGTGGCACACGGGTGGCACTTGGTACCTGGCCCTCTGAGCCTCTTTCCCCTGGTTCACTCCCCATGCACAGAGATGCCCGGTGTGCTGTGAGCAGCGGCACCACGGGAGGCTAAGGTTGGCTGGCCACCGCACGGTACTGACCACACCACCTCCACCCCCAAACCCCCGTCATGTGCTGTGGTGGCCTCAATAAACGCCCGCTAAGACACTTGCCTCAACGGTCCTTTGGTGATGTCTTTGCCTTAGTGATGTGTAACGCGGTGCACAGGACTGGATTGTAAAGTGAACGCAGTATCATTGTCGCCACGAAACGCTTCGAACCATTAAACAATGCCACGATTTGCTGACCATGTGCGGAGATGTTATCCCTCGCAATGCGGTCACCCATGGGTGTTCGATGCGGGCTCTGGCGAGAACTCCTTCTAACGTGTGATGGACGGCGTCGTGATGCCGGTGTTGACGCGAGAAGTGGCGTTCGGTGCGTGTCACCCACAATGCATTGTTGTTCAATCCCCTGGGTACGCGCTTGTGCCTGGTTGCCCAGAGTCGTGGAGAGCGGTGGTGTGGCGATTAGCGCTATGCTGTAAACCCGGTGAGCCGAGTTCGATTCCCGCTCACGGCCAACACCAGTGACGGTCGTCTGAACCGGTTCAGGGCCTCCCCTAGGTCGACTCAGCCACTGGGGAGACAAAGGCGGCTAGGTGTGGTGCTGGCCACCGACCCGCCAGCCCCTCCATCGGGGTCTTTGGTTTCGAAAAAAAACAACCCAGTGGTCAAGTTCAAGTTGATTTTGTTAAGCACCAGGTGTCATTAAGAGGAAAACGATTGGAAGGCAAACAATGCACGTCAAACGCTGCATGCAAAACATTACCGTTGTGGAACCTGGGGTGTGTGTGTGCGCAGATTTGCTGCACGCTATTCGGCTGATTGTTTCCTGTTGGGCACTCTCGCCTTGATTATTGCTATAAATAGATTGTTGTGTGGATTGCTTTAATTCGCACATCAAAAGCTCGCAATTTGTTTACCATTTTAAATTAATTTCTTTAGCCAGGAAAGGCTCGGGGCAAGTCCTGCTAAGAATACTAATATCGCTTCTCTGTTTGCCCAGCAAAGCTTGCCGCATGTACTTTGCACAAAATAATCATTAGCGTCGTCCATAGACCACATAAGCGGCAAAATAAATAAGCGGGACCCGTGTGCCTTCTTCCCGTATTTATCTCTCCGCTTTAAAAAAAAAATGTGAAGAATGTATTTTTTTTTTTTACAAATCCCAACAGTTAACCCGGCCCTTTGGGGAGGGTGTAATTTGAGCAGTGCTGGTTCCCCATGAGCAGCGCCCTGGACTCGTCGTGTATGCATGTGCCCGATGCACATGCATGCACGTATGGTATCCGCAATAGAAGTTGTTGAGTGAGATTGCATAAATATAAACGCGTCGTTAAACCCGCCACTGCCCGGCACAGCCAATCAGTAAGTTTTGTCACGTAAAGAAAACGTGCCAATTCGTTACTAGTTCAGCACACCGCCTGTGTGTTGGAGAATAAACCTACTACAACATCTACAGTTCGAGTACTGTGACGTTTCGCGGGTAATTACAACCAGCATCATCAGGCGACGGCCATAGATATGCGGAAAAATCCTCCTCCTGTTTCGGGCTTAACTAGAGGTGGGGATAAATGTGATGCCGTCACTTGTGAGCCGATCAGGTGTGAAGGCCATGGGGGGCGGGGCGGGGGGGGGTTAATATATGGATATACATTACAATGGATATCCATGACCGGTTTGGTTATTCATAGGTAATCAATATAAATGATGCATGAACATGATGCATGCACACCATGTGTATACATCCTTCCGTTTTCATCCAGATAACAGGCGTCAAACCCCAGGGTCTCTGGCACCAGATCCGTGTCGTGGCCACGTGGCGAAAAATTCACTCTGTTTCCTCTCCCTCGACCGGTGCTCAATGGGTTGGCCCCGCAATATTACAGATTCGGAATCCTTATTCACGCTAGCGGAATCCGACGAGTTCTACTTTTTGACAGATGTGTGTTTGCTGAACTTCTTTTGCACCGCACGTAGCCAACCCGGCTCTTCGGAGGTGCGTGGGAAGGACAACAAATGGAATATACAGATCTCCAGTAGGGGGCACGGGGTCAGAAGGTTACAACAACAAACAATACAAAAACACAATAGGAGTATTGGAAAAGTAAACAAATCACAAGAAAAACAATCTTTGGTTCTTTCGGTAATATCACGTAGAAAGATTTTTCTTCTTATTTTATCAGGTAAAGCCCACTGAGCTATTACCTTCTTCTTCAGAAGCGACCTGGCAATAAATGATGGCTCAATAACGTTCCTGCAGGGGTGATCGCGATGTTGCCACTGTGCAACTCCCAAAACTTTGGAACAACGCTTTGCCCTTTGCTCATAATAAAACCAGAGTCGTCAGATATATTTAATTCCTGTCTTGAAAACTCACCTCTCTAAACTGGCCTTTTCCCCTAGCCTAGTTCTTGCAGTTTACCCTGTGCAGGCTCTGTTTATATCCTGGCTTTCCATCCACGGTGGCTCATTGGTGGGAAATGCACCACTTCGCAAATGTAAATTATTATTATTATTCGGCGGTCTTATTGAGTCTGTGTGTGTATTCCGTGATGGGGGAGGGTGACTTTTACATAAGTATCAACAAACTCAACACGTGCGTCAATACGGCTCAGGTGTGTGTGTGTGTGACCTGAAAAAGAAACATATAATAGGCGACTTTTCGGACAATGCCTCTTCTTCATGACACATCCGTTGGTTATCGGTGCTTTGTGCACCACACTCTGGCAATGCAGTATCACCAAATAATGCGTCTTAATACAGAAGTAATGAGTCGGTCATTACTGATTACTCGAGGCTTCAAATGTAATGCAATGTCATCGCGTATAAAAAAAAAATGTTGTAAGGAGCTCGATTCGTTTCATTATTTCAATTGATACCTTTGGAACGTGATGACAGTAACTAAAGCTGAGAAGAAACGAGACTTGGCTTCAGTTTTTCGCGTGATCCGTATTCAGTGGCTGCTACGGTTGTTGCCGCTTCGCTCCAAGAACCAAAGCTGCTGACCATCATCATCATCATCAACATTATCGTTCCCCGTTGTGTTTTTCGTTTTTGGAGTAATTGCACAATTTAGAGCAATTTGAAGTTATCTACTGGTAGGTCCATGCCTAGTGACGAGAATCTAAATGACACATTGAAAACGACTTGGCAGCTCATGGTGCTGCACACAGACACAAAATCAACCATAGTTGTGTGTTTCCTTATTGTACTCTAACATTGAGCAAATAATGCTAGATTACAGATGCCTGACTTGTAATCTGGTCAGAGCATTGTGTGTGCTTGTAATGTGTCGTTCTTTTTGTATTCTTCTTCTTACTGATGTTTACCTAAAACACGAAAACTATTTTTTTTATTTTACTAGTTAAGGCCCCCACTGAGCTTTGGAGATATTTTTCACAAGCGGCCTGGCCATCACAAATGATAGCTCAACGAAGTGGCTTATCACGTGGAAATTGACAGCAGCCAAATACTCTGAACGCATGTTGATTCTAAATGTGGAGGAAAAAACCGGAGGACCTGGAGAAAAATCCACGTGATCACAGGCGAGGTAGTTTACATCTCGCCAGCGTGGCATTTACATCAGTCGTGCTCAGAGTGTGGTCCCCACACCACCAGTTAGCGGTCCATGACAGTTCCTCCAGGTTGTCTGTGGGGGCTGTGATGCAAACGCGGGTTGATCCGGACAATAATAACAATGTATATTAATATTTTACTCATGATATTTTATAACAAAAATGCAGTTGGGGCGTAAACTACCCTGATTATACGAAACCTAATCCTAAAATCTCAATGCTCCCCCCTAAAAAAAAAAACCCTTAAAACTGCGTAAAAAATAATGTTCCAGTAATATGCATTATTTTGTATGAGTAGTATTTATAGAGAGAAGTGGAATGCATTTTGGAACCAGGGTTGGGGAGAACTCGGGTGGTCCGCAGAAACGTTCGCCTTCGGCTGAAGTGGTCCATGGACCAAACAAGGCTTTGAGAGCCACTGCTGCAGAGCAACAGCTGTTATTTTACACTGAGGTGGCTGAGGGCAGCTGATTGCTGCCCTCAGGGGTAGCGGAGTGGTGCTCCATCGCCGCACGCACGCCCGCCTCCGTTTCCTCATTTGTGAATTGAGCATCGGGTCGTCGCGCAGTCCGCGGTTCTGTTCCAGGTGAGCACGGTCGCTGTGCACTGGCCGGAGAGTTTCCGGCCACGTCTTTGTGCGGTGGATGTGGTTTAGGGCTTGTGGCCCAGAAGCTCCGCGGAAGATCTGGGGCCAGGGATCCTCTGCGTTTTCGGATATTTCGCGAGGAGCTTGCTTGCGAACTCCATTCGGCTTTGCGAGCATCAGCAGCAGCATCATCATCGGGGCTGAAGTTGAGTTATTGACGGTTAAGCGTGTGGGTCCAAAAGGGATTGCCGTGCGACTTCAAGCGGCGGTGGTGCTGGTGGTGAGGGACGTTGCTGAGAACCTCCTGGTGGATGGGGAGACGGACGTCTTCCACGACTCGTCACACTTTCCCGGTTGGGTCACGGCATCGCGGCCAACGAATGGAGGAGCGATGCCGTGGCGGCACGGGAAGCTGCCAAGGCTTTGGAAAAGCCAGTCCCTATCGTGGGGGTTCAGCCTCGCGCACACACCCGTGCACAATACTCGTCAAGGAGCATAAACCATCATGACGTGAACCTCGGTCATCCTTGCATCGTGTGCTTTCAGATGCGCTTCTGCGGCCATCTGGAACGCGCTCTTCCTTTTGATAGTATGAAGCCACTGGAGCTATGCACTTTTAAATATAGATCGAAAAGTTTTTTTCCCGAACTGCCTTTCATGTTTTATTTATGGTCCTCCCACACCTCCGATTAGCATGGTTGGCTTCGTACGGTGCGAAAGAAGTTCAACATACATACATACATCGAGTAGTTGGTGATTTAAGCAAGGGCTTCTCTCAGTGGGCACCTACTCAGCAAGCCGGACCCTCACCCTTCACTGCACAGCTTCAGCGATGGCAAATTGCGTGAAGTGGAACCCTTTTCGCTTTCCCGATCAAGCGAATTCAGGGTCTGTTCGCGTTTATAAAAGCCTCTGCGTCTAAACGCCGGGTGGCTCGACTGCGAAGAGAGCTGTCTCGCAATCGGAAAGGTTGCGGGTTTCAAATCGTGCTTGGGGGATGGTTGACTCAGCCCATCGCCCCTATGGTGGTCAACAAATTTTTATCGCTTTGTGGTGAAGCGAACGGTGATTGTTCACTGTGAATAGACTTGCTCCCAGCACAGGATTATGGAATTTACACTGCTTGGCTCTGGGGTTGTTCGAGAGGAGGTGATCACCAATGCCCCCCCCCCCCCCCCGTCAATGCTCAATCTGAGCAGCAGGAGGTCGCTTTGACGTGGAATGCACATTGTGCTTGCGTGATAGCCGCTTCGCGAGCAACAACTTACCCCTTGGTTTGGAAATTCCGAACGGAGGGGTGGGGGGGGGGCTCTGGCGTTGTGAGCGCGCGCGTGTGGCCCATACATGGTAATCTTGGGGGGGGGGGCGGGAGATTGGCGTTGTAAGTGGTTCACCAATTGAATTGTGACCCAGGCGACCTGGGTTTGATTCCACGGCATTGCGTATCTGCAGGACGGGTGGCGGCGTGTGAAGCTGCGCTGGATGCTCCGCGGATGTTGCCTCCGCCCGTTAATTGAATACTTTTTGCAGTTGCGTGAGCATCAGCACCGGGGAGACAAAAGTGGGTGGGTGGGTGCATGGTGGTCACCCCCAACCACCTTCGTAGTCGTATTAAGCACTTGCTAACGGAACTTGCTCTCACAGTAATGAGCACAAGCAAGCTGGTGATAGGAAGCTCTCAGACAGATGGAAGGCTACGGGTACATTAATGTATATATACATATTTTAATGAAGCATTGGCTACGACACAGATGCAGCATGCCCTGGAAATGCTAGCAATTTATGAATAATTAAAAACGTTCTTGGCACGCCAAAAAAACTTTAACATATCCATTTGGGATCTCTCCGCTGGGGAAATGGAATGCTTTTACACAATGTAGTTTATATATAGGTGGAGCGACGTGTTTACTCAACACGTGCTTGTATAAAGTCAGAAGTCAAAAGTGCCTCCATCCTCTCAAGGGAGCAATGCAGCCAGCTCCGATCTCTGTTGGCGGCCGCCCCAAAGCCAGCATGTGAAATTCCACATTCCCGTGACATGCGCCAGTATATTTTGAGGACAATATTCTGTTGACTTCCGGCAAAAGCGGTGCCGAATTTCTGTTGATTCCAGGAGGGGGATAATCATGGGCCGGGTCGAGTTTTGAACCCTTGATCCGCAGTAACCTCCAGTTGGCTACAGTGCACTGGTGATCCCAGTTCGACTCCTAACCATGGATTGGTTATTGACATGGGAAATTCGGCATGAGGCCCGTCAACAATGACACACCCTACAGTGATCTAACGCATTCCACAAGTAGTGACTAATCCCATATCTGCATTTTCCGTAAATATGCTAAATTCCTCTGTTGATATGCAAATTCCTTTGTCAAGGCGCCCTTCCTCCTCTAACCCAGCTTAAATATACGCTGCCAAGCTTGGTGGTGTTCATTCAGACGCTGTCTTTCTGACAGACCTGTTCTTCACCTGAGGACGGCTTCTTGCGTTGTGGCCGAAACGTCGTGAGAATTGTATTTTATTATGTTTTATTTTTATTATTTTATTATTTCCCTTCTACGTGACTAGGGGTCGGCACGGTTTGGCTCAAACCACCAAACCGCGGTTTGAACCGAACCAAATCGGTTTGGTTTGGCTCTGTTTGAACTGGTTCGGTTTGGTTTGGGGCTACGAAAACCGACTCGGTTTGGCTCGGACAGGGTGGAACCGGCTCAAACTAGTTTGGTTCAAGCCAACTTAAGAGGTTTGGTTTAGCTTAGTTTGGTTTGGTTTTGGTTTGGTTTGGTTCAGTCGTCGCTGGTTTGGTTTGGATTGCTCAATTTGAAACCAGTTTGAGTCGGTTCAAACCGTGCCGACCCCTATACGTGACTTTACCGAAAGAACCAAGAAGGTGGGGTGGTGTGTTTTGTCGTTAGCGCTGGGGAGGCAAAGGTCGGAGGTCATCACTGCGGTCGTCATCCTGTGGATTCACTGGTCTCGGTTATAGGAACTTGGAATTTCCACTACTATCTAAACTAAAATTGAACCTTTTTTTATTTTGTCAGGTAAGGCCCACTGAGCTATATAGCTCTTTTTCACAAGCGACCTGGCCACAAATGACAGCTCAACGAAGTGGCTTATCACGTGGAAATATATAGTAACAGCCATGCACTCTAAATGCTTGATGTTGATTCTAATTGTGAAGGGGAAAACCGGAGGAGCCGGAGAAGAATACACGTGACCATGGGGAGAGAGAGAGAACACGCTAACTCCAAATAATACCGAAGTCTACGCGTTAGTCTCTCGTAAGAAGCCCCTGGAAGGAGGTAAAAGTCAACGCGACTGCAATTGGAACAGAGTCGTTAACGGTGATTAATTGTTAACACGCTGATTCAGTGACTATTTATTGTGTGCAGTGTGTGTGAGTGCAAGCTTCAGCTCCTAGGGATTTTTTTAATTGAAATCAACTTTTTTTTCAGAATCGGATTTAATTTTTTATTGAGACGAGAGGAATAATACAAATTATTTCATTTTAGAGAGTGTCATTCATCCCACAACACAGCAACATCAATTAGCCAGTCTCTTATGCAGAGATACAAAAACAAACCCCCCACACTTAGCAAATAAGAAAAACGATAACGAGGGAAAAAAATACACTTAACAAGAAAATGATCATCACAGTGAAAATAAATCCGTTCGCTCTCCATACCCCAGACCACAATCTCAACATTTCTCCGGATTTAGGAGAACCTTCACAGGTGGCATGGTGGAGTGGTGGAATATAAATGCCTATTTTCCACCGCATGCCTCGACAAAGAGCTATGCAGCTACGAAGCTCTTTGTCACGTAAGTCCAGCTTGGGACGAATATTCAAAAACGTGGGCTCACCGTGACCCAGGACGACCGTTGCAAGTTTGGTTCATTAATCTTACAAGTGCGAGTGGAAAACAAGAAGTGGACTTTTCGATTTAAAGCTTTCGTGACTGCAGGGATTCATCTTCTTGGTTCTTTCGGTAAAGTCACGTAAAACAAAAAAAAACATAATAAAACATAAAATAATTCTCATAATTCTCACGACGTTTCGGCCACAACGCAAGCAGCCGTCCGAGAAGACAGACATATTCTTCACCTGAGGACGGCTGCTTGCGTTGTGGTCGAAACGTCGTGAGAATTATTTTATTATGTTTTACTTTTATTATTTTCATTCTACGTGACTTTACCGAAAGAACCAAGAAGAAGAAGTGGACTATTGTGCAAGGGGTTGACCGAGCGTCCGGCGTTACAACGAAGCCGCGTGTCCGCTGGCAATCCGCGTTACGGTGCCCGTGCACCTGTTTCGACAAGTGGCGGAGGCGGTGCTCGCGGCCTTGTACTTTGGCGAGCGTCGGTGTGCCACGCGTCGCGAAGCTCCCTGCCCGTGGGGGTCGAGGAGGAGGCCCCCCGCACACCCCGCCTTCGCCCGGGGAGAAGGCGGTAACGTCCCGTCTTTACGGGGGATAGCGTGTTGTCCCCTCGCACGCGTGGGTCTTCCCTCGGGGTGCTTCGGTGTTGCTCGCCAAACTGAATTGCCTGATAGCACCGTGATTCATCTTCTTGGTTCTTTCAGTAAAGTCACGTAGAATGGAAATAATAAAATAATAAAAATTTCATAATTCTCACGACGTTTAGGCCACAATGCAAACAGAGACTCTGTCTTCTCGACAGACCTGTTCTCCACCTGAGGACGGCTGCTTGCGTTTTGGCCGAAACGTCGTGAGGATTATTTTATTATGTTTTATTTTTATTATTTTATTACTTCCATTCTACGTGACTTTACCGAAAGAACCAAGAAGATGAATCCCTGCAGTCACGAAAGCTTCAAATCGAAAAATAGCACCGTGATTGTATGCAAAGGACCGCAGAGGGCTTGAGTCAGCCACTAAGGGCATCGACTAGGGTTGTGATTCGAGACTCAGGCGATCGACTAGACTAAGGGGATCGACTAGGGCAGTGGTTCTTAACCTTCACCGCAGCCTTTCACCCCTTTGGTTCTCAATCTTGTGTGCCCGTGCTTAATTAGTGTTTTTGATTATTTACCTTCTAAAACAAATCTGGCCATGTTTGGCACCCACACGGGGGGTGTAGCGTTCACCCCAGGTCAAGAATAAGAACCACTGGGACCCTTCGTTTCTCCGCAGTCGATTAAAAACGGAGTGTCGTCACATCGTCAACGGTCAACGGTGCCTGTGCTCTGGAAAGACTCTCCGCCACCGTGGCAAAATGTGGCATTCATGCCACTGGCTCGGCACTGCCAGTGGACCTCAGAATGTTGTTGGATCTCCCCCCCACCCACCCCTTTGCTCAGTCAGGCAAAGGAAAAACCCAGTGGCTTTTACGTTGAAAAAACAAATGTTGATTACATTTGAGCGCGTGATGTGAACGTATGCACTGAACTATATGTTTAAACGTACAATTGATTTACTTTTCAACGTAGTCCAGCCTCGCGTGGTGTGGACCTGCCGCTATATAACACGCGTATTTATTACTGGAACATGGTGGCTTGAAAATCATTACGACGATAGGTCATTGTGACCTTTTGCAGAATCTCATTCGCAGGACATTGTTTTGATTGCCCTTAATTTTCTATCTGTGCGTTGTGAGAGTATTACTCTGAATGGACACGTTGTTATATTGGCTTCATAAAATATTTACTTAAGATGATTTTGCCATTACATTACGGTTCTCATGAACTCTGAAGGTGAACTGTGCAAATCCGGCTGATGCTTGCAATTTGCCGATCCCCCCCCCCCTCCCTCTTTGCTCATTCACATCGCCGTCGCTTTATTTATCGCGTGTGCTTTTTTTCGTTTGCGCACGTGTGCGTAGGTTGCGGAAATTGAGCGTGTGGCGCGCATGTTTCGAATGGTTCGGAGAAGCGAGTGGGGAAATGCTGAGTACACCGTGCCTGAAATCTGTCAGCAGCACGCACCTGAACTTTAAGTGGGCTTGAGCGGCGATTGATGCACACAGCTACGCAGATCCTCCAGCAGATTCCCAAACACGGCATAGCCTTTAGCGCCACAGTGGCAAGATGTTAACTATCTCGCCTAGTATACAGGAGGTCGTGGGTTCGATCCCGACCCTGATTCCTGCTGTATATCTGGTATTGTGTGTCTCTCTCTCCCCATGGTCGTGTGCATTTTTCTCCAGGTCATCTGATTTTTCCCTCCACATTTAGAAATGTGCGTTTAGAGTATTTGGCTGCCATAAATGTCCACGTGATAAACCACTTCGTTGAGCTACCATTTGTTGCCAGGTCGCTTCTGAGGCCTTACCCAGTAAAATGAAAATAGTGAATAGTATAAAAATAGATTCCGAAACGCTGCAGGGCCTCCAGCCATCATGTTCGGTAACAGTCACAGAACATGATAATAATAATAATATCCTTTTTGCAGAAAAGTTTCACTGACCCTCAAAAGACTTTTAGGAGGGTGTTGTATCGCTGCACTGCAATTCCCTAATCCTGTTGAAGTATCCTGAGAAAATTCACACACACGTCAGAGGAGGAGGGGCGATTCTCAAATGACCGCGCACAGGTTGACAACCCGCTTGCTGTACTGCCGTCTTCTGGCCACCTCGTAGCCATGCACGACCGGAGCTGCGGTGCCACCCAAACCCTGCATTCAGAGCCCTTGCAACCGCTTCGGTGGGTCTCTTCGACAGGAGTCTCTCACAGATTTAATCCTCGCAGCAAGGCGAGCAAGGCGAGGATTACATCTGGCAGAAAAAAACAAATACACTTATTTTCGTGGAATTCTTGGTCACCAGACCGAGACTAACGAAGTCGGTACACAATAACAACACTGGCCTGAATTATCAAGATTTATATCCAGTCCCGAATGTCAACATCTCTTCCCAAGTCGCCAAGATGGTGCTGCTGTTGTTGCTGCTGCTGCTATTCCTTGCAGCTGCTGCTCATGATGGCATTGATGATGGTGATGGTTTTAACATTGACTACATAAGCATGGGTGGTGCAGGAAAAGATCT
The DNA here is from genome assembly GCF_965212315.1 of Lampetra planeri. Classification (NCBI taxonomy): domain Eukaryota; kingdom Metazoa; phylum Chordata; class Hyperoartia; order Petromyzontiformes; family Petromyzontidae; genus Lampetra; species Lampetra planeri. The sequence continues at coordinate 5,407,460 of NC_136156.1, forward strand.
CTCAACTCGCAGTCAGGGAAGTCACACGGTAAAAGCCCAGTCAGGGATTTGACTGACCATCATCTTCGTGATCATCCGTCCAATTTAACACCTAAGCTTTCGCGACCAATATTTTATGTAAGAGGTGTGTTTTTATGGGTTACATCGCGTAAATATAAATGTGTCGTGAAGCCCGCCACCACCCGACACGGCCAATTAGTAAGATTTGTCACGTTAACAAAACACGGCAATTCGTTACGAGTACAGCACCCCGGTGTGTTGGAGAGTAAACTCACAACATTTACAATTGTAGGTTTACTCTCCAACATACCGGCGTGCTGCACTCGTAACGAATAAGCATGTTTTGCTTACGTGACGAGCATTCATATTTGGCTGTGTCGGGTGGTAAAAAAAAACAAGTTCCAATTTTTTAAAGGCCTCGTCAAGTGAAAGTTTTACCACCAGATTAGAGCCACGGAGAGATGAGTACTGCCCAATGTTTTTTTAAATATATAAAGTATTGAGATGTTGGCATTTTCACACGAATATAAAAAAAAGCTATGAGAAGTAAAAAATATGAATTTGCTTGATCCAAGTCTTTCTGGCTGCTGGTAATTGATTTTTTTCGTCTTCACGTCATTGATCTGACACTTCTCCAACCGCAGTCACCAGCTGCCGCACGCACGTGTGGAATCCTCGCAAACCGTTTTAGAGGTTAGATTACCCACTGAGAAAGTTGAGTGGTTTGCTCACAAGCAGAAGAAAAAAAAAACATACCATGCCTGTTACCGAGATAACATTTTACTGTATCTACATTAACATGACATTATACCTACGTCCCCATCGCATTTGGAAGGTCACAAGTTCAATTCCCGGTAGGACGGAGGTTACTCAGCCGCTCATCAGTCTGGGGGGGGGGGGTGGTGGGGGGAGGTCAAGAAAAAGAATGCTGCATTGTGGGAAAATCATGATTGTTCGTCCCTTTTTGTTTGACGCACTCCGCGCCGTGCGAATACGGTGATTTGGCCCAGCCGGCTCGCCGCCACTGCAAACAGAGGCTGACCGACGTGGCATTGCCCCCGTGCGAGAGCCGGGGAGAGGCTGCGTCCCGAGAGTCACCGCTCGCCAGCCTTAGGCTGTTTCGCAGTCGACGGTTCGAGTCCCGTCCGTGGTGCGGCAGGGGGGGTGTTGGCAAATTGTGCTTTCATCTGCTGTAAAATGTCATGTGAGAAAAGACCTCTTTAGCCTTTTGACATCACCATTTTGAAGGCCCGAACGTCGAGCAAATTTCTCATTTCGAAATCGCCTGCCCTTGAAGGGTAAACAAAGGTACGTGGACTCCAGCGCTGATCTCTCTCTTCCCCCCCCCCACTGAAACGAATACTGCGCAATACAATTTGGATGTATACAGTATCCAAATGTGATCGCTTCTCAATAGGCTGCAGAGAAACAGTGGGAAAATCTATTTTGCGGAGAGAGAGAGGCAAGTCAGGCGAAGGCTGCGGTTGGGGGGAAAAAAAGGAGAATGAGTGACCTCCTACTGAGCAACTGTTGACTGGGGGTGTTGACAGAAATCCAAGGTCGTTGGAGCGGAAAGCGTGTGGAGGGCAGTGAGATGAGAAGGGAGATGTAGGCAGGGGCAAGTCCGTGGAGAATCCTGACAGTGGCGAGTGGGATCTTGAAATTGATCCACCGTTGGACTGGCAGTCAGCGGAGGGATCTGAGTATTGGGGTTGACGTGTTCTCGTTTACCGCCACAGGTGAGGAGCCTGGCAGTGATCATTTCCACGAATCGCCGGGAGTGTGTCGATGATGTACTTTGGTATTTGGGAGGGAGAACATTGCGGTCGTCTAGTCGGGATGCGATGAAGGCAACACGGGCGAGGGTCTGAGCGGTAGCTTGAGGTGGCGGGTGAGAGAGACGTTGGGCGCAGGGGCAGGTCCTGCGATGTTGAGGTGTTTTACTTTTTACCAGCTAAGGAGGCCCACTGAGCTATATAGATCTTTTTCAAAAGCAAACTGGCTTCGAATGATAGCTCAACGAAGCGGCTTGTCACGTGCAAACTAAATAGCAGCCAAATACCCTGAACGCATGTTTCTAATGTGGAGAGAAAAACCGCAGTAACCGGAGAAACATCCACACGACCACAAATAGAACACGCAAACTCCATATGTACAAGCGTCAAGGGTCGGGATTGAACCCACAACCTCCTGCACACCAGGCGAGGTGGTTAACATCTCGCCACCGTGTGTGGGGCGAGAACGAGAGCGCGTCACCGATGACCGCTCCGATGCGCCCGCACGCTCTCTCTGCCTTTGCGACGTCGGAGGTTGCGGCGCCTAGCAAGCCTGCGAGGCCCTGTTGACCACTTCAGTGGGCCTCGATTCCAACGGGGGTTCTCTCGCCGTGGCCACAGGTCCTTGATGCTCCCATAGTAAGAGAGCGCTTGCTGCACATCTCGGTCACCTGATGTATGTTCACGGATTTCATCCTCGTAGCCAGGCGAGGATTAAATCGAGCAGAACCAAGAAAAACGTTTTTTTTGTGGAATGTTTTGGTCACCAGACTGAGACAAATAGAGTCGGCACACATGATAGCAAGTAGAATGGAGCCATACTCGTCTCTGATGGCAGTCTCGAGCCAGTGGTGGAAATTCCTAATTTTTCTGGCGGGGACCAGTCTGCCCATAGGACAATTACCATTAACCTTCTGCAAATATATATTTTCATTTTATGGGCCCCCCCCCCCCCGCCCGCCCCAAGAAAACGATTTCAACCCCCGTGATTGAATGCTTCGAACCACAGAACCCGACGGGGAATTAAATCGCACCCAAGCTCCCTCGTCGCCGATGAATTGTCAACTGACGCTCGACAAATGTTTAAATGAGGCGCCGCCGTTGCTTTCACGGTAATTGCTTTAATGAGACGCTCTCCCGCCTCGGCCAAGTCAGCTTTTGTTTGCTTTTTGTTCACACTTTAATGAGCCGCCCGGCTTTAATGCGGTGCTGCGCCTAATAAATGTGCCTCGCGGAGCGGTGTTGAATCAAGCCCATTTCTGGTATCATCACCGCTAATATGTAGCTGCGCGCTGTGCAATTCGCTACTGTTGCGGAATTACCATCAGCCCTGTTGGTTGGTGCCACCTCGAAGCGGCAAGCTTTTGGCACTCAGGACTCGGCCAGAGCCGGTGTGTGCCAGAGGCCGCAACCGGGTACCCGATACCCGGCTACCCGTACCCGGCCGGGTACGGGTAGCCGTTTGCGACGCTGGTGCGGCCGGGTACGGGTACGGGTAGACCGTGAGTCACTGGTGAGTAACTGTTTGTCACTCATTTCCCAACGTCCTAGAATCAACCCACCCGCGCCTGCAACATGGCTTCATCCCAGAGGTCGCAATCAGGTACCCGATACCCGTACCCTACCCGTACCCGGCCGGGTACGGGTAGGGTACGGCCGGGTACGGGTACCCGTTTGCGATCCTGGTGCGGCCGGGTACGGGTAAGGAATCAAAACCCGTTTGCGACCTCTGGTGTGTGCTGTGTCCGATTCCTGGTAAATTTTATTGGTGGGGCGGAGGGGGGAGTAAGCGGTGGGGGGGGGGAGGCAGAGATGGGGGGCTGTGATTAACAAAAGTGTTCCAATATTCTGAGAAGTGAGTACAAAAAAAACATCCCAGTGGCACTATTTGACATGTCTGTGTCAATGTATCAACTTAAACTTTATTACCTGTTTGTGCTGGGAATATCCTGGCAACCGAAATGCACGGGCACAATCTCGTCGGCTTTGTCCCGCATCAGAACGCTTGGATAATCATTTTCCAATTGTTAAACCATTTCTCTCGACCATGTGCTTTTCTTTCTGCCAGTGTAATTTCGAGCAGCGTGTAACTTCTCCGTGCTGCTTTTGTGCAGTTTTCTGCCTTTTGTTAAACGTTTTCCTTTGTCGGTGTCCTCGTTTTTTTTCCCCCCCAATGTCACAGTAGGTAATATACTTTGATTAAAAACTCTAGATATCGTATTAACTGTTAGACAAAAGTAAGTGGGTCTCAACTAAACTATAAACAATTTTTCCAGGTAAGGAAGGCCCACTGAACTATATTTCTCTTTTTCAGAAGCTACCTGGCCACAAATGATAGCTCAACGAAGTGGCTTAGCGTGTGGAAATTTATAGCAGCCAAATACTCTAAAAGCATGACTTTCATTCTAAATGTGGAGGAGGACCTGGAGAAAAATCACACAACCAGGCGGAAAACATGCAAACTCCAAATATCCAGCAGGCGTCAGGGTCGGGATCGAACCCATGACCTCCTGCGTACCAGGCGAGGTAATTAACATCTCGCCACCGTAGCGCCCCCAGTTGTTGACGCCGGCTCACCGTTTTGCTGCTACCTTTCAGCTTGTCCGTGGTTCCTCAACGATTGTGAAACACAATTTGCATGAACAACATCACTATTTAACAACAACAACCGCCATTCTCTACTAAGTGGCGGTGACGTCACCACGGCGCTTGTGCCAGGCTATTTGCACGTTAAGGCCACGTGAAATGTCGAATGCCCGTTGCCAGTAGGTGCCAAGGATTGACTGAGATGACTGGCTGATGGACCACCTGTGCCACCTACTGTGCCGACTTGCTGTGTTTTAGCCGCCCGGCGCTCAGATCGTAGTTGTGAGCGTCGCTCCTCTGCCCTCCGTTGTTGCTGGAGGGCGACTGCCTCCACTGCCCAGTAGCGTCATTCACGAGCCTCCTCCACAGTGGCCAATCTTGACACCGCTGGTACCAGTCATCAGCAAGTCCACTCGGCTCCACATCCTCTTGCACCACATCACTCCATTTATTCTCTAGCCCGTCCGGTGCCCGTTTAGCCCCCTCTATCCGGCCGAACAAAAGCTGTTTAGGCATGCGGTGGCTGGGCATGTGGGCTACATGACCCAGCCAAACGCAGCCTTGCCTGCCGGAGGAACTCACCGATGGGACTTTGTCCAGATCACATCACTATATACACACACAACTAATGATGTTGTTCTTATCGTATTGCATGTTATAGTATTTCAGCCAAATAACTCTTCGTCACATTGGTCTGCGCAAGGATGCGTCGCGAGATGGCTGGGGCAAGGGAAGACGCCCACCTGCGACGGTCCAAGCTCGGAGGCGGAGCAGTGAAATCGGCTCGTGCAGAGGAGCTTGACGGATTGTTGCCTCGCAAGCCCGTGAAAGATAGTCGATGGCCTTGGGGAGGCCTTCATCCAGCGGTGGATAGGACACGGCTGATGTGCGAGTGTTTGCGAGCATGCGTGTGTTTCGATTTAAAGCTTTCGTGACTGCAGGGATTCATCTTCTTGGTTTTTTCGGTAAAGTCACGTAGAAGGGAAATTATAAAATAATAAAAATAAAACATAATAAAATAATTCTCACGACGTTTCGGCCACAACGCAATATTTTTATTATTTTATTATTTCCCTTCTACGTGACTTTACCGAAAGAACCAAGAAGATGCGTGTGTTTCTTATAGTGGGGAGCGGCAGCGTAGCGGTTAGCGTGCGCTGCGCTACGAAACCCCCAGATACCCGAATTCAATTCCCGCTCACGGCCAATAACAGTGGTGAATATCTTTACCGGTTCTGGCCCTCTCCTCAGTCGACTAGGCCTGAAATAAGTGCCTGTTGTGGTGTGTTCACATCAGTGCTGGGGAGACAACAGCGGGCAGGCGTGATGCTGGCCACCCCACCCCCTCGTGTGCCGTGCCGACCTGAGAGGGTGCTCGATAACAGCACTTGCCCCAGCAGTTGGTCAAAGGCTATACGGGGGATCTTTGCTGTTGTGTGTCACACACAATGTGAGACAATCCCAGTCACTCGCATTTCATTTTTAACCGCAATGCGCATTGCAGCAGCTAGGTTAACTCAGCCTTAAATTTAGCGAGTACCCGGTGTGGTTACTTGGATCGTGACCATGAGAACTGCGATTCAGACAAGGGCTGGGAGTGACTGCTTCTGGCCCCAACAATCCCTAAACGATACAATTCTTGATCTATCCCAATATTGACCTATTACAGTCCCTATATGTAGAGTTTATAAGGAAGATGGTTGTCTTCGTTGTAAGTGTGAGTAACAGTGGTATGATTAGAAATTCGCACAGCAACATCACGGGGCCCAGATTTGATTTGTGGCCAAATTATGCGTCGTTCTCACCGGTTGACAACTGGGTGTCTGTGAAGCTAGTCTGGGCCTCCCCTAGGTCAACTCAGCCTTGAATTGAACACAACACCTTGTGCGATGCTAGCGCAAGGGGGGGGAGAGAGAGTGAGAGAGCGTGAGGTGAGAGAGAGAGGGGGGGAGAGGAGCAGAGGAAGGCGCGTCTGTGCGCGACAGTGGCCATGGAAATGGAGATGGGCCGCCGGGCTGTTTGTATTTCACGGGCGAGCGTTTACATCATCACATTGCCTGCGTTGTTCAGAAGAGCATTGCGGTCGTGGCAAAAAAAAAACTGAAACTCGGGGGTCCGCCAGACGCCACCGGAAGAGAGACGCTTTCCATCTGCTCGGAGTTCTATAGCCCGGTGCCCTCTCAGCAAGCAAAACCTTGGCCACGAGTGTTTGGGGCCCCCAAAGTCCAACCCCTTTCTTCTATATTGCCGGCGAAATCTACCCCCCCCCGCCCGCACCCCTCTTGCCTGCCTCCCAACCCCCCCCCTCCCCCCGGCCAGCCGGCCAGCCACGTGTGATTTGTGACGACTGCTTCCCGTTGGGAGCAACAAACAGGAAATTCTGAAGGTTTTAAAATATACGGGAACTGTCGATGTGGGATTGTGCGTGTGGGGATGTGCATTGATAGATACTGGGGTTTTGCAGCTGGATTTTCTGCATTGCGTCACAACCCCCAGTCTTTTAATTCCTAATCTTGGATGGCAATTGGAAGTAGGGGTCTGAATTTCTCCTGGGCCTCTCCCGAGGTCAAAACAGCAGCACAGCGCTAAACAAACTACTCCTAGTGTGCCAGGCCAGGCCGGTCTTAATAGGTGCTCGCAAACACCGCTGACCCCCCCCCCCCCTTACCCCCAACAGGCTGTTCTGCTAAATGACAGGCCGTTTATGTTCTTGTTTACAATCAGAAATGTGTCATAGAACGGGATGTTATGAAAAACAGTGATCAGACTTTTGAAGTGTACGCGGTAGGTCTGTCTGTTTTTCTTTTTAATTGCTCGCATAATGAGAACAATCTCACGGGGAAACCTCTCTTTGTTGTTCTGAGTGTTGCACTCGTGTAACTAATTTTGTCAATGCCAATTAATTTAACATCTGAATCGTGACCCAAAGTTGTATTTCCGTCAATCGACTTGCGAACACGGTGCTGTTACTTACTTACGGATTTATTTACTTATTGTATGGTCCCAGTTGTGTGAAGCCGATGAGCGGGTGCGTGGAAACTCATTACTAACCATCCAGGGTGTTTCTCAGCGGTGGAGCGAACGACTTCGCAATCGGATGGGGGGGGGAGGGGGGGTGACGCAGCCCTAGGCCTCGGCAAGGTAAGGTAAAAGTGTAAAAACAACGAGCCTACCTTTACCCTACCTTTTACCTTACCACAATACAATCACTCTACCCTACCTTTTACCCTTTAGCAGGTAAGGTAAAAGGTAAAAAGCAACGAGTCTACCTTTTATCCTACCCTTTACCCTTACCCCTTGGCATGTCGACACCTTTACCCTTTACCTTTACCCTTTTACCCGGTGAAAAGGGTAAATTACCTTACCTTGCCGAGGCCTACTCAGCCCGTCGTACTGCTCTCTCCGTGGTCGGTAGAACGAGGAGTACCGCTCCATTGAGGCGGGAGGGGGGGAGAAGACGATGGTGGTTATCCTGCGGACTGACATGCGCCCGCCGCGCCACGGGAAGGGGGAATTTCCACCACTGGCTCAAGGCGATAAACGGGAACTGAGCCCACCGATAGTCTGAATGCTAATTTCAGCGGGGGGAGAAGTGGGGGGGACATAATGTTGGCTCTTTTTAACTTAATCGCGGGTGGCAGCACGTTGCGGTCTGTAAGGGACACGGGATCGAGGAAGAGGGTAGCTGCTATCTATCCACGTCCGAAGCTGTTTCTTGGCTAGGCAGGGATGCCACGTTGGCGAGATGTTACCTACCTCGCCTCGTATACAGGAGGTCGTGGGTTCAATCCCCACCCTGACTGACGCCTGCTGCATATTTGGAGTTTGCGTTGACTTTTCTCCGGGTCCTCCAGTTCTTCCCTCCACATTTATAATCGACATGCATTTAGAGTACTTGGCTGCGATATGTTTCCACATGACGATAAGCCACTTCGTTTGTCTCATCATTTGTCATAGCCAGGTCGCTTCTGAAAAAGAGCTACATCGTAGCTCAGTGGGGCCTTACCTGGTTAAATAAAAAATAGTTTGTTTGTTTTGTATCACACCGCCATCCATCGAATAGTGGGATAGGGGTGGTGGCGGCTTTAACGACACATGTATATTCACGCGATCTAACCCAAAGACCTCTATTATGGATAATATTGGTCGCCTAAGCCAACGTGTTAAAGGGGACCGCTTTGCCTGCACCCACACGTGCTTCAGACAAGCAGGTCAGGGGTTGTCCCCCATGAGCCAACGTGGGGCGATGCTCATCTCCTCTGGCCGCTCACTAGATCCTGCAGCCGTGTTCCACGGTCACAACCTGATATTATTGTTACGCTTGTTTGCCCAGCCATGACTTTTCCAGGAGGGTCCTGCCGAGTTTTTTTTTTTTTGGCAGTTAGAAATGATGTTGTCCCATCCGCCGCACCTACGATTAGCACAATTGTCTACGTACGGCGCGCAATAAATTCAACTTGCATACATGCTGCTCCGTGTCGTCCCAGTCGAGTAAATTATCGGTGCATTTGTCGCTGCGTTTGGCCAATACCAGTGGCATTAATCTATGTGCCTTAGTTACGGGAGGAAATTGCAGAACCCAGATGGAGGCTCATTCGGAGGAGAGAAAATATAGAACTCCACGCAGAAAAGGTGACCGAGTGCGGAATCGAACCCAGGCGCGTCTGGCTGTGAGGCACGAGTCCTATTACCTATTTTTCATTTAACAATTAAATTCCACTGAGCTACATAGCTCTTATTTCAGAAGCGACCTTGCCACAAATGATAGCTCAAATAAATGGCGTATCACGTGGACATTTATAGCAGCCAAATACTCTAAAAGCATGTCGGTTCTAAATGTGGATGGAAAAACCAGAGGGCCTGGAGCAAAATCCACACAAGCATGGGGAGAATATGCAACCTCCAAATATACGGACGTCCTGATCGGGATCAAATCCACGCCCTCCTACATAACAGGCGAGGGAGATAACATCTAACCACCATGGTGTCCAAGTGCTACCACTTTACCACCCAACCAAAAACCTCGCTTGCTAGGGCTGCTTCTCGGCTCAAGTAAATGCAAAGCCACCTCCGTTGCATAGGTCCGCTAAATATTTTCGCGAGGGATGAGTTTAAGATTTAAAAAAATATTCTTATCGCATTTTTAGGCTCAATTTCATATGATTTGATCATTTTTATATTGTTTAACATTGTTAAATATTCATACAATAATATATTTGGTTTAACTGTTCATATTATTTTAATATTTTAGTCGTTTGAGCAAAGCTGTTGTCAATTTGGTGGCACTTTCGACCCATCAAGCGTGATGTCCCTTCCTGTTCCATCACATTTTCAGATGATTCAGATTTATTTTTTCTAATTATTATTAACATCATCTGAAATTCCATATCGAGGGCCTGATTTTTGAATAAATCTGATTAACCCAAAGGCTGTTTCCACATCCCCAATACGTACACGATATTGCGATTTTATTCAGTGTGCTGAGATGAGTGAACTCGCCGCACACGCCACAGCCTGACGTGACCCCTTCATGTCCAGGGGTCAGCAACCAAAATAACAAAGAATGAGTTTTTTTTCTGAATTCCGTAAAAAAAAAAAACTCAATATTTCAAGAGCCGCCGCAATGCATGTGGTGAATACGAGACGGCGTTGGGTCCTTAATAAATAACGTCACGGAGCAGCCCTTAAAGAGCCGCGTGCCGGCTGCTGGAACCGCAGGTTTGCCCGACCGCTGCACGTGTCAGAGAGTCCGGTGCCCTCGCGTCGTCGACTCTGAAATTGACACGGCCATTGTGAACTCCGCACCCCACCAAACGCCGCACGGCCACAGCGGAATTATCAACGGCAGCATTAACTCGCTTGCGATGCGCAAACGCCGGCCCGCCCGCAATGTACGGCCGCCCGCCCGGTCCGACTCCCGCGGCCGCTGGATGTTAACGGCACCAATAGCGAGCCTCGCTTTGAACATTGCCTTGTCCTCGTGATGGCATTGGTGGCGGTAGCAGTGGTAAAGTGCGGTGGAACGGCATTGCTAATTGAGCTGAGAGCCCCTCGGATTGAGGCAGCGCTGTCTCGGCCCGTGCGCCGTGTTTGACACGATGCTCGGGCCGTTGCCTGTGCCAGCAGCATTAAATATTAACGCTCGCGCGCTGCTGCTATTGTCAGGCCACACTTCGCTGTGGATTATGCTGTGAAGCTCACGCACCGAACTGACATTTGTTGGCGGCACATTTTAGATATCCTCAACGTAAACATATTCACGTATATATTTTATCCCCGATGGCTTAATGAGCATGCAGTTCTAAACTTTACTTCCACTCTTGTGTCTTTCAAGTAAAAATTTTAAAGGCTGCCCAGACGAGATGTCTTTCTTACGTGCAACGGGGCATTACATATTTATACGCGCACTGTATGGCGTGGCATGCCAGCATCAACACTTCAAAATACTGCCTGGTGGCAAGTCTGGCTTCTGCACATTCCGTGAAAAAATTATTACTTTTCTGCTACACTTCCACCAGTATTTGGGACACAAGCGTTAATTTGAAGATGCGTGACCAGTTTATACGAAGATAAGTGGTGTCCGTGTTTAGTTTGTTGTCCTTCCCCTGCACGTCCGATTAGCACAGTTGGATTCGTGCGGTATGAAAGACGTTCAACATATGCACGTACGTACATACGTCCGTGCGCGAATGACAGAATACGTGGCGCTGTGACTCTGACGGTTGACCGGCAATAAAGTGTTTGCGAATTAAAATCCACCTGGAAAAACTCGGCAGCAGCTTGAAGCCAAGTTTTGAAACTCCCAAACCCACTGGGCTTCAAAGGCGGGCCAGCTGCATAGCAGTACGGCAAGTGGATTTGCGAAACCTGTGGTACTCTCTAGGGCCACTCCCGTGTATCCTCCCGTGCACAGCACACACGTCGTTAGGCAGCGAGTCGTCCGCACATCCCAACGCGCGAGTCTCCCGTCTTGAGATTCGGCGAGCCGTATCCCGAATGAACAAAATGACAAGAGAGTTTATGAAATGAACACTGCTTCGGAGAAGGTCTAACAGCGATCATCAAGCTGACACTGGCTCTGATCCTGCTAGTAGGGATAAGCGCCTCTGCTTTGCTTAAACTAAAATCTATTTGAACTCAACTATTTTTATTTCACCAGGTAGGGCTCGCCGAGCGATGTAGCTCCTTTTCAGAGGTGACCAGGCCACAAATGATAGCCCAATGAAGTAAGTGGCTTATCATGTGGAAATGTATAGCAGCCAAATATTTTGAACACACGTTTCTAACTGTGGGTGGGAATGACCGGAGAACACGGAGAAAAATCCACGCAACCACAGGGGGAGAACATGTTAGCTCCAAATATACAGGTGTTAGGGTCAGGATCAATCCCACGACCTCCTGTATACCAGGCGAGGTAGTTAACATCTCTCCACCGCGGCTTATCTGAGCCGAGAGAGATGCTCTGGGAGGACCTTTGAAATGTACAGTGCACCTGTGCGTTGTGCGCGAAGTATTTAAAAATGGAATTACTTTAGATTCGGAGCTTGTCAGCTCGTTATTTCCGCTGTCGAATACGAGAGCGTAACATGAACTCGTAAAGCACATAAATTAAAATGAAAGCCCGAAGATTGCTCTGGGAGAAATGATAAAATGCGAGGGTGTTTGACAGAGGGTGTGCATGCGCGCATCGCAATAATGAGTTGAAATCCGAGGTGGCTGTTCGGTTAAACTGCAGATTTGACAACGAGCCCTGCAACAAAGCAGGCGTTTAAACAATTTCCACATCGCTGTTAAAAAAAAAAAATTTTAAAGCGTTTTTTTTGTTGAATGTATATTCTGAATAGAAACATTCATCAATTGCAGACATCCGAATCATTACAGCCACTCTAATTCTGAGACTCGCCCAAATTTCACGTGAATACTTGTTTTTTCCGTAATCCGGGGATAGCCTCAAGAGTTTGAGCCGCTGCGATTTCCAGATCGAGAGGAGCCAGTTGAGGTGGTTTGCGCGCGTCTGGTAAGGATGCCCCCCCCTGGTAGACTCTCCATGGAACTCTACCGGGCAGCAGCAGCAGCAGCAGCAACGTCCCGCTGGGCGAAGACCCCGGGGCTGGCCCAGGACCACGCTGCTGCTGGTGGGACGATGTCGCTCGGCTGGCCTGGGAACACGTGGGGATTGCCCAGGAAGAGCTAGAGTCTGTGTATAGTAGTGTATAGTAGTGTATAGTAGTGTATAGTAGTGTATAGTGTGTATAGTAGTGTATAGTCTAGTAGTGTATAGTAGTGAAAGTATAGTAGTGTATAGTAGTGTAGTGTAGTATATAGTAGTGTAGTCATGTATAGTAGTGTGTATAGTGTAGTGTATAGTCTAGTAGTGTATAGTGTATAGTAGTGCTTGGAGTCTGTCGCCAGGGACAGGGAGGTGTGCACTGCCACTACTCAACAATGCTGCCACAGCGACCCTCACCAGGACAAGCAGATTGAGAAATAAACGGGGGAACTTTTTTTCCGTTTTAGTTGTTTTCTTCCTCCTGGACAATGTGCGTGAAATTTGTACGCGATTTTCAAAGATGGGCTGTCGGTTTTTTTTGTTGTCGCTTAAAATTGGAAGTGCCTCATCGAGGTTTCATAAATAAACTTGAAATCTCTTCACATGCAATCATTGTGAACATGAGGGCATCCGTCCCTTTAAGGAATGAGCTACCGTGTGTGTGTGCGCTCGTATTTATGTGCGTGGGGAGCAGTCGTGTAGCGGTTAGCCCGCTGCACTACGGAATCCGGCGACCCGGGTTCAATTCCCATTCACCGCCAATGCCATTGACGATTATCTAAACCGGTCCTGGGCTTCCCCTAGATCGACTCGGCTTCAAATGAGTACCTGGTACGGTGTGTAAACATCGCCACTGGGGAGACAAAGGCGGCCAGGCGTGGTGCTGGTCACCCACCCCCTCGTGTACCATTCCGGCCTTGATAGGTGCTCGCTAACAGCACTGGCCCCTGCAGTCTGTTAAGGCTACACGGAGGATCTTTGTCTTTGTGTGCGGAGTTGGGTGACATTGTCACACCGTGCACCGTCTCGTGGGCTGACCACTTCAAATATATCTGCAGCCATCGTCTATCAGCCTCGCCAGCCTCGGTCGGTGGCCACCGACCCTCCCGATGATGCAATCCTCTGCCCAATGCCCACGTGCGTCCTGGAGAAGAGTCAACTTTTTGACGTCTTTCAACTTGATGTCAATTTTCGACGTCTTTCATTTTCCGGTTCGTTCCCCCCCCCCCCCTCCTCCTCCTCCCCATGGACCGCGTGTTTCTCTTCCCCGTCTCTCGGTGTGATTCCGAAGCATGCGCGCCTCTCTCTTTCTCTTTGCTTCATTGTCCACTTTTCAATATTTTTGTTTGCTCCATGTCCGTTGTCACTTTCCGTGTGTTTTTATCACCGCGTCACGGGGCAGTATGCACCGATTAAACACTCTTCTTCCAACACGCGCCATGATAAAACGCTGGCTTTACAAAAGCGTGTCATCCTGTTCTCAATGCCTTCTTCATTTCATCTTTTCCCTGCCGATCCGCCTTCGGTAATTGCCCCGAAGCCTCTAAAATTCCCCATGGCACCTGTGTTGCTGTGTTGTGATGGCAGGCTAATTGCTCAAGTGAGTCGGAATGCAATAATGATCGAGGGTAATCGTTCCGCGATCGAGGCGTTTCATTTCCCCGTAAACGTTTTTGCCAACAGCATTTCCCGCATTGCTTTTTTCGTCCCCTTATTTCAACCAGGTGAGAGCCCTTCTTCGGCATGACAAAGTTCGTCTTCAAGCTCAGACCTGGAGCTTCGTCTCAAAAGGTGTTAGACCAGAGGACGCTAAAAGGCGTACGACCAAGCGTCCTCTGGTCTAACACCGTTTGAGACGAGGCTCCAAAGAAAGATGTCTGGTGTGGACCAATCAGTTACAAAGACAATGCATATATTACCAGAGTACGTTTTTTGTTTGCATTTTGACCACAAGTATTGTGGCTAATGCAGACATGATTCCCCGTAGAAGGGTTCAGTTTGGTGTTTTAACATCTTAACACCTGTTTTGTTTCCAGAAAAAAGTGCAAAACCTATTCTCAAGTTTAAGTAATATAAAGTATTCACATGATAGGAATTTCCTTGCAATGATATTACATGGGTAGTAATGGATTACATTTTAAAATGAATAGTCTATGTACATTTTACAGGTGTAAAGTGCTCTTATCTGTTTTGTATTAATATAAAAATGTAGATTTGACAATATAATTAAGTTTGGTCTTTCAGTTTTTAATACAATTGTTTTATCGATTGTAATGCGACGATGTGATGATGATGTTCCATTTTACGTGTGCATTTCTTTATTCCATTTACAGGAATATCTCAGAATAAATTATTATTCGCTGATCATTAATTTTACATATTAAAGATTTTCGCGGGTAGTGTAACGTGTTCTCCCCAAAAAATAATCCGCTGTTTGCGTTTGTCACTTGCCCCCCCAACCCCCCACCTCTCAACCCACCCCCAATAGCACCTACCCCACGTCTCTCCCATCTAAGTGGCAGCCCCAAGAGGGCATAGCCCGGGCCAAATAAAGAACTAGAACTGACGCTGGAAAATGGCAATGGCAGTTCTAGTCATAACTTCGCTTGTTGTGACGTTTGCTGGAGCGTGCTCTCAGGGCCGGATTAAGATTGTGTAGGCCTCCTGGGCTACATGTACTGTGAGGTCCCCCAGTAATATTTTCGAAAGGAAAACAAAGTTAATGAAAAATAAAATTGTATTTTTACAAGGCTAACAACAAATCAAATTCAGCATTCACAAGTGAAATAACTTTTCACTTAATCTCTGGAGCCCCTGAAGCCCCGTGCCTGAATCTGGCCCTGCATGCTCTTAGCACAGCCACCCTGGCCGATTCTGTCCGGCATAGTGAGCAGCAGCAATTGCTAAATTGTTTGACATTACGACATTTATATATTTTTTTGTTGCCACTCGGTGTCAAATCGTAATGCCCTTTCGGACGAAAAAGTTTTTTTTTTGCGTTTTCCCCGGGCTTCTTTTGTAGACCGTTCACGTGGTTCGTAATGGCCCTGTCAAAACACCGGTGCAGAGCTCTAGAAGCAAGCCCCCGACTGCTGCTGCTGCTGAGCATCCCAGTCTAGAGTCTGGGTTTCGGGTGTCCAATCAAACCAGGTTACTGTGGTGTGCAGTGTGGTTGCGATGTGTTTTTGAAGTTTGCGACGTTCATTAACTCGTTGCAACGGGACGGTCCCGTTGTTTGCCAGTTGGGCCCGCTACATTGCACGTGAGATTCTAGCTGCTGTGTGGTGAACAGCAGCAGCAGCAGCAGCAATAGCTGAGATACCGTTGAAATTGGATGCTTTAACAAATCCAAACCGTCGTTGCGCTCTATTGACTGCACACAAACGAAATCCTCGCACCGTTTGGTTTTCCTCCGAATTCCTTCCGCGGACTTCCCTGGCCTTCTACAGCACGCGCGAGGCCCGCGTGTTTGATAGCCAAATTCACGGTGAACTCGATCGATCAGTGGCGAGCTTAAAGAGAGGCTGACCTGTTTTAGCCAGGCAAGGCCTGTCCTAAGAAATGACTTCAGAAGTGCTGTCAGCTTATTTTATTTATTTTATCGCAGCTGTTAAACGCAGCCTCCTTCCCCGTAAGGAACGCTCAGAGGCGGAATTCTAAAAAGAAATCTTATTCCTGCATGTTCTTTTCGAAATAACCTAACATGTTTACGTGCATGATACAATCAAGAGGATGGTAATGCAATCCGATTGGTTTTTTTTTTAGATTGCTTCCTTTAAATTGACGAAAGAATAAGGTACAATGAACCTGATAAATCCTTCTAAAGCTTGGGAATAGCGGCGTTAATTGAGTGTGCTCCATAGAGCGATCCGTGGCATCATCTCTCCCGCTGACCCAAGTTTGCTGACACTATCATTCCGCCTTTTGATTGTTTTTAGAGTCGTTTCCACATTAGTGTATTTGTTTAAAAGAGAGCTCAGTGTTCGTTAAAAAGAAAAGAGAATGGTAATGCGATTGTAGATGCCGATTTGTTCAGCGAGAGGAATCCGATAACACACTGAGAGCGAAACGGCGCTTCAAGGGTTACTTTTCGCACACTGCTTATAATGGCAACGTTGAACAACAAAGCCAACGAGATGAAGAGCATTGGACGAGGGGCTGAATTGACAAAAGATTGCACAAGGTCGGCAAAAACGGATGACACGAAGCAGCCTCCAAGGTCTTTGTGGTGTCGTCTCTCACGGCCACCGGACGGCCGGCTCTGCCGTCTCTCCCATCCGCACGTGACTCCCAGAGCGGCGATTACGATGACGACGCTGACGACGATGACGACGATGAAGTTGACGACTGCTGACGACGACGCTGACGACGATGCTGATGATTACGATGATGCTGACGACGACGCTGACGACGATGATGACGACGATGAAGCTGACAACGCTGACAATGACGCTGACGATGATGACGATGATTATGATGACGCTGACGACGATGCTGACAATGATGCTGACGATGATGATGACGCTGACGACGATGCTGACGATGATGCTGACGATGATGCTGACGACGATGCTGACGATGCTGACGATGATGATGATGATGACGCTAACGACGATGCTGACAATGATGATGACGCTGATGACGATGCTGACGATGATGTTGACGACGCTGACAATGATGCTGACGATGATGATGATGAGGATGCTGACGACGATGCTGACGATGCTGACGACGGTGACGATGATGACGATGCTGACGACGATGCTGACGACGCTGACGATGATGACGACGATGACGACGACGATGTTGACGACGCCGACGATGCACGCAGGCGACGCCGGCGGTGCCGGCGACACCGACGCCGTCGACTGCTGCGACGCCGGCAACGATGCCGTCAAAACGCGTCGTCGTGCAAACTGAACGGACAGACACCGGGCCGTTTGAGCCGGGCGCCGGGCTGAGTTAAAAAAAAAAAACTTTTTGTCGGTGACCGAGCCGCGCTCGAGGGTGCCCACTACAAATGGCCGTGGAGTTTGCTGCGTGGCTGTGCACGGGGGGGGGGGGGGTGCCGACTCGCGGCACGTCGAGGCCGTGCCGGAGAGCGCGGGGGGCTGCTTGGACGCAGAATTACAAAACTTGCCTGATGCCGGCACAAAAGGCGAAAGATGCCCGCCGTCTAGAGCCTTTGAAACAGACTGGTGGGGCAAGTGCTGTTTGCGAGCACCTATGAAGGGCCGGCACGGCACACGAGGTGGTGGGTGGAGCTGGGTGGCCAGCACAACACCCGGCACCGTTTGTCTCCCCAGTGGCGATGTTTACACACCGCACCAGGTACGCATTTGAGGCTGAGTCGACCTCGGGGAGGCCCAGGACCCGCTCATATTATCGTCACTGGTGCTGGCCATGAGCGGGAATCAAACTTAGGTCGCCGGGTTCATGGTGCAGCGCGCTGACCGCTACACCACCGCTCTCCCCGTTACGCACACAGACACACCCAGACACGCACACGATAACCACCCAGGGCACACCACCTATATTTAATGGTCTGAGCAATGTAAGGCTCAATCAATGGAGTGCATTTAGCTGCGCGAATCAATTCCTGGCTAAAGTTTTGGATTTTAATAGCACGCGTTGCTGACTTAACAGGACCTCGCCTAGACACGGTTACTGTTTCAAGGAGACACACGCGGAGTCGCCGCTGCTGAAGCAGCTTGTGCGTCCTCCTCTACAAGTAATGCAGCTGCAGCGAGTGGTCTATGTGTTGGTGTTTTCGAATCTAGTGTGTGTGTGTCTGTGGGTGCACAGAGTTGTCTTCGGTGCACCCTGCTACGATCGTGCAACAACGTCCAGGCGCAAACGCTGTCTCAACCACGGCCTGAAACCTCCCTTAGGTCGACTTAGCCTTAAATGGTGTTGCTCGGTGCGGTTCGTGAACATTGGGACAGAGGAGGCATGGTGCGGTCTCGCGTTCATGTCCGGCCACAGCAGCTCAGCACCAGCGGCCTTAATCGTTGCTCACTGCCACCAGCGCCTGGGCCCTGCAGTCTGAATATTTGTTTCTCTGTGCTGTTTTGTACGCAATTTATACATTGCATCGTTCACTAAAAGTCAATACGGCAGGGTGGCTAATATTTGTATGGAGTCTGATTGATGTTAATTGGCAGTTTTGACGGTGAATATCCCACCGTGCTCGCAATGCCACTGGGAAGGGGGCGGCGCTAAGTGCCGGCTTTTATCCGGGGTTTTTTTTTTTTTAAAAGAGGGTCTCAGGAACCTTTGAGAACGACTTGTGCCGCCGATAGCCTCGCGAGCCGCTGCCGCTTGCATGCGATTTACGCGGAAAATTTTGGCAAAAAAAAATACCTTATTGTTTTCTCCGTCACAGATGATCGCTTTGCTCATTAATGCAGCAGCAACAACAGGAACGGTTGCTGAGAAAGGAACATTGAATGTTTGATTATAATCACCATTGGTGATTGCGTGATGTTGACTTTTTTTAAGCTTAGGGAGCAAGGAATAAAAATATAATGTGATCAAGTTGCACTCAGTCTTGAGTGATTCATTTGCAATGGGTAGTTTAGTGTACCGGTTGTGATATGGGAAGATATGTTTGTACGTCGGGCGGCTAGAAAGCAGAAATTTGGCACAGTGAGCAAAGTTGTTGCATCTGCCAGTCATCTCAGTCACTCAACCCATGGCACCTGGGTCTGCCCTGTGACCTGCTGCCAGCAGCGAGCCATCGGCACTTTACGTGGCCTCAAAGTGCACCTTACATCGCACAAGCGGCATCGTGACGTCACCACCACTTAGTGGTGAACGGCGCTTGTTGTTGTTGTCGGGGTTGGTTGAAGGGTAGGCAGGTGGGTGAGTAGGTCGGGAGGTAAGCGGGCAGGTAAGTGTGTATTTGGGGTAGGTTGATAGGGTAGGTAAGGGATGCTGCCACTGTGGTGTAAAGGTCAAGGCGGTGAGATGTTAACCTTCTCCTGGTACGCAGGAGGTCGTGGGTTCGATCCTGACCGTAATGCCTGTATATTTGGAGTTTGCACGTTCTCACCACGGTTGCGTGGATTTTTCTCCAGGTTCTCCGGTTTTTCTCTCTATATTTAGAATCAACATCACGCATTTAGAGTATTTGGCTGCTATACATTTCCGCGTGGCAAGCCACTTCATTTAGCTATCATTTGTGGCCAGGTTGCTTCATGAAAAAGAGCAATATAGCTCAGTGGGCCTTCCTTGGTGGTAAAATAAAAATAAATGTATAGTTTAGTTTAGGTAAGCACACTGGACTTGCTATCCAGAGGTCGCTGGTTTGATTCCATTTCCTGGTGCAAAAGTCCAAATATTGTCACAAGTTCCTTAAATCCCCCCCCCCCACCAACCACGGCTCTGTTCATCCACCAGTGCCAGTGTAAATGAGTTAAATCATGCCACACTTATAATGAAGCGAATGGGTAATTTATATACAGATATGGCAACCGGTACAGGTATTCTCGAATTGTATGTATGTTGAACTTCTTCTGCACCGTACAAAGCCAACCATGCTAAGCGGATGTGCCGTGGGATCGACAACAAACTAAACACAAAAATAAATTCGAAAAATGTGTCTTTTTCAATCTAGATTTATAAGTGCGTAGCTGCAGTAGCTGCAGTAGCTTAGTAATATCGGAAGGAAGAGCATTCCAGACGGCCGCAGAAGCGCACCTGAAAGCGCGCAATGCAGTGGCCAGCCAAAAGCAGCCGCTGCGAGGATGACCGGCGTTTGCGTGATGATGGTTTATGTTCCTTGACGTGAATCGTGCACGTGTGTGTGTGTGTGAGGATGCACCTGCACAGTACGCACTGGCTCATTACAGAAATGTTTTGTTGTAATTGTTTAATATTCCAGCATCGCTATAACGACGGCGCCCACATCTCGGCAACGTTTCGTCCGTAAGCGCAAATTAAACATGCGGCAGATTTCTCAAGAGATGACGACGATGACGATGAAGAAAAGAACAAAATACATTTCTTCCCCCGAAACGATTTCAGTTTTTTTTGCACTCACGGGAAGAGGGTACGGGGGAATATCGTAGACATCCAGGGCCAAAGACACCGTGACCTTCTTTATCTCTTGAGAAACGTTGTGTTTGGGTAAAACCCGACAAAACAAAAAAGGTGGAAGATTCGCACCTACGGAACGTGACGTGGGGGGGGGGGGAGCAGGGAGCGGGGGTGATGAGGTTTGTTTTTTTGATATGGAAAGCCGAGGTCTCTTGCGGAAACACAAAGTGTGTCTGCGGGTGCGGGTGTGCGATTGTTTTGTAATGCCGTTAGGGGCGGCTCGAATGCCATCGGGGGACGACTTTGGCGACGCGAGAGGTTGCACTGGAATTCAGCGCTTTGGAAATTAAATCTCTAAGCACCGGCGCCGCTGTGCAAGGGGAGCTCGTGAAGTAACTCATTACAAGGAACGCATTTGCTGTAATCCGATTACAAAGCAGACAGGCACCGTGGTCCCCATCTATATCATCGCCACGGTTTTTAAGTCTGCAATGTGATGAACCGGTTAATTGGCGCGTACCGGTTAATTACCGTTAAGGTTGCCTCTCACTTTCTGCGAAAAGGGTGTTGAGCGAGAATGAAAGTTTGAGATGAAGGTGACTTGGTCCGATGTCGGCAGCAGATAGCGCATCCAGATGATGCGCAATCACAGTAGCAACAACGTAACTAAGCGGACGATAAATACCCTTCACATGTGCTCAGGATGAATTTTGAATCGTATCATTGTGCTGTCTATGCCTTCAGGTTAAATCTCCATCGTGTTTGTGAACTTGACAGAATATTCTTGGGTTTTTTTCGGTAAAGTCACGTAGGTAAAAAAAATAATTAAAATTAATAAAAGTAAAATCATTTGAAAAAAAAATTACCGAAAAAACCCAAGAATGTGAATCCTTGCAGTCACGAAAATTTCAAATCTAGAACTTGACAGAAGTGAGTGTAATCGCAATCAAGAAAATACATGAAGTTACTTGGAAAATAACAAACAGGGTTTTTTTGATGAACACTCTTGAAGTGATAAAACACTCATTATTTGACGACTGCAATTGCAGGGTGGGTCCCGTTCACCACTGAAGCGGCTCGCCTTTAATTTTAATTCGAGAGGCGTAGTAGCGCCGCTGTTTTTAAAGGCATTGTTACTCGGAGCAGACAACCGTAGCGACACGACCGCAACTGTACGATAGCTGGCACCAAACTGTGCCACACGCCCTCCCGCATGGCCTTGTGGGAGCCTCGGTACCGACGAAGTTATTTTACTTCAGTTTTTTGTTCATATATAGAGGACCGCAGAGCTTGGGCAACGGTTGGCACCGGCTCACCGCGTGGCGGCTGACGTCCCTGGTTCCTCCTCGTGCCTTTGGAGCCGTTCTCTCTCTCTCTCTCTGTAACCGAAACGAAGGTTCTATTTCAGAAACACAAGCGCTTTTCAGTGCACGGTTATGCATATATCTCATTTGTAATGTTTCTCCAGCAGGTGTGGGGATAGGCACTCTACTTGGGAAAGGGTTAATGTGAAATAAATTTTAAAAACGATAAACTAAACTTTTTTTTATTTTACTAGGTAAGGCCCACTGAGCGATGTAGCTATTTTCAAGAATCGATCTGGCTATCACAAATAATTAACTCAACGAAGTGGCTTATCACGTGGCACTTTATAGCAGCAAAATACTCTGAATACTCATGTTTTAAAATGTGAGGGAAAAACCAGAGGACTTGGAGAAAAATCCACACGACCACGGGGAGAACATGCAAACTCTGAATATACAGGCTTCAGGGTCGGGATCGAACCCACGACCTCCTGCATACCAGGTGAGGTAGTTAACATCTCGTCGCTGACAAACGAGGTGGAGCTGCCAAACCACTGTCACAAACTGCGGGACTTTTTATTTAAATTTCAACACAACCATTGTCAAATTTTCCTTTTTTTTTCTTCCGACATCGCCTTTGGAATTCTGCAGGGAGGTTATTTTGAATCGTTATATTTCACTCTCACCTCATGACATGTGCACACGCACGTCTCATTTTACACATACCACTGCTGTGCTAAAACGGCGAAAACATTCATCGCAACAACGTTAAATACTGTAATTATCATAAAATTATTGGTTGTGTATTAGTGTTTTTGTTGTTCATGCAAGCTGCGTTTCATAACCGTTGAGGAACCACGGACGAGCTAGATGCTGAGCCAGCGCCAACAATTGGGGGCGCCACGGTGGCGAGATGTTAACTACCTCGCCTGGTATGCAGGAGGTCGTGGGTTCGATCCCGGCCCTGATGCCTGCTGCATATTTGGAATTTGCATGTTCTCCCCGTGGTTTGCGTGAACTTTTCTCTGGGTCCTCCTGGTTTTCCCTCCACATTTAGAATCGACGTGCGTTGAGAATATTTGGCTGCTATAAATTTCCACGTGATAAGCCACTACGTTGGCTTAACTCGTGGAAATTTTGTTTAGTTGTTAGTTTAATTGGCCACGCTCTGCAGCCCTCGATATATTAAGATATTTTCAACTTCATGCATTAAAGGTGTACAGCACTCAAAGGTGATCTCTTTTTTTTTTTACTACGGAATTTTTTTTTTAAAGTATGAAACATTCAAGTGCCCACACACTAGCCAGGTGGCACAGTGTCAGAATGTTCAACTCAAACAGTTTCATTGAAAACCCTCTGCTGAGCCACTCAGTCCATCATCATCATCCCTTTGCGTGGATGAAATAAGCACCGCTGTCGAAAGATATCGGTACATTTTTTCCGGAGAGATGCCCCTTAACACCATGGCAATGTCGAATTTCCACCAGCCGCTGGGTGCCACTGACAGAGCCGTGCAAATGCCCTCCTCCACCTGATTGAGTAGCGGAGGGAGACACCGATTCCTTTGACTTGGGTGGATGTTGACCGCAGTAATTAACAACTCGATTGACCGAAGTGTTTGATGGCTCCATTGCCTTTCTCTCTCTCTCTCAATTGGCTTGCACGGCTGCTACATTGTAAACCTCCGCTTGCAGATTCAGCTCACATTTCCCACCATTGAGCAAGTATTGAAACCTGCTCCCTCCCGCTATGAGGGTGCCACGGTGGAGAGATGTTCACTACCTTGCCTGGTATACAGGAGGTCATGGTTTAGATCCCGACCCTGACACCTATATACTTGGAGTTTGCAAGTTTTCTCCCCGTGGTCGCCTGAGTGTTTATCCAGGTCCGCCGGTTTTGCCCTCCACATTTATAAACATACATTTTAGAATATTTGGCTGCGAAAGATTCCCACATGATAAGCCACTTTGTTGAGCTATTATTTGTGGCCAGGTCACTTCTGAAAAAGAGCTACATAGCTCAGTGGCCCATACCTGCAAAAAATACAAACAGATTCGTTTTCATAGTTTTTAGCTTAGATGCTGAACGTCGCTGTGAAAGCGAGATGGGGTGGGGGGCTGGGGGAGTGGGGAGCGTGTCTCGGGAACACGTTTGAGATGAACAATCTGCACTCTTCTTCTTGGTTCTTTCGGTAAAGTCACGTAGAATGGAGCCGTCCTCAGGTGGAGAACAGGTCTGTCTCGACAGACCTGTTCTCAGGTGGAGAACAGGTCTGTCTCGACAGACCTGTTCTCCACCTGAGGACGGCTGCTTGCGTTGTGGCCGAAACATCGTGAGAATTGTATTTTATTATGTTTTATTTTTATTATTTTATTATTTCCATGCTACGTGACTTTACCGAAAGAACCAAGAAGATGAATCCTTGCAGTCACGAAAGCTTTCAATCGAAATCTGCACTCTGTATCTTATTTTATTGTAATTTATATCGTGCCTCGACCAAGGTGCTTTACGGAGAGTCAACAATGGTAACGTACGAAACGCAGCGACGAGGTGAATGAAATAGATGAGAGGAAGTAATGGGCGAGCCCGTGATGCCCATGAATTAAACAAAAGCAGAATTGAAATGCGAGAGCAAGTGACGGCGAGTGGATTGGATGGATGGGGAAATGAGTGGGGGGGGGGGTAGCCTTGGAGAGAGATTGTGAAAAAGGAAGAGAAACGGTCATAGCTACAAGGGAGAAGTTTAGAGAGGGTCGTGGAATGAGCTGGAGAGAACAGAAAGTCGCCCCTTGTATGTGCAGTGATGGAAAAAAGTATTTGATCCCCTGCTGATTTTGTACGTTTGCCCACTGACAAAGAAATGATCAGTCTATAATTTTAATGGCAGGTTTATTTGAACAGTGAGAGACAGAATAACAACAAAAATCTAGAAAAACGCATGGCAAAAATGTTATAAATTGATTTGCATTTTAATGAGGGAAATAAGTATTTGACCCCCTCTCAATCAGAAAGATTACTGGCTCCCAGGTGTCTTTTATACAGGTAACGAGCTGAGATTAGGAGCACACTCTTAAAGGGAGTGCTCATAATCTCAGGTTGTTAACTGTATAAAAGACACCTGTTCACAGAAGCAATCAATCAATCAGATTCCAAATACTTTTTTCCCTCACTGTATGCATGCTGAACATGTTTTGCACCGTACATCGCCAACCGTGCCAATCGGAGGTGCAGGCTGAATGGAGGTGCATTTACTACGGGCCCCTTCTGACCGTGGCCACCCATGGACTGCCGCGTTGGCGCCGACACATTGGAGCAAGGGAACGTTCTGATTGTGCAGCCAGCGTGGCACGGCCCGCGTGTGTGTGTCACGTGGCACGGCCCGCGTGTGTGTGTCACGTGGCACGGCCCGCGTGTGTGTGTCACGTGGCACGGCACGCGTGTGTGTCACGTGGCACGGCACGCGTGTGTGTCACGTGGCACGGCACGCGTGTGTGTGTCACGTGGCACGGCACGCGTGTGTGTGTCACGTGGCACGGCACGCGTGTGTGTGTCACGTGGCACGGCACGCGTGTGTGTGTCACGTGGCACGGCACGCGTGTGTGTGTGCAGCGACTGTCTGCCCCCCAGGACCTACCGAGGTGCCAGGCTGTCTGCCATTTGCATACAGGCAAGCGAGCAGCAACAGAAGTAGTATTAATATAAATATGCAATGTGTGAAAACACTAGTTGCCTAGCCCGCGAAGTCTTCTGACATTCGTAAGATTTCGGGGGCTTTGGTCTGACCTCCAAGATTGTTTGCATGCTTTGAAGGAATCAACAGTGCTAATGTTTGCCCGGCTGTCAAAAAGAGTACACGGTGATCCGAATAGATCGATTGGCTCCCATTCATATGAATGTGCAATTGACACCACTGGCTGAGAGCTGTCAGCGGAGATGAACCAACGCTCGCTTGGAGAGGAGAAGACTCCTTCCCTTTAATTTCTCCATAACAAAACGGAAAGAGACCTTCACTTATTAATGAGCTGAGATCCCATTGCTTCGACAAAAAAAACCATATGCCATAACTGGTATTGGTCAAATATCTCAATTGTGGAAATTGACTGCACATATTCTTCATTGGGAATAACACAAAGCAACAACATCGCCCCCGATGATTTAAAAAAAAACGTGGTAGGAACCTCCCAGGAAAACAACAAAGAGTCTTGAGACTAGGCGAGAGGGCTCGCCCTGGGTAAACGAAGAGTGAATGTAATCGCAACAGAAGTTGCGCAAGCCGTCGAGTTCAGAGGTCGCCGAGTTCTGAGAGCGGTGCCGCTTGCCACGGTGTCACCGCGGCCACTCCTGCCGACACGTGACAACGCAATTTGTTGAATGGAAATAACAAAAAACAACTGCAGCACAGAAGGGGTAAGTGTGCAGTTGGAAAACCCCGTTTCAGTATACAATGCTGTGATAGCACGCACATGTACGTCATTCCGTGCATGCATTCAGGGTGGTGGGGAGCGGTAGTGTAGTGGTTAGCGCTACGCTGCGCTACGAACACGCCCGAGTTCGATTCCCGCCCACGGCCAACACCGGTGACGATTATCTGAACCGGTCCTGGGCCTTCCCTAGGTCGACTCAGCCTCAAATTATGACCTGGTGCGGTGTGAAAACATCACCATTGGGGAGTCTAATGCTCTCTAAATGTGGAGGGAAATCCCGGAAGACCCGGAGAAAAATCTTTGCAACCACAGAGAGAATAAATATACGGGCATCAGTGTTGGGATCGAACCCACGAGCTCTTGTTACAGGCGAGGTAGTAAACATCTCGCCACCACAGCAAATGTATGTACGAGTGTATATTACCCTCGCTAGCAGTGCCTATCCCGACATCCTTAGCAGGGCTCCGGGGCGGGGGGGTAGGGGGGTGATTCATGTCTCAGTGTATTTGTTGAAGTGGTGATGTGTGTGTGTGTGCATGCGTTGCTAAGTGTGTGAGCTTGTCTGTGCCTCTGTTGTTTGGGCGAGTGTGTGAGTAGCTTGCACGATTGTGCCTCAATATCAGGCGGATCCCCGCTCGACAAAAGGTCGTCTTATCAACTGTGCGTACACCTGCAAGATACTAAATCTCAGCGGGGAAAATATATAAATATACAATGAGTGTTCAACACCGCGCTTCGAGAGAAGCGGCTGTTTTTATTCCAGTGAATCTCAACCACCTTTCTCGGCTTGTCGAATTTTTTTTTTCCAACAGAGTAGCGCTATCCCCTTTGCACGACCCAACACGCTACTGAGAAAAAAACGTAACGAATGAAAAATGAACGTCAATATTTTCACCGGTCGTCCATTTCGCGTGAGGTGTCCTCACTTAGCGAGTTAACTTGCGGGCGACATTAAAGCGAAATTAAACGTGCGACTTCAAGCGTTTACGCTCGCTGGTGACTTTTGGAAACCCGCGTGGTTTACGATCAACGAGTTTAGGATACCACGTGGATTTACATTGTCATCGTAGTTATTTTATCCCGGCAGATTCTCACGTATGATATCATTTCACACATTGATGAATCATCTCACGTACCCCCCCTGGGAGACTGCCAAGTTTCCCCCAGGGGTCTGCGTACCCCCGGCTGAGAACGGCTGCGTTCACTCTACAGCGAGAGTCTGCAACCAAAATAACAAGTGGAGACATTTTTTTTTCCCCAAACCGCAAATAAAATGTTACATATTTCAAGTGCCGCAATGCAGCGTGAACGCGAGACGGTGGTGGTCCTTAATTAACAGCGTCAGGAAGCAACCCTCCGGAAGCCGGAGGTTTGGCGGAGCCGAAGGTCGCTGTTTACACGCCGCAGCAGGTACTCGTTTAAGTCTGAGTCGACCTAGGGAGGTGGGGGGGGAGCATCGGAGCCACTGATGTTGGCCGTGAGTGGGAACTGAACTCGGGCCGCCGGCTTCGTAGCTCGATGCGTTCGTTAACCACTGCGCCACCGCTCCCCCCACACAGCTACCGGATTACACTGGTCAACACCCTTTTTCTGGCATAAGGTATTCCAACGGTTGTACGGTAATGTTGGGGTGCTGATTCCAGATCTGGCATCAGTTTTTGTCTATCACATCAGGTTTTTGAGATATCAAATATTGCATTTTCAATTAAAACTGCAGAAGAAAAATATTAAACAAAATGTGGATATCTACATAAAATTATATTATAAACACACTATCCTAAAAATACAGCACCATATTTTAACACTAAAGCAGTCACTGACTCGCAACAACTTGCAATCATAAGTGACAGAGTTAATTTCGGGTAAAATCAATGTAAATGGGGTATGCCGATAGCATAAAAATGAGATGTGACAGAGCAAATCTGAGATCAGATTTGGAATCGGCACCCTGAAATTAGCCTAAAACAGCTGCAAAAGTCCAGGCCAGAATTTTTTTTTTTTGACCAGTGTTATAAGACGCAACCCCCAAACAGGGAGAGGGGTAGTGCGTCTCATGAGACGGAGAAGGCTTCGTTTGCGCTGTGTGTACTGCATGTGGAACTTCTTCCGCACCGTACGTAGCCAACCGTGCTCGTGGTCGAAGGTGCAAATGCAGGGGTCGGCAACATGCGGCGACGGAGCGGCAGGTTTGCCGACACGTGAGTCTGTCGGCTCTCCGTGCTGGTTGTGTCCAGGCACTTTGGAGGTGCACGTTCCGCTTCCTGGATTTCAATCTGGGTGTCAGCCGGCCGTGACCAAGCCGGGTTGTCGACAAAAGCAAATTCGATGGCGTTCAGTTTGCGCTCACGAATGGTAGCACGAAAAATATCCGGCAGTAGTATTTATTTCGTACCGC
This sequence comes from Lampetra planeri, assembly GCF_965212315.1. Lineage (NCBI taxonomy): Eukaryota > Metazoa > Chordata > Hyperoartia > Petromyzontiformes > Petromyzontidae > Lampetra > Lampetra planeri. Next base: position 5,436,034 of record NC_136156.1, read on the forward strand.
CACCACCCACACTGTCCCCTTAGTTAATTTTAACTAAACCGTCCTCCCCCCGCACCTCTAATTAGCACGGTTGGCGACGTACGGTGCGGAAGAAGTTCAACATACGTACAGTTCTAGATTTGAAGCTTTCGTGACTGCAAGGATTCATACTCTTAGGTTGTTTTGGTAAAGTCACGTAGATAAAAAATACAATTTAAAGTTAATGAAAGTAATAATGGAAATAAAATAATAAATCACGACGTTTCGGAGGCAACACAAGTCTCCGTCATTAGGAGGGACCGTCAGTATTTTTAGCTGTGACGGTCCCACCTGATGACAGAGACTCGTGTTGCCTCCGAAACGTCGTGATTTATTATTTTATTTCCATTATTACTATTATTAATTTTAATTAAATTTTTTACCTACGTGACTTTACCGAAAAAACCTAAGAGTATACATCCAGTTATCTGTAGTATTGGCTCTGAGCAGCGAGACACCGGATTCCGCGTGAGGAATCAAAGCCGTGAGCTTCACGCGCCAATCTCAGTGACCGGCAGAGTGCCACCGCCGCTGCTGAAAAGTGCCGGGAAAGTGGTGGAAACTCTCCCCGTTCCCTGCTTCATTTGAGATAACGCCAACTGTTTGGGTCTGGGTTGTGATAGAAAGGGCCACCAGAGTCGAACTTTCAAACAGCGCCGCTGAAGGCCGCTTCCTGCGTTCGAGTGGATGGCGCACGCGGGAAGGATGCTCGGAATTTCAATTTCATTGCAGGATTATGGGGTAAACGAGTTGAGAGCTCAAAATGTAACACGGCAAGGGGAAGCATTGCTGACCTAAATCCAGAGGGGGTTTTGGTGGGTTGAGGCCCGTTTATGCACGGTGGAGGGGGGCATTGGAGTTGCACCGGGGGCAAGTCCTAAATGCAGACGGAGGTCGGAATCAAATGATAGCTTGACGAGAAGTGGCTTGCCGCTTGGGAATTTATAGCAGCCAAATACTCTAGAAAAGGCATATTGATTCCAAATGTGGAGGGAAAATAGACCGGAGGACCTGTAGAAAAATCCACACAACCACGTGGAGAGAGAACATGCAAATTCCAAATACACAGCAGGCATCAGGGTTGGGATCAAACCCACGACCTCCTATATACCAGGCGCGGTAGTTAACATCTCACCACCATGGTGCCGAAAAAAGTGAATCAGAATCTTGACAAATACTGGAGGAATCTGATGAGCTATAAAGCTCTTTTCACAGATGTCCAGTAGGGATGGGTCAAAATATTATAACAAACAGTCACAAAAACAGGACAGGAATGCAAAGTATAGAGAAAAGTAATAAAATTACCAAAAAATATATACAAATTAATCTAAACTATTTTAATTTTACCATGTAAAGCTATTAGCCTGTTTTTTCAAAAGTGACCTGGCCACAAATGATAGCTCAAATAATCTAAACGCATGATTCTATGAGTGGTCCTCGAAGGTCCAAGTGTGGACTGTGTAATGAACAGTAACAGGATCTGGTGAAGGGAAGGAAGCGAATGTGTGGAGCACAATCAACGGTGTTGGCTCGTGATGACCTTTTGGTCCCGATGGGCCATAGTAGTCCTCATCCGCGGGACATCAAGAAGAGTCTTAAGCGATTTCCTGCTCAAAATGAAATGTTGAGGCATTGGTGCTCATCTCCTGTTCACACAGTCCTGAGTTGAGTGGGGGAGAGGTCCACACTCGTATCGTTCAGGTTCACGAAACATGCGGCGCTCACGTGCACGAGAATGGATGGTTTTCGGGTTTTTATTTCATATTGATGCGGATTCCTTTCGAACAATATACCAACCTGTTATATTTGGGCCGACGTAGCAAAGCAAAACCACTAAGAGGATGGAGCAAATGAGAAATATGACAAACAAGATGGATAATATATTTTCTGGTGAGGGTGCAGGCCATAAGGATAGTCTCATTTGCAAGAGAAGCATGATAAAAAAAGATCTAAAACTAAACTAAAAAATATATACTATTTTTATTTTACCAGTTAAGGCGCACTGAGGTATGCAGCTCTTTGAAGAAGCGACCTGGCAATCACGAATGAAAGCTGAACGAAGTGGCTAATCATGTGGACATGTATAGCAGCCAAATACTCTCAAACGAATGTTTACAAATGTGGAGGAGAAAAACCGGAGGATCTGGAGAAAAATTCACGCAACCACGGGGAGAACAGGCAAACTCCAAATATACAGCAGGCATCAGGGTCTCTATTCCTGAATTAAACGGTGAAAATTAGAAATCCTTCATGTTGGTGGTGGAGGGGGGTGGGGTGGGATGATAGAGGTGAAACATGGACCATGTATCAAAAACTTTTCTGCAGAAGTTTCTGCCGAGTGAACTGTGATGGCGTTCGCCATCACAGTTCACATGCGAAAGTCAATTGACCGCTCGATCACCGCTCGATCACCGCATCAACTCGTCGAGTCAACCTTTGGCAGTCAACCTAACCCCCGCAAGCGTAAGGGGGGCAAACCCTCCGCAATGTGGGCGGCTCTCCATTGGGCAGCAGCAGCCGCTGTTGTCACATGTAATCCAGCGGTGGGGGGGGGGGGGGGCGTGCCCCCTACTACGTATCACCTGGTGGTGTTGAAGGGGCGTCCCAAATCGTCCACCAGCGGTTGTACAAAGCGCTTGGTCCATCCTGCGCCACCGTCGCCTATCCCAGGTTCCCGCAGGCGGTTGTCCCGTCCACCCTTAGGCCAGGGGGGTGGCGGCCAGGGGGGGCGGTCGCACGTAAATTGGGACGTCCCTTCGCAAAATCAGCGGCTGGCCTGAGCGCTGGGAGGAGCGCGGCCAGGTTTCACGCGGCTTCGGGAGCAGCGCCGGGCGTTTAATTGGATCAATTGTGGTAAACGATGGGACGCAGGCGAGGTCCCAGGGAACCCGCACGACCCCGCGACCTCATCGGCAGCGCCTGATTTAAACGACCCGAGATTGGAAACTGAGCCCCGGCGCACGCGCAGGCAGATCAGATAGCGCGCCGCGTTATTTTATTATTACTGCCCTTGTTATTACTGCCGCTAACGGTTATTGTTATTTTTTGTTGTTTATTTATTTTTTTGCTGGGGAAGCATGGGGGGCGGGCGGTGTGCGGGCGATATGCAATCAACTCATGATTAATGGCATTGTTGGGGCTGCGCTGCTGCTCGGGGCTGTGACGGACGGACGGCGTGCGGAGGTGAAACGAGTGCACGCTCGGCTGTTGTACGTACGTGCAACTTCTTTCGCACCGCGTGGCGCGTTGGCCAAGCGTGCGCCAATCGGAGGTGCGCGCCTGGGAAGGCCGTGCGCTCGGCGCGGTTCAACCACGGCCACGAGTGGGACCGGGCCACTCCGCCTCCGGCAGCAGCGGAGTCGTGGCTCCCCCTTCTTTACGGCCTCGTGGTCGGCAACGATGAGCCCGTGTCCGTCGCGGTGAGAGGCTCGGTTGGTTCGGCGCGCTCACGATGGCCGCGTCGGAGGCGCTCGGCAGAAAGCCACTCGGGTTCGTTTCCAGGTTGCGGTCGCCTGCAATGGCCACGGGTTGTCCGTGCGCGAGCAGGCTTTGTGGGGTCTCGGTACCTTCAGCGTCGGTTGCACAGGCTCGTGCTCGCCACAAAATGAGCTACGGCACCTCGCTGATCTCGTCAAGGAACATAAACCACCATCGCGCGATCTCCGGTCGTTCACGCAGCAGCGGCGGCGGCGGCTTCTGGCTGGCCATCGAACAAAGATGCGGTCACCGTATCGCTCGGCGCTTTCAGATGCACTCCTGTGGCCGTCTGGAAAGCTCTTTCTTCCGATATTAGGAAGCCACTGGAGCTATGCACTTTTAAATCTAGGTTAAAAACTCATTTCTTTAGAACTACCTTTTTAATATTCTAGATTTGAAGCTTTCGTGACTGCAAGGATTCCTACTCTTTGGTTTTTTCGGTAAAGTCACTTAGGTAAAAAATCAAATTAAATGCCTTTTAATAATTTGTTTGCCATCCCCCGCACCTCCGATGAGCACGTTTGGCTATGTACGGTGCGAAAGAAGTTCAACAAACATGCAAAAATGTCTCCGTGTGTCAAAGTGAAAATGTCTCGATGTCTGATCGCTGACCTGTGGAATGGCTTCGTTTGCGTTATTAAAATTCACTCGTACGCTCGCGATGCATGCATCGAATAGCTTATGACTAAAATCCAAACCTTGACTAAAAAATCCAAACCTTGACGACTAAAATTGTAGCATGACTGATAGCGTAGCCTGACTAAAATCCAGCTCTCTCCTCCTGAAGCCATCTCGTCGTCGTGGCTAACGGACCTCGACGTTGGCATTTGGCTCCTGAACACATTGCTGCCGCCGTAATCATACGCAAGGATAGAATTATTATGATTGACTGCCTTCCTAGGCAGTGTGTCGGATGTCAAATGCACTGCACTGCTCATCTCCACATGCTTTTCATTCACCTCTTATCCCCAACATATGTGCTGTGCCCCCGACCCACCCATTCCTGTGCAGTGTGTACGTTGAACTTCTTTCGCACCTTCTTGGTTCTTTCGGTAAAGTCACGTAGAAGGAAAATAATAAAATAATAAAAATAAAACATAATAAAATAATTCTCACGACGTTTCGGCCACAACGTCGTGAGAATTATTTTATTATGTTTTATTTTTATTATTTTATTATTCTCATTCTACGTGAATTTACCGAAAGAACCAAGAAGATTAATCCCTGCAGTCACGAAAGCTTTAAATCGAAATTCTTTCGCACCGTACGTATTCATCCGAGCTACGTACGGTATGTGAGCACCACGCTACGCACGCTGTGTTGACACACCACCCTACGTACGGTGTTGACACACCGCGCTACGTACTGTGTGTGAGCACCACGCTACGTGCGGTGTTGACACACGGTGCTATGTACGGTGTTGACACACCGCGCTACATACGGTGTGTCAGCTTGTCGTGATTGTGGCAACAGACAGAATGGAGGAGCGTTTAAAAACTATAAATTCAAATTGCCTTATGTCTCAATACATTATATGCTAATTGATTTCTAAACGATGGTTTTATTGTCTGAGAGAACGTGTCATGCCAAACCACTGAGCCATGCCAATAAGTTCTCACCGTAGTTAATATTAATCACTTCCATCGATGGGTTTTTCGTTCCGGCGCTCTCTTTTGTTGCTTTTCTTAAGTCTCGTTATATATTTTTTTTCGTCTAAAAAAATAATATTTTGTGGTACACAGTCGTGAGAATTCTCATTTTCTGCCGGGGCGTTGAAGAGAGAAGTCTGTTGTCGGCTTGTCGCGAATTTGACAGCGCTTGTCTCCTGCTAAATGCAAGGCTTTGATGACATCGCCGCCTCGACTGTGCACACCGGTTTCTTGTCAATTAAATGCCATTGCCACCGCTCATCAGAGTTCCCACCGTGAGAGCCGCCCGCCTCTTTGCTCCACCGTGAGGATCCCCTACCTACCAGGTTTTTAACCCCCTCTTTACGAAAGCAGTGGAAGTCTCTCCCGCCCACGCCAGCACCTATCTCGTTGTGCTATGGGATGTTTTAGAGGATGTGTTTATCTACGTCAAAGGTGCAGCCCTGCAATTTTTTGCTCGCGGGAGTTCAAGAGATGGGCCCTCTGGTGGGTACTTGGCCTACGTTTGACACGCGAGCCCGGCATCGTTGCGAGATGTTGGAGTTACTGTAACTACACTTTGCGCCACCACGTGTGACCTGCCCATCGACTGACGCAGGTTTTACCCACGTTTGCTGTCGGGCCTGCGGATTTAGAAATTGTCTTCCACTCACTGTTTCAACTGCCGCGACAGGAGGTTGGGATCGAATCCCCAACCTCAGGACTTGCCAAGGCCATTGTGCCGACCGTTTCACCTCCGATTATCACGGTTGGTTGGCTGCGTGCGGTGCGAAAGAAGTTCAACATCATTTTCTTGGTTCTTTCGGTGAAGTCGCGTAGATAGAAAATAAAAATAATACAATAAAATTTAAAATAAAATAAATTTACAATTTATATTTTCTATCTACGTGACTTTTATCGAGAGAACCAAGAATATGAATTCCTGCAGTCACGAAAGTTTTGAGTCAAAGTTCAACATCCTTACGTTACATAAAGCAACAGCAACAGCAGCAGCAGCAGCATCATCCCTGTCTGACTGCATTTATGGATGAGCGTAATTTGTACGAGCAAGCGGAGTGGTGATCATCTCAGTCAGTGGTCTGGCAAATTAATAGCTGTCATCCATAGGGCACGATCATTCACAGGAATAATAATGTTGACTTCCTACAAAGTGTTGCCTATTTTATTGACCTCAGGGATGATGGTCTGCATCGAGGACTGACCATAATTTAAACTCATGTGAGTCATGAACTCTTATCATCTGTGCCACCGGACTGTACAATATGTTATAATAATAGAATCATTTTTTTTATATACACTCACAAAGGCCAGTCAGTCTTAAGACTTCAAAAGGTCCTGCTTGGGATATTGGCCAATACCTCTTTTGTACACAGCCTCCCCTTCCTCTGTGTGGGTTCGGTTTGTGCAATTTCGTAAACAGTGTGTGGTTAACTCATTTCTACCCAAACGTTGCTATCAGCGGTGCGAATTCACTGCACATGTGGCTCTCTGGTCGGATGTGGGACAACTTTGTGTACTGTGTGTACACTGTGTACTATGTACACTGTGTGTACACTGTGTACTATGTACACTGTGTGTACTCTGTGTGTGTACTGTGTGCACACTGTGTGTACTTTATGCGTACTAAGTATATGTACTGTGTACGCTACTAGGCAGGCAATTGTCTCTCCTGCAGTTTCGCATTGTGTGCATTTCCCGCACAAAGCGATGGGAAACCACTACACGTGTGTGCATATATATAGGGAATTGAAAATGGGAGTTTCCCAGAGAAGACCCATACAAATTACGGGGGACACCACAGTGGTCAGGACGATCACCCGCAGCCTGGTTAAATCACACACAGGGTGGCTGAAAACCCAGATTTAAGTCCAGAATCTCAGCTGTGCTGGCTCGATGACTCCTCCAGTACCAGCCGTTACGAGACCCACAACACCGCCTCCCGCCACGGCCTGAACAGCGAAGCCACCTACGCAAAACAAATATATATATGTAATTTTGGCCATGCGCTTGCGGGGGAAAAAAGGTCACGTCGTGAAAATGAAAGAACGGGGAAACATTTTCCGCATTCGCATCTGTGTGTCGCCGCGGCACACGGGAGAAAAAAAAACACACGGCGCCAAATCTTTCTAATCTTCTCCACTCTGAGCTAACAGTGTGGAACTAATTAAATTAAAATGAATTTCCGAGGAGCCTAATTAGAACAAACTAATTGAAATCGATCAGTCCCACTTTGTTGTGGGGTGCTCTGGCAGACCGCCCCCCCCCTGCCGTCTCCGCCGAGATATTTTTTTGTTTTACTCGGGGGAAGGTGTGAGCGCCGGGGGCTTGCGTGGGCCGGGGTGGCCATTATGAACACACATTAATCCCCTTTCGCCGTTGCAAGATGACTGCAAGTTGCCCGGGCGCGGGGATTGCCCCCCCCCCGTTCGCCGCTGCATCTCGGAACGCGCGAACGGCCCAGCGTTAATTTTATTTAGGAGATGCGTAATAGTGCCGTTGTTTAAAAATACAAAAAGAAAGACGCTGTGCTCACCGCGGAGTACTGTAGCAACACGACCGCACTCTACGAAAGCTGGGGCCAAACTGCGCCACACGCCCTCCCGCATGGCCTTGTGGGAGCCTTGCCACCTGAAGGCATACCAATAAAGTGATTTTATTTTAGTTTTTATACTGATTCCGTTCCGATGACGTACGTGTATGTCATCAGACGTACACGCATGTCACCGGTACAGAATCGGAAGGAAAAAATGACGACGTACATGTACGTACATCATCGGAATGGGAAAGCGTTGATAATAATAACAATGTACATATTTCTCGAGGAGAGAGCCACACTGAGTCGTACGACTCTTTTTCAGGAGGGGTCCTGCCGCTGCATTGGGTTTCTATTTTGAGATGTTTTCAGCCAATTAAACGTGGGAAGAAACCGGAGCACTCAGAGAAAAATCCACCCTCCATCCCCCATACAGATGGAAATGGATGGCGATCAGTCCGCTCATTGTGCCGCCTTCTCATGGTGAGCCAGGGTACGGGCACCTCCTCGACACCAACGGGAAGGGAGTTTCACCAACCCTCACCTATGCTGTGGCTGCATTGCAGGCCACGTGCATAGCCACCACCGCCCAGCAAACGCCGCGCTCATGCTTGCATGTGAAGCGTACAGCGTGCGATGGTACACTACAGTGTATGCAAGCATATACATGCACCACCTCCGATTAGCATGGTTGGCTACGCATGGTGAGAAAGGCGTTCCACATACATACATATTGAGGATGTGTGCCTGATACATTTTTTTCCCATTGATTAAAAGAAAATGAGGTGTATATTGAGAACATTTTGATGACCTGAATATTTTTTTTCATTTAAGATTGATCTGAACGTGTGATATCTCAGGAAGGGATATAATTTCCAGGGCATGAATGAAGTGTTTCTTTTTCTTCCCCCCATCAAAAGTGCAGTCAAGTGGCGTCATGTTCATGACACGTGGCATCACTTTTACTTTCATCATTAAAATACAAGAATGCTTATTTTACATTAAAATATATTTTTACTGGTAGAACTTTCAGTAAAAACTTGAAAATTATAATATGAATATGTAAAAAAAATTAAATAAACCAAATGTTGTGCACGAACAAATATCGCGATTAACATCTGATACATTTAAAACATGACAATCTCCCAACTGGGAATACAAATCCAATATCTGTGAAAGTAAAATCAGAAACTCATCCCTCATGCAACTATAGGAGCCTTTACTAAAAGCTTTCGTGACTGCAGGAATTCATATTCTTTTCGTCTTTCGGTAAAGTCACTTATATAGGTTCAAAGAAAATAACAAAACAATAACAAAAAACTACGACGTTTCGATGGCAACACAAACCTTTGTCCTGATGTTCTTTTCTTTGAACCTATCTACGTGACTTTACCGAAAGACCCAAGGAATATAACTATAGGAGCTTCAAAGTAATACAGAATAGTTTGTTGCTTGTGCGGAGACGCTTAAGTGGATAAAATATAAACATTCTATTTTTTTATGATCTTCAGCTACGGCTGAAACTGACTGCAGCTTGCTCCGAGATGCAGAGAAAACAGCGAGGCTCATGGGTAACAAACAAAAATAAATCAAACACAGCGAGGCTCATGGGTAGTGTTGGGGGGGGAAGTGAAGTGGCAGGGATGGTGGGGGGCACAAGGCGGCTGCCCCCAAACAACTCTCTTCGCCACGTTCTGTGACCCCGAACGGGAGTTGGCTAATTGGATGCAGTGAAAGCTCATCCCTCATGCAACTGGATTTGCTTGAAAGTAATAGGCAGGGAGCACAATTATGGAGGGGGGGGGGGCTATACGGTAACGTTATGCGATGCATAGTGGCCCAGTCGGCCACAAGGGGGCCCAGAATCAAACCAGATATCAACAATGGGAAGGGAAATTTTGGTAAAATGGGAAAAAAAATCCAAAATTTAACCGTAAATGGCACACACAAAAAAATTAACCCGTAAAAACAAAGTTTTTCACTATAAATCCTTTATATGCGTGGCATCGGTTTTATTTTATTATTCATTTCTGTTTTTCTTGAGTAAGAGTTTCATTTTTATCACATTAGTATTTTAAATTAAATATGAAAAAAAAAATTCCCTAAAAAGTGGAAAATTTTGGAAAACATTTTCACGAAAATAAATTGTCACGCACAACGAGTCTGTGTGCAAAATGTCAGCTCGATTGGATCACGGGAAGTGGGTTAAAAAACGACCGAAAAATTGGCACGGTCGTAAGCGCGCAAGCAAGCAAGTGAACTTAATATAAAAGATTTAAAAAAGATTGTTACAAATGAACAAAAATTGATTTCCGAAAAATACAAAGCATGAAATGTCGTGGCGCTGCTGCAGGTGTTTGTTACAAAGCACCACCAGGCTCGTTTGCTAATCGACATTCACATGAAAGCCAGACGCATGATAACGTAATTGTGACTATTGCACCGTTCGTGTTTATTTATTAATACTGTCAGTGTGGGAACGTCTTCCTCTAAACCGAATACACGGTGTAACTAAAATAACATTATGTATCATTATAGCCGACTATATGGTATTGTCAACGTATTAAAAACATTTCGTAGCTATTTCAGTAAAAGTGAGTGGCGAGAAAGGTTGTATATTGCATAGTCCCCCTGTTGAAATAGGCATTGGGTTAAGCCCGTAATGAGCGGATCACTCTGGGTGAGCGTGATTGTTTGAGATACAAATTGAAACCATCGTTGTTGTTTTCATTTGGGGGGGGGGAGGCAGGTCTCGTGGTGATGATGGTGGAGGTGCTGCACACGGATAAACTGGCGTTTAGGAAGCGCGGCTGATGAAGGTTCCATCAAATGTTGCGAGACCGCCACTGCTGAATAGCTACGAGGTCACCAGCAGAATATTGAAAGTGCATTCCTTTAGAACGTATTTTCTGTGTTGAGTTTGTTGTCCTTCCCCCGCGCCTCCGATTAGCACGGTTGGCTACGTCCGGTACGAAAGAAGTTCAACGTACTTACATACAGAACGGCAAATAGGATTTTGATCTGTCTGTATGGGTTTTTGAGCGCTACAGCCACTATATGTTTGGGTTGTCTCTGGGTATTCCACTTTTTTCCCCTATGGGTGAACACTCAAAAATGAATCCGCGACCAAACAACCCGGGGTGGGAACCCCTCCTTAGTTGAGTCTTGAGACTCGGTAAGACTTTCCTCGACTCGTAACTTAATTCATATATATTTTTTTGTAAATGCGTGTGTTGACGTGATGCTTCCACGGGGCTATGTAAACCGGCAATCTTAACCTCTGATCTCACCTTTGGTACCGAACCGTGATGCCCTCATTACTCTCCTCGTGGTGAATAGACAATGGCAGTTTAGTGACTGATGAACGTGGATTTATCAATTCTCAGACGTCCAAAGAGTTCAATATTTTGCTACGAGAAGTGAAGCAGATAATTATGGATATAGCCGAGCCAGATAACCTATTGGGGGGAATTGATTAAAAATAAATAGATAATGATAAAATGTACAAATCCCCAAAGTGTGCTTTGGGAACTTGGTAATGCTCGTCAAACACTGAGTGGATTGCAAGCGACAAGGCATGGTTATTCCGTGCGTGGTCTGACAGTGTTTTTTAAATTTCGATTCAAAGCTTTCGTGACTGCAGGGATTCATCTTCTTGGTTCTTTCGGTAAAGTCACGTAGTAGGGAAGTAATAATATAATACAAATAAAACATAATAAAGAAAGTGTTTTTTAAGCAAGAGTTAGGTTTTTTTTGGCCTGTTTGTTTGCTTGCCGAAATGCCGCACTAGGAATGCTGGTGGTAACCGTTTCCGTCTCAGTTGCAAGCGCCGTCAGAGTGGCTATAAACACTCTGCCGGAGCCCCCCTTCGATTGCTGTAACCGCCTATTGATTTATCACCCCTTTTAAAAGTTAATCAGTGTTACTATTCGCATTAATTACCGCGAATTAAAATCACTCTGCGGCTCATCCGCTGCATATGCATGCCTGACACTGGCGTGCATTCGGCCAACATCCATCGGCACTGCCCGTGCTGTGGAGCAGCCTCTTTGCACTCCGTGCCAGGCATTACGGAATCCACTTCACACGGCTACCTCCGCAGATCGCTTCCATTTGAACGCGAAGACAAAGTTCACTGCGGTACCGTTATACGAATGCATCAAGGGGTACGGGGCACACTCGTAAAGTATCTGTTCTTTGCGGCGTACAGCTTGGATTGGTGGACTCGCGGTCGGAAAGGAAGGAAGGGTGCGGGTTAGCATCCCAATTAAAGGAGGTCAGCTAGAGTTTGTGAGCGTTTTTTTTTCGTGGTTCCTATCCCTGCAATGGCGATCCCATCCTTAGAATGGGATCGTCATTCCCTGTGGGCTTGTGCGATCTCGGTGGCGGTCGAGCTGGGTGGAGCAGGGTGTTGGCGTTCGGGGTAAGAAGGGACTGAAGCTCCCTTCATTCTGCTGTCCGGGTACGGAACTGCATCCCTGAACGCATTGTTGGCGAGATCACCGATTCCGGTCTTGAGGCCTTCAAATGCCGAGCACGTGGACATCTCCTGACTTCACCGCACACCCTTGTAGGACTGAGTCTTTGAGCTGTAGTGAACCAATGATTATTCTGATTAGATGTAATCATTTCTGATAATTGCACCCAAAAAGGGGGGTGGTGTTTGTGGGGGCCATTCCCTGGGGCCTCTCTGCCAAAATCGCCGATGAGACGTACGGCCGCAAAACCATGTCTGTACTGTTTAACACATAGTAGGCTTTCGCGACCAAAATCATCCATAATATAGGGGTTTTTGTTGGGTTACATTGCGTAAATTTAAATGCGTCGTTAAACCCTTCACCACCCAACACAGCCAATTACTGCGATACGCAATCGGAGTGGAATCGGACCGTTTTCACACATCAGGCATGGAAGGGGGGGGGGGGCGCATTTTATTAACGGCACTTTAGGCCGCCTGGAAATGGCCTGAATCGCCACTTCTGGCCGGCTAGGATCGGCAGTGCTTGGCTAAGCATAGGCCGAGTTGAAGCTTAGCTACTTAGCTAGGCTAGATTCGCAGTATTCTCATTCTATTACAGGGATCTTTCCATGGCAGAGTTCCTATTGGAATCTCATTAAAATGAATGGAGTTTTTTTTTGCATGGGAATCACCCGTAGAAGAACTGCTATGCCTGCAGACGTCATCCAGGATATAATCGTAGCAATTGAATTTAATTCCTGCAGGAATTTCCTGAGCTTCAAAGTCAACTCAGCCTTTCTTTTCGCACCATACGTAGCCAATCGTGCTAATTGGGGGTGTGGGGAAGAACAACAAACTAAACACAAAAATGAATAAAAAAAAATAGTTTCCTTGGGTTGATGAAATGAGGGGAGGGAAATATTAGTAATGCTGACCTGAGTAGGCTATGGATAGGCTGGCCATCACCATAGGAATGTGGAATTTCCACTTCTGGTACAGGGCTAACAGTGGAGATGAATGCCACCTCATAGCTTGTTTGAACGGGGAGACACTTTGACCTGACATGACACGCACATATAATCCACAGTGGAATATGGGCCTGCATAACAATATCACGTCTATAGACCATATGCTGGGCAATGTCAGTTCACTGTCAAATTAATTCCTTTCTATATTAATTCCATAGATATGTAAATTTAAACCAAGTTAACTCTGCACTTCTATCAAAAATACTATCTAAATTTGCACCATCATATCTAATCATGTATTAAATTGTAAATGTGTTCAATATTAAATTCTATTTTTGTAAAACTTGATGCGGGTTATCTAAAAAAAATGTGCTAAATACCTATAATAATTATATGTTTATAGCACTCACATCATGCAATTTGAAGAGTGCTGTATGAATGAATTGTTTATAGCTCAGTTGGTTAAATTAAACAGCAGGGCTGTGAGTCAAAGTCACCAGTTCAAACCCCACCCTGGATTTACTTACCTCTGTCATCATCGCCATCGTCATTGTCATCAACATCATTGTCATCACCAAAATCATCAGTATCGGCATCCGCATCATGACCATCACCAATTGCCATAATTTCTCTGGAGTCGTTAAAATGAGCAACACCTTGTGATGTTGCACCACTTGGTGCATGGGGAATTAAAACAGTGATGGTCCCAAAACGCACACATATATATATACATAGTTTGTTCCCTCCAACGATAAGAATACGAAATTTCATTCACTGGTTCAGGTTCACCAGTGGAGACGAGCAACTTTTGGAATAGAGCGAGCGAACGCGGAGACGCCGTTGACCTCTTTGTCTTTGCGCCGAGCATTCGTTTGTGAACGACACAGAACCTTGCAACCCCTTTTCCCCATTTAATTGGTATTCCGCACACGACACAAGCGGCAATCATCGCCCCCTACTGGCAGACTAGCGCCCGTTCGCAGGCCAGGTGCCCGCAGGGACGCGCTGCCACTGGGGTGGTGGGAGGAGGGGGGGTGCCAACCTTTCGCACGCCGTGGGGGTGAGGTGCGCGGCGTAAAGCGCTCCTCAGCATCTTTGCTTAGGCCGGAGGCATCCGATGAGCTGCGAAGGCCTTTTGCTCACAGATGTTCCAGCTGTTTGAGACGTGACCCGGCGTACAGCGTCGGCCCTCTGTCCGCTGGCGGACCGTTCTCGTTGTGCCACGCAAAACGGCCCAGCTGCAGCTGAAATATAAAACACTCAAGCCTGCGTGTTTGCAACAGTAGGAGGGGGTTAATCCATGTCCTCAAATAAAAAAAAACACACACCCAGGTGTGACAAGATGCTTTGGGAGTTGCGGTATTGAAAAGAGAGATTCGGTTTAATATAGATTCATATATTTATTATTATTATTATTATTTCACATCGCCATCATCCAGGAGTTGAGCATGAGAAAGCGCTTGTCTGGTAGGAGCTCTGGTGAGCTTTTAATTCTCTGGATCCCAGCGTAATTGTCCATTCGAAAATATATCCCTGGGGGGGGGGGGGGGTTACTGAATATAGAATATATTTTTTCTTTCTTCCTGGTTTTTTGCGCGTGTGTGCTGTTGCTGCATGTCTGTCTAATCCGCCAGTATCTTGTTACAACAGCTGCCTCCTCTGGTGGTGCAGGACTCACGCGGTGAGACAGCAACACGCGCAGCCACGTGAATGGTGTACCCTTTTTGACGGATGCATGCGCGCACGTCTGTCCGTGTGTGCGTACGCTATATATTATCGTCGTCGTCATCATCATCGTTTTGCATTCTGTACCCATGCAGCGGAATGATCCCCTTTGAGAAGATGCTCCGGTGGCAAACGCCTCCTTCTCAGACTGAGCGTTTTGAATACAAATGTCGACCTGACAGCGAATCGACGTCTTGCGGCGGACCCCCCCCCCACCCCCCCCCCCCCCCGAAAGAAAATCCGCGGGAGCGTCAGCGCCTGCTGATTTTAATCCGTCCGCTTAAGACAAACAACGCTTTGATTTTGGCGCACGGGAGGGAAGACATTTCACCAAGACCTCTTGCCGGTCCGCTCGCCACGACTTCAAAATGCAAAGGCGCCAGACCCTTGCAATCCGAGGCGCGATTCGAAATGTCTCTTTCCGCTACGTCCCGTCGCCAAAGCTTCCTTTGGCCCACGATGCCTCGGTCACCCAGCGGAGTGATGACGTACCCGGCTGCATTCATCGTCTCTCCGTCAAAAAAAATTCACGCCACCGATTGAATAGTTTGTTATCGTTAATGTCAGAGGTTTCTCGGAGCCTGTTAGTGCGAGACGGTGATATAATGATCCGTCAGGTCTACGGTTTGAATTGCACTTTCAATATTTTACGTTTGGTGTTACGTTAAGTCTTACGGCTTTCTTGCTTTGCCTTTCTTAGTTCACACGTGTTCCTGCTTCGTTTTTCTCAAGTAGATTTTCTCGATCGACGCGACACGCTTTGCACCCTCGTCAGTCCCTTCTGTCGTTACTGCGACGATCCTTGCGGTGAATCGGGGGCCTTCTTTGCAACGGGCACCCCGCTGCCACGAAGAGCTAAACAAAGCGTTGGGAGCGTGGGGCAGAGTGCCCCATATTTATTGGGCAGTCCCGTAGGCGACGATTGACCTCATGCCACGTTCTTCTGGAGACGGTCAGCTGGTCTCCCTTCGCGGTGTTGACGTCTCCCACAATGTGCCCCTCGTTTCATTGACCCAAACGAGGGGGGGGGGGGGTGGTGGCGGCCTCGGCCGACCTCTCTGCCTCGGGAGTGCCCCGACAGCCACTGAAACCGCGCGCCGTCTCGCTGAAGATCGCGACCCGTTTTCATCTCACAAAGTGGGCTGAAACCTGTTCCGTTGGAGCCGCATTCCTTTACTCACTGACCCTGAAAGGAGTGGCATCGTGTTGCCGGTATCTTAGCTTGAAGGCCATTCTCGTGCTGCCACGCTGTTGATGTTTGCAGGTTTAATGGGGCACATGACACCGATGGCGAGTCGAGCCTGCGTTACTTCCACTGTACAATGCGGTGCTGTGACCATCTACGTAAGAACCAATTCGCCCACGGTGTATCTCTTTGAACAGCGTTTGAGCCCAGTATATTTCTTTGCAAGTGTTGTTTGAGTTGGGGGAAGATGCACACAGGAATTGTAGTTGCGTGTAACACCCCTCGTTTAGGGAAAAAAAAACTCCACAGGAGGCAGTACAACAAGCAGGTGGCTGACCTGCCTTCATCGAATTTGAGACTCTTCTCGTAAAACATTTGCCAATCCCCCGGCGCAGCTCTTGCTTCCTGTTGTGTGAAAATTACATCTCGAAGCGCCATGCTCGTGGGAAAAATAATAATTATAATATATACTCGAAATCTATTTTTAAAGTCTTGTCTCGGAACGGTTTTGTGTAAAATTGTTGTGGGTTCATATACAAATGGCAATTATTGGCTGTTCAGGCTTAAATATTTCTACACCATTCTTTGTAATGGCGCATGAACCATCGCGCAAACTCCGGTCATCCTCGCAGCAGCAGCGGCGTTTGGCTGCTGGCCATCAAATAAAGAGGGTGGTCACCGCATTGCGTGGCGCTTTCAGATGCGCTTCTGCGGCCGTCTGCAACGCTCTTCCTTATGACATGAGGAAGCTGCTGGAGCTGTGCACTTGTAAATCTACTCGATGGAAAACTCATTTCTTTACAACTGCTTTTTGCGTTTAGCTTATTGTACTTCCCCCACACCTCCGATTAGCGTGGTTGGCTGCGAACAATGCGAAAGAAGTTTCAACGTACGCACACGCACGCCTTGTTTTGTAATGTCACGAGCGCTGGGCGGGTGCGTGCGTGCGCGCGCGCAGGCGTGCGGGTATGCGGGATTGTTAGAGGGCCGAAGTGGGCGCGACGCACTTGCTTTGCTTGAGACGTGAGAGCGCCGCAACCTTTGTGGACTACACGCAGCGCGGGAGCCGGCGGAGAGGTCGTGGGGCTGAGCCGACCCCACCCCCCCCCAACAGGAGCTCCGTAAAGATTCGTTCCGTTTCACCGAACGCGTTCGATTCACCGTACGCCTCTCGATACACGGCATCGATTAACGCGTGAGCAAGGGTCGGTTATTTACCGCCTGTGAAAAACGATTCGCCGATGCTCTGCCGATGCTACACCCGGGTTAATTGAGCTAACACAAGTGTACAGATGAAGCAGGGGGAAAAACTGGATGAGAAACGGAAAAAATGGGGATGATAAAAACGAGACAAAAAATGTGAAATCGAATCATTTGCCCCCCACATTGCGACAATTAATTGAAGCGGGGGGAAGGGGGGCAGGTGGGGGTGGGGAGAGGACTGATTTGTTACGTGACTACTGGCTACCTTCTAACCATCTTTAGCCATTCCCACCCGGTCCTGCGTCGCCACAAATCCATCTCACTCCTGCACGTGAGCTTCATCTCGTCGGTCGCGTCGTCTCATCGGTGGTGTGTTCCTCTGATGTGTTCCCTCCTTTGCCTGCCATTCCGTAGCCAGTCTTGGAACAGCGTGCCCTGCCGAAGTCAAAGTAATGTGGAGAATGTGCGTTTTTGTTCCCTGATGTGTTCATCAGCTTTTCTGTCTTTCCCCGGTGTAAATCCAAGCGTGCATCTGCCCACGTGTTTTTTTATTTTAACGTTGCAGCTTTTGGCTCCATTTTATTTACATGTCCCTGTTTTTGATTCACGTGTCATTGCGGCTAATACACAGCGACTGTGTTTTATCTACGCATTACACTCAGGCACGTTGGAATTTTTGTCCGTTATCAAATTCGGCTCTCTAAGAGCACTCCATCCTCTGCTCTCGCTCGCCTCTTAATTCAAATTCAGAATCCCATCCGCCTTCGGTAATTGCCCTCGACAATATTGTAATGCAAGCCCCCATTATTGTTATTAAATATTGAAACGCATCTTTTTTTTGCACGCGGGAGGGTTTTTTTTTTTTGACGTGCGGAGTCAAGACGTGTGGGCTAACAGTAGCAAGCGTCCAGGTTAGCGTAATTTTTTTCCCTTGCGGGAGTCACAGTTGACCCCCGGTGGCTTGTGGCATAAAATAACTGAACATTTCTCTCCCGTCCCCCCAACCTCCGTTTTTTAAAAGTTGGTTACATTTTCGAGTGCACAATGTCCTCTGTGAGCCCGCCAGTTCATTTTTTTTAAAAAGAAGAATAAAAAATAAATCCGATAGAGCCTTGCAAAAGCGTCCCCCTTGAGAGAGAAAGAGAGAATTTTATTTTATTTATTTCGTTGTTGTTTGTTGTTGGCTCTAATGTTTGCCAAAGTTGGAGACTAATGGCGCGTGAGCCTCGCCGTGATTGTTGTGAAATAGGGGAGAGACGGCCCGTTGCCACCCTGCAGCTGCCCCGCACGTCAGAGCGAGCGAGCGAGCGAACGGCTGTCCCGGGATGGGCGCTCCGCCTGAACCGAATGCCCCTTTGTTGGCTGTCTGACCGTGTGTATCTGCACTGCGAGGCCGACAAAATAGATGTCGGTCTCCTCTCGAGACCTTTGGGCTCCACGCGCGCGTTTGCGTTGTCAGCCCTTTTGTAGACGCTCCCTAACGGCGCTCTGCCTCTCTGCTCCGCGAGGCGACAAGGAGTCTGCGCGCTGGGGGCCACGATCCGCGGAAAACTGGGGTTCGATTCCCCCGCTCTGGAAACGCATCGGTGACGAGTGGTATCTGAACCAGAGGTCGCAACCGGGTACCCGATACCCGTACCCTACCCGATACCCGGCTACCCGTACCCGACTGGGTACGGGTACCCGTTTGCGACCCTGGTGCGGCCGGGTACGGGTAGACCGTGAGTCACCGGTGAGTAACCGTTTGTCACTCATTTCCGAACGTCTTGTCTCTTCTCACAATTCAAGTTCCTAAAATCAACCCACCCGCGCCTGCAACATGGCTTCATCCCAAAGGTCGCAATCAGGTACCCGGCCGTACCCTACCCGTACCCGGCCGGGTACGGGTAGGGTACGGGTACGGCCGGGTACGGGTAAGGAATCAAAACCCGTTTGCGACCTCTGATCTGAACCTAACCCGAGCCTCATCTTGGGTCAGCTCAGTCTCAAATGAGTTGCCTGGTCATGAACGCGCCAGCGCTTGAAACGCAGAGAGGCTGAGTGGTGTTCGGTACCCACCATCAACTGGTGTTTGCCGCCGTGCCGATCTTAACCCTTTCCCATTCCGATGACGTACGTGGACTTCATCCGCTTTTCTACTGATTCTGTATACACAAAGACAAAGGTCCCCCGTATAGCTTGAACAGACCTGTAGGGGCAAGTGCTGTTAGCGTGCATCAGCTATGAAAGCCGGCACGGCACACGAGCGGGTGGGTGGCCAGCGCCACGCCCGGCCGCCTTTGTCTCCCCAGTGGCGATGTTTACACACTGCACCAAGTACTCATTTGAGGCTGAGTCAACCTAGGGGAGGCCCATAACCATTTCAGGAAATCGTCACTGGTGTTGGCCGTGAGCGGGAATTGTACTAGGGATGCTGGCATACACAGACATAACAAGCCACTGGCTCTCCCTCTCGCCATGTGCACTGTGTTGGAGCAAGTTCTGCTGACGAGTACTTTGTCTGAGGTTTGCACAGAACGCAAACGAGGTAGGTGGTGGTATGACCGAGCGAAGGCTCACACCTTTGAGTAAATCCGCTGACCTGTAATTCATCGCCGAGAATCGAGCTCGGGTCACTGGCGTTTTTGCCCCCCAATGTAGGAACGATGCCAAGACAAAGATCCCCCGTGTAGCCTTCAACAGGCTGGTGGGAAAAGTGCTCTCTGCGAGCATCGATGAAGCCCGGCATGGCGCACGAAGAGATGGGTGGCCAAAACCACGCCTGGCCGCTTTTGTCTCCCCGTACTGATGTTTACATACCATGCCAGGTACTAATTGTAAGCGGAGTCAACTTAGAGGAGGCCCAGGACTGGTTCATGAATTTGCCACTGCTATTGATTGTGAGCGGTAATCAAACTCGGGTCGCCAAGTTTGTAGCGCTGTGCGCTAAACCACTGCACTACTGCTTCCCCCCCCCCCCACCACCTCAGACTCATGCAGTCGCTTAGCTAGAATATGAATAATTCAATGCTTTGTCATCGGCCTGTGCCGTGCGACGTCGCTTGAGTTACAAGGCTCCCTTCTCTCTTCCTATTTTGTGGGGTTTGCATCGTCTGCCCACCTGCCCTCCGCTGCGTGCACGACGCTCGCAACGCTCGCAACGTGCACAACGCTCGCAACTTGTGCAACGCTCGCAACGTGCACAACGCCCGGGCGATTTTAAGGAGCCACTTATTGAGATGGCTGTCGGTTGCCGGTGACAGGAAACTCAGGAAGTCAACGATTGCAACGCTCGCAAAGCGCGCAACGCTCGCAACGCACCCATCGCCCATGCGATTTTAAGGCGCCACTTATTGAGATGGCCCTTGGTTGACGGTGCCAGGAAACTCAGGAACGTATATTGCGGTGTGAAACGCTATTAATTGCGGGTGATCTCCAGACCGCCGGTGTCCATCACGTGTCATTGAAGCTAATTGGCCAGAAACGATCGTCTTGAACTCGCCGCTTTATTTAATCTTGGGGCTCTCACTCACTTCACACTCGCGCAACGGTGCAATATGCATTGTGTGTGTGTGTGGGTGCGTGAGTGTTTTTTACGTGTCAAATTCTTTCGCAGGGAGATGCCAGAAGCGTTTGCCATGTAGATGACTGCGTGCAGTGGCTGGGTACTCGCGGATGCGTCATTTTTTTTAACCTGGCTCTCTGAGCCTCGCCACCTAACTCTGAACTCTGTTAAGTCTTAAGCTTGTATGCTTGTACGTATGTACCGTATGTTGAACTTCTTTCACACCGTTCGTAGCCAACCGTGCTATATAATCGGAGGCGATGGGGGGGAAGGACAACAAACTAAACACAAAAAAGTTCCAAAGAAATGAGTTTTCAATATAGTAGATGTAAAAGTGCACAGCTCCGGGTGGCTTCCTTATATCGGAAGGAAGAGAGCGCTCCAGACGGCAGCAGAAGCGCATCCGAAAGCGCCACGCGATGCGGTGATCACCGTCACCGTTCAATGGCCAGCAGCCAAAAGCTGCCGCCGCTGATCTTGCGAGGATGACCGAGGGCTTAATCACAGTGCGGTTCAGGCTTGCCTCTGGTTCAAGTGAGCTGTGACTCAAAGCCACGCACTTGTACATGAGCCAGCTCTGAGCATGGTCCCTGCCAGGCTCAGGATTTCCATGAGCTGAGCCTGAGCCGAGACACCGCTGAGCCACTCATTCATGCGTCTCTGTGGAGGCAACCGAGCGGTTCGAGCCGGAGTTATTTTGTCTTTATGTTGCTGTCCTACCTCCGCACCTCCAATAAGCACGGTTGGCTGTGTACGGTGCGAAAGAAGTTCAACATACACATATAGCTCGGATAATGCCAGCTATGGCTGCAGAGTTTGGTAGTACATGTTGTTTACGTCGTTTATTGTGAAAATTCGGTCACAGTTCCTATGATCATTGTTTTATTGCTTTTATGGCTTTATTTTGGTGATTTTCGAAACGTTTTTGGTTTGGCCATGTTTGTTTGTTGTAGTACAGAGTTAGACTGATGGCCTTAATCTAAGTTGTCTTGTGGTTATTGTTGTTTGACTTGCATCCCACTGGAATATTTGCACAAGGTTGGTGTACGGTGATTTTTTCTGCAATATTTTGCTGTCTTTTCTTGGATTTTCTGTTTGCACATAGTCACTTTAAGATGTTTTCTTGTTCATGTTTTTCTTTTTTTTTGTTGCACCCGATTCAAGAGCCGAATGGCTCACAGGGCGATACCTAATAAATGAACTTTGAAACTTTGAACTAGACGTGCTTTGGTGTGGCAACTTTGGGCTTTCAGGCATTAAAAACGCACTCTGAATCCTGTCGGTGCCTCGGTGTGTTGTAAATCAGAGGGCACAATGATTGCAATCACTTCGATAATTGCAGGGTGAAAGCTTCATGCCAGTTTTAGCTTTCAGTTTTCAGGTCAGGGATTGGGCCAAGTTCTTGACTTGAGAATTCACGGGGGGGGGGGGGGGGGGGCGGACTTTCATCTGGGAGCTTGGGTCGTTAAGTGCCCTGCGATGTCTTGACGCTGAACGGCACTGAATCGGTGTGTAATTCAGCTGTTGTTGACTGGCACTCTCACACCATGACGCCCCCCCCTCCACCTCTGGCTAAATAGGTGTGGGGTGGGGGTCATCGGGGTGCCATTGTGGCGAGATATTAACTACCTCGGCGAGGTTGTGAGTTTCATTCCGACCCTGACACCTGTATATTTGGACGTTTGCGTGTCTCTCTTTCCGTGGCCGGGTGGATTTTTTCCCGGGTCCTCCAGTTTTTCCCTCCACGTTTAGAATGAATGTCACGCGTCTGGAGTATTTATCTGCTAATTAATTTCCACGTGACAAGCCACTTCGTTGTGGCCAGGTCGCTTCTGTAGGAGAGCTACATAGTTCAGTGGGCCTTACCTGGTGAAATAAATCGAATGTAACCGTTGTTTACTCAGGAATGCTCTGAGTATCGATATAGTTTGTGTTTGTTTTCCTGAGGGTTATGTATTCAAACTCTGCTTCGGCTCGTCCCGTTTAATTGCTTCCAAGGCCACGCACGGATACAATTATGACACAAAAAATAAACGAAAATGTAATTTCTTTATCCGACAATGCCTTGCCAAAGTCACAATTCCGCACTAAGTTGTGACATTTGCCCAGTATCTTTCTTGAGCGTGTTTGCACGTGGAAGGAAACTGAAGGAGCCAGACAAAAAGGAACACCGCTCAAACGCCTGCACGCATAGGTCGCTAGCATGGCCTATTCCCCCGTACCACCTTGCGACATGCGTTTTGTTGGCCCGATGGGTGTCATGTTTCATGCACGTGATCTCTCCTCTTGAAAGCTCTCGAAGTTAATCGTTTGCTGGAGGTGCATGCATCTGTGTGCAATAAGCAGTCCACCCTCCTTAGCCTCCTTCCGTTCCTCTCTTTAAGCCTCACCTCTCCGCTGTGTCCCATTCTCTTATTCTTCCCTCCCCTCGCCCCTCCACTCCTTCCCGTCCCTCCCCTGCCCTGTCGTGATCCCCTAAGTCCCCCCTCTATCGCTGTCACTCATTCCTCAACGCTTTGTAGCACGCCCCTGTCAACTGCGTCATCCCATTCTGTGCCACCTATGTGTGTAAGCTGTGTCATAGAGCGCCTAGAGTGGAGGCACTCTTTACAGACATAAATAACACGAGGGGTGAGCAAGCAACGGGATTTCAAAGCTTGGCCGCCTTCGCCACGGGCTCTTACTGGCGAGTGCACGGACCTTGAGGCAGCTCGGCTTCCGTTTCTGCGTCGAAGTTATGTGACGGTTAATTCCACCCGGAGAATTCGCCGTCCACAATCTTTTTCCCCTCTAACATTTGTTTACAAACGTGGCAAATCCCAGACTGGTTACAACTCCCCCCCCCCCTCTCCCCGCCCGCCCTAGTTTCATCGGCAGTGTGTGGCTTATTGATGCAATGCTACCGGGTGAGCTGATGATGCGGGCCAGTGACAATCCACCATCCCGGCGATTGTGGATGTGTTTCTGTGGGTCAGAGATTTAAACGAGGGCACGGATAATCATTATCTCGTAACGACAGCATGATTGTTTTTTATATTCGACACGTGACGCTCGTTTTCTCTCGCGCCAATCCAATAGATGCGTATGCTATGAAGAAGTGTCATTGCAGAGAAATGTCACCTATTGCGTTCGTTTTTCTCTCTAGCAACACACGCGGTGTTACACAATGAATGCGTGGCGTTTCCTGCGTACGGCATGCGCGCTTTGCACATCGGCGTACGCGCGTGTGCACGCTTACTTCCCAGCCGCCTGATGTTTTGCCAAGTGAGACGTGATCGAGATTCGTATCTCTCTCTCTCTGAAGGGTGCCCTATCCGCAGGGACACTGCACGCCGAGCCGTATCGCGGCTCGGGTCGCAGCATACGGCTCGATAACGAGCGCGACGGACAAAATTACTCCGTGTGACGAACTGCTCGAGTGAGTGTGTGTGTGTAGTTGGCACTGCTGTGTTGTCGACAACGCGCAGCGCTGCGCTTTCCCGTTCACCGGGCCATCCGCGCAAACTTTGCTGTCGGATCAAACGTCGTGCCGGCTAACGGAGGTGCATGTATTGGTGACGCCACGCGGGTCTGTGGGTACATGGGTGAGCGGTGGTCCCGATGACAATATAGCGCGTGTGCACGGGTACGTTAACCGTGAGACCGCACGCAGTCTCTCTAGCTCTTTTTCTGAAGCGACCTGGCCACAAATGATAGCTCAACGAAGTGGCTTTTCACGTGGAAATGTATAGCAGCCAAATACTCTAAACGCACGTTTTAAGGGAAAAGCTGGCAGACCCAAAGAAATATCTACGCGGCCACGGGGAGATAGACATGTTAACTCCAAATATACAGGCGTCGGGGTCGGGATCGAACCCACAACCTCCTGTATACCAGGCGAGGTAGTTAACATCTTGCCACCGTCATATTATAATACTTATAATAACAAGCAGTCAACAAGAATTCGCAGCAAACACTAATTCTGCACAACTTTGCAATGTCCGAAAACCATCCAGATATTTATCCGTAAACATATCTGGATGCAACATTTGTAGCCTGGCAACATTGCATCTTCATCAACCATCATTCAACCGTCCAAGGCGCTCCTTTCTCCAAATAAAAGAATTCGTTTTGTCCCGATGGCAAACGTCGATGTGAGCGCAGCTTGTTTCCATATCAGGGCACCCACACCGTGAAAGGTCCCCGGCAGCTAATTCGCTTGAGTCGTGATGTCTGTGATAAAGTGCCCCCGTAGCTCAACGGATTTCTCCACGATAAGTAAAGGTTCTGAAACGAAGGCGGCGGGTTCTCGTGCGACCGTGGGTCCCTCGGAGACCGCGGCGATCGTTTGTGAGACATGTAAAACATGGAGACGGGTCCCGCGTCATCAGCATTTTCCAAAGAATATTTATTTCATGACTGATTAATACACGTTTTAGAAGGAAATGTCAATCCCGTTCTTTCGTGTTTTATAAGTCCCAGTAATTTAATTACTTACCAGACTACTCGATTAGACTGGTACCAGCGGTGTCAAGATCGGCCTCTATGGAGGAGGCTCGTGAAGGATGCTACTCGGCAGTTGTAGGCAGTCGCCCTCCAACAACAACAACTGAGGGCAGAGGAGCGACGCTCACAACAACGAGCAGAGCGCCGGGCAGCTAATATGCAGCAAGATGGCGCAGTCGGGGGTACAGCTGGTGCAACTGCCAGTCAGCCAACCCATGGCACCTGGTTCTGTCCCGTGACCTCTTGTAAGTGAGCCTTCGACTCTTCACGTGGCCTCAAAGTGCACCTGGCCTGGCACAGGCACCTTGGTGACATCACCGCCACTTAGTGACGAAAGGCTGGTGTTGGTATTCCAACACATCTGGTCACGGATGAAAGAGTGGACCCATTGCCCTCTGGAGTTCGCTCGAGCGAAATGCCCCTTTCGGCCCGCAGTGGCGCAAGCATTTGCAGGGCTGCGCCTTTGCCCCCGTCGCGAGACAGCTTTTGTGTGCTGTGATTTGGCCTTTGCGGTGAGATCCATTCACATTGCCTGCCACTGGTCCCTTGCGATTCATCCAGGTTTGCTGACGTGCTCGTTTTCCCGAATTGAATTTTTTTTTTATCAAACATTGTTTAGCACGTGAAGGTGATTAAAGATGTTAATCAGTTCAGCAACGGTGACGGCCGTCCGATTGGGGCAATGAAAACGGAGCCCAAATTGTTTCTTTGTTAAACGCCAATTTTGCTGAGCCCCGGCTAAACAGGGCCAAAAACGCCAAGTTGCCAGTAACAAACAGCACTATGTAAGGTGTAAGCAGATCATGAGTGGACAGGTTTCTGGGATTCAGCACGGTTACGAAAGACGATGGCAGGAACATTCCAAAGTGGAGCAGTGCGGGGAATAAAGCAGAAATGGATGTGATTGTGACCTGCAGTGTGGCGGGTGGGTGAGCGAGTGGGTGGGTGAGTGTAGAGGAGCCTCGTGAAGGACGCTGCTACTGGGCAGTTAGAGGCAGTCGCCCTCCAGCAACAACGGAGGGAAGAGGATCGACGCTCAAAACAACGAGCGGAGCGCCGGGCGGCTAAAACTTAACAAGTTGGCACAGTAGGGGGTACAGCTGGTGTGCATCTACCGGTCATCTCAGTCAGCAGACCCATGGCACCTGCTGGGTCAATCCCGTAGCCTCCTGTCAGTGAGCCTTCGACACTTCACGTGGCCTCAAAGTGCACCCAGCCTGGCACAGGCCATGTGGTGACATCACCGTCACTTAGTGGAGAATGGCGGGTGTTTGTATTGGGTGAGGGTGTGATTGGGCGAGTATATTGTTGTAAACTGCAGTGTGGTGAGTAGGTGAGTTGGGTGTGTTGTTGTAATCTGCAGTGTGTGTAGTGAGTGGGTGAATGGGTGGGTAAGTATGTGAGTGAGCGAGTAAGTGGGCAAGTGCGTGAGTGGGTAAGGTGAGTGCGTTATATTGGGTGAGTGGGTGAGGTGAGTGTGTGTGTGTGTGTGAGTCGGTGGGCGAGTGCGTGAGTAGCTGAGTGTCGTGAGTGAGTGGGTGAGGTGAGTGCGTGATTCTGTGTGTGGGTGAGGTGAGTGTGTGATTTGGTGAGTGGGTGAGGTGAGGTGAGAGGTGAGTGTGTGATTGAGTGGGCGAGTGCATGATTCGGTGAGTGGGTGAGGTGAGTGTCTGATTGGATGGGTGAGTGAATGCGTGTGTTATTGTGACCTGCAGTGTGATGAGTGAAGTTCACGGGAACAGCAACCACGGCAGTAGTAGCAGCGATAGAAGAGAGATAAGAAGGCGTCATCTGACCAGCACTGGCGAGCGAGTGAATGGAGTGAATGGAGTGAATCAGGGCTGGTTCATCAATCAAACCTGCCCGCTTTGCGTTGAACAAGAAGTGAAGCAATTTCCTCCTCGTCACAGAGGCTATTCTCTGAAACCCTGCCTCCCTACCTCGCCCACACAGTGGCAGCTTCGGGGAGTTTAAACTCCCCGTGTCGTTCTCATTGTGCGCGCTCCATCCTTTGTGCGCGAGGCAGGGAAGGGAACACACGCGGCCGCAGATTCCGATCGCGTGTTTGTGGATAGGAATGCCCCCCCCCTGCACCTCCATTACGAAATGACGGTCGAGGCACGTTCACTTAACCTCTCTCTCTGTCGCCCTATTTATTGGCATAATCGTGCCAGTTGTTCCTTTTTAAGGGTCGCTTACGAGTAAAGATACGAAACATGCCTGACCCCCCCCACCCCCACATCAGGTTCACTCTGCCCGTGAAACGAGTCACCCGGGCGCGGGTTCGTGGCGTGGGGCAGAGGTCGCAAACGGGTTTTGATTCCTTACCCGTTACCCGTACCCGGCCGCACCAGGGTCGCAAATGGGTACCCGTACCCGGCCAGGTACGGGTAGCCGTACCCTACCCGTACCCTACCCGTACCCTACCCGAAATGAGTGACAAACGGTTACTCACCAGTGACTCACGGCCTACCCGTACCCGGCCGCACCAGGGTCGCAAACAGGTAGCCGGGTATCGGGTAGGGTACGGGTACCCGGGTATCGGGTAGGGTACGGGTACCCGGTTGCGACCTCTGGCGTGCGGTTACTGACTGAATGAATTCACAGGCAACTGAGAGGCGAAGTTGCGCTGGCACGGTTCAGTGTTGTGCCCCCCCCCCCCCCTCGTTTTGCGTGCAAGCGATGCCCTCCAAAGGCGCATTCGCTCACGGCAAACGTGAACGAGATGCGTGCTTGGTTAGCTGGCTGTACGACCTTTTACGACAGTTCTTTTAATTTAGCACGGGTTTTGATCTATAAATGCCCGTGCTTAGGATTTCCCCTTATCTCATGAATACATAACGGAGGACCCGTGTCAACAGCTATTCACAAATTGCACTGAGCGGTCTGCGTAACACCTTGCAAAGCCCACGAGTGTGAGACTGCCGTGTAAAGTGTGGGAGGCAAGAGAGTGGCTGGGTTGTCTTGGCGAGGCCAAGGTGACACTAGTGCCAGTGAGCCGGCACTGCAACGACCCTGGGTTCAAAGCCAGGTTTGAGGCACTTGGGCTTAAACCACGGTTGTGATGGGTAGTGCGCGGTGGCGAGATGTTAACTACCTCACCTGGTACGCAGGCGGTCGTGATTTTGATCCCAACCCTGACGCGTGCTGTGTATTTGGAGTTTGCATGTATCTGTCCCCGCGGTCACGTGGATTTTTCTCCGGGTCCTCCGGTTTTCCACATTTGGAATCGACATCACGCGTGAAGAGTATTTGGCTGCTCTACATTTCCACGTGGTAAGCCACTTCGTTGAGCTATCATTTGTGGCCAGGTTCGCTTCTGAAAACGAGCTATATAACGCAATGGGCCTTCACTGGTGTAAAAAGAAAAATCGGTCGCTGAAAAACAATGCTGAAATGTACGTAGTTTACCCAATGGACACCAAGGAAAATGTGTGCTAGAAACTGTGCAAGATAGACTATTAAAGGACATGATTAGGCCCTTGGTGTCATGTGTTGGCAATTCCATCACTGCAGTTTGCTCCCTTTTTATCAGGTTGATTTGCATGTGCCGAGTCCAAAATTACGAGAGGAAATATATTACACTGGAAAACATATTTCGCGGGACGAAATAGCAGGTACTTATCTCAACAACAACAACAAAAATGTACACGCTGTTGTGCTGCTTGCTGAGTCTATATCAGTTACAGCCTTGGTGCGTCTCCATGCGGACGAGCATGCAAATTAATTTCTCAGTGTTGTTGAACCTCCCGACAAATTGGGCAAAAAAACCAGGTCGACCTCCTGCTACTCAAGAACGGAGGCCTCCCCCAGCACTGCCGTGATGCCGTTTGAAGCGTGCCTGTGAACGGACGTGAAGAACGAGCTAAACACTTTTTATTTTAAAATCTTTTATATTAAGTTCACTTGCTTGCTTGCTTGCTTACGACCGTGCAAATCTTTCGGTCGTTTTTTAACCCACTTCCCGTGATCCAATCGAGCTGACATTTTGCACACAGGCTCGTTGTGCGTGACAATGTATTTTCGTGAGAAAAGAATCCAAAATTTTGCACCTTTTAGGAAAATGTTTTTTTTATATTTAATTACCAATGGCTTAATGGTGGCAGACAATCATCTGACCCATAGGTGGCAGCCATCTCAAGCCAGAGGACGAGAGGACTCTAGCCGCCTGTTTCAAAGACCAATGTGGGCTGGGTTGTGGCCCATTGAACACGCATATAAAGGATTTATAGTGAAAAACTTTGTTTTTACGGGTTAATTTTTATATTACCAGGTAAGGCCCCCACTGAGCAAGATAGCTCTTTTTTCAGAAGCGACCTGGCTACCACAGATCATAGCCCAACGAAGTGGCTTGTCACGTGGGTATGTAACGCAGCCAAATACTCTAAGCGCGTGTTTTTTAAATGTGGAGGGAAAAACCGGAGGACCCGGAGAAAAATCGATGCGACCACGGGGAGAGAGACACGCAAACTCCAAATATACAGCAGGCATCATGGTTGGGATCTAATCCACGACCTCCTGTATACCAGACGAGGTAGTTAACATCTCGCCACCGCTGCCGGCACCCAATCGTGCATTTAAATATCGCTGGCGTCCCTTAACGGCACGGACACAGCCCTCCGTCCAGTTCCAAAACAGGGGGTGCCAGCCTCAGAACTAAACCCGAAGGTGTGTCCCGTACGGTGTAAACGCGGCTCGCGAGTTATTTTTTCACGGATTATTTGGGGGGGACGGGGGGGACAGCAAGGTTAGGGTGCAGCGTGTTCAATCAATCCTGGGTCGTTTCAAACCCCTGCTCCGGCGAATCTCATAATGCTCGCCGCAGGTGCAAGAGTATGTTTTCACCCCCCGCCCAATTTCTTTCTCTACGTATAATTTGGTTTCTTTTTTCGTGGACGGGCGCACGGGCGCACGCACGCTGGTTAATTTGTCAAACAGTGGGGCTCTGACACACCAGCTTTAGTAATTAGCTTCCACTCCAGCTGAGCTGCAAAGACACCCAAAGCAGGGTTCTCTGCAGGCGCGACAGGCGGCAGATAGATTTGTCAAGTTCCAGCGCGCGCAATTTATTTTATTTTGGTAACCGCAAATAAATAAATAAAGGCATAAATAAGACGTGCTAAACCTCTTCCGCCGGCAGTGGTGTAAGGATTATACGAAAATCCGGCAGAAATCCTCCGTGGTGTAATTGCCGTGTGGCATCTTTGCATGCCTGCCGTGTGAGCGGTAATGAAAGTGTTTCTTAAAAATCCATCAAGCGTGACGGCACTTTAAAAAAAAAAAATGTTGGGTTGGTGGGTGCGGCGTTAATTGGTGTAATCACAGCCTCTCGTTAGCCCTGCATCTCGCCGCAAATTTAAATAGTCCCGTGATTTTTTTTATTTGCACTGCGCGGGCAAACTTAAGCGATCTCGCCGTGGATTATTATATACTTTTTTTTTTTTGGAACAAGCGTTATCGCCGTGCACCGAGAGACATTATATCATACAGCTTGTGGCGCGCCTGGCTGGAAGTGTTATTTGCATTGTGCTGTAACTCACCGTCGGCAGATGAGACATCGCCTCCGTGACATTTCACACCACCATTATACGACGAGAATGTTCGGCCGAATTAGTTGCAATTAAAAGGCTTACATGAGGGTGGCTTTGTGATTTTCTGTTCAGCAGAAATCAGGACTGATGATCATTTCAAAATAGTCAGTGGCAATGGGTTTTTAAGAGCCTCCAATGTCATTAACAAGAATGTTTGAAATGGATTTTAATTTCTAATTTTCTAATTGGATTTTGAAATGAAAAAAATTTGTTCGATGGAGTTCTCAGAACGAGACTCCTATTTCAGGATCAGTGCCTCCTACATTTGTCTGAAAAGACAATGCGGCCAAGTCTTGAAAACCAGAACGAGTGAGAGTGTTTAATTGACGCGTTGCTGTGACATCACCAACACCAAAAATATTTCTGTTATTAACTTGCTTGACGAGTCTTTTCCTGGTTTGAGGGAAAAACAAAAAAACCCATGCTATTTTCCGTTTGACGGAGATGATTCACGTTCTCACTTAACACTCTAAAACAGTGACAAATGGTGAAGTAACTCGATTTGGCAGCTTGGGGTACTGTGGCAGAGCAATCTGACTCGTAAGCAGAAAATGCACCAGTTCAGATCCCTGTGTGGTGTCGGCTCGCCCCGCTATCGCTGCTCCAGGGCCAACGACATGAGCGTGACGTTTGTGGGGAGTCTGCCTGTGGTCGGCGAATGAAACCAACTGCCATAAGAGATGAGATGCCCATTTACCCCACGGCTCGAGTATAAGGGGGCATTCAAATTCTGGTCTCATTCATTGGGATGAAGCCACACGTCTGTCATTGTGCGCCAACAACGGTGGCCTTGGACATGGCTTTCCATATGCAACCAGTGAGCTGGCTGCGAATAATATAAATAGGATACACCTACACTCCTTGCGTGTGTGTGTGTGTGTGGATAATTTAGCCGTGTAGTTTTTTTAAACGTTTTTTTTGTTGAGTTGAATGTGTAGAATCTGAAATGTAACGCTTCAGCTGTTTGATTTCTTAAAAGGGGGAGAGAGAAGTAAAAAGGTAAGTTCCACTTTTCAAAGGTTACACGATGTAATGAAGAAAAATGGACTTGAATTACATCCTTTACATATTATTTTTATGGTTGGTGGAAAATGTCTTCAGCCAACTGGGTAACTGTGCGCAGGGCTTCATGCTTGAAATATAAATGGGGATGAAAAAAAAAGACGTTTTAACCACGACACTTTTTTTTCAGCCGCTCGAATTAAAGCCGTCATTGAAATGTTCATAGCGTGTCCAACCCCCACACCCACCCACGCTCGCCACGAGTCTAAAGCGTGGATCCAGAAACGTTAAAGCTTGCGCGGTTTTATTAAAATCGTATTCATTTTCTTCACCCTAATGCAATGGCTCGCTCGCTCACCCACAAGGCTGAGCGACTGGATTACAACGGAGCGATGTAGCCGAGCACTCCAACCACCAGCAAGCAAGCTGCCGCTTTTGTTTTAATCTGCCCCTGGATTAAACGGGAGATGTTGAATACAGCACAACTCCGCTCGCAACACGCACGCCGTGAGCGGGAAGCGTCTTTTGCAGTCCGTGCATCTGTCCTGTGGCACGTCCCGTTTTTTTTTGCCTCTCCTGCAACTGCTGCGCCTGTCTAAATCGCGTGACTGCGCGACACAGAGACGCTTGCCGCGCGATTCTGCGGCGTTAAAGGGTTGCAAAAATAAACGTTACAGATTCGTCGTAAAGATATGTTGCCCGATGGCACGTGTGTTGCTCAGTTGTGTCAAACTTAATCGGCTTGTAGCGTACGCATTCTGAGTGTTGGGCGTTCGTGTGGACGTAATTTTATGGTGCCGCGCCGCGCGCGTGAGATGTCTTTAATTGACGCAAAGTGCCCCGCATAAACACAGATTGATTGACTCAAACACCACGGTGAAGCACTTGCTGAAATTGACCACGCGAGATGCAGCGAGCGAGCGAGCGAATGTGAAGGCGCATTTCGCACGTGAGCTGCGATCTGCCGGCGCGCGTAAAGAGGGCCCAACTTTTGTGTGCACACAACTCTTTTCGCCCGCAAAGCGCTACTCGAACGGAGTAGGTTCAAGGTGTAAAGATGAGCAGCGCACCAGTCGGGCAGGGGAGAAGGAATTACTGGGCCAACGAGTCAGGGATGGGATAGTGGTGATGATGACGATGAAAGGGGATGTATGAGAACAAGAGAGAATGAGCAAGTGGGATGTGAGCTGCACCGAGTAGCGTCTGTTTTTTTACAGACGGCGGTGGAGAGAGATTTAGAGGAGAGGTGGCCACACTTCAGTCACGTGTTTCAACTAAAACTAAACAATGTATTTATTTTACTTTACAAGGCAAGGCCCACTGCGCTATATAGCTGTTTTTCAGAAGCGACATGGCTACAAATGATAGCTCAGAAAAGTGGCTTATCATGTGGAGTTTGTATGTTCTCCAGCTGTTACCTCCACCTGTTACCTGCATGGATTACCTCCGGGTTCTCTAGCAACAAAAACGCGTACAACGTAACTGATGTTGACCAAACATCCCAATGCTGAAAAATCACAACATTTTTCAGCATTGAGATAAAGTCGCACGAAATGGCGCTAGCAGGGATTGAACTCTGCCCTTGAGCGTGTGTCCTGAAAGGCCCCCAGGCCTTACAGTAATAAAGATCAAAAGTCGAGATTAATGAATGTCGTAGTTTATAGGCTCCCTGCAATTAATGGGCCATGTTAGTAGACTTAATAGTTGTGAGTATTGTAAACAATACAGTGGAATGGCCGCGTGTTAATCAATTACACGCACGTAGACCTACACTCACTGAGGGACGGTGGCTGCATCCATATCCATCATCACACAGCTCGAGTGCCCACACAGGGTGGAGGATGCATTACACGTGAAGCCTCAGACGCAATTCACCCGTTTGAGGCTTGTACGCTCACTGTGTGGAGGGCAACTGAACTGATTTCACATAAAACTAAACAGTTTTAGCGAGCTAAGCTATAAACCAGGCGGCCGGAGTTCGATTCCCGCTCACGGCCAACACCAGTGGCGATTATCTGAACCGGCCCTGGGCCTCCCCTAGGTCGACTCAGCCTCTAATGAGTACTTTGTGCGGTGTGTAAACATCACCACTCGGGAGACAAAGGCGGCCGGGCGTGGTGCTGGCCACCCACCCCCTCGTGTACTGTTCCGGCCTTCATAGGTGCTACTTGCTAATAGCACTTGCCCCAATAGTCTGTTAAGGCTATACGGGGGATCTTTGTCTTAGTTGGGGGGGGCAAGCACTGCTTGCAACTATCGCTACACGCATGTATGTACTTTATGTTTAACTTATATTGGTAGGAACCCACTGGTTCCACCAGCCCACAGGGGATTATTGTGTCCGTCCGTTGTGCAGGGAGGGGCTCTGTGGGGAGGGAGGGGCTGGGTGGGGAGGGGAGGGTGGGGAGGGGCTGGGTGGGGAGGGAGGGTGGGGAGGGGCTGGATGGAGAGGGGCTGGGTGGGGAGGGAGGGGCTGGGTGGGGAGGGAGGGGCTGGGTGGGGATGGTGGGGCTGGGTGGGGGGTGGGAGGGGTGGGGCTGGGTGGGGAAGGGCTGGTCACACCGTGGTGCCCTTAGAAAACTCAACGTTTAACCTACTCACGCCGGCTTGTGCCCGCCCTCACAGTCGGCCATATTTACGGAATACACCACGCCGCCGTTGACCCTGGCCATTGACCGAGCAACCCAACGTTCCTACCAGCTCCCTCTGCAGGAATGTGTTTTCACGTTGTATGTAGCCAACCGTGTTAATTGGAGGTGCGGGGGTGGAAGAAATTGGAGTTGCGGAGGAAGGCCACAAGGCACGTGCCCGGCCACCTTTGCCTCGCCAGGCGGTGGGGACGTTAACAGCCAGCACCAGATAATTGTTTCTGGCTTTGTAGAGCCACTACGGCAGTTGCCAGCGGTCTTTTACTACACGGGCAAGGAGTTTAACAGAGGACGCCAGTATCACAGCACAGTGTGCAAAACCTTAACAGGCTGTTGGGGCCAGGTGCTGTTCGCGAGCACCTATGAAGGCCCACACGGCACACGAGGGGGTGGGTGGCCACCACCACGGCCTTTGTCTCATTGATACTGGTGTATAAACACATTATGTCGGTGGTCATTCACAGCTAAGTTGACCTACAATACGATCAACACCGATTCAGATATCACCCACTGATGTTGACCGTGAGCGGGGAATTGAACTCAAGTCACCGGGTTCGTAGTGCAGCACGGTCATCGCTGCACTACCGATCCTACCCCTCCACACACATGCGCGTGAATGTACAAACCAAGTGCAATACTGTATAGTTTACATAATACGGTGCACATGTACATGTTGCTACAATAAAAGTTTGATTACTAGTCTAAATAAAAACATTTTTTACCAGATAAGGCCCAATGAGCTTTATGGTTTTTTTTAGAAGCGACCTGGCCACATGTCACTTATCATAATGTGGACATTTATAGCAGCCAAATCCACGCGGCCACGGGGAGAACATGCACACTCCCAATTTTCCTGGATTAACGTAATGCATGCCCTGGTTCGTCCACCGCTTTGGACAGTCCTGCTCGTTATTCCTCGTTTTATTTCTGCCCATGATGCAATTTTAATTTAAAATCTAACATTGGCCTCTCTTACGTCTACTCAGCCAAAAAAATACTGTAACGCAGTGCCACCGATGATCATTAACGGTGCATCTGTAAAAATGAAGGTGGGTGGCTGGGTGAGTGTGCGTGTGTGGTTTTGACCGCACCATCCCTTCAAGCCGCGCAATGCTGATGGCCTTCCTGTAATAGATGCTCACTCATAGCACTCTCCCCTAGAGCTTGTAAAGGCATGGAATATGGGTGAGGGGGGGAAGGAGTGAGTGGATCGATTGTATTATCTGTGCCTGTATACAAACACACACACACACGCTTCAGTCAGAAGCGTTGCCATGATCTTCAAAAAATTCAAGTGCTCTATTTCGGTCGCCGTTTTACACGCAATGCTGCATTAAAAACAAAAATGCTTTCCCACTGGGTAAAGCAGTAGGTCTCAAAACCGAAGAGGTGGTGACCTGATTTGAGCATTTCAGAGGACTCGTTATGGCCAATGCCGTTGACGTATCCCACACCTTGTCATCGCTTCTTTCCCTCTGCCTGGCCTCTCAGCTGTGGCACAATCAATGGCAAAGGTCCGTCTTTAATGTCTCATCATCGCCGTTTGGGTTTGGGGCTTCTTTTTCCCGATTCGTCCCCGACCTCTGAGTGCCTTTCCACTGCCGTCTCGGTCTCCTGCCCTCCTCCTCCACCCCACACACGAGTCCCACCCATCACTACCTCCAAGTTGCCTACCCTATCCTCCTGCACACGCATCTTGTTACTTCTGCATTCTATTTCCAACTTTTAAGTTGCTCATTCTGTCCTGCACTTAGATGCTTATCCTCTCGTACACAACAACAATAATGAATGACTGCTGCTGCTGCGTTGGCGGTGGTGCACAAATAACCAGAAGAACTGAATGCATTCGTCAGCAAAGCTACCTTCAAAATATATAAAAAGTATACAATCGGCGACGTTTCGGGCGATGGCCCATCTGTAGAGCAGTGTTCTTCATTGCAAGGCCCGTGGGCCACTGGCCGTCCCTGGTGGTCCCTGGCGTGCGGCCCCCGACATAAACACAACACGTGAAAGCACCCCCCTTGTGCTGTCAAACTCCCAGTGGTTTCAAGTGTGTGATGGCCCTCACACTGATGATGTCTTTTCGGCGAAAGTGGTCCCCCTCTGAAAGAAATTAAGTGACAAACCTTACTAATTGGCTGTGTCGGGTGATGGCGGGTTTAACAAAATTTATTTTTACGCGATCTAACAAAAAAAAAACCTGTTATAGATGATATTGATCGCGAAAGCCTACGCGTTAAACATATATACTGCAATTTAACCGCATGGTGAACAGAGTGAGCATGAACATGTCTGCTTTTTCAACATTATTAGAAACGCCACGGATGAATAGCCACTCCATTTTCCCACATCAACGTGGAGCGGCGCATCTGTATATAGTCGCGTACTTAGCGATTGGGCAAAGTCGTGTTTGCATAGGCGCTCAGCCTCCGCGAACGCGACTCAACGCGTGGGATTTAGATAATCGCGTGGATTTTCAACAAATAAAACTGGTAAACGGGCCACCAATGCAAATTAAGCTTGCCCAGTGATGCACGGTGCGTGATTCGTGTGGGCACGCATCGTGTCTCTAGGCTTAGAGGCAGTCTCGCATGGTCCCGTGTGCCGTGGTGGAGACACAAGCACCACACGAAGCACCGGCACCGTGTGACCTCGTGTCGGCACGAGTAACGCTTAACTGCGTGCAAATATCAGCGTTACTATGATGATGATCATGATGATGGAACATGTTTACCCAGGAACGCCTCCTCACTCAGGACGCCTTTTCAGGAGGGTCCTGCCTCCTGTTTTTCGTAATTGGGGGAGGGGGGGGGCAAAGGGGGGGGGGAGTGATGCCGCAGCTGTGTGTGATCTCAAACGTGCACGTGATTTTTTTTCCGACATTGGAATGTTTTGGCCATTGCTAGTTTCATTGTTTTTTTTGTCGGGGGGGGGGGGGGGAGTGTTATTTTAGCTCGAGGAGGGAGGAAGTAAACTGGAGAGCGCCGAGGAAACCCATGCCCAACATGGGGGGAATTTAACAAACATCCACACAGGAAGGGCGCCCCACTTGGGAATTGAACGCAGGCGCTAACTTTCTTTGAGCCACGAGCGTTACCACCGCGCCACCCGGCTGCCAGTGTCCGTGCACGTGTACAGATACAGCATAGGTAAATACACACGTGGGTGAGGTGGAGGGGGGTGGTGGCACGCTGCACTTTGAAACCCGTCGAGATGAGTTTGTAACCCGGCTAACGTCACTGGCGATCGACATCTTGATCGGCTTTTGCTTTTCCCCTCTCCGCCATGCCACGCTGACCAGCGCGGTGCAGCGCCGTCAAGCAACAAGCGCCGTGAACAGTCCTCTGTGCAGCAGTGGGGTGGCAAGGGCTGGGTGAAAAAAAAAATGTAGGCGTGTTGATGGCTGGCTCTGGGAGGTGTGATAGTAACTCCAGTATCATGCAGTGAGAACGGCACCACCAGTCTGGGTTTCAGCCACCGACGATTAAGCCAAGTTCGTGTGAGTAGAGTAAATGCATCGATATATTGAGTAGATGCGTTCCTGGAGCTTTGTTCATTTCTTGAAACGTCGTATATTGGATACATTATAAGAGTAGAACGATGAGGATGTGTTCCCAGGCTTCGCAATTTACCACTTCATGCTATAGACACTGCATTACTTATCTTTCATATTGCAAGTATGTTGAACTTCTTTCACACCGTATTTAGTCAACTGTGCCTATCAGAGGCGTGGGGAAGGACAACAACCCGAACAAAGACAATTTAATTTGAAAAGAATGTCATATTTTATACTGTACAATATTAAAATAAAAAAAATTGCTTAGATGTTAAAAAACATAGTGAAGGAAAAGAATGTTATTATTATTTATACAGTACTGTAGATTGGAGAATTACACATTTATTTATTGATTTCGATGTACTTATCTTTTTCCGATTTTTTGCTTTCTGTATAAAGTTATGGTAATACATCCAAAGGTTGTTGAAACCGAAACTTCGTTTCTCAAATATACACATATCGAAATGTCGTACAACCTTACTCATGCATTATCTCAGTCATACACAACCTTAATCATACACAGAATCAGAATTTATATTTATTCTGGAGGTATCCGATGAGCTATGAAGCTCTTTTGCACGGATGTCCAGTAGGTCACAATCTCAGCAAAACGTAACCAAAGTCATACACAACCTCAACCATACATGAACTCAAATACACAACCTCGATAAAACATAAATTCAGTCCACCTTTCATGCGCAGAGTACGGTAATTCGATGGTGACGGCTCGTTCGGCCGATTTGCACGGAACATCTGTGACTCTGTGAAGATCAACTCCTGGTCCAACTGCAGTGTTGTGGCATAGTTCACTCCACGATTAGCCCAAGGAGTTGTGGCAATCGGTCAGGTGGTGCACCGATATTTGATGTGTCCC
This sequence comes from Lampetra planeri, assembly GCF_965212315.1. Classification (NCBI taxonomy): domain Eukaryota; kingdom Metazoa; phylum Chordata; class Hyperoartia; order Petromyzontiformes; family Petromyzontidae; genus Lampetra; species Lampetra planeri. Next base: position 5,474,952 of record NC_136156.1, read on the forward strand.
TTCGTATGGTCGCACCTAGAGGCTATTATATACCGCGGCTCCTCTTGCCTAGTCGCGTCATTATATAAGTGTTGTTGTTTATTTACACCTGTCGTTGAAAACAAATCTCATGGTGGTTGTCAAGAGGGCCCCAACTCGTGGCTTTGGCCACGGGGGCAACCCACCCCCAGCCCCCACGCTTATTACGCTTCCTTCGTATGAATGAAACTATACAATTAATTTACCAGGTAAGGCCCTCTGAGCTGTATAGCTCTTTTCCAGAAGCCGGCCTGGCTCTAACAAATGATTGCTCAACAAAGTGGCTTATCGCGTGGAAATGTATTGCAGCCAAAAGATTCTAAATGAGGAGGTAAAAATCGGAGGACCCGGAAGAAAAAAATCCACGCGGCCACGGAGAGAGAGACACCGCAAACTCCAAATAAACAGCAGCAGGCGTCAGGGTCGGAATCGAAACCACGACATCCTGTGCACCAGGCGAGGTAGTCAACGTCTCACCACCATGGCGCCCGGCATGGTAGTCACGCTACCGGGCCGGTGCCGATGGCGAGCCACCTCGGTGCAGAATTGAGATGCGCGGCGGCTGCCGCTTGAGCCGAGTTGATGACTTCTGCAACGGGACGTGACGGGCGAGTTGCAGCTATTGACTCCGAGTGGGGTCAGCAAGGTCGGGGGATTTGTCTCTCTTAAAGCCCCGCCAAGCAACCTGAATGGGGGCCGCGCGCTCACCGGAGCCACGCTCACCCTGCTGATGAGGCAAACGGCTGTTGACTTAAGGCGGAGTCATAATTGATGCGGGTCGGCATTAATGTCCCCCCCACTCTCCCCCGCTTTAAAGGTGCCTGTATCCCCCCCCTCCTCCACCTCCCCTCCCACCTCCCACTACTAGCAGGCTGATGAACGCAGTGCCGTATTGACGCGAGCGATTTCCATTAAGAGACATTGGCCTCAAGCCTCTCTCACGCGTGATGAAGCACTTCTGCTTGTTCCCACGCGTTGCGACGTTTGCGCCTGGCTCCAACCATTTTCCTCCTTTAGTGGGTTGTGTTGCTTTATTTTAAGGATGTGTTCGATGACCCAAGTGACCCAACCAGCGATTGGTCCGACCCGATGACCGACTGTGCTCACCGCAGAGCCGCCGGTTCGCCTGGTTCAACTCCCGGTTACAGCCTCCCCTTGCGCGCTAACGCAGGGGCTACATTGCAAATAGAAGCTTGCCCTCTGCTATAAACTGGGCCTCAAGAGCCCCACGTGCTAATTCTCCGAACGGGACTAGGTGGTTGCGAAAAGGGTTGCAAGTACAACTTCCCAGACTTTAACATGACCGACCAAACTGCATGGAGAGGGGTTGGGAGATCCACGAGCCAGCCAGGGGTGCATGTATGGCGCTGGCCCAGCAGTTGGCAACCTGCAGATCAGGAGCCACGTGCGGTTGTTTAGGGACTGCCTTCGTGACGTTATTTATTTAAGGACCTCCTTCTCGTACTCAGCACGCGGCGCATTGCGATTCTTGAAATACTGAGGTTGCTGTTGTTTTTTTCAACCGAATTCGAAAAAAATTTGGTCCTCTTATTATTTTGGTTGCCCGGAACTCCTGTGCTAGCCCAACCACCACGGTACGTTCCTTGCCACTCTGAAAGGGGGCGAGGTCTTCTCACCAACAGCACTTGTCCCAGCAGTGTGTTATGCTACGTGGATGAATCGCTTGTTCCTTTGACAAGCGTGCTAGGCGTGCTCTCCATCGGAGGTTTCATCCGAGGTTCATAGTTCCGGTAAAAAGTCTCATCACCGGTGGTATTCGAATCCAAGCCCGAGCCTAAGATGGGTACCACCCTTACAACTGTTTTGAGTTCAAACGAGACGGTGTTTTTGCTTTTGTCTTTCAGATGATGAAGTTTGCGTGGGACAACTACAAGACCTACGCCTGGGGCGCGAATGAGCTGCAGCCTTTGTCCAAGATTCCGCACGCCACCAGCATCTTTGGTGAGTTCTCTCCAACACTTCGACACACGAGGCCTCAATCCTGGCACACGTTGTTTTAGGGACACCCTATGGGAAATCAAAGCAATTTCCCGCGCCTCCGATTAGCGCGGTTTGCTACATACGGTGCGAAAGAAGGTCAACATACTGCTGCTGCCACTATGTGAGAAAGAGATTGGTAAGTACAACGGTAAGTTACGTATGTATCATTTGCATATGCAGGGAGGCCTAAAAGTCAGGACACATAGGGTCATTATGTAAATTTTGTTTTTTACAAATGACAAATAGGGTTATTTATTTTGTTTTAACAATTGTTTAAATCGACTTCCATTTACACTGATGCTTTCATAAATTACTTTTTGAAATGAAGTTTGGACCTTTTTTTTTAAGATTACACACGTGTCATCTTTGAACATTCATCAATTGTGCTTTGTCTCAATTCAGTAAATTTTCTTTCCATTCTGAAAAGTATCATAGTGTCATCATATTAATGATCATAATCGATGCAATATTAACTGAAAGAATGCCAGTCTTAAAATAAATATGATGAGCCTATGTATGCTGTCTTTTGGGCCACCCGTGGTCCAGTTTATCATTGGAAGACGATGTTTGTGCATCCTGGTTCAGGTCATGTGTTTGTATGACGTGCAAAGGCAAATTTCTATCCTGATGCCAAGATGCGCAAAACTAACAAAAGGACTCTTTTTAGATTTCGCACAGGGAAGCATGTTAACCGTTTTCCCATTCGTTAAAATGCGCGTGGGCGTAGGTTCAGATATGTCCTCGCCAACAGCATTACAATATACCTTAACAAATGTGTAGCGTGTGTGTGCGTCTGTTGAAATTGAAACCTACAGGTACAGGTGCACAAATGTCATGTCATGCTGTCGTAGTTCCATTAGCACGGTTGGCTACGTACGGTGCGAAAGAAGTTCAACATACATGCGTACATAGCCACTGTTCTTGGTTCTTTCGGTAAAGTCACGTAGAAGGGAAATAATAAAATAAAAAAATACAACATAACCAAATATTACATAACTTTATTATTTTTGTATATTATTATATTATTTTATATTCTTTTATATTTGTTTATGTTTTGTTTTTATTATTTTATTACTTCCCTTCTACGTGACTTTACCAAAAGAACCAAGAAGATGAATCCCTGCCATCACGAAAGCTTTAAATCGAAATATAGCCACTGTTATTGCTCGAATGAGTATTGAGGTGGTAGGTACAAATATCCTTTCTACAACTCGTGGTGGACATTCAGCATTCCTATTGGACGGCGGGGAGGGGGGCAAGTCTATTCATTTGACAACCACTATTGGACCGATCCACAAATTGGTACCTATTTTGTTGACCCTGGAGGAATGATGGGCTGAGTCAACGACCAACCAGGATTAATATATATGGTATATAAATATATATTTAAAACGTGTAAATGACATATGTAACGTTGTTATTCATTTAACATTTACCCAGAACTGCCTGTTAGCCTATGGGCTGCAACACGACGAATTTTTTTGCTGAGTAGCTTCGCTTGAGGGTGCGGGCAAAGGGCATGCGGCTTCCGATTTTCCGATTCCGACGCGACGAACAACAGCGGCAACTGGGGGGAGTGGTCACGTGGGAGGGGGGGGGGGCACGTGAGTGGGGTGGGTGGGGGACACGTGTGAGGGGGGCACGTGGGAGGGGGGGGCACGTGGGAGGGGGGGCACGAGGGAGAGGGGGCGTGTGAGAGGGAATGCACGTGGGAGGGGGGGGCGCGTGGGAGGGGGGGCATGCACTTGGGAGGGAGATACACAAGGGGGGGAGGGTGCGCGTGGGAGGTGGGGTGCGTGGAGGGGTGGGGTTTGGGGGGGTGTACGTGGGAGGGGGTGGTCACGTGGTGGGGGCACGTGGAAGAGGGGGCACGTGGGGGGAAGGCGCGTTGGGGGGGGGGCGCGTTGGGGGGGGGGGGCGCGTTGGGGGGGGGGCGCGTGGGGGTTGGGGGGGGGGCACGTGGAAGGGGGTGTCACGTGGGTTGGGGCACATGGAGTGGGGGTGGAATTTGTTTAAGGATTGAGGCTGTGCTGACGAGGGCAGCAGTGTTGAGGACGACTCGGAGGTGATGAACCGAACCGTGGCTCCATCGCGGCCACGTCGGTGGTGACATTAAAACAACTCCAAGCAGAATCACGGACATTTGAGGCCAGTGCGGTTGACTGTGTACAGTGCAAAAGAAGTTCAACAAAGATACAAGCAGAATGCACTTCCCATGTATTCACCTAGCCCACCTATTCAATCGTCTAATATATTTAACGTATTCATTTTAGTGATTTTCTTTCCTTTCCTATGCTTTGCACTCCAATCGTTTTTTTTTGGCATTGTTTGTCGTAACTTTCTGCCCCGCTCCTACTGGACATCTGCGCCAAAGAGCTTCATGGCTCATCGGATTTATTCATGATCAACAAGGATTGCGATACTCCAGAGCCATCGCTGTAGCGTCGCGTGGTCTCGAAAGGTGGAGGGACGTGGGGCGGGGGGGGAGGAGGTAATGAACACAATGCAGACTTGAACGTCTCATCGTCCACCCCCCCCCCCCAGCAGCAGCAGCAGCAGGAGCTGTTGCAGCGCAGGATGCGACAGCTCCTGCTGAGACGCGTGATTGGCAGCCCGGTTAACGACAGCCTGAGAGAAGCTGCTGCTGCTGCCGCTGCGCACCGGTCACACTTAATAACACGCCTTATACGTGTCGTCTATACAATTGTTATTCATTTACCGTTTACCCCGCGTTACTGTTTAGCCTACGGGCTGCAAACAACAATTTTCTCAGTTTAACGCGAATGCTTTTATACGATCTAACCCAACAAAAAAAAAACCTTCATTATGAAATTCGTCAGTGTCTTGCTCGGGATGTTTGGTTTACATCCTTCGCGAGTGCGTGTTTTGCCCCCCGCCTCCGGAGCAATGAAGCGGAGTGCCCAGAGAATACCCACGGCACAGGGGGCAGGAACTCCCTGACATGACACTGTGGCATGGATGGCTGGTGAGGTTGGCAAGCATGCTTCATCCCTGCAGGTGATGCTGTCTCCCGCTCAACCACCCTCCTCGAACGAGAATCCCCACGGAGTCATGTTTGTATAGACCACAATACCTGCAGTTATAATGCAAACAAAAAACATAACTCTGATAATGTGCACTGTCCTTGAAGTTGATTGATCCACACCCGAGACAGGTGTGGACCAATCAACTTCAAGGACAGTGCACATTATCAGAGTTATGTTTTTTGTTTGCATTATGACTGCAGGTATTGTGGTCTATGCAAACATGACTCCTTGTAAAAAAAGGTGTCGGTTTTGTTGCCAGATAGAAGGGTAAAAAAAAAATTATCATATTTTTAACTGGCAAATGAGGTTCCAATGGTTAGAATCCCCACCTCAAGGTGCGCTGCGTGGCAGCGAGAGGCTTGCGAGCGTTGCCCCCTCGCACACGCCTGGGTTTTTCTCCCGGCTCGCTCCTGTTTCTTCCCACCTTTTTGTTTTTGTTTAACCAGCTAAGGCCCCCCCCCCCCCCCCCCCCACTGAGCTGCCGTGAAACTCTTCTTTAAGAAGCGACCCAGGCCACAGACGACGGCTCAACGAAGTTGGGGCTTATCGTCGTGTGGATTGTTTATAGCAGCCAAATACTCTTGAACACGTGATGTTGATTCTAAATGTGGAGGGGGGGACACGGGAGGACCCGGTCCGTGTACTTGGGGAGATATAGCCATGCACCGCAAGATGTGCAAAAGGGGCCCTTCCTTTCCAGGAGGATGGTGTCGAGGATGTCGAGCGAGCACTGGGGGGTTACGGGGGGAGTGGCCCCCGTGGGGATGCTTGGGATGCCGCCAGCCAATGAGCAAAGCTTTTGAGAACCGTTTCTCGACGTGTTCCACGTTTTGGCTTCGACAGCCACGACCGCAGTGCAAGCAGCTGCTTCTCGGCATCTCATCTTCCACCTTATATGATAATCAAAGACCCCCCCCCCCCCGCCCACCCTCATTTAACGCTCTAGAGCAGTGGTTCTTCTTAACCTGGGGTGCATCACGCACCCCTTCCCACCCCCTGGGGTGCCAGATGCCCTTTCTGGGGGTGCGAGACGTGGGCAGATTTTTTTAGAAGGTAAATCATCGAAAAAACAAATTAAGCACGAGCCCGCAAGTAACAATTTCTCTCCTTGGTTCTTTCGGTAAAGTCACGTAGAAGGGAAATAATAAAATAATGAAAATAAAACATAATAAAATACAATTATTACGTTGAATAAAATACAATTATTATGTTTAATTTTTATTATTTTATTATTTCCCTTCTACGTGACTTTACCGAAAGAACCAAGAAGATGAATCCCTGCAGTCACGAAAGCTTTACATCGAAACAACTTCTCTGTTTCATCAAGCCTATGTATTTATTAAAAAATAATTTTACGATCGAGGTAATGAGCCACTGCTCTAGACCATCGGGGCAATTTGTGTAGCCCAGCATGTAGACAAAGGGGATGATAAGACCAAGAGCTGGCTGGCTGGCTGGCGGACTGTATCTTTCCAGCCGCTCGTTTGAGGCTGAGCTTACTTAGTGGTAGCAAGGGGGGGGGGGGAGGCGGGTAGACAAGTTAATAAATCACGTACCGCTGAAATGCACGGCCGAGGCATTGAACCCAGGCCACGGGGTCACAGCGCAGGGTGCAAACCGCCTCGCCACCGCTCGCAAACTGATACGTGCGCGTATGTTTAGAAACACGCGCAGAATCACACGCGCACGCACACACACACGCCCGCCGCTTGCATTTACAGTATTGAGTTTTTTTGTCCAATTTGCGTTTCCCGGTAAAACACGGGTATTAGATTATGACGGACGGTTAAATAAATGTAGTCCATTATGGCGATCAATTCGCATCCATACAGTCATGCATTGAAAGAGTTTTATTTTTTTAACCTCTCACTCAGGATTGCTTAATGCACGGTACTAGCGTGGGCTTTGTGTGCTAAGCCTTGGGTCTCTTCCCCCCCCACCACCGTTATTATGTTTCTGCTGATCTGGGCACATTTACCAATCAACCATGCGTCACCGAGATACAGAAACAATTAGGCCATCAGGAAACTGATAGGAGGCGCCCGATCAGCATTGGCGTAAACAAGCAGGGGACCGTCTGGAGGGTTTTGGTCACGGGAACCGTCGTTTCCATTCCCGTAGCTCAGCAGAGCCTGGCGGCGTCAAAAGCGAAGGAAAAGGGCCTCGAATGAAAACGTCCAAGACCCACGTCAATAGGCGTCACTTCGTCAACAGGGCTATCGCCCCCAATACTGGATGCTGCTCTTTTGTGCTCTGCAGAGTGTTGTTACCAGGTAAGGCCCCACTGAGCGATGTAGCTATTTTCAGAAGTGACCTGGCCACAAATGATAGCTCAACGAAGTGGCTTATCGTGTGGAAATTTAAAGCAGACAAATACTCTAAACGCAAGTTGATTATGAACGTGGAGGGAAAACTGGAGGACCCGGAGAAAAATCCACGCGACCACGGGGAGAGCGACACGCAAACTCCAAATATACAGCAGCAGGCGTCAGGGTCGGGATGCAACCCACGACCTCCTGTATTCCAGGCGAGGTAGTGAACATCTCGCCATCGTAAGTCCGTCAGCTTACGTTTGTAGCCATTACAGCTGCTGGCAGAGTGGCAACACTCGTGCTTCACTGCAATAAGGGCCTAGGTTCGACTCTTAACTCGGGTGCCTTTCTGTGTGGTGTTGTGCATGGCTTTCCTGCGAGTTCTCCGGTTTCCTCTCGTGGCTAAAACAATAAACACGATGAAACTTGTGCTTAGAAAAAACATCCCAAATGCTGAAAGTGTACCCTGCATGTTACTCGATTAGATTACGCACAACAATATCGACCCCCGCCCCGCTTACTGTAAAAAAAATGGGCAGGGACCCTACTGAAAATATTCTTGAGACCCAAAGAAGCATGTCTTGCGTAAACAAGTGGAATAATTAATTCATATAAACAATTGTACCACGTTCAACTAAGTGAAAATCAAACGTGCGGCTAGCTGGGCCCCTTTTGGAATGTATACTTAGGCACTGGTGGCAGGAAGTAATGTTGGTCCACCCAGCCGCAGTGAACAAATAATATTAAAGTCTTTAAATCAGAAGCCTTTGCGTTACAAGATGGGTTTTTTTACGTGACACATTGCCAAAAAATATATTTAAAAACACGTGGAACTGTTATCAGAAGTGTAGAAAAACACAACAAAAATGTTCCACCATCACATTCATTCCAAAACTAGAATTTACAATTGAGAAGAAATCTGTTATTTGTAGTCCTAAACCACTGGTGGAAATTCCATATTTCCCAGGGCATGTGTCCATCTCTCAACAGCAAAACAACTCCCACACAGCAGCGATCATTGCGATGACCCGGATATTTGATGTACTCATTAAACACCCAACTGTTGAAATAATAATATAAATTGGCATATCAAGGAGTCTCATGATTATTTTTTAAGAGCGTCCTGCTTAATGTTTTTGCAAAATTTTGTCTTTAAGTACTGATTTACTTAACATCACAAGCATCGTTATGAATCTCGAAAGAAAATATTTTCGTAATTTTTTATTATTATTTTAAGATTTTTTACAATATTTCAGAGAGTGGCCATTCATCAGCGAACAGGGACAGGGCATGGCAAATGTGTGTTCTTCTCGTTGGAGAATAGTGTACGACGTGGAGTATTGAAAACATAGTAAATATAAATGCAGTTGACATCACTCTGATTAGAGATGTAGCCTAATTAATCATTACTATATGTGTGCATGGGAGGAAACTGGAGTGCCGGGAGAAAACCCACACGTATGAGTGAATTAAACAGATCTCAGAATCAGAATCTTTCTCTAGACTGGAGGAATCTGATGAGCTATGAAGCTCTTCTTCAAAGATATCCAGTATGGACAGGTCAGATACATCTTCAACTCACCCACACTACTGCCATTTGTCGGCCATGCTTCCTCTAGCATATGGAAAGTACGTCCAAAGATCACACGTCCACGTTTAAGTCTGTGAGCCATGCGATAGCTTCGGGAGTAGCTGCGACCAATGCCGCTCAGTCCGTCGGACAGCGGGCGGAGGATGCAGTTGTTCACGATGTGGTGGTTCCATTGTCTGGTTCAGGTGGGCCGCGGTCACGCCGTGTGGGTTGTCGTTAATTCTCTACTCGTGGAGGGGAGGTGTGTGGCACAGCGATCGGTTGCTGTTCTGAAGCGGTTGGCGGAGAGGCCACCATCGTCTCCTTGGCGCATCAAAGCCGTGCAGAGCAATGGGGGTGGTGTTGGCCATTGAGGCGACGGAATGGAAAGTCTCGGTATAACGCGATAACATCCTGCAATACCCACCGACTCACAATGCTGCTTGACAGGCGCGTGCGCAACCAATCCTGGTTTCCTAATGCTGCGTTAAATGAAAAGATGCAACAACAACAACAAAACAAAAACGCAGGAGTTATTTTTCAGCCGAAACACCCACCGCTGCCTCGTCGCCTGGCTGCCCGATATGAATTTCAAGCTTCATTAACGACGAGAAGAATTTAGCGACATTAAAGTGTGACATTGAGGCACACGCCGCCAGAGCACCGTCTAGGAACGCGCCTGGTGGGTGGGGGGAGGGAGGAGGGAGAGACCCACTGTTGTGCGCGAGCGTCACGTTAACGCAGCGGGACACGCACGTCGCGCGTCCGGACGGCGGAAGGTTTGTAGCGGATATTGCGGACGCCACGCTGACCCGGCTCGGTTACCCGCTGGTACCGCACGGTCGGGATTCTTCGCCGCGGTGAGGCGGCTTCCCGGCTACGTCACAGCTATTTGGCAGTGGTGGAAATGAAACTAAACTTTTTCTGTTTTGCCAGGTAAGGCCCACTGAGCTATATCGATCTTTTTCAGAAGCCACCTGGCCACACATGATGGCTTAACGAAGTGGTTTATCACGTAGAAATTTGTTGCAGCCAAACGTTCTAAACGCGTGTTGATTCTAAATGTGAAAGAAAAAACCAGAGGTCCTGGAGAAAAATCCACGTGACCACGGGGGGAACATGCAAACTCCAAATATACAGCAGGCGTCGGGGTCGAGATCGAACCCACGACCTCCTGTATAACAGAAAATGTAGTTAACATTCCTCCTGAACGCGCTGTGGAATCCCGTGGTGGCAGTGAAAATTTGAACCCGACTCTGACTGCGTTCCCAAAGGAATCAAGGATGTCGTATTTTTATATTTATTTCCCCTTCCACCCCCCCCCTAACTGTCCACTTACTTTCCACACGCAAGTTAGAACTCTCCTGTGTTCTAACTGAAATGGCCTGGTCACACCTCTGTACCAGTGGGCCTTGCCTGGTAAAATAAAAATAGTTGAATAGGTTTAATACAATCGGAAATCTTTACCGAGGACACTGCCTTGCGGGAGGCGGCTGGGATTCAAGAGGCATTTTTACGTCTCTCCTTCTGAACGTATTTTAAACGCTGCAACGACGTGGGGGTCACGTTACTCTGATAATTTGGTGAATTGATCTGGCGCTCCGGTTGACTTTGGGTCGTGTCCTCTTCTAAGCATTCTCTGATGATCATCCAGAAGCACAGTGGGCTGTGATGCTCGGGCAGAGTTTGCGTCTCTCTCTCTCTTTCCCCGTGGTTGCGTGGATTTTTCTCTAGGTCCTTGGGGTTTTCCCCGCCACATTTCGAATCAACGTTCGTTTGAGAGTATGTGGCTGCTATAAATGTCCGCACGATGAGCCACTTGGTTGAGGTGTCATTTGTGGCCTGGTCACTTCTGAAAAAGAGCTATATAGCTCAGTGGGCCTTACCTGGTGAAATTATTTTTGTTGTTTGGGTTAGTCAGAGCAGTGCGTGAGAAGCCATTTCAACATTTCGGAGGCGACTTTCTGCCGCGGTAATTCCTGTTCTTCACATGGCGGTCACCGCCATGCTCCGGCTCAGATACGATTGAACTCCGTCTCTGTGTCCGGGCACCCAGAAACTGAACAATAATTTGATTAACACATACGCGTGGTGGAAGATGGGGGGGGGGGGTGGCAATGTTTGGGGTCCCCTACCCACACCTATAAATTAAATAATTAAATTCTTGCTAAGTTGATATATGGCTGGGTGCCCGGCGCATGGGTGTGGAGTTCAATGTAGTCCGAGCCTGGGGTGTGTCAAGTGACCCCAACTGAGAAAACCAGATTTACCACCGAGCACTAACGCCTAGCATCTCACGCGGCATCTACAGAAAACCCTAACACCAGGCTCAAACCGGAGTGGTGGGAGACACACACACACACACACGAACGACAGCGCGCGGGCATTGTTCATCGCCACCAGCAGCGCCAGCAAGACGTCATGACACCGTCATCGGGCCACGGACGCAGCCACCCATTACCGCGTGAGCGCTCGTTATGCGTTTCCACCGCCCGATTGAAAGGCAGCCACGGTCGTTATCATAACGGCCGCGCTCGTAATTTAGAGCCAAAAATTGTCTCCCCCGATCGCTTGATTGAGCGCTGGGCGGCGCGTCTCTCCGCTGACGCACCTGGGCCGGTGGCGAAGAATTTCACATTTCTGTGGCCGAGTCCTGGTCTCTTCTGTCTGGTGATCAGTGTTGACTTTCCCACCAGATGGTACTTATTATCAACCCAGCCACATTGCTTTAAATGTCATTAATTCCTGATTTCACGGCCACGAGAGAACTCCATAGATGCAATAAAGTATGACTCCTTCGGATAAATGACCTCGAATTAAAAGAGATTTATTGGCGCATTAATATTTATCACAACCGCAATTTAGCATCTGTGCGAATATGAGCGTGCGATTTAATCACGTGCACACAACGGCGGTCACCATATTTCACGATAGTGGCAGTTACTTCACCGGGCTAGCTGAACAGCAACAAAACACCTCCCAATGTAAGCGGTATTGGCGAAACATCCCAATGCTGAAAGATCACCTGCAAACTACTCAATTGGCATCACGCACAGCAGCATTGCCCTCGGCTCTGAAAACAATTGGCGGGACCTGTTGAAAATGATTTTTGAAGCTGTGATTGAGGTTTTCCTGGGTTAACAGAATCATCAGACGAACCCAGGAGTGTATTCCCCATTTAGAAAAGCCCGTAGATCTAAGAAGCTCTTTGACAAGGAGGGAGGAGAGGGGGGGGCTCTTCGGCCGCCAGACAACATCAAAGCGTTCCACAATTACAGAGGGAAAAAAAGTAATAACAATAGCACTTGTGTTGTACAATGACATTCACACTTAAACTTGAGTCTTTTTAATAGGCTCGGATTAAACGAGGACAGAGATGCCAGGTGGTCCCAGCACGTTGATGGCAGCTACATGCAATGATTTTGAAGAAAATTGCGTGTGAAGTCTGGAACCTACAGACATTCGAACGCATGTCGCAGAATTTTAGGATTTTCAGGATTGTCCAATGTAGTAACACCCCGATCTACGTCTCCCCCTTTTTTTTTTCACGTCGCTTCGCAAGCACCCCACACACTCGCGTCACCAATGTCCATCGCCTCTCAGCCTACGCCTCCACAACCGCCTACCCTGTGAAATCGCTTTGATTGACGTCGTTTCGATATTCGTCGCCGCACCGTTCAGGAGCAGCACATCCCCAATGTAAATCCCGGGGGGTATTACTCTGCAGTAAACATTTTCTTGAATGGTAGGATGTTACCGGGCCGACCCCATATTTTATGGGTCAATGTGGGTGACTGGCACATGCCACCATCGACACCGCCAGCTTCCTGAGAATACAGGGTGCTTCAAAACAATTTTAACACTTCAGGGAATTTGCAACAATACCTCAAGAAATGTGCCTCCGGAGACCACCTGGAGAAGATTCCAGGCACGTGTTGACAATAATGGCGAACAAGTGGAGGCTCTTTGACTGTTTGAAGCAATTAACATCATTTTTTTCATCATGTTAGTGTATATTATCCGTTATTTTCCATTATAAAACGATGGTCCCATGTAAGTGTTAACATTTTTTTAAGCACCCCGTACTTTCTCGAGGTGTGCACAGCCGGTTTTTAAATGCATCGGTCATTAGCGTGCGTGCATGGTCAACCGGGGGCTTGAACCTCGGACATCAGGCGCTGTGGTTAATTTCCCACAACGGTCATCAGTCTCGTTATCGAAATGGAGAGGAAGCCAGTGCCGGGGCTTGCTGCTTGAACTCATGACCTCGGAGATTCGGTGATTTAATGAACTGACCAAAGCTTCATTCTCGTGAAAGAGAGAGAGAGATGCACGTGCACACACACAAACAAAGATAAAGATCCGCCATATATTCTGAACATATTACATTTTTTTGGGACAAGTGCTGTTAGCGAGCACCTATTAAGACTGGCACAACACACACGAAGGCGGTGGGTGGTCAGCACCACGCCCGGCCCCCTTTGTCTCCCGAGTGGCGATGTTTACACATTACACCAGGTACTAATTTGAGGCTAAGTTGACCTAGGGGAGGCCCAGGAATGGTTGAGATAATCGTCACTGGTGGTGGCCATTAGCGGGAATCGAAATCGGGTCGCCAGGTTCGTAACGCAGTGCACTAACGGCTACACTACCGCTCCCCGCACACACATAACCAGACACGCATAGACAAATAACAAAAACTCTTCACTTTCATCAATTAACACTACGTTAAAAGGAAGCGTTTTTTGACAAATGTGTTGAATGTAATGTGTCGTGCCTGTGCACCACTGCGAAGGCAGTAATCGCCAAGTAATTTGTTACGTATGGAAGGTCACGGTTTGGCCTTACGGGGAAAGTTCTGAGCACCTCCCCAGAGCGAGCGTGATAGACAAAGGGGCAGCAGAGTGGCCAAGCACGCTGGTCAGCAGAGTGGCCAAGCACGCTGGTCAGCCAACGTTGTCCCCCATTGATGTCGTCTACTCCATTAAGTATTTCGTAAAGGATGAGTCAACGTAGCAGAACCCAAGGATGGTTCAGGCAACATACACCGCTACAATGATCCATGACCTGGAATAAAATTAACTCGACCGAGGTCATAGCCCAGCTCAATAATCTCTGAACTACACACACACACGGCACCTGGGCTTGAACTCAGACCCTCCGATATTCCCCGGTTCTATGGCCTTACCCCAGGCATCGGTTTGTAGACACCCACACCCAGCACCAGGGATTGAACCCAGAGGCTGAGGTTTTGTGGTTGTATGTCCTTGCCTATCCATCAGTCTGAAGACAGACATATCCAGCACCAGGTCTTGAACCCAGACTCTCAGAGGTTCCCTTGTTCGATGTCCCTACCCAGACATCAGTCTCTAGAGATGCACCTACACCCAGCACCTGGGCTTGAACCCAGTCTCTCAGAGGTTCCCTTGTTCGATGTCCCTACCCAGGCATCAGTCTCTAGAGATGCACCTATACCCAGGACCAGGTCTTGAACCCAGTCTCTCAGAGGTTCCCTTGTTCGATGTCCCTACCCAGGCATCAGTCTCTAGAGATGCACCTACACCCAGCACCAGGTCTTGAACCCAGACTCTCAGAGGTTCCCTTGTTCGATGTCCCTACCCAGACATCAGTCTCTAGAGATGCACCTACACCCAGCACCAGGTCTTGAACCCAGACTCTCAGAGGTTCCCTTGTTCGATGTCCCTACCCAGACATCAGTCTCTAGAGATGCACCTACACCCAGCACCAGGTCTTGAACCCAGTCTCTCAGAGGTTCCCTTGTTCGATGTCCCTACCCAGGCATCAGTCTCTAGAGATGCACCCACACCCAGCACCTGGGCTTGAACCCAGACGCCCTTAGGCTTCTGTGGCCACGATGACTTGAACCCATGACCTTGGCGGTGCTCAGACGCTGCACTTAACCTGCGGGGGGGGGAGGAGGTGATTGTGAGTGGGGGGGGGGGGAGGACAACCCAGGGTTGGGGGGCACAGGGCAACCCGGGGGGGGGCACAAGGTGACCCAGAGCGGGGGGGGGGGGCGCAGGGTGGCCACCGAGCGCTGACCCTGAGGCACCTGCCACCCCCCCCCCCCCCCATGTTTTCACCCGGCGTGTCGGCGTCGGTGAATTTTTCATTCCATTTAATGTTTTATTTACATGGAAAAAAGGGTGTGCGGGTGGGGCGGGAAAGGGTTGGGTTGCGGGCTCCCTTTGTTGAATTTTACATGAGGCTTGTGTGCGTTTGTCTGGCCAGCGTGCGTCTGAAGCCGCTGATAAAGTCCTAGCGAAATGCTCTTGCATGATAAATAAATAAGCAACAAAATAGATGCACGGAATGCCGCGTTGCTCGCCATTCTTTAAGAGTTGTTTTTGTTAACATAAAACTGAAATGTAAGTGGGCAGCATTTGATGAATGCGTAAGGCATGCGTGAAAAGTTAAAATGCCATTTGTGGGACGTAGCAGCTGGGTGTGCTGTTGATTTGTCCATCTGAGCCTCTGTTTGTGATGGTGGCTGGCACATTATAGTTTGTTAATATGGGTGGATTTTTTTTCTTCCTGAACGGCTTTAACTGTGTAACGGATTAGCCTTGGCCCAGTGCTGGGAAATAAACAACGAGTTACAAAGAGTCAAACTACCAAAGGCAGGTCACAGTCAATTCTTAGAGGATCTCCCTGCTCAGAGGAGCAATGGGGAAATGCACATCTCTTTTCGCGACCCTTACCCAGAAATGGAAATTGTACATTCCCATGGCAGGGACCTGTCTGATATACATGCACCATCCGGTGTTCGCTTCCAATAGAATGGTGCTCGATCTACGACCCTAGAGGGTCGAGGAGGCTGACAAGGGATTATAATTGGACTTTTGTTTCATCATTGCAATGAGTTGTCCGTCTGACAGGTAGCCTAGGCCATTGTTAAATCCTTTATATTAAGTTCGCTTGCTTGCTTGCGTGCTTGCTTGCTTGCTTACGACCGTGCAAATCTTTCGGTCGTTTTTTAACCCACTTCCCGTGATCCAATCGAGCTGACATTTTCCACACAGACTCGTTGTGCGTGACAATTAATTTTCGTGAAATTTTTTTCCCAAAATTTTACACTGTTTAGGGAAACAATTTTAAATATTTAATTATCAATTGCTTAATGCTGGCAGACAGTCATCTGACCCATAGGTGGCAGCCATCTCAAGCCAGAGGACGAGAGGACTCTAGCCGCACGCATATAAAGGATTTAGAGTGAAAAACTTTGTTTTTACGGGTTAATTTTTTTATCATAACAATGAGTCTGCCAGGTAGCCTAGTCCATTGTTTAATCATAATAATGAGTCTGCCAGGTAGCCTAGTCCATTGTTTAATCATAATAATGAGTCTGCCAGGTAGCTAAGTCCATGTTTTTACTTATCAATAAGTCTGCCAGTTAGTCCATTCAATCATAACCATGAGGCTGTGAGGTAGCCTAGGCCATTGTTTTATCATAACAATGAGAATTACAGGTAGCCTCCCAGTATTGTTTAATCATAACCATGAGTTTGCCAAGTAGCCTAGTCCATTGTTTGATCATAACAATGAATCTTCCAGGTCGCCTAGTCCATTGTTTAATCATAACAATGAGTCTGCCAGGTAGCCTAGTCCATTGTTTAATCATAACAATGAATCTTACAGGTAGCCTAGTCCATTGTTTAATCATAACAATGAATCTTCCAGGTAGCCTAGGTTGCAGCCACAAGTGCCATGCACCCTTAGAACTCCTTTAACAGCACAAATTTGTGGCTCTTTTGTCTGGAATTGGTCACGCGGGAGGGGGGGGGGCTTTGGAGGCGGTGGCGGCGAGGGTTTGGGGGGGTGGTGGGGGGGGGGGTCGTGCTGGAGGCGGTGAATCCTGCATGTCTCGCTCGAGTGCTTTATTAGCGGAGCGCCGTTCCCCCAGCGGGCGGGCTCCCCACATCCGGAGTCCAGCAGCCCTCGTCTCTCTGACGGCCAGGACACCTGCATTCATGTGCAGATTAGGAAACTTGTAAATATGTCAAGGGCTTAAAATCAAACTAAGTTTCGTAAAAAAAAAAAAAACTCTTAAACTTGGCCCGGTTGGAAATGTTTTATTTAAAGTCTCGAGGCCGGGCCGGGTAAGAAGCAACAAACAACACGATGGAATGTGTCACCGAGAAGCGGAAGGATGATGACATTTATTGAATCGAGCAAGGTTATGAGATATTGGTGGGGGGGGGGGATGCAATGGGAGGGAATTACAACAACGTGGAGCAGTGCGAGGGATGAGGCAAATAGTTGTGACCTGCTTGGCTCGAATGGGTGGATCGGTGAGTGAGTGGCTTAGTGGGTGGTTGAGTGGGTCAGCTAGTGGGTGGGTGAGTGGGTGAATGAGTGGCGCGAATGGGTGGATGGGTGAGTCAGTGATTTGGTGGGTGAGTCGGTGAGTTGGGTGGGTGAGTGAGTCAGTGAGTGAGTGGGTGGTTGAGTGGGTAAGTAAGTGAGTGAGTCAGCGAGTGGGTGAGTCAGCGAGTGGGTGAGTCAGCGAGTGGGTGAGTCAGCGAGTGGGTGAGTCAGCGAGTGGGTGAGTCAGCGAGTGGGTGAGTCAGCGAGTGGGTGAGTCAGCGAGTGGGTGAGTCAGCGAGTGGGTGAGTCAGCGAGTGGGTGAGTGTGAGTGGTGAGCAAAGTTCATGGTAACAGAAACCTTGGCGATTAAAACGAATTGAGCTATGATGGTAAATATCTTCCATGGTTTTTTTTATTCGTATCTTTTACACATTTTTTATTTAAGAGAATATGGCACAGGTCTATTCAAAATACTGTTCATCTTCATGGGATGTAACGACTCTGCGTACGTGTGACGACTCAACGGCCGATTCACAAATACGAAGGAGGAGGAGGCATCGTCACACCGAATGCGCCGCTCCGCTTCTACTGACGCAGTCATCTGACTCAAACCACCTCGGCGTAACATCGCAGTTGTTGCTCTTCGTCGCCAACAGCCGTACGTGGACAAAAAATAAAATTGGAACGTCACCTTCATCCAAACAATGGTTCGTCGGTTCTTTTTCGACGGGTACAAACGTGTGTGCAACGGTAGTAGTAGTAGTAGTAGCATGGCCATGCGGTAAATAAAAAACGAAAGCGCTATCCAAAGTGGCCAGGTGTCTACAGAACTTTGCAGGCAAAGTTGTCTGCATCTTGGGACAAAGCAATTCGAGTTGAAATTGAGGCTGGCCCCAGAGGTGCGATGTCTCGGTGTGAATTTAAACTTGTGTTTTGTCCTCCCCCACTCTATTTATTTTTCTCTTCTAACGTACGGCCGTGACGAAATGCACAATTACATAAACAACTGGGCCAAAACGAGGCGTCAGTGTGTGTGTCTTTCTCTCTCGAGCCGTTTGCCGAATTCCGGGGAGCAACGCCCGATTCGTGGCACTCGTTTCTCCAGTTTTCCCCGCTTGGCTCCGGCGATGTCGGCGCACCGTCGATCAGCGATGGGGCGCGTGTTTGAATCGAGGAGCCGGACAAGCGAGAGGCGGCGTGGGGGGGGGGGGTGTGCCGATATTAATCGACTCGAGTTGACGCTCGCGCTCGGTTACGCGAATTGGATTGCACGTGAATTACATTTAAATTTACGCCGCTTTACACGCTCACATGGTAATTTGCTTTTATGATAAATAGAATGGATAATTTGAGAGCGGACGAGGCGGAAACGTACGTGCGCAGCATTATGGTAAAAAAAATAACGATACAAGTGAAACTGAAAAAAATCGACACAGAGAATTGCGTGGGTTGGAGGGGGTTTCGTGGAGGATGGTAGGTTGAGGGTGGTGGGGGGGGGGGGGTGGTGGTGGGGGGGGTTGTGGTGGGGGGGGTTGTGGTGGGGGGTGGTGGTGGTGGTGGGGGGTGGTGGTGGTGGTGGGGGGTGGTGGTGGTGGTGGGGGGGTGGTGGTGGGGGGGGGGGGGTGGCGGTGGTGGGGTGGCGGTGGGGGGGGGCTGGTGGCGGTGGTGGGGGGCGGTGGTGGGGGGGGGGGTGGTGGCGGTGGTGGGGGGGGTGGCGGTGGTGGGGGGGGGGTGGTGGCGGCGGTGGGGGGGGGTGGCGGCGGTGGGGGGGGGTGGCGGCGGTGGGGGGGGGTGGCGGCGGTGGGGGGGGGTGGCGGCGGTGGGGGGGGGGGGTAGTGGGGGGGGTAGTGGGGGGGTGGTGGGGCGGGCCCCACTCTGCAACCACACTAAGCGCGTGCGCTTTTCACAACTTTGAACTTAGTCGGCAGCAACTAATTCAATTGTCTGCAACTGTGCAGGAAATGATTAATATTGTCCAGAGAATAAATATCGGGCAGATTTAATTACTCCTGAGTGCCATTGCCGTGCTTTAATTAAAATGTCTTTTTTTGTTAAACTTTAACAAATGTTATCCCCGACGCGCTCGCCAGAACCGCCCGTGTTCCTCGTACGGGTTGAGCTCACGCGAGCATCAACGGACTCGTCTCACGGTCTCGTCTCACGGACTCGTCTCACGGACTCGACTCGCGGACTAAGCCCGTGATCACGGCGAACCCGCCGCGTCTGTGCCAGTGTTCAGTGCACCTCCTGTGGGAGGGTGGGGAGTGTCGGGGGGACGATGCGCGTGACTTTGTAGGGGATTGGAGCATTGTGTTGAACTTGCGAGCAGCTGGTCCTGGTTAACTCCCCCCCCCCCCCCCCCCGTATGTATATTGAACTTCTTTCACACTGTACGTAGTCAACGGCGCTAATCGGAGGTGCGGTGGAAATACAACAAACTGAACACGACAAGCAGTTCTAAAAAAGGAGTTTACAATCTAGATTTAAAGGTGCGTAATTCCAGTGGCTTCCTAATATCCGAGTGTTCCAGACGGCCGCAGAAGCGCATCTGAAAGCGCCACGCGATGCGGTGACCACCGTCTTTTTTCGATGGCTCGCCCAAAAGCCGCTGCTGCTGCGAGGATGAGCGGAGTTCACGTTGCTGGTTAATGCTCCTCGACAAAGATCAGAATGTTTATATAATCCAATGAGCTGAGAAGTTCTTTTTCACAGATGTCCAGTAGCAGCAAGCTACAACAGCAACACGATCCCAAAAAAATTATTCGGAGTGCAAAATAGAGAAGAGGTGAGCAAGTCATGATCAATAAAAATAAATATAATAAAGTAGTACGTAAGCACAACTTCTTGGTTCTCACGGCAAAGTCACGTAGAAGGGAAATAATTAAATAATAAAAATTAAACATAATAAAATCATTCTCACGACGTTTCGGCCAGGTCTGTCGGGGAGACAGCTATTATGTTTAATTTTTATTATTTTATTATTTCCCTTCTACGTGACTTTACCGAAAGAACAGCTGTCTCCCCGACAGACCTGGCCGAAACGTCGTGAGAATTATTTTATTATGTTTTATTTTTATTATTTTATTATTTCCCTTCTACGTGACTTTGCCGAAAGAACCAAGAAGATGAATCCCTGCAGTCACGAAAGAAGCTTTAAATCGAAATTTACGTAAGCACAAATTGCAGAGGTACTTAAATTCGTGCCGATTCATCGCTCGTAGCTAGAATCTGGCATTTTAATTTCCTCGCTTCCACCGTGGCTCCATTTATAAAGAGGAGGCAAATGCCCTTTTGTGCGGCGCAAAATAACAACGTTACGTCATATTGTGGAGAATACAGAAGACAAAATAGATAAGCAGACTATACATCTCCCTAGATCTGGCTCTTCACGTAAAAGTAAATGCTTTATAAATTTATATATTTACGCGATCTAAACCAAAAAACCTATATTGTGGATGATATTGGTCGTGAAAGCCTCCCACGCGTTAAACTCCATTGCTTACCCAACCCAACGGGCCCCCGCAGCACTGTTGGAGTGCATCGTTGCAGCAGCGCTGATTCAATACAAGCAAACACTGCACCGGTTTCAACAAACAGCGTCTCATCGGCAGAGACGGGCCGGATCGAATCACCGCTGTGTACCGTGTAATTCTGCGTCAGGCTAGGTGCAGCGCTTCGTTGAATCGACTGTTGCGCTGCTGACATCATGCATTCCCAGAAGGCCGTGCGACCGTTGGGTTGTGTCGTAAGTTTTTTTTTCTTTCACCGTGGAGAGACAGGCGCATGAAGGAGACATGATCCGCTCATTTTCGTTCATGTCATGGGTCGAGCAAGAAAACAATTTGCTCGGCTAGGTGGGTGGCAACACTTTGAGCAACTTCGGAAGCACACTGACCACGGCAGGACTCGGAGTTTGCAGAGGAAGGAGACGGGAGCAGTGATGAGATAAAGCGGTAAGACAGGCAGGCAGGGCCAGACCATCAGTAAGACAGACAGCTTCTGATTGGTGTTGAATTCCCAACTACTAAATCCTACTTTGACTTCAGCGGCTCCTTTTGAAATGGGAATTGATTCATAAACCTCGGTTTACGCCGCGAGGGCCCGGCTCCGCACACCCGCCACGTTGTCCCCGCCGAAAGTGGAATCCGCTATCGAAACGTGGCCTTAATTGAATGATGGATCGGCTCCTTATGCCGTGATGGCTCGATACATTGGCCGTAGATGACCCGTGCGCTCTGAAAACCCGGGGATGGCCTTTTTGCTTCTACCTTTCGCCATGCAGACTCAAAATTGCAGCTCAGAAGTGATAAATACCTTAAGGGAACTGGGGGCAGGAGGAGTTGTCTGGGCCTGGAAATGGAATTGGCGTGGCGGTTGTGAGATGTTAACTCCCTCGCCTGGTGTGCAGGAGGTCACGGGTTCGATTCCGACCCTTGACGCCTGTTGCATATTTGCAGTTTGCGTGTCTCTCTCTCTCTCTCTGTGGTCACGTGGAATTTTCTCCGGGTCCTCCGGTTTTTCCTTCCACTTTTAGAAACGACGTCACGTGGTTGATCGTAATTTGGGATGCTTTTAAATGTCCACGTGATGAGCCACTTCGTTGGGCGATCGTTTGTGGCCAGGTCGGCGTCTAACAAAAGACCTACACAGCTCAGTAGGCCTTGCCTGTGTAAAATACAAACAGTTTAAGTCGTTTCGTTTTTAGAATGGCTTTTTGGGGGAGCTCAGAGTCAAGCCAAGGCAGCGCCGCTGTGTTCTTCCGGCACATTTCCCTGTGGCTCTCATCAGCTGTCCCTCGGTGTCTTTTGCACGGGAGCTGCTGCTACTACTGCTGCTGGCTGGCTGGCTGTTGCCTTGTACCTAAACGCTACCCCCCCCCCATGCCCGCCGAGCCGGGGCGTTCACGCAACGAAAGCTGTTGTTTGAAGTTAAATCCCGTTGCAGGCCTCGGTTGCCTCGCGACTCAGAGCGTCCCCTTGCGGGAGCTCGGGTTAGCTTTCTGTTGTAGGCGGTTTTAGAGCGAGTCTGTCGTAGAGGAAGCATTGCCCTTCCCTCATCGTGCATCTGACGGTGACTTCTCAACAAATTCACCGAGGCTTTAAGAGGAGCGCTGTTTTTTTTTTATTTTCGCGTGCGCAAAGGGGTGTGTTGCAGGAACGGCGTATAAGTAAAGAAGATGATGGTGACGATGATGCAAACAAAAGAGGTTGACCACAAAGCTTGAACGAACAAAACTTTTAGTGATTTATTAATTAAATGTAATCCAATAAATAACGGAATGAAGTCGTCGACATAGTCCTCGTTTTTTAAAATATATATATAGTCCAGGAAAGAGTCAACTGAATCTTAAGCGTTGTGTTTTTTTATAGGTTCTCTTTTGGGCAATGGTGTCACACAAGACAAACGCATTTCACCCGAAGGAATGATCCGACGGATGGAAACCCTGTGCACGTGAATGATGCGAATGAAACGTGTACTGTGTTCAGCCTTCTCCCAACTCTACGACAGGCAAACATTGCTTCATTTTACATCTCCTCTGTGCGGTAAAAAAAGAATTGCCTTCAATGCATGGATTTTCTCTGGCTATTCCGGTGTACTTTCACACACAATATTAATACTTAAATATTCAAATTCAAGCCCAAACATTCTTCTCCAAGATGCAAGACCTTAATGATAAGACTCTGAGACTCAGCGAGGCTTGCCTGGAGTAGTATTGAAAGGATCTTTAGATTTGTTTAAATGGACAATTCAATCGTAGCAACTACAGCCCAAAAAAAACCCACCACGTCCGAACTAAACGAACAAATGAAAGATTTAGGACGACAAATCCGTACATATGAACGCAGCGGACTTTTTTGTTTTAGAAATTTGTTATTTAGTTTTTATTTCACTTTTGCACCACATTCAATGGCCCCCTCTCCCTCTCTCTGTTCCCATCTCTTGTCTCGCGCTCGCATTTGTGTGCCTCCGCAGCCCGCAGAAGGACGGTCGAGAGGACAAATTGCTGTTGTTACCAGAGGGGTGATTGGTGTGTGGGACTTTTGGCCACAAGGCTTGCAGTGGGCTAATTGATCGAAAACCGTAAACGGAATGCTTTATAGTCCCCTGGGGTGACTTACTCGACTTGGATGGGAGGATGTGGGGGGTGGGAGGATGTGGGGGTGGGGGGAGGGGGGCGGGGGGGGGAGGTGAGGGGGCATGAAATCGCAGCAGCGATGACACGGCTACTGAACGACGCCAGCATCAGCATTCAGCGGGGTGTACGTTTGTTGAACTTCTTTTGCACCGTACGTTCACGAACCGTGCCAATCACAGGTGCGGGGGGTCGCAGTGCAGTGGTGGACACTCGCTCCTCGTAGGGTGGCGTCGCAGTGGCGAGGTGTTAGCTACCTCGCCTGGTATGCAGGAGGTCCAATGCTCGATCTCGACCCTGACCCCCTGGAGATTGCGTGTCTCTCTCCCCGTGGTCGCGTAGATTTTTCTCCGGATCCTCCGGTTTTTCCCTCCACATTTTGAAACACGCGTTTAGAGTATTTAGCTGCTATTTATGTCCATAGTAGAGATTTTTTGGGGGGGTTACGTGATGATAAGCCACTTTGTTGAGCCAGGTCGCTTCTGAAAAGAGCGATATAGCCTTGCCTTGTAAAATAAAACAAAAGTGAGTTCACAGAAAAAAATTGCCTGGCGTCAATTCCCGACGCACGCGGCTTTCTTTGTGATGGGTTTCCTTCAGGTTCTTCAGTTTTCTCCCATAGCTAAACCGGTGTTTGCCAAACGTCCCAACGGTTACAGACTACTCGGCTGGGATTACACACAGCAACGTTGCCCCCTTACTGCAAAACTTTATAAAAAAAACAATCTTCAGCCGGTAAGGCCCATTGAAGAAGTAAGCTGTTCTACTGCAAGGGCTAGTTGGCAGGACCTTCGTGAAGAAGAATCTTGAGACTCGGCAAACCTTTGCTGGTTAAACGGTGCGAGGGATAGTTCCAGCAGCTGATGTCTGGTTAGGTGACTCTGTGACTCTCAATCGGAAGGTTGTGAGTTGTGATCCCATTCAGAGGTTGACTCCGTCCATACCTCCTACTGTAACCAGGCTTGATGTGATCGGTAACCACTTGGTGAGAAGTCCTGGAGAGACGGGCCTTAGCCATGGGAATGTGTAATTTCAATCCACTGGCTCCAAGCCACCATTGGAGATGAGTGTCACGTGACACTCGTTTACCCAGGGGGATACTCTGGCATGGTTCGCGCGAGTGTTGGGTTGTTTTTATTAGGCCCACAGTGTTAGTATTGGGCCTTAATGCTATCGTCATGGTCCGTGTGAGTATCGGATAAGTGTACGTGTAATGGTCGGGATAAAGTTCTTTGCTGCTTTGTAGGAAAACACATTTTTTTTTATAGATTGTATTGCTTTGTACATTTTCTATCTCTACCTTGATTTTTCTGTCTTCACGACAGGTTTCTCTTGCAATAACTTGCAGCCTGAATGAACGCCGTCTTGATTATATAAATACACAGGAGCCGATGTAAAGGGTGGTCCGCAAATGGCCACATACTAAATCCATTCTTTATTCGTACTTAATATCTTGACACTGGGGAAAGAGCTCCCATCGTCAGCTACTTTTACATCCGAACAACAAAAAGAACGCTCTTGACGAAACTGCAGAGAAGCTGACGTGGACCGGACGGACCCACAGACACGCGCGTGTGTGTACGTACAAAGTGTAAATTAATTGGGAGATGCCACTTGCCATGCCATATGTCCAATTCCCAGAAGGGGAGTTGCAGGCTTGTCTTAAACCAGCGTTGTGTAAATAATGAGCGCAGCGCAAAAAGAAATGAGCGGCTTACTCGAATGCATTCACTCTCGTGAGTGCAATTACCATAGAAAATATAATGGTCCGTCATCATCATCATTATCGTAAACCACCGTGGTCAATCCACTGCTGGATGAAGGCCTCCGCAAGGTGACACCATCTCTCGCAGTCACTCCGATACTCCAATCGATCCGGATCTGGCCCCTGCACACATCTCCTGGAGGAATCCGAGGAGATATGAAGCTATTTTTCACAGGTTTCCAGTTGGGGCAGCTCCGCACGTTACAACAAGAGACAATTAAAAAACACAAAAGGAGTACAAAGTATTGCAAAGATAAACAAATCACTTAAAAGTATACAAATACAACTCTATATTTTTGTTATCATACCAGGTAAAACTCACATCTCCTGGCACGTGCACACATTTCCTGCCACGTGCACACATCTCCTGCCACGTGTACGCATCTCCTGGCACATGCACACATCATCCGCGTACTCTGGTGTCAGGATCAGGCTTGTAATCTCCTTTGGCTACCAGTCCCACCATCGGTGTCGACCACCGGGCCTTACCCCTCCTGGCGACGTGTCCTACTCCTAGCCTCACTTCAGCTCTTTCCAAAGCAGTCGACGCGGACGTGTCCTAGCGGCGGTCGCATCATCGTGCCGTAATGACTTTTTAAAATAAATTAACGCACGTTTGATTTTTTTGACAAATTAGCGGAGGTTTGAGTGATGCGGGTATCCAATGCGAGAGATACCCATCGATTGTAGGTTTGCATCGCGCGCGCTAAACACCGCTGGAGCTAATGCTGCTCGTGCATTTGTTTGCTTAAATAGTGCAGGCAGCATTCGTACCACGCTAATAACATCACCTCCTGAATTTATGCTTTGTAATACCACCGACAAACACCTTTTGGCCAGAGCATATATTAGAACGCATTATTTTCAGAATTGCCAAACCGGCACTGCCAGATTATTTATTCCAGCCTCATTTCAATACATAAATACATATATATATTCATTTTGCTGCGATGATTTGTTTTTGTATTTCCTCCCAAATATATGCAAATCTGTTTGTTACAAACAAATTTGGGGGAGTTAAATGAAGTTAGGCTCAGCGGAGGCCCACAGTCTCGAGTTTCTCGTGCGTTTTGCTTCGACGCGAACAGCAGTGGTACACAGACGCACTTGCGATATACCGGAAAGTTGATGTGCAACAATTACTAACGTCATCTCTTTGTATGTACGTCGCTAGACCGAGTTGAAGCTGAGCTCGGCTAGATTCGCAGTGTTCCCATTCTGTTACAGGGATCTTTCTACGGCAGAATTCCCGTAGGAATCTCATTAAAGTGAATGGAGATTTTGTATTTTGCATGGGACTTGCCCGTAGAAGAATTGTTTATGCCTGCAGACGTCATCCAGGATAGAATCGTAGCAATGGGATATCATTCCTGCAAGTCAGCCCATGATGTCCTGCACGTTGAACTTCCTTCGCACCGTTCGTAGTCGACCGTGCTCATCGGAGGTTGTGGGGGGAATGACAGCGACACTAAACGTAACAAGCAGTTCTCAAGAAATGCGTTTCCTATTTTAATGAAAAAAAATAGGCGATATATAAATTTAAATAATAGGGTACAGCTATTCTGCTGCTGCTGCTCTTAAACGGGCGATGCTCTGTTTGACGAAATGTCACGCATTAGACATTTTTCCATTGTCGGCAGCTTTATTGATTTTACTGTTTTGAGGGGTTTGTTTTATACTTTAATGTTCAACTAAATGATGACTTCTTGACGATTGAGCGTTTGGTTACTCGGAAACATGTCTCTTTCTATTTTTTAAACGTTCTTCAGTGCATCACGCACAGAAGCGATCGCAAGTTTCGGGTACAAATTTAAATCGGGTCGCTCGGCCGAATGTCCCCACGTTTACGTACGTACGGTGCGTTGAACTTCTTTTGCACCGTACACAGCCAACCACGCTAGTCGGATGTGCGGGGGAAGGACAACAAAAGCAGGAGCTGTGCAAACATCCCGCCCCTTCCCTCTTGTGAACAAATCTTGAGACTCAACGTCTGTTCAGTGCATTTGACTGCACCGATGACAGCAACAGTGCAGCGTTAACCTCAAAGTTCGTCATTTTACTGTCGTGCGTCGGCACATCTGTGAAGCGCCGACACGGACAGAACGCGCGTGCCGCATGTGTACAGGTGCAGCCCTTGGTGTATCCACTTCTGGATGGGGGCTTCAAGCACACCGTTCGTGGTCGGTGCGAGTTGGCGAAGGCGGGGGCAGCGTAGACGCGGGGGAGCGTAGAGGTACAGCGGACGATAGCAAAGCACCCTGCCTCAACCCTGATTAACTTCTGAGCCTTGATGATATCGGGCACATTCTAGGCAATTTGGTTGGAAGCACATGAAAAGAATACCATCAAAATGTAACGAAAAAGGAATATAATTGGAGGAGCGATGGGGGAAAAAAAAACAATGGATGTACAAAGACTACCCAATTTTCCCCTCTCCAATTTTAGTGAAATGAACATTTTAATTTGTTTATGATAGCGTAGAATTTTTAATAGCATGTATAATTGGATCTGTGGAATAAAAATTAAAACTAAAACAAAAAAGCGATCGTGTAGCCAAGAATGTTTGTAAGCGAAATCAACAATTAAATTGTAATGTATACAGTTAAAAGTTCGCTACGCCGTTCCAGCAGTCATTTCCTGTAAGTAAATTTGGGAGGGGGAGGGGGCGGCGGGGGTTAGGGGTGGGGGGGGGCGGGGGAACATGCGATATTAACGCCGCATGGGTGTCAGCAAGTTGTCTCGCGAAAACTATGCTTTGGTGATTGCAGTACCTTCAAAACGACAACGGGGCACGATCACTTACATGGGAAGATTGCATCATCCCGAACACAGTCGTGCTGCTCCTCGTTGCCACCACCGCCACCACGAAGTCGCGGTACAGAAAGCGCGCCCACTTTGCGATCCCTTCTCGCAACACCTAGCGGCCACGTGCGTTCTGTTGGATCCACCCGCGCATCGCCCGAGTGCTCGCCCCCTCCCCCCGAACCCCGAAGGCCGCACTCGCTACTACGGGAGGGCGCGGGGGGGGGAAACGGAACGCTCAAAATCCGAAAAGCGGTCAAGAGCTGTCGCTCGCGAAACAAGCCCACGGTGGCTTCCTGCTCGAGCAGACGTTGCGTGGAAATCATCTTCGTTATTGAAATTCCACATTGCTGTGGCAGGGACCAGTCTCCCCCAGAGGACAGCCACAAATTGACTATACTAAAGGTTTGTATTTATTGGATCGTGTATATATAGTTCAGATCATGAGTCGAGCACTCTGCCACTGGCGAGATGCAGACTCAGAAACAGAATATTTCATCTTCTTGGTTCTTTCGGTAAAGTCACGTAGAAGGGAAATAATAAAATAATAAAAATAAAACATTCTTCACCTGAGGACGGCTGCTTGCGTTGTGGCCGAAACGTCGTGAGTATTATTTTATTTTGTTTTATTTTTATTATTGTATTATTTCTCTTCTACGTGACTTTACCGAAAGAACCAAGAAGATGAATCCCTGCAGTCACGAAAGCTTTAAATCGAAAACAGAATATTTGTTTTGCAGAATATTAATGATGATGATGTTGATGCTTGTCGGGTAGGAAAAGTGCACATTGCTGCTAAGGTGCACTTTGGTAATACAGCAGGGATGCGTTCTTGCTGAAAGTTGCAATGACGAATATCGAAAGGACGTAAATCCATGAGTGGTGGAGGCGAAGGCTGGCAGGTGACAGATCACGTGAAAGGATGGAAGACGCTGTCAGCGACGTGAGTGTGTGGGGTTGAGGCGACGCGAATCGGGTCACGGTGTTAATGAAGCGACGGTGTGTTTGCAAAACGATGTTAAAGGGGGGGGAAGAGACGTAAATCGGGGGTACCGCTGTAACATCCGCAGCAGCGGATATTTAACCGTATGGCACGTTGAACCTCTTTCGCACCGTACGTAGCCAACCATGGCTAATCGGAGGTGCGCGCGCGTGACAGACGACAAATTCAACACAAAAAGCAGTTCAAGAAATACGTTTTCAATCTAGATGATTTAAACGTGTCAGCTCTGCGTGCGTGCTCTCGCTCATTGGTCGATCACGCTCGGTGGGGCCTCGTGCCGACGTTTCATTTCACTTCCGTGTAACGCCGCAGCACGCGGCAGAGAAGAAAAACACATTTTTGTACGAGTTTGGGGGGGGTGGGCGGAGGGGGCTTGGCAAGATAGAACCACAGTGCAACGCTTTTCTCGTCAAAGTGTTATTTCTTGTTAACATGCCAGAAGCGAATTACCCCGCCCACCGCAGCCTCTGTGTCATAATTAGCCGCTCACCGAACGGGTTCAATAGGCGCGATGAAAGCAACTTTATTACTCTTGTGATTATTAAGTAGCCCCCCCCCATTCCCGTCCCCCCCACCCCCATGTCGCCGTGGCCTGCACTGCGTAACAGCGTTTGCGGTTTGCTGGCGCGTGACGGACTCTAAGCCGGTTCGCGACCACTCCTCTCCCAGCATGCAGGAGTCGTTGCTTTGAAAGCGTTCTTAGGGAACGAGTGAGCTGTGACGTGTGTACACGGAGTGTGAAGCTTTTGTTGTTTAAGTTCATTCTCTTTTACATGGAGCTGCCTGGTAATGAGGCTGCCCCACAGCTTAATTGGAATGTGGATATTGAGTGAGTAAATCATGGAAGGCGTCAATGTTAATGCACTTCGTGCGGCAGAACTTATGTAGTGACTGACTCAGAGACACTAAGAGTAGGAGGCACTCTATTAACAGCCTTCACAGTCCACACAAAGTGACTACAGCTCCCAGTCAGGACAGCTGGCAGACCGCCTGACTGACGATGCCGAGAAGATGAAGACGGCGACGAAGACTCCAGCAGCACGACGAGGGGATCCCACTCCAGGCGACAGCCCCGAGCTCCCGCTCGGGGTCCCCTTTTATCCTCCCGGCGTGGCCACGCCCCGCCCCGGCCACGCCCCCCTTCTAGAACCTCCTAGCGGGTTCCCGGGCTTCCCTCACGTGCCCCCTCTGTAACCTTTCCCCTGCATCCCTCTCTCTGGCTTGTCACATGACCTGCTGTCAGACAGGGCTGCTGCAACTGCAGATCCCCTTCTCTGCCAGCAACCAGCGCTAGGCTACGTAGTGACCCATTCCATGTCACTACACTTGTACAAAAAGTTACGCACGCAAGACGGGAGAAAATTATTTTCTGGATACACGACCGAGGCTTGTCATCTAGCGTGTGAGAGCCGCTGAGATACGTATCCGTTTTTAGCAAAGGGGAGCTGGGGAAAATACGGTCAAAAAAACTAAAAAGGAAATTGCCCAAAACAAAAGGATGATTGGTTTGACACTTGACAAAAAACGGTGGCTAGGAGATGTTCACTACCTCGCCTGGTATACAGGCGGTCGTGGGTTCGATCCCAACCCTGACACCTGTTTTATGTTTGGAGTTTGCAGGTTCTCCCCGTGGTCGAGCGGATGTTTCTCCAGGTCCTCCGGTTTTTTCCCTCCATATTTACAAACATGTGTTTAGAGTATTTGGCTGCTATACAATTTCCACATGAGATCAGCCACTTCGTTGAGCTATCATTTGTGTCCGGGTCCCTTCTGAAAAAGAGCCACATCGCTCAGTGTTCCTTACCTGGTAAAATAAAAAAGTAAAAGAGACACGCTCCAGTTTAAACGAACAAGTATCTTGCAATAATGCAGGCGAACAGATCAAAGGTATTTCGTTACCATTATTGACATCAATACACATCCCAAACATGGCTTGTCAATCAAATGTCAACGTAAATAAACACACTTTAACGTGAATTGGGAAGGCAAATGAAACGATGATTAAATACGACTCCAAGTAACAGAAACATCCACATTTTAAATGGTTATTCGCGAAATGCTGTGTTTACTGCTCAACAAGTAGTTAACATTCTTACGTGGCTTTACCATTCTATCTACAAGTATTAATTGCTTCCTAGATTTTAATATGAATTTCCACATTCTACCTATATATGTAGCCAACCGTGCTAATCAGAGGTGCAGTTTACAAATCTTCATCATCAATGAACGTTAAGTTGCTTCTTCCCGGGTGTAAATGTCACGTTTTTATTTGACCACTTGGTCAGCCCATAGCACATCCCACTTTCACTCCAGTTCACCAA
This sequence comes from Lampetra planeri, assembly GCF_965212315.1. Lineage (NCBI taxonomy): Eukaryota > Metazoa > Chordata > Hyperoartia > Petromyzontiformes > Petromyzontidae > Lampetra > Lampetra planeri. Next base: position 5,506,252 of record NC_136156.1, read on the forward strand.
CCTTGTGCGCTGCGCACAGTTAAAATGTATTAGGGAGCTTAGACTCGGCGTTCCATTCGGCCCTGCATTCGAATCTTTACACACTTCGCTGTGTCCATCACTGCGGGTTTCACGAGCCGCCCAGCTTGCCTCCTGCGCGCGCAGTAAGAGGGGAAATTGCACTGCTCTGAATTTCTTTTCAGACGTTTAGCTGCCCCCAGTCAGCTCACTTGCTAAGCCCCGAGGCAAATCTTTGTGCTTTCAAATGTATTTGCCCACGTTAAAAAAAAAAAAGTGAGCGCAAAAAAGAAATGTAGAAAATCTTCCTCGGCGTGCAATTCCCCCCCCTCACGCGTGGAATGGTAATGTTTGCACGGCACATTTAGCATCAATTCCATCTCATTCAGGTTTCGGTTCACCAATCAAATCTGTGAACGACGAGAAAATCCCATCATCATCATCATCCTAACAGAATAATAGTCCTGGCCGGAAAAACGGTACATTACAAACAAGCACACACGGACACGTGTGCACAAAGCGGCACAGCCTCTCCATGCATTATGCAAAACACCATCAACAGTTCGTGAAGAGGTGCATTGTGGTCCTGTTGTCTTAGGTCAGACGGAGGCAACTCGCCAATCAGAGCCACCGTGCCGCTCGTTACACGCGTTCCTGTGTGTGCTGTTTTAAACTCTTAGTGCGCCGTTAAGTCACTGCTATGCAATCATTAATGCCGTATTTTAATTCAAGACGTGTACTCATGAGTGCGAGTTCATTTAATATTTATCCTTTTTACTTAATTCGGTTTTTTTCCATTTCAAATGAAGCCCTCCCCCACGCCCCTTCACCGTTTTGTTTACACGTTGGCCTTTGTTGCCTGCTCTGTGACACCTTCACCCAGATTTCCCTTGAAAATGTGGCTCCTGATCTCAATGGGGCTCTTCTATCCCGCTCATAAATAAAGGTCATCTCTCTGTCCATCTAAAACAACAAAAACAACACCCCTACTTACCCTGCAAAGGGTTTGCCTACGAGCTGAGCAGACTTGACAAATGGAACGGCAAAGTCTTTATAAATGCCCCCCCCTGCAAACATTGACCCGTGCAATTTTCTTCTTGGAGGCAAAAGGGAGATATCAATAAACCACCGTCGGTGCCAGTGGTGAACATACGCGCTCCGCTTCGGTATGAAACGGAGCGGAGAATTGGAAATTGCATCCAAACAGCTGTTTTATTGTATTGCTCAAGCTCCGTAATGACTGACTGTTGCGAAAATGTTCCTGAGAACGCACCGACAGATGATTCAGGTGGAGGTAATGTTAATTCTTTGGCTCGTGCCCAGAGCACTGAGCCAAATTGAAAACTCATTTCTGGAGAACTGCTTTTGCGTTTCGTTTGTTGTGTCCCCCCCCCCCCACCCCCGCCGCACCTCTGATTAACATGGTTTGGCTACGTACGGTGCGAAAGAAGTTCAGCGTGCTTACAAACACATGTACGGCAGCGATTGCCGAGACCCCGAACTTGAATGCCCGAGCTCTCGCCAGCACCGAGAAGGGAATGCATCTCACGGAAAGACGAGCGCCCATCGTGAAAGGGGTCATCGCGGCCAGTGCCGTTTGGTTGTCACGAGACCTCACGGGGGGCGGGGGCACACGGGCGACGCACGACCGTGACCCCAGGCTCCAGGGGTCATCCGGGTTGAGATGCGAGTCCCAGAACCCAGGGTCTGGGACTCCCGCAGTGATCGTCGGCCAGGCCGGGCCGAACCGTGGGGTCACGGGCTCACTGGCCCCAGGCCCTTGCCAACTCCGAATCCAGCGCAGGTTCCGACTGGGCGTGGAATTCTTGAGGCTGTGAAGGGGTCACGGTGTCGCTGGGGGGCACAGTCTCCTACGTGCAGCACGCAGACGGTGGCGAGCGTCCACGTGGACTTGAGATTGTCATTCTTCCCCCCGGTAACCGTGCTTAATCGCACCTCCGATTAGCGCGGTTGGCTACGTACGGTGCGAAAGAAGTTCAGCATACGTACATATTTGCACTGAAGCTACTATGCTGCTGTGAATTTCCGTATGATTAGTCAACTTCGTTCGGCTATCAATTGTGGCCAGGCCGCTTCTGAAAAAGAAGCTACATAGCTCAGTGGGCGTTACTTTGTAAGATTGTTTAGTTTTGTTTGTTTTATTCAGTGATTTGTTTACCTTTCCTATACTTTGCACTTTTATCTTATTTTTAATCGTTTGTTGTTGTAACGTTCTGACCTGCCGCTACTGGATATCTGTGAAAAGAGCTTCATAATTCATCGGATTTCTCTAGTGCAAATAAATATTCTGATTCTGAAACACCATCACCGCACGGATGTAACGAATAGTGAGGTTTCTACATTCATTGTTCACAGCCGCAAGAACACAGTGCTTTGTGGACAAGTGTCAATTGTGTTAACACGACAGGTTTAGAGGCATACACGCTGTGTTCTACATGCAAGTTGTATACAGGTAGTCCTCTACTCATGATGGAGATGCGTTACGACGACCCCATTGTAAGTAAAACATATCGTCAGTCGAAGATGGCCTAGCCTACCCAGGAGTCTTAAAGAATGGTGATAATTTAGCAAAACAGAGCAATTTACAGTACCGTGCTGTATAAACTTTATACTGTATGTATTTATTAATTACAATACTGTCTTGCACAGTAACATGTAAAGTAAAAAAACAAGCTAAATTCTTAGCCTACCTATATGAAATGCAATTTAATAGAAAGTTTTTTCAGGAAACAATCCTATCTGCTATATAAAAAAAAAACTTGAACATGCATTAAACGTATCAAATCGTGGTAACCCTAAAATGAAATCGCTAAAATATTTAACAATTTTGTCGTATCGCTATTGCCATCGAAATATCATAAGTCGGGCCATCGTAACTCGGGGACTATCTGTATTTGAGAGAGCCAACATGAATGGATATTGTCATTATGTTTAAACAATGTGGACCTGTTTCTGTGCTTTGTGTCGTCCGTTATATCAAGTTAATGTGTCGTGAGTTTGCTTTCAACTGACTCATTAATAAATGCACCAAACATAATGAACACATTTCCCAGACATGCACGGAATAGACAAACGCGTGCCCCTCTGCGCAGCGGATGAGATCACCGCCCAGTGATTGTGTAACGTGGAGCCCTGAAAGGATATCTTGTGACTAATATTAATGCCGCTTTTTTGCTTATCCATAAGAGTCCCCAAGACCTTTTCACGAGGTCTCTGCTGCATTTGGGGGATGTTTTGGCCACTTCCATTCCTAATGAGTGACACTGCGCAGAAGGAGATGGGTGCCAAGAGAAAATCAGCTCCCACGAGGTGGTGACACCCGATACTCTCTGCAAGGATGGATTCAATCCACTCGCTGTGCTGCCATTTCCCTGCCACCTAACCAAAGCTCAGTGTTTTAATATATTTCAAACTATTTTATTTCGCCAAGTAAGCCCCACTGAGCTCCTGCGTAGATCCTTTTTTCAGAAGCGACCCGGCCACAAATGATATCTCGAACAAGTGGCTCTTCGTGCGGACATTTGTTTGCAGCCAAATATTCTAAAAGCACGTTTCTAAATATGGAGGGGGGAAAATCGGAGGACCCGGAAAAAAAAATTCACACAACCATGGGGAGAATACGCAAACTCCAAATATGCAGGCGTCGTCGGGATCGAACCCACGACCTCCTGCATACCAGGCGAGGTAGTTAACATCACTCCACCGCAACACCCATGGGAGTTTCACAACTCTGTCTGATCCATCAACCCTGGCCTCGAAAAGCCCCTGGTTCACAGACACGCATGACCACGGCTGCTAGTTCACAATGCGGAGCATGCCTGCGCTGTTTGTAGGCGGATCCCGATTTGGAAGAAGTCCATGACCTTGGAGAAATTAGCCGTTGGGAGTTAATAATTGCCGGATTGTGTCTGTCTTTGCCCTGAGTATGAGCCAGCTTCCTCCCTTCTAAATCCAGCCGGGTGCCATCACGGCAGGCAGGAACACCCAGGCGCAATCGGAAGGTCACATCTCGGTCGAGTATCAATCCAGCTCATCATTCTTTTGGGGGTCAATAAATTGAATACCACTTTGTAGGAAATCGTGGTTGCAACTGGCTCCAGCAAAGGGAACGTAGCATCTGCACCGCTGACAAAGGGGCCAATTGCAACCTTTGAGCATGGAGACACTTTCACTTTTCGACTCGTTTCGTTATTATTATCATCATCATCATACTCCTCGATTTACGATTGGTGCCACCAGTAAGTAACCAGTTACTGTCGACGCTGCGGGAAAGAAACCAGTGACGGTAATGGGATGACCCCCATACCACGGTGATACTGCCCAGCACCTGATCAGCACCCTCCACTCTGCACGGCCTCGGCTCCTACGTGCTGGGGCCATGCCTTCGCCTGACCCCGCGAGCCCCAGCAACGAGTCTCCCGGTGGCACGGCCGTGCGCTGTAAATCCCTGCCTCGTCTCTCGCAGAGATCTGGAGCAGCCTTTCCCTCCCTCCCTCTCTTCCCTCCCCTTCCCCGCTCCCTCTTAGCCTCCCTCCCTATCCCGCCTGCCCACCCCTCCCTCCCTCTCCCGCCCGCCCGTTAATAAGTCCGCTGCGCCTGCTTTATGGATGACACACTACCGGAGCAAACTGTTTGTGGTTTTTTTCCGACATTTATGGCTCCAAAGGGTGGTTTCCTTTTCAAAATTTATCGCCGACCCACCGAGCATGCTTGGGGAGGCGGTAAATATTATTTTTTTTGCCTCATCCCCCCCCCCCACCAGCTCACACTCCTCAGCCCACCCAGCAACGCCCAACAGTTTTTGCGCGCAGATTCATTACTTGTACGGCACAGTTCTTTTTTTGCCGTCCGTCCACTTTAACGCGAAACTTAGTGTGATGCGGGCATTTGCGGGGATGAAAGAGGGCCATCTGTCTGTCGTTCGGCGCGTTGGCTGCTGCAACGATCACAACACCCCTGCTGCTGTCCTTGCAGCAGCAGGGGTGTTGTGATCGTTGTTGCGTGCAGTCTTTACCGCTTGTCTCTATCGGCACGTTTTCTTTTTTGTTCCTTTCAGAATGATCGTTTTGTCATTTTTATTTTTTTCTGGCCGGCTTGCGCGAGAGGCAAAGTCAGAGGGTGGTGAGTTCGCCATCCGGTTCGGGGAGTCAAACGCAGCACATTTTACACTCCGGGGTCGTAACAATGAATAACACTTGGCAAAAGAAAGTCACTGAAGGCTTTTGTGTGGAGTAACTGGCCACAACCATGAGAGAGTGGAACTCTCACCATTGGCCCAAGAGCATCATTGCCAATGAGTGCTGTTCCATTGCTCATTCAAGCAGAGAGATGCTTGGGGAATTGCCCTGGAATATGACACCATCACGTACCCACTTCACTCGGAGCCGTTTCTTCAATCGGAAACCCTTTGCCCAACGATAGAAGGGGCTCATTCATTTCCTGTCAAGAGTGATTAGCTCTGTGTAATTAAAATGTAAATTCACGGCTTTTTTTATTTTTATGCCCTTTTCATGTCGATTGATTTCTCCTCCTTATGACAATAGGGCTCCCAATGGCAACACATTAAAGCCAAACCATGCTGATGAGCCTTGATAAAGTCCAAACCAGGTTAAGGTCACGGTGTCTAAGCAATCTTTCACTGGGAATCAAGGACCTGGACAAAGTAATGTAAGCTGCTTGAACAAAGTTATTTTATTTATTTCTCAGTTGTGATCGTGGGGTAAGAGGTATTCACGCAACTTATGATCACTAATGATGGTGACGCGGGTAACCCTTGAAAGTTTTAAAGGTCACCCAAGTGGCATTTCTTCAGGCAGGCTCCACCTCACTGAAGGGATGCCACGTGGCGAGATGTTAACTCCCTCGTCTGGTGTGCAGGAGGTCATGGGTTCCATCCCGACCCTGGCGTCTGCTGTTTATTTGGAGTTTGCATGTTCTCATCGTGGTCACGTGGATTGTTCTCTGGGTTTTCCCTACACATTTAGAAACATTCCTTTCGAGTATTTGGCTGCTATAAATTTCCACGTGATAAGCCACTTGGTTTGGCTTTCATTTGTGGCCAGGTTGCTTCTGAAAAAGAGCTGCATAGCTAAGTGGACCTTGCCTGGTAAAATAAAACATTGGTTGGTATTGCAATTCCAAAGTCGTTACCCCTTATAAAAACAAATACAAAATGTGTGGGTGGCCGCTCAGAGACGGTGGTGTCAATTCCCCCTTCTATGACGAGGCCAGTCCCTCCCTAGGATGGCCACTCTTGGACTTCCCACACAGTGGTCCTTCTTTAATTGCTCCGGGAAAGATGAAAGTCTCAGTCCACTCTTGACAGCCACTGACAGATGCGGGGGAATCCTCAAACAAATCTTGACAACCTCCAATGAAGTGAATTGTCCTGAAAAGAGAGTTTAGTTGACAGTCGGCAGATTAAGTGGATGGAGTGTGTAAGTAATTAGGTTCATTGTGTGGCGATCTTTGGGGAGATTATACAATAGAACCTGCAGAAAAATGATTGCCCATGTTTGTCAATGAAGTTTAACACGTAGGCTTTCGCGACCAATATCATCCATAAAATAGGTGTTTTGGGTTAGTACTCATATTGTAAATGTTGTTGATTTGCTCTCCAACACACCGGTGTGCTGTATGAGTAACAACTTTGCATGTTCTGTTTACGTGACAAACCTTACTAATTGGCTGTGTCGAGTGGGTGGTGGGTTTAACGACACATTCACGATCTAACCCAACAAAAACTATATTATATCAGTGAAACCTGCATGGCTTTTACGCATAATATTTATATTTAAACTTGTAGATGTGCGTTTATCAATATTTTCCCAGACACCCCTCAGCTGTCCCGATTGCAAGTTGGGCATTCTGACCACGGCAACACCCGGCCCTGACTATTTGCGGCGTCACTCGGTGCCGCAGATGTGTGTGGGACAGTCACGGAAGTCCGTGAATGACGGTGAAATCCAATCGCATCAGAAAACTGAGTGCAGGCCGGAAAAACAAACAGATTTATCGACACGCAGGCATTGCGCGGTGCCTCGATAAGGCTGGAGGCTTTCACACATGCAGTGCCCGTCATGTCCACGCATTATTAAATATAAACGCGCGTTAACCCAAATCCACAAACCGCCACCCATTCACCACGGCACTCGATGCCCCCAACGCGACTCGCTTGGGCGAGCGGCCGCGTCTCTGTGAGCTGCGGATAAATTCCATCGCAGCTGTCGACGCTTTTACGTGAATTTATTCCTTTGATGTAAATATTCGAAAGGTCTTTGGCTGCTGAGAGCAAACTGAACATCATTGCACGAGCCACCCCAAGCCTGGGCCAATATGAAGGCGATGTTTAGATAATGATAATAATAATTCTTGTAGATTGTGGCACGTCACTTTTACTGTGGCGGCTAAGGAATGCATTATCGGTGGAGGGGGTGGTTATTTTATGGAAACACAATGATTTTCTCTGAGGAGTTTAGGCGAGGTAAAATGATGGTATTTTAACACAGGGTTTGCTTTATAGAGAATTTCCACACTGCCAGTCGCCCTGACATTTTCAGGTGAGGGCTCTGTTAAGGATGAAGGAGTCTCGCCTGTGCCCAATTTTTTTTTATTAGATCCCGAAAATGAACCACAACACCCTGATGATCTCATCGAGGAGCATAGAACAGCATGCAAATTCCGGTCATCCTCGCAGCAGCTTTTGGAGTGCCATCGCACAAAGACGGTCACCGCATGGCACACTCTCAGATAGGCTTCTGCGGCCGTCTGCAACGCTCTTCCGTCTGATTTGAGGGGAGCCACCGGGAGCTATGCACTTTTAAATCCAGATTTTAAACGAATTTATTTTGGAACTGATTTTTTTGGTTTAGTTTGTCCTTCCCCACACCTCCGATTAGTACGGTTGGCGACGTACGGTGTGAAAGAAGTACAACATACGTACGTCCAGGTCATGCAGGGTCGAGTGGTCACCAGGGTTCTGCCACGTGTCGTAGTCGTGGGACTTGGAAAGTGCGTGGGGTACTCTGGTTTCCTTCCAAATGCCATAATACGATAATGGAATTAGTGAAACATCCAAATGCAGGGCATATAAGAAAAAAAATTGAGACTAAACAAGGCTTTCTTGGCAAAATAATTGGCATTAATGAACAAGGCCATAAAACGAAACACACTGGCAAATAAAGCAAAGCTTCAAATATAATGTGACGGCAAGAGGCATCGGAAAAAAGTTCCGTCATGCTGCAAGTAAGCTTTATATATAAGTCTAACGGTGACATAAATGCACACGAATGGAGAAACAAGACCATGCAGATATGTGGGAGCAAGAGGTGTCAGAAAAAAAAATTGAGGTACAGGTAAGGGCTGTGTTTTGGTTCGATGGGGAAGTAAATAAGAGGAGTAGAGAGAGGGGAGAACCAAGCTGTTGATGAGCGGCAAGGAGATTCCAGGGTCCAGAGAGGTAAGGCGATGTATGATTCATAATAGATTTTGGGGTGAGGCCAGCCACATTATAGTTTGGCCAAATTTATGTTGTAATCCCCCCTCACCACCCAACACTGGCCAAACAAATTGTAACTGCAAACGTGCGCAAGCGTTTAACGACGAGCCAATTATAATGACTAGTTTAGTGATCTTGCAACATGGGTGTGATTTAAAAAATATATATTATAAATCATAACCGTGGTCTGGCTACGAACTGAAAATGGAGCAAGGAATATGGCATGACCAGCATCCTCCTCTGGTACTCGGATGAGAGGTGCACGCAACTCCCCACTGCCACTGTTTAGGAGGTGGCGTTCCAGATGCCCCCCGATCCCAGGGTGTCACGATGGCTAGGAGATGTTATCTCCCACGCCTGGTATACAGGAGGTCGTGGTTTCGATCCCCGACCCTGATACTGGTATATTTTGGTCCATGGATTTTTTTCTCCGGGTCCTCCGGTGTTTCCCTTCACATTTAGAGTCATCGTCCGCTTCGAGCATTAGGCTCCTATAAATTTACACTCGATAAGCCACTTCGTTGAGCTGTCGTTTGCAGCTACGTCGCTTCTGAAAACGAACTATATAGCTCAGTGGGCCCTACCTGGTGAAATATAAAATCGTCCATACTTTAGCCGGCCTCCTGTCGGGAACCACGCGCGTTCCGCTCGGCGGACAGAATCTGTCTCGCAATCTGAGCGCACACTCGGTCGTCGCCGAGAGGTTGGTGAACTTTGCAGGACGCCCGTCGTTTGAGTCGTTGGGCCCCGCGTTTCATAATGGCGCCATTAGCCCCTCCCGTTAGCGGAACTCCGAGGCGCGATTGCGAACGCTCGAGACGCAAGTGCCCACACGAAGGAAACTAATTTGCACTCCTGACGACGGCCGCGCTGCTGTCGCGCGCGTGCGAACGCAATTGTTTTACAGTTAATTTAGCGCCTTTTTAATGTACATTATGAAAATGACAAGAAATCTTTTTATTTTTTATGTGCAGGCTAGAGTTCCAATTCCAAACTATGTTTGTGGCCTGAATGGTGTTGTATTTTCTGCAACAAAAAAAAAATTGCGAGCTGATCTGTATGTTTGTTCGTTTTGAAGATCGGCGGTTTGAATTGGGTGTGCGTTGTTGATCACTTTCGGCAAGCCGCATCTCAGCATTATTTTTTAACCGACCGTGCCATCGCTCACGCAGAGAGAAGCACCTCGGAGGTGCAGCCCGCTTTGTTAAACCGCGCTTCCGCTCGAACGGTTTTCTTGCCGGTCGTGTTTGGAGTACGAATTTCACGTCAGTGACTTGAGTGCCTGCTACGGATGACAGGCCATTAAGCCAGAACTTTGAAGGGCCAGGGTTGGAGTCCTGGGGCTTGGTATCTCTTGGGAGACCCGTGACTTTGTTGGATAAGTGAGCAAACTTTTTCTTAGATATTGAGCTTCAGCCCTGGGACTGAATGTCTCTTGTACTAACAATAATAATAGTTTGCTTTGGGAAAGCTTCAAACTGATGCCCAATCCTATAAAGAGGCTCCATTGTGCGATGTGTGGAAACGGTCCTTTTTGAGTATTTTTTGCCTGTGGAAGTAAACCGGAGTTCCTGGAGAAAACCTACAAAAAAAAGAGAGAGTACAATATTTTAATTCTGCACAGATAAGCCAAACATCTCCTTGCTGTACTGGCTTCTGAAGATACTGTCTTTTCTACTTTAAAACTTTCAAATGGGTGGCGCTTGCTAATAACCAAGATTGATTTTACAATGTCAAGCTTGGCTCCTTTCCATAGCTAAGTGAAATATCAACCATTATCTCAGCACCACTGACAAGGGATGATCACTGTCCCAGGGAACGCTTCATTTAGCGAGTCAAGGACAGCTGCTGGTCTTGTCACTGAATTCTCTCTCCCCAGCTCTGCTACTGCTGCTATCACTTTGAGATTATTTGGTCGCGATCAATTTTCATGTGACAAGCCACTTCATTGAGCTATCATTTGTGGCCAGGTCAATTCTGAAGAAGCTAAATAGTGCAGTGGACTTTACCTGGTGAGATAAAACATAGTTTGGTTTCATTTGCATTTTTTTTAAGCGACTTGTTTAACTTTCTTATACTTTGCACTCGTATCGTGGTTTTGTGTTGTTAGTTGTTTTGATTTAAAGCTTACGTGACTGCAGGGATTCATATTCTTGGTTCTTTCGGTAAAGTCACGTAGAAGGGAAATAATAAAATAATATAAATATAAAATAATACAAATTCTTGTTAGTTGTTGTAACGTTTTGTCCCACCCCTACTGGGCATCTGTGAAAAAGAGCTTCATAGCCAATCAGATTCCTCCAGGACAAATACATATTCTGATTCTGCTGATAGCAGGAGCCCCCCATGTCTCCTCCTCATCTTCGCTCTGCTCAGTCTCGAGACTCCCTCTCGCACTCTCTTTGACATCACGTGACCCAACCAAAGAGGCTTCTTGAAGGACAACAAACTAACCACAAAAAGCCATTCTATAAGAAATGAATTTTCAATCTAGATAATTTTAAAGTGCATAGCTCCCAGTGGCGTACTAGTGGCAGTCTCGCACAAAGTGTGATGCGATCTGGACAGCGCGGCTTTCGCCACCAGTTTCCGTGAAACCCCAAAGGTAGCTGCAGTTGACAGACGGCGAAAATAAAGTGTGCCCGCTTTTCCGTCATTGCACTGTTTGAGCTGAAACTTGGGAAGACGGCACATTGCTTGGGGCCTCTGGCCACATCCGCTCATTCCCATCCGCCGCGGAGACCGTCGCTCGACAAACAAACAAACAAAAAACCACCTCCGCGATTGACTGGTGAGCGAGCCATGGATTTTCCCCATGCGCGGTTGAAACCCGGTCTCCTGGCGCTAAGTCTGGAGACGCGCAGAGTGGCTCACCATGCCTGCAGCTTAGCGCTCGATAGTGTCCGTAATAGTCCTCGCTCAACACTCAACCACTAATGCTCAACTTAAACCCCCCCTCATTACCGCACCACTTAACAAAATCCTACCTCTTAACATTAAAAGGCCATTGCTGACTGAAGTCTTAACTTGCAATATTCAGAACTTAGTTCCAGCCACAGTGAATCATCTTAACGTTGTTGTTTTTACACTGCTTGTAATGCCCTGGCTAAACTCTAGCAAACTAAAAACCACCATGAGCCCAAGAGGTGACAAAATAACTCACAGGTGCTTTGCTTATACACCTCCACAGAAACGTAACAGTCGTAGACCATCTGCATGTTCTGCAGGTGCATTAAGATCAAATGCACGCAGTGTGTGTCACATGTATGTGTGTTTGTATGTTGAACTTCTTTCACACCGTACGTAGCCAACCGTGCGAATCGGAGGTGCCCGGAAGGGAAAGGACAACAAACGAAACACAAAAAGCAACGTTGCGGTAGAATTTGCAGGATTTGAATATTGTTTGAGAATCCATATTTCAATCGCGCTCACCAGATTGTTGGGTTCCACTGAGACCCATCAGATGCACTCCGCATGAGAACATTTTCACCCGAAGAAAGAAGCCATGGTTTGCTCACACATACTCAAAGGTGATCGGCTTGGTGTCATAACACAGGCGCTCTGTAACACTAAGGGGCACAGGGACCCGAGGTTTTTGCCTAAGAAGCCAGCGTCAGTTTTGAGGCCAAAACCCAGACCCAGCACTCAAAACACACAACACTGGGAACGCCAGCGGACTGCTGTGTGCAATGACACGGGCAATTGTGGACCCAGGGAGAGGCATTTGTATCCAAGGCTTGAACCAGGGAGGTCACAGATGAAGGTGCAATGTATTGACATGGACATTAGCCCCCGAGGAGGTCATGTGTGTGCAGTTTTTCCAGGCACACCCATGTATTATTGTGCGTGAAAATACAGCAGTAGGAAATTGGACAAATGACCCAAAAGCTGGACCTTACTCAAAGAGGGCTAGGAAGCTTCACAGGGTTGCTTGGTACTTATGGAAAATTTAAAACCCTGCAGTGTGCGACTGTGGTCATGCAGAACAGACCAATACAACATAAAACGACGCAATGCCCAGGTCTACAAACACGGAGGAGACATCGCAGCAATGATACACTCCGCTGCTCCTGATGCGGTTGTCTGGCCTGACCACCTGAATGTGAAATTGTAGCTGTTGTTCTGCGTCTACATCAGCCGTACGAAAGAAGACGTACTTGAAGGTTGGCTCGTACTCTCATGGGTAACCGCGGGGCTTGCCAGGTGTTGCAGGCATGGGGTTGCAGGTGGCCTGGAGATTTCAGGGTGAGTTGAGTATTGCCCCTCCCGTGTGAATATTCTTTTCAGATATTCAGAGTTGCTCACATACAAAGCCGAACAAACACACAGTTGGAACTGGTCAAACATCCCAATGCAGGGATCCTCTTGAAAAAAAGTTTTGAGACACAGTGAGCCTTATGCTTGGTAACCAATTGTGTCTTTGTACATGGCATGACGCTTTCCCAAGGTAATTAAAGTATGTATTGTAAAATATTTACTTAAAGCTTTCGTGACTGCAGGAATTCATATTCTTTGGGTCTTTCGATAAAGCCACGTAGATAGGTTCAAAGAAAATATAAAAAAAACTACCTTTTCTGGATGATGACCGCTTGTGTTGCGATGGAAACATCGTCGTTTTTTGTTATTTTCTTTGAACCTATCTACGTGACTTTACCGAAAGACACCAAGAATATGTTTTGTAACTTTGTTTACCCGCCCCCCAAACGGGACATCTGTGAAAAAGAGCTTCCTAGCTCATCGGATTTCTCCTCTAGTTCTAAATAAAGATACTGATGATTCTGATCATTGTAGTCACGAGACACAGAGCTCCCGGAGCTTGAACTCAGGTGAATGAAGGTTGCTGGGGTCAACACGAGCGAGAGAGAGATATGTCCAGGCCTGCTGCTCAAAGCCAAGCAACACATTCCTGCGGAGGGAGCTGGTAGGAACGTTGGGTTGCTCGGTCAATGGCCAGGGTCAACGGCGGCGTGGTGTATTCCGCAAATATGCCCGACTGTGAGGGCGGGCACAAGCCGGCGTGAGTAGGTTAAACGTTGAGTTTTATAAGGGCACCACGGGGTGACCAGCCCCTTCCCACCCAGCCCCACCCCTCCCACTCCCCACCCAGCCCCTCCCCACCCAGCCCCTCCCCACCCAGCCTTACCCAGCCCCACCCTCCCCACCCAGCCCCTCCCCACCCTCCCCTCCCCACCCAGCCCCTCCCCTGCTTACCCAGCCCCACCCTCCCCACCCAGCCCCACCACACCCCACCCTCCCTTCCCCACCCAGCCCCTCCCCACCCAGCCCCTCCCTGCACGACGGACACAATAATCCCCTGTGGGCTGGTGTAACCAGGAGGTTCCTACCAGTATTATTCAAGGTTCTGTGAGCTCTAAGATTGACCACCTTCTCCTGGCAGCAGTGCAATATTCTTAAAAGTGCGTCATACATATTCTTAGGTTATTTTGGTAAAGTCACGTACATAGAGAAATAATAATGAGGTGAATAAAACATTTTATAATAAAATGTAAATAAAAAAATATTAATAAAAACCACGACGTTTCGATCGCAACACAAGCGGTCGTCATCACCCTTTCCCTGATGACGACCACCTGTGTTGCGATCGAAACGTCGTGGTTTTTTATTTTATTATTTTTATTCACTTTATGATCATTACTTTTCTATCTACGTGACTTTAACCGAAAGAACCGAGGAATATTAATTCCTGCAATCACGAAAGTTTCAAGTCAAAATTGAGTGTGTCGTACCTTGAGGAAAAGGCAAGTCAAAGGGTCAAACCTGGGGCGAACGAAATCAAAAGTAACTCTTCAAATGCGACGGTGTGCATTTTAAAGTGAGGCATTGAACGTATTCAACTTTAAATTCTTTCAGTTTTTTTGGTAGACAGCTGTGCCGGCCGCACGCTGATATTCACTCAACTGGTTTTAGATTAATTTCCCAAAAATGCCAAAGCGTTAAGAATCCAATTTGAAGTACCTTTCCTTCATTGCATTTTGTACGCCGTCAATCTACACATTTTGGATTCATTTTCTTCCTCTTCTTCATGTCGAATCACTTTAAATCAAAGCTGAACGTTAAGGTTTTATTACTGCACATTAAAACCTGAAGCTAGACATATTGCGCTTTTCATTCTGAGTAAAAAAAAAAAGGTGCGGAACATTTTTCAACTTCAATTTTATTTTGCGCCTGATGTTTGCCACTTTTCCAGCTTAGCGGTTGCGCAACTCACAGCAACACGGCACATGTAACGATATGCAAAGGTGTGTGCAGCATTGCATGCACAAATGCCCCATCGGCCTTGTCCAGACCACCAGCTCAAAAGAACTGACACGCGTGCGCATTGACACGCGTGCGCATTGACACGCGTGCGCATTGACACGCGTGCGCATTCACACGCGTGCGCATTGACACGCGTGCACATTGACACGCGTGTGCATTCACAATCGTGCGCATTGACACGCATGCACATTGACACGCGTGTGCATTCACAATCGTGCGCATTGACACGCGTGCACATTGACGCGCGTGCACATTGACGCGCGTGCACATTGACACGCGTGCACATTGACACGCGTGCGCATTGACACGCGTGCACATTGACACGCGTGTGCATTCACAATCGTGCGCATTGACACGCATGCACATTGACACGCGTGCGCATTGACACGCGTGTGCATTCACAATTGTGCGCATTGACACGCGTGCGCATTGACACGCGTGCGCATTCACAATCGTGCACATTGACACGCGTGCACATACACGGCCGCGTCATACAGCGCACGCAAAAATGCTAAACGAATCTAAACTTTATTTTATTTTGTCAGGTAAGGTCCACTGAGCTCTACGTAACTCTTTTTCAGGAGTGACCCGTCTACAAAAGATAGCGCAACGAAGTGGCTCATCATCTTGTGGACATTTATCGAAGCCAAAAATACCGGGGGGACCCAGAGAAAATGTTTTGCGACCACGGGGAGGAACAGGCCAACCTCTAAAATACCCTCAACACAGAGGGCCAAGGGCTGTTGGTGAGCACTCGTTTTAAAGCGGTGCGGCTCGAATTATGCACAGCCGTCTCTGTCTCCCAATTGTTGATATTCATGCACCGCGCTTGACGGCATTCTCATTTAAGGCTTGTCACTAATGATTTTCATGATCAGGAACAAAATCCAGGTCGTCGGGGGGGGGGGGGTGGTTCACAATGCCACGCGTGAGCCACATTGCCACTTGCTCCACACGCGCACGTCACGCACAAACACGTGTCACGCACAGACAAAGATCCCCCAAATAGCCTTAACAGAGTGTTGGGGCAAGTGCTGTTTGCGAACACCTATGAAGGTCGGCACGGCACACGAGGGGGTGGGTTTGCCAGCACCACGCCTGGCCGCCTTTGTCTCCCGAGTGGCGATATTTATGCATCGCGGCAGGTACTCGCTTGACAAACGTGCACACACAGACACACACGCACACGCACAACCATACGCACTGAAATATAGGTGGGGGGGGGGGGGGGGTTGGAGCCTGCAAACCGTGCGTCCATGCGCTCGCCCACAGTGACAGTGTGCCGGCCATTGTCCACTTGTTGTAGGAGACAAAGATTTAGGGAGACAGGGGTCGCGGGATTCAGAGGAGGAGAACAAAACAAAACAAATCTCCGGCCGGCCTCTGCGAGAGGAGGGGGGGGGGCCTTGATGGGGAGGGGGAGGGGAGGGGGAGGCGGGGGCCCTGGCAGTGCGCCGCCGCCACTGCCGCGATCGCTCGCATGGGCCGCGCCACCCCATGGATTTCCCGTCGGCCGACTGATGGAAAGTGACGGGGGAGCTCGTTAACGAGACGGGGACGCCGGGCGCGATTGGAGGGAGTGAGCGGGCAGGCAGGGGGTGAGGGGGGTCAGCAGCCACGGCGGGTGGTGGTGGTGGTGGTGGTGGAGGAGGCGGCAGAGGTGTGCGCGACGGGAGGGAGAGCGAGCGAGTGTGGGTGAGAGCGCGTGGGTGTGTTGGTCAGTGGTTGTGTGAGCGAGTGTCTGGTGGAGTGTGCAGAGTGCTTGGCGCGCTGCGCTTTCGAACCCGGCGACCCGAGTTTGATTCCCGCTCATGGCCAACCCCAGTGATGATTATCTGAACCGGTCCTAGGGCCTCGCGTAAGTCGACTCAGCCTCAATGAGTACCTGGTGCGGTGAGTTAACATCGCCACTCAGCAGACTGAAGGCGGTCGGGCGCCTCGTGTGCCCCACCGGTCTTCATCGGTGCTCGCTAAGAGCACTTGTCCCAACAGTCTAGTAAGGTGTGAGTGAGTGAGTACTGGGTGGTTGAGAAATGGAATTAGTTGGGGAGTGAGCGAGTGAGTGGATGTGCGAGTTCGTGCACGAGTGAGAGTGTGAGAAGGCGAGTGAGATCGAAACGAGCATGGGCATTTCTGAGCATCAGTGGTTAAGACGGAGAAACGTGTGAGTTCAGAGTTGGGTAAGTAGGATCTCCGAGATTGCGAGTGAATGAGCAGACAAACGAATCAATCAATGCGGGATAATTAGAGCAGTGAGCGATGGATGTCGGCAAAACGCGGATTGTGGCCGATTGCTAATTGGCTGGAGGCATTTCGTTTGGACAGGTGGCAGCAGATCTGTTGACCAGCCATTGGAGAGGTGCCAGTTTTAAGACCTGTTATAAAATGTACTCGGGCTATCGGGCCCCCTCTGGATGTTCGTAAAACGGGAACCACTCTGTGGGAAGTCAGCAGTGCTTGTCCTAGGGAGAGAAGACCGAAGACCACCATGGGCAGTTGAATCCCCCCTCCCGGTCCAAGTCTCGGAGCCCAGAATCTCGCCCTAAGCAGGGAGGCTCTTCGGAGTTTGGAGGCATGGACCGTTTTGCTCTCCGTTCGATGGCACGAAAGCCACCTCCCACTTGGATTGGCAGGGCAATGACGTCGCTGTGTTGGGGCATTCGGGCGGGCGGATGTCTTTCAAATGTGCTCGGGTTATTTTGTGTCGTTGCCACGGGAAAATGTTGCCTGTAAACGTCTCGCTTTTTGCGTTTTCTGCTGGACGTAATCACCGTAATGTATCATGAAGCGCAGAAATATTAACTACTTTTTATTTTACCAGGTAAGGCCCACTGAGCTATATAGCTCTTTTTCAGAAGCGACCTTGCCACAAATGGTAGCCTAATGAAGGGGCTTATTACGTGGACATTTATAGCAGCCAATTCTCTAAACGCACGTTGATTCTAAATGTGGAGGGGGAAAAAACGGAGGACCCAGGGGAAAATCCTTCTGGGACTCCTTACATCCACATCGGGGAACTTCCGTGGGAAAATGACACCACAGCACCCAACGACAGCAACACCTATATTTTTTTTCCACTGCACAACCGAGTTGTGGTGAGCCTGCCCAGTGCAGCTCTCGTGAGACGCCTGGTTGTTTTTCCACTGCAGAAACTGAGCCGTGCCCAATTACGTCACCCGTGATGACCGAGTTAAGACGCACGTTGATGATGCAGTTGTGACACTTCCTCGCGGTGTCCTGACTGACATCAATCACTTGGTTTTTTTGGCTTAGCCATCCAACAAAGATGGTCACTGCAGCGCGCGCTTTCAGATGCACTCGTGCGGCCGTCCGGAATGCTCTTCCTTCCGATATTCGGAAGCCACTGGAGCTATGCACTTTTTAATCCGGATTGGAAACTCCTTTTTAAGAACGGCTTTTTGTGTTGCTCGGCATGCCCGTGACCCGGCACCATGGAGGCAGAGAGAGGGTTGGTGACGCTCGCACAAACTTCCTTCTCAGTGGGCATTGAGGTGACGGCTGTAACCTGGCGGCAGAATGCAGTACAGCAAAGCGAGGATGAACATCCCCGCCCTTTCTGTACAGGACAGAGCGTTGCACCCCCCCTCCCCCGTCACATGCATTGTTTTTCTCTGTGCGCTCTGGCTTCCTGTCATGTGTAGAAGCACTCTCTAATTGACTGAAAGCATCTTAATGCATAGAGAACTGCAGAGCAACTGTTGGCGCCGTCTCACCGGCTGGCAACCTTCCAGTTTGTCTGTGGCTCCTCAGCGATTGTGAGATACAATTTGCATCAGCTACGCCGTATGAAACTAACCAGTGCGTGTTTCATATGCACACGAGTGTGTGGTGTTCTTGATGACAAGATATAATGCGGTGAAAGTGAAATCTACAAAACGTGATTTGGTTGCCCAATATTGGCTGCCTCCGAGAGGTTCCACGGTGGCGAACTACCTCGCCTGGTATGCAGAACGTCGTGGGTTCAATCCCCACTATAGTTCTACATAAACTGCTTAAGTGTATGCAAACAAACAGAAATCTTTATTACTTGGGGAGAGCACATTTAATGTTTTTTTCCGTATATATTTGTTTTTATTATAACGTTACTTTCATGCATTATTCAAGAAATTGCGGATCAAAACTCTGTAGAATTTGTAACGTGGACAGAATTCAGACGGAGGAGCAGAGGACACTACAGACGGGCCACTCACTGGACCGCCATACCCCGGGAAAACCAGGCATGAGCATTGCGACCGCAATCCTCGTTTTCAAAGGAGTGCTGCGATGCAAATGCAGCTACAGCATAAACAGCGCTGCGTTTGCAAAACAGCTGTGTCAGATGTCACAAATAAACCGTCCAATTAAATGTGGTGTCAGATGAGCATCCTCCAGTGGAAAAATGTGAATTCAAATCGATAATATAAACAAGACTAGACGGGGGCGGTAGGTAATGATCAAACGCATTTGGGTTCAGAATGCCTGATCAATGAGTCCAGTTTAGCATAGAAAAGCAATCGAGAAGGAAGAGTCATTACACGTGATATGTTTAGGCGCCATTGGTTCCGGTTGATGAAGCAGGCTGACGGCACCACCATGGTATCACTCGCGCCTCTCGCAGCAAGAAGGTGCCTGGGTTCGATTCCAGTTTGTGCGTTCTCTTCTCAACCCTCTGTTCCGTGTGGGATTCTTCCTCGGGGTTTTTCTGGTGTCTGCCCATAGCCAAAAGAAACGAGCAAAACCCCCTTACGAAGTAACTACAGGATGTGGGGGTCACATCGATGAACAACGGCTCTCGTGTGAAAGGAAGCGTCATGCCGAGTGCGACAATCTGGGGGTCTGTTCCTTCCAAGTTTGCGGTACGTGCAAACTCGTAAATCTTACATCACTAAATGTCGGTGACCTTCCCCCCCGCACCTCCGATGAACCACGGTTGACTACGTGCGGCGCGAAAGAATGAGTTGACCGACGTACACGCGTGCGTACGATAGGCGTGAAGGTGGCTGCGGTTAGCCGGCTGTGTGGGTGGACAACGAAGTGGCCGTTGCTTTAGTGCCGAAACAAAATCCTCACGTGCGCAGGCATTTTTTTTTTATGTTTCGTATGAGAGCGTCACATTTCAGAGGTGGAATTCACCGCAGACACCCAAACACTCGTACTAATGGCGTTAACCTTGTCCCAAGGCCGTGCAAGATAAACGTTTCACGCGTGCGCAGTTCAACACACCCGCGAACACATGCACACACCGTACAGTG
Organism: Lampetra planeri; assembly: GCF_965212315.1. Taxonomy (NCBI): domain Eukaryota; kingdom Metazoa; phylum Chordata; class Hyperoartia; order Petromyzontiformes; family Petromyzontidae; genus Lampetra; species Lampetra planeri. The sequence goes on from NC_136156.1 coordinate 5,526,298, forward strand.
CACGGTGGTGTAAAGGATTCCGCTTGGGTGAACTCATTTTTTCTAGATATCAGTGACAATAAAAATCCCTATTAATATATATGGAGGTGACCGGATAGCTCAAGCGTTTATAATGGTGGTGTCAGCGCCAATGAGCGTAGAACTGCAGAGGTCTCGGCTTAAAATCTGGGTTTCGTTCACTTGTGCTCTTGGTGTATCTTCCTCATGTACGACAAGGTGATCTCAGTCTGATCACCAGTCAAGGTGATCTCAGACCGATCACCAGTCAAGGTGATCTCAGACCGATCACCAGTCAAGGTGGTCTTAGTCTGATCACAGTCAAGGTGATCTCAGTCTGATCACCAGTCAAGGTGATCTCAGTCTGATCACCAGTCAAGGTGATCTCAGTGTGATCACCAGTCAAGGTGGTCTCAGTCTGATCACAGTCAAGGTGGTCTCAATCTGATCACAGTCAAGGTGATCTCAGTCTGATCACAGTCAAGGTGGTCTCAGTCTGATCACAGTCAAGGTGGTCTCAGTTTGATCACCAGTCAAGGTGATCTCAGTCTGATCACAGTCAAGGTGATCTCAGTCTGATCACCAGTCAAGGTGATCTCAGTCTGATCACAGTCAAGGTGATGTCAGTCTGATCACCAGTCAAGGTGATCTCAGTCTGATCACCAGTCAAGGTGATCTCAGTCTGATCACAGTCAAGGTGGTCTGTCTGATCAACAGTCAAGGTGGTCTCAGTCTGATCAGCAGTCAAGGTGGTCTCAGTCTGATCACAGTCAAGGTGGTCTCAGTCTGATCACCAGTCAAGGTGGTCTCAGTCTGATCACCAGTCAAGGTTCTCTCAGTCTGATCACCAGTCAAGGTTCTCTCAGTCTGATCACCAGTCAAAGTTCTCTCAGACCGATCACCAGTCAAGGTGGTCTCAGTCTGATCACCAGTCAAGGTGGTCTCAGTCTGATCACCAGTCAAGGTTCTCTCAGTCTGATCACCAGTCAAAGTTCTCTCAGTCTGATCACCAGTCAAGGTTCTCTCAGTGTGATCACAGTCAATGTGGTCTCAGTCTGATCACCAGTCAAGGTGATCTCAGTCTGATCACAGTCAAGGTGGTCTCAGTTTGATCACAGTCAAGGTGGTCTCAGTCTGATCACAGTCAAGGTGATCTCAGTCTGATCACAGTCAAGGTGGTCTCAGTTTGATCACAGTCAAGGTGGTCTCAGTCTGATCACAGTCAAGGTGATCTCAGTCTGATCACAGTCAAGGTGATCTCAGTCTGATCACAGTCAATGTGGTCTCAGTCTGATCACAATCAAGGTGATCTCAGTCTGATCACAGTCAAGGTGATCTCAGTCTGATCACAGTCAAGGTGATCTCAGTCTGATCACAGTCAAGGTGATCTCAGTCTGATCACAGTCAAGGTGGTCTCAGTCTGATCACAGTCAAGGTGATCTCAGTCTGATCACCAGTCAAGGTGGTCTCAGTCTGATCACAGTCAAGGTGGTCTCAGTCTGATCACCAGTCAAGGTGGACTCAGTCTGATCACAGTCAAGGTGATCTCAGTCTGATCACAGTCAAGGTGGTCTCAGTCTGATCACAGTCAAGGTGGTCTCAGTCTGATCACAGTCAAGGTGGTCTCAGTCTGATCACCAGTCAAGGTGGTCTCAGTCTGATCACAGTCAAGGTGGTCTCAGTCCGATCATCAGTCAAGGTTCTCTCAGTCTGATCACCAGTCAAGGTGGTCTCAGTCTGATCACAGTCAAGATGGTCTCAGTCTGATCACCAGTCAAGGTGGTCTCAGTCTGATCACAGTCAAGGTGGTCTCAGTCTGATCACCAGTCAAGGTGATCTCAGTCTGATCACCAGTCAAGGTGATCTCAGTCTGATCACCAGTCAAGGTGGTCTCAGTTCGATCATCAGTCAAGGTTCTCTCAGTCTGATCACCAGTCAAGGTGGTCTCAGTCTGATCACAGTCAAGGTGGTCTCAGTCTGATCACAGTCAAGGTGATCTCAGTCTGATCAACAGTCAAGGTGATCTCAGTCTGATCACCAGTCAAGGTGGTCTCGGTCTGATCACAGTCAAGGTTGTCTCAGTCTGATCACAGTCAAGGTGATCTCAGTCTGATCAACAGTCAAGGTGATCTCAGTCTGATCACCAGTCAAGGTGGTCTCAGTCTGATCACCAGTCAAGGTGGTCTCAGTCTGATCACCAGTCAAGATGGTCTCAGTCTGATCACAGTCAAGGTGATCTCAGTCCGATCACCAGTCAAGGTGCTCTCAGTCCGATCATCAGTCAAGGTGGTCTGAGTCTGATCACAGTCAAGGTGGTCTCAGTCTGATCACAAGTCAAGGTGGTCTGAGTCTGATCACAGTCAAGGTGGTCTCAGTCTGATCATCAGTCAAGTTGCTGTCAGTTTGATCGCCAGTCAAGGTGGTCTCAGTCTGATCATCAGTCAAGTTGCTGTCAGTTTGATCGCCAGTCAAGGTGCTCTCAGACCAATCACCAAATGTCTGCACGACATTTTTAGGAAATTCATTAAATTTTCTTCTCATAAATCACCAATTCAGGTGTAATGGTTTAATCGGCAGCTCACCAACGAGCGGCCGCTCATTTGTCTGAACAGCTGAATTGTGAATCTTTCTACATATTTAATATGGAGAAGCATTTGCATTTAAATATTGCTTAACTGCGAGCCTTTAATTGAACTCGGATTGAAACTATTTTGTGATGGTGGCTTTCTGGAATCAATGTGATGTGATGCTGAATTAATTAATTATCATACTATCCTTCGTTTATATATTATTGGGTCTTTCGGAAAAGTAACGTAGATAGCTTCAAATAAATAACAAAAAGAAACTGAACCTATCTACGTAACTTTACCGAAAGACCCAACAATATGAATTCCTGCAGTCACGAAAGCTTTAAGTCAATACTCTCCTTCCGTCTGCAATGCCGGTGTGACATTGGTGCGATAATTACGTGTTGAGAAAATCTAACAGGACCAAGTAGATATAAATAATGATCACTCTTCTATTTCACTCTGTTTCCAGCTCAGCTCGTACACGTATCACTCAGTACGTGTGTGCTGCTTTAACGCTATCCAACATTTTAACTGTAATTTTTTTCAATATTATCAAATATTACCACTGGTCAACAAAACAAAACATTTTTTTCTGGCCTTGACTTTTGCAGCTGTTTTAGACTAATTTCAGGGTGCTGATCTCAGATTTGCTCTATCACATAATTTTTATGCAATCGGCATACCCCATTTTCATTGATTTTACCCGAAATTAACTCTGTCACTTATGATTGCAAGTTGTTGCGAGTCAGTGACTGCTTTAGTGTTAAAATATGGTGCTGTATTTTTAGGATAGTGTGTTTATAATATAATTTTATGTAGATATCCACATTTATTTAATATGTTTCTTCTGCAGTTTTTATTGAAAATGCAATATTTGATATCTCAACAACCTGATGCGATAGACAAAAACTGATGCCAGATTTGGAATCAGCACCCCAAAATTACCTTAAAACCGTTGGAATACCTCATGCCAGAAAAAGTGTGTTGACCAGTGTTATTTGTGTCCCTCACATCATACATTGGGACATCCTGACGTTCTGGATGGTGCATCACCATTGACATCCACGGTTTCAGCCAAACCGGACTCGGAGCAGGCGTAGCGAACGTTAGTGAGAGACTTCGTGTGTTAAGTTCTCGAGCCTGCTGGCCAGGATTGGGCACAACAAGTGAGTTCACTTTTCACCCAGGCGACTGGAGAGCACAGAGACGAAGCGTTTCTGACACTGACATTGCAACTAACAATGCCATATTTATGAATCACAATTGAGATACAAACAACACACTGTATATATATACTATTAAAATAGCATTAAAACTTAAAAAAACAATCAGTGGTCCTGCTACTATCCGGAACACTGTTGCAGTACACAACGAAGCTGCTATTATCTATTATTATATATATTATTATAGATTATATAATTTAAAACACCATGAGCATCAACGGAACGCCATGAGGAAAATGTTGGCAATTTAAGAGCCGAGACCTGAACGCCATCGATCTGGGCGAGTACGGAAGGATACATTTTCTCTTCAGATGCTAAAAATGGTGATTAAACAAAATATCGCGTGTGAACAGGGACAGACTTTCCTTTTGCTTCAATTTCACGAGGAGCTTTGATGTAGTGAGCTCATTACGGTGCCTCGTGGGGTCAGGCACCTGGCATCCGAGGTAACACATTGTCCTGCGGAGGGAGCTGGTAGGAACTTTGGGTTGCTGGGTCAATGGCCAGGGTCAACGGCGGCGTGGTGTATTCCGCAAATATGCCCGACTGTGAGGGCGGGCACGAGCCGGCGTGAGTAGGTTAAACGTTGAGTTGTATAAGGGCACCACGGGGTGACCAGCCCCTCCCCTCCCAGCACCACCCCTCCCACCCCCCACCCAGCCCCACCCAATGTGTTCAATTATGGTATCGACAAATGTGCTGAATTTGTGTTCCGTGTGTTTGTGTAACCACTGCCAGCGCAGATGATTGTGTAATAATTAATTGTTATTAATGAAGGGTTATTAGAAAGTTGTGTTTCAATGAAGGACTTGATTAACTATTTAAAATCACGTAGAAAGAAAATAAATTAAATAGAATACGACGTTTCGATTGCAACACAAGCAATCGTCATCAGGTAGAAAACAAACCCAGTGAACTTAGAAATGCAATGCAATACAACACAGAGAGTCGGCTAACATAACAGTCAACACCATACTTGGTTGATTACGTTCTTCCAAAGATTGCTAAATTTTAGAGAGAGAGACAAAACACAGACATGGGGACACACAGACAGACATACAAGCAGAGTTTTGTATGTATCTTCCTTTCTGTCAATGTTATTCCAATCAGAATTAGAATATTTATTTATACTTGAGTAATCCAATGAGCTATGAACCCCCTTTTAAGAGATGTCCAGTTTGGGTAGCAAGTCAACAAATTTACAATAAATACAATACTTTAATTCTAGATTTGAAGCTTTCGTGACTGCAAGGATTCATACTCTTAGGTTTTTTCGGTAAAGTCACGTAGGTAACTACAGTCACCGACGTGACTTTACCGAAAAAACCTAAGAGTACAATACTTTACTTTTTACTTACCTAGGATAGCTTAATGCCACGGACATAAGACTCAATTGGTTACCAAGCAAACGTACAAGGCAAACGAATCACCCAAACACATACAAATAAATCCCCACCCTTGCCAGGTATTAACTTGTTTTTTCAGAAGTGACCTGACCACAAATGATAGCCCAACAAAGCAGCTCATCATTCGGACATTTATAGCCGTGCGTTCTTTGGTAATGTCAACAGCGGCGGTTTCTTCATTAGGGCGATTGGGCGACGCACCACCAATGTCATTCAACCACAGAGTCACTCTAGCCGTCACTGTGCCTCTGGATATAGTCCAATCAGCGTCATGTCACGTTCTGTGGAGTACCGCCTCTTTTTGGGCGATTTCACTCTGGCTGAGAATCGCCCCGTGTGGCCCCATAGACTTACATTCAAAGATGTTTTTTTTCGAACGTGCGTTCTTTGGTGATGGCAATATTGCTGGTTCCATATGTTAAAAGCGGGCGTTGTATACCCACAATTTAAACGCTACCTTCTTAAGGTGACCAGTCACTTTGCTTTCCATTGTGAAGTTCAACTTTTTGAAGACCAATCAAACTCCTCCCCTTCCTCCGTTTAGTTTCCGATCCGTTTTCACCACACGCACTCCGCTCTCTAAATCCATGGCACCGTTTTTTCCCAGTATCCAAAATTATGGAAAATAAGTTGAGGGTTTACCCTTTCTGCCAATATAACAGGAGGTGTTAAGATGTTCTAACAGCAAGGCATCAAGTCTGGATTAACCACACGTATTTGGGGCAAAGCATGCAAACAATCATGCTCCGATAAGATATGGCATCGTCTATGAAACTGATTGGCCCACACCAGAGACAGCCTTCTTCATGGCCAAGTCTCCTCAATGCTTTGCTCTATGTCTGTTGAAACTTCTTTCGCACCGTACGTAGCCAACCGTGCACCTGTGTCCCTCCGAGAGGTGTCTCGAACTGTTTAGCGAACTTTTGTTGCACGTGACCTTGTTTTTCTTTCAAATGTTACTCTACGCCCGAACTTTTCAGCTTTATTTATTATCATTATACATTCAGACGTATGCGGCAAATGCAAACGCGTTTTTGTAATGTTTTTGTTTATTTGCATGCGATTATCAATGACGCGAGAAAAATATATTAACACCCTCGGTGTGTGCGTGTGTGCACGTGCATGTATCTCCACTCATTATCTATATGTTATTGTGTTATTGTGCACGTGTGTGTGTGTGTGTGCATCGGCCAGTCATCTCAGTGAGTCAACCCATGGCACCTGGGTCTGCCCCGTGACCTGTCAGCGAGTCTTCGACGCTTCATGTGGCCTCAAAGTGCACCTGGCCTGGCACAGGCGCCATGCTGACATCACGACCACTTAGTGGCGAATGGCGGCTGTTGTTTTGTTGTGTGGCAGTGGTGGTGTAGCATTTTTGGCGCTGCGCTACAAACCGAACCAAACGACTCGAGTTCGAAACCCACTCCCTGCCAACACCGGTAACGATTATCTGAATCTGTCCTGGGCTTCCCCTAGGTCGACTCAGCCTCAAATGAGTACCCGGTGTAAACATCGCCACTCGGGAGACAAAAGCGGCCGGGCGTGGTGCTGGTCACCTGCCCCTTAGTGTGTCGTTCCGGCCTTCATAGGTGCTACTTGCTAACAGCACTTGCCCCAACAGCATGTTAAATGCTATACGGGGGATCAATATCTTTGTTTTGTGTGTTCGTGTTAGCGGTGTATTTTTGGTGAGCAATGTTGTGAAGAGCTTGCGGTATGATTAACGGGCCACGTTAAGTCAACGAAAACCTTGCTGGTGGTGCAAATTAAAAAAGAAAAATAACCGAGGACGGACGGCATTGATTTAAATGGATGTTTATGAATGCTTGTGCGTGTGTACACCATGAGGTGCGTATGTAATGCGTATGCGTTCACTGGAATTAGTCTAGTGGCTTGCTCGAAGTCGCCCCCAAGCCAGTTTGCACGGAAGTAACAGTTTGATTCCCTCTAAGAATCAGAATATTCTAGATTTGAAGTTTTTGTGACTGCAAGGATCCATACTTTTTTTTTTTCGGTAAAGTCACGTAGGTAAAAAATAAAATAAATTAAAAATGAAAACAACTAAATAAAATCACGACGTTTCGAAAGAAACACATTCACTACAGCAATTTTGCTGTGGCGGTTCCACCTGAAGACGGAGGCTTGTGTTGCTTCCGAAACGTCGTGATTTAATTTAGTTGTTTTAATTTTAATTTATTTAATTTTTTGACCTACGTGACTTTACCGAAAAAACCCAAAAGAATCAGAATATTTATATATAGTGGAGGAATCCGATGAGCTATGAAGCTCTTTTTCACAGATGTCCAGTAGGGGCACGGGGTAAGAAGGTTACAATAACAAAGAGTACAAAAATATGATGATAGGAGTGCGAAGTACGAGAAAGGTAAACATCACCCAAACACACAGAAATAAAACTAAACCATCCCCATTGATTAACTATTTTAAAAACTTTTACCACCAGACAAAGCCCACTGAGGTATTAACTTCTGTTTCAAAAGCGGCCTGGCCACATATGATAGCTCAACAAAGTGGCTTATCCTTTGAACATTTATAGTGGCAAAATAATCTAAACAGTCTCAACGCTTGCTTCTGAATGTGGAGGGAAAAACCGGAGGACCCAGAGATAAAAAAAATCCACGCAACCACAACGAGAGCACGCAGACTCCGAATATTCATGCCTACGGGTCGGGATCGAACCCCCGAACCTCCTTGCATATCAGGCGAGGGAGACATCTCAACCACCGCGCGCGGGAATTAGCAAAGTGTTCCGTGTACTGTGAAGTGGATGTTAGTGGGGAGACAAAGTGTCTCCGTCTCAAGCGTGCACCAGACAGCCCGAGCGTTTAAAACTCCCGTTGGTATCGATCCATTCTCAAGCGCAGGTCATTGCGTACCTCCAGTGCCGCACCTCCGATTAACGCGGTTGGGCTACGTACGGTGCGAAAGAAGTTCAACCTACATTCATCGCAGCGAAATTGCCGAGACTTGAGAGCTGCCCAACCGATGGTGTTTAGAACATATTTTAAAAATGTCAATTTGAAGCTGCCTTTGTGCACCCATCTGTCCCTTGCTATGGCAGTAAAATAACTCCATGAGCACCTCTCCGGTTCAATAAAGAACATAGCAGGGATAATTTCCCAATTTTCAGAGTAAAGAAATAATTAAATCGCTAATTAGGTTTCAGTTATGGAATTTTCTGATAATTGGTGTGGAAATGTGACTTCGCAGGAAGTGACATCCCGGCTACTTTTTGTCTTGCATCGCACCTCCGATTAGCACAGATGGCTACGTACCATGCGAAAGAAGTTGAACACACACATACATACAGGTGATACACACTCAGGGCCGGATTAAGATGTTGTAGGCCCCTGGGGTACAGGTACTGTGAGGCCCTCAGTAATGTTGTGCGTCTCTCTCTCTCTCTGTGTGTCTGTGCTGTCTCGACTCTGCGTGTGTGTCTGTCTGTGTGTCTCCGTGTCTGTGTTTTGTGTCTCTCTCAAATTTAGTTCTTCCTGATGACGGTTGCTTGTGTTGCAACGAAACGTCGCACTCTGTCATTTAATTTATTTTATTTCTACGTGACTTTTTATTTTTACATGGCTAACAACAAATAAAATTCAGCATTCACAAGTGAAAAACACGTTTCACTTAATCTCTGGAGGTCCTCCAGCTGGCGAAGGCCCCTGGGCTGCAGCTCCTAAAGCCCCACGTGCCTTAATCCGGCCCTGCACACACTGCGTGTGTTTTATCGTGAATGCACCTGCAGAACATTCGGATGCCTCTCTCACCGTTGCGTCTCCTGGGGGTTTATAAGCAAAGCACCTGCGAGTTGTTGGGTTAAAACCCTGGGTTTCATTTTCACCTCTTGGGCGTATGATGGCCATATTATCGTACTGAGCCACAGGAGATCGATCCTAAGCTAGGATGAGGGTTAATTGTCGTACTTCCGGCCAATGAGAGCAAAGCGGATTGCTTGAAGGTTACTTACTCGTGGTGGTTGTGTATCTATTTCAATGCAAGCTAAACAAACAAAGAAATCTCGTGTGGTCAGCAGTCCCGGCACGGCAGTCGCCATCCGGCGTGCAATGTGAGTCGCGCGAAAGAGGCGCCACTCACGCACACGAACACACACACGCACGTACACACGCATGCACACACACACACATGCACACACACATGCACACACACATGCACACACACACAAACGTGCACACACGCGCGCACACACGCGCGCACACACGCGCGCACACATGCGCGCACACACACACACACATATACACACACACACGCATGCACGCTCCGTTGGTATTTCCTTACAGGAGAGGGGAGCGGTGGCAATGAACGGGCGACAGCAACTGTGAGGCTCGTGTGACGCCTGCTCTCCAGGGGCCCTTGGTCGAACCACGTGGTGCTGGGTGCTGCGGTGCGGGGGAGTAGGCACGGCGAGGTGACGCTTCAAAGTCGAAAAGTGTCTCCACCGCTCGTGCGGACAATGGGTGGCGCTCCGGTCTCCTCCGGTGGTGTCCCCGAGCTTGCTGTGGATGTCTCCACATTCCTGTGTCCGGGGGACCTACCTCGGTGTTTATATCCAGAGCACCCCCCCTCCCCCCTCCTCCCTCCTGTTGACTGCCCACAAGACGGAATGTATTTTCTGTGTTTTATCCACCTTGGCGGCACGATGGGCTGAGTTAATTTCCGAACGCCTTTGCATTGTTTGGAAGCCATCCGACCTATGCACTTTCAAATCTAGATTGAATTTTCTTTCTTTCGAGCTGTGTTTTTAGTGTTTAGTGTTTTCCTACCCCCCCCCCCCATCCCGGCGGCACCTCCAATTAGCACAAGTGGCTACGTAAGGTGAGAAAGAACTTCAACACATACAAACGTATGGCCAAGGTTTGAATTCGTAGCCTTGCAACTGTGGGTGTGGGGCGCTACTCGTAAAAGGTCACATGCGCAATGCCAATCGGTACCAAGCGCCTTGCCATCACTTCCTTCTGATAGATCTCCAAGGACACATTCCCTTCACAGTGGCAGTGTATGTATGTTGAACTTCTTTCGCACCCTACATAGGCAACCATGCTAATTGGAAAACAAATTAAACTCTAAAAGCAATTAGAAAGAAATTAGTTTTCAATCCAGACGTAACAGTGCACAGCTCCAGTGGCTTCCTAATATCGGAAGGAAGAACGTTCCAGACGGCCGCAGTGGCGCATTTGAACGTGAGCGATGCGGTGACCGGCTTTGTTTGATGGCCAGCCAAAAGCCGCTGCTGCCGCGCAGATGACCCGAGTTCGCGTGATGGTTTATGCTCCTAGACGAGATCAGAAGGGTATTGTGGTTCACTTTTGGCAAGCACTTTGTGTAATAGGTGCGACCTTATGATGTCAGCAGCTTGGCGAGCACTGGCCGGACAAGGTCAGATCTTTCAGTACCCATCACGACACGTGCCAAAGAATGTTGTTGGCGCTGCAGCTTGGTAATCTTTTTTTCTTTTCCAGACGTCCTGTAGAGTCGCGAGTTGCAATTATCGAGCCTCGTCGATACCATGCTCACAACGCCACCGTGTTCGGCTATGTCACAGCACGATAGCGGACGAATGCATCGCAGAGCCCCGATAATAAAAGAGCATTAGCGCTTGCGGCTTTAGATCTCGCTTCCCCCTGGTCAGCGAGCCACGGGGTGGGCACTGCAGGGCCCGGTCTCTCTGCAAGCCGCCCTCCTCCCACGCTACGCCCGACACACCCGGGCCCCTTGCAACGAACGCAGCAGATAAGTGGTCGTTCGTTTCGCGGCTCACCCCCCCGCCCCCCCGCGGGCGGTGCGAGCGGGTTGACCAGACGTGGAATTGTCAATTTGGCCGCGTTCCAAAATCGTTTGCGGAGTCCAAATTGAACCCGGGCTGCCAGGCTGCGGCCCGGCTGGGGATGGCGCGGCGCGCCGCGTGCAATCGCGTTTGTGTTGAGAGGTCGGGTGTGTTAATTGATTCGTCTCGACGATGATAATTGATCCGTGCGTGCGCACGTTAATGCAGTGCGCTTCGCAGGCGGACGGATGCGCCCCCCCCCCCCCAATGCCACGACGTGACGCGACGGCGTGACGCGAGGAGGTGACACAACATCGTGACACAACAACGTGACACAACGACGTGGGACAACGATGTGAGTGATGCAGCAACGTGAAAAACGACGTGACGCACCGATGTGACACAGCATGCCACCAGAACGGGACACAACAACTTGACACAACAACGTGACACAGCGGTGTGACGCAATAATGTGACGCACCGTGACACGGAAAACGTGACGGAAGGGCGTCGCGACTCGTGGTCCTGCTGCCCGCCGGGTTTCAGAACGGATTGGAAATGTTGCTGCACCAAAGTGTGCGGCGGTGTTGTCGTCACGTTCTTACCCGCTCCCTACTGGACATGTGGGAAAAAAGAGCTTTATCGCTTATCAGATTCCTTCAGTGTAAATAGATATTCTGATTTTGATTCTTTGTGGGGAGGAGGGTAGGCACTGCGTTGTTCAGGTTGTACCTCAAAGTCAGTGTCTCCTCCACTCAAACGAGCAATGGGTGGCACTCACAAGCAACTGGTCACACACACAAGCAACTAGTCACACACACACACACAACTGGCCACACACACACAAACAACTGGCCACACACACACACACAACTGGTCACACACACACATACACAAGCAACTGGTCACACACACACACAAACAACTGGCCACACACACACACGCACACACAACTGGCCACACACACACACATCAGCAACTGCCCACACACACACACAACTGGCCACACACACACAACTGGCCACACACACACACAACTGGCCACACACACACACACAACTGGCCACACACACACACAACTGGCCACACACACACAGAAGCAACTGGCCACACACACACAAGCAACTGGCCACACACACACACATCAGCAACTGGTCACACACACACACACACAAGGAACTGGCCACACACACGCAAGCAACCAACAGGCCACGTTTGTTGTGCTTCGACATGTTTTGTTTATAATTGTAAATGAATAAGTAATCATACTTTTGGGTGTATTTAGAACGGTTAGCTACATACGGTACGAAATAAGTTCAACATACGTACAATTAAACTCCATGAATATGCCCCCTCCCCCCAACAATGATCCACATCCGATATTGCATGTGACATCTGACATCCGACTGACCGAATAGCGTGCCAAGGGGTCTTTCAACGTGTGTCTTTAATTGCAGCACGCTGGTAAATTCCCCGCACACGGTTGCAGTCGAGACCTCAAACCAGAGGTCGCAACCGGGATACCCGATACCCGGCTACCCGTACCCGGCCGGGTACGGGTACGTGTACGGGTACCCGTTTGCGACCCTGGTGCGGCCGGGTACGGGTACGGGTAGGCCGTGAGTCACTGGTGAGTAACCGTTTGTCACTCACTTCCCAACGTCTTGTCTCTTTTCACAATTCAAGTTCCTAGAATCAACCCACCCGCGCCTGCAACATGGCTTCATCCCAGAGGTCGCAATCGGGTACCCGATACCCGTACCCTACCCGTACCCGGCCGGGTGGTACGGGTACGGCCGGGTACGGGTACAGGTACCCATTTGCGACCCTGGTGCGGCCGGTTTCGGGTACGGGTAAATACAGTGGCGGCTCCTGCAAAATCTCTCAGGGGGGGCAAATGTCTGGATGATTTATAAGGATAAGGTCCACCCATGCAAAGGATAAATTAACAGCTTAAGCATGTAAAGGAAACTTCACTTCTTTAATATTAATGAAAAATAAAGTGACTCTTACAATACATCTTGTTTGTTTCTATACTCACTATTAATACAATCCACTCAAGTTTCTTTTATTAAAGATTCCACTAGGTGGCGATAAATAATATTGTTGGATGAAACGTGCTTACGTATGATGACGTAAGCACGTTAGTGCGAGCCCTCCCGGAAGCCATAGAGAATGCATTGCAGCGCCCCCCGTTCGAAAAAAAACATCTTTGAATGTAAGTCTATGGGGCCACTCGGGGCGATTCTCAGCCGGAGTGAAATCGCCCAAAAAGAGGCGGTACTCCACAGAACGTGACATGACGCTGATTGGACTATATCCAGAGGCACAGTGACGGCTAGCGTGACTCTGTGGTTGAATGACATTGGTGGTGCGTCGCCCAATCGCCCTAATGAAGAAACCGCCCCTGGGTAAATAATCAAAACCCGTTTGCGACCTCTGCACCAAAGCCAGCGACCGATGTCAAATTGTCAACCAGATGTTTGTTTGTTTTCTTTACGTACTTCTCCAGCGAGAAATAAGCAGTGTTCATCTGCATCTGGTGGGCCTGCTTCAGCACTGGAAATGCCACATTCTCATGGCAAGGGGTCAGCCTCTCCCACAGCAAGACTAACTGCTGACTTTCCACGAAGGAAATGTTGTACTTTGTGGAAAAGAGAGTAAGCACTGTGTACTTACTCTAGCACCCCCAGCGGAATGGTGGGTGAAATTGAATCCTAGCCAGGGATTACCATGATTTGAGCTTTGAACGTTCTGCTCTTGCCAAAGAGCCACTGTTTGTTGTGATAAAAGAAGAGATATAATGTGGAAAGTTAGGTGGGGGGGAGGGAAAGAAAGTAAAGAAAAAGTGATATCGTAAAGCTTTCACAAAATAGTTGTTCAAATCTCGGCCGTCCCTTTCTGTCCAAGGCGTTTCAAGGAGAGTTTATTTTGTTTATATCAATTTTTGCCCCAACCTCACGGAAATGCCCGTGGTCGCAACAACAAAAAGGGTGCAAACTTGAATGTTTATTGAATTATTCGAAATGAGCGTCACCTTTCTGGACCAAAAAAAAAAAGAATATTTGAGACGTTATTGGCTTTTCGGCGCTCCCTCGCGCACCCGGGTGCCCGTGGCTTGTGTCGAGACGCTCTGCGATCGAGTAATTAAGTTGGCTCGTGGCCAGCGTCGGGCCTGGGCCAGAGGTCTCTTCGGCTTACGTGCGAGAATGCTCCCCGTTGCTGGGTAATCAACCTGCCGATGGCTTTTCAGTTTTCGTGGGCCCGATCATTCCCTCGTCAGCAGGTTTTCACTCACCGTTCGTATGGTTGCCACCCAGCAGCCGCTCGACGTTGATATTGTGAACGCAGTGGCGCGCGAGGCTTTTTGTGCCCTCATTTGGTGACAGGGCTGGGACTCGTGTCAACTCAAATTCCATTTGACAGACTGGTTGAATCACCGGCGGCAGAAACCTGGAGTGGAACCCAGGTTCTCAGTGGTGCCGGCACAGTGTCTCTCCCAGCTCGGCAATAAGCATCGCCCCCACCACTGCCGCCCCCCGCAAGCCCCTTGACCACCTCGGTATAAATGCGTTTAATGGAGACAAACAACATCGCTTGAGTGCACAGATATTGGCTGTGCTCGCTCTGCGGAAATTTCCCCCCTCCTCTCACCTCTCCCCACGCGGCTCATCGAAGCCAGGGATTAAATCGCGAGCCCGCTGGTCCGGTCCCAGTGCCTCATTTCAATTCCCCGTGCGGCAACGGCGGTGGCGGTGAGGAGTAGGCCCGGCCACGAGTCCAGCCATCGACGCCGTGACTCCAACCACTAACGGCGGGGGCTGATGAATCAGCGGTCAATACCCAATTAAAGCGATTCCCCCTCCTCCAGCCTGTCACCTTGCCTCGGGCGGGAGCGGTCTGCGTGCCAGACGAGCGACGGCACGCTCGCTCCACTGCTTTGGGCCGCGCGAACGCAAGTGCACGCACGCGCACGCGCGCAGTCGACGTTGGTCGTCATCGCAAAGTACATACGTATGTTGAACTTCTTTCGCACCGTACGTAGGCAACCGCAACAATTGGAGGTGCAAAGTGGCCGGGGCTGGCTGGCGCGTGGCATACCGGGCGGTGCCGAGATATTAACTCCCTCGCCTGGTGCGCAGGAGATCGTGGGTTCAATCTTGACCCTAGCGCCTGTACATTTGGAGTTTAAATGAATTCCCCATGGTCGCGTGTATTTTTTCCTCCGGGTCTTCCAGTTTTTCCCTCCACGTTTAGAAACATCTGGTTTTGAGTATTTGGCTGTGGCAAATTTCCACGTGATAAGCCACTTCGTTGAGCAATCATTTGTGGTCAGGTCGCTTCTGAAAAAGAGCTTTAGAGCTCAGTGAGGCCTTACCTGGCTCAACAAAAAGTAGTTTCGTTTTAAAATTTTTAAATACTGACGCCGATGACGAGTCGACCCCCAATGGGAATCCCGCAGCCCCCAGTGCCCATGCGCGAGTTGACTTCATGACATTCGCGTTCAATCGATGTCGACTTTGACAATAATAATGATTATAATAATCACGTGTTTCTTCACGCCTCTCTCCATTGGTGGTCCCGAGCCAGTCGTGGAACGACTCCACGTTCCTGTGGCGGGGGACATGGCACTACCCAGGATGATCCCCCACTGCTCGCTTGCCAATAAAGCCGGTGCTCATTTTTATTCACCTCCCGGAGACGATGACAGATTGAGTGGAACCCACAATGAGTATTTGTTCAAAAATCTTCCTATGAGGGGGGGGGGGGAGGGGGCTGCGGTTGAGAATCTGAGCCGATGTCCTTATTGTGGAGCATCTCGCTCGTGGCAAGACACCCGCATGCTCAAAGAAAACACAGCCACACGCAAAAATAACGTGAACAAATCGCGTACGAGTAGTAGGCCAGTAACCTGCTTGCTGTGATGCCATCCCCTGAACATTCAGCTGTAAAGTAACAAACGTGTTTGGGGAATAGTTGCACAGAGGTTATGTGGCTAATAGCCTTCAGACCTCGGTTATACTCCTGGATACGGCTAACGTCATTGGCGAGTGGTATCTGAACCAGGCCTGCGCCCCCCACCCACCCACCCATGCATTGATCTTCACCGACCACCGTAGTGAAGTCTGTTCTGTTCAAACAACCCCTAAGATGGACAGGGTATGGGCCTGCCTTTGTCCGGCAGTGGAGGTCTTTATATTATTAATGTTATTTGTATTGCTAATAATTTGTTACTTTTGTAATGTTTGCGTTTGGCAGAATGTCACTTTTGTGAAGACAGATAATTGCTAAATTGACTGCAAAATACAGAAAATAATAGTATAGTTGACGTATAAATCGTTTTATTTTTTTTCTTCCATTTACGGACATTCCAATATTATATGAATCATTTAATGGCTCTCCGTTTGCGGAGGGCAAACAAACCTTGATTGGTGACGATTATTACCAATCAAGGTTTGACATGCAGTCGAGTCTCAGGACCTGCGGACGACGGTGCTAATGGGAAAAGCGTTAGTCAGTTGTGACTGGTGAGATGTCTTCTGCGAGGGGAGAAGATCAGGGTGTCCAGGGAAAAACCCCGTGCTTACGAGGAGAAGCGGGCTCGCGGATTGATCAGCATTTCTAATTGCAGAGCTATTGACTGCAGGTCCAGCTTAACGCCCTGAAGGACCCATACTTTACATAAATCCATCCAACCCAGCCCTGATGACTTAATCAACGCACAGGCACGCAGAAAGAAAGAAAGCGCTCGAGAGAGAACCGCGCGTGACATTCCTAAAGTGAGCACAGTTTAGCGTGGTAATAAGAAAAGGAATTACAGCTCACACATAGCGCCTTCCATAAAACCTCCAGGTGCTATTCAGCAATGGCAATGGGGGATCAGGGTTGGGTAAGAAGTGGTTGAGTTAAAACAGGAAAAGAGAAATATTGTTGGGCGGAAGATCCCGAATGAACCGGACTCCCTGACAGCCTTCGGCAGAGAGTTCCACAGTCCTCCATAATATAGTTTTTTTTGGGTTAGATCACGTAAGTGTATAAATGTGTCGTTAAACCCACCACCACCCGACACAGCCAATTAGTACGGTTTGTCACGTAAACAGAACGTGGCCAATTCGTCACTAGCACAGCACACCGGTGTGTTGGAGAGCAATGCCACAACATTTACAATCTGAGTCCTAACCCAAAATACCTACATTATGGATGACATTGGTCGCGAAAGCCTACGTGTTGAACTTCATTGCGGGTGTGTTCACCACGGTAACCCTGGTTCATGCTGCAGGTGCGTCCACCATAAACATAAACATAAATCTGCGCATTAGCGACCCTGACATGTTATCGAGACCTCCAATGAGCACAGCTGGCCATGTACGGTGTGAAAGAGACACACGTACCTACATTCGAAAGAATGAGGAATAAGAAAAAAACAGCTGACGTTTTTCTCCCTGGCGTCGTGGGTCCCAAATAGTAGGGGAACATTACCCAAATATCTCTCGGCCAGGGAAAACGCGCGGCAAACACTGCCCGCTGCTGCGAAACCCGCAACCTTGCTGGACCCTCCTGAAACAGAGTTGGCTTTCGGCTGGTCAATGAGTGCCATCGATTGAGGAATTGGCATTTCATAGATTATGCAGTGCATAATTCCACCTATAGTCATTTTCACTTAACATTGCCATCGCTATTCGCACAGCGGGTCGGTCGTCTATGCTAAGCAGGCCTTCCTTCCAGAGTCGCTCGTGAAAGAGCTTCACCTGGAGCTGCGTGCAGTACAATTGATGCGGCCAGCACAATCTCATAAGCAAACATCCTTGACCTATACAACCCAGGACATATGCAAACTATCCAGGCCGAGGTAGTCCTCTTAAAAGTGTGGTCACATTCAAACAGATAACACGCACATGCGCAAACACTCAAGCACACACACACGCGCGAATGCACACCTGACACATGAACGCACACGCACACATAGATAAAGATCCCCCGAATAGCCTTAACAGACTTTTGGGGCAAGTGCTGTTAGTAAGCAGCACCTATGAAAGCCGGCACGGCACACGACGGGGTGGGTGGCCAGCACCACGCCCGACCGCCTTTGTCTCCCGATTGGCGATGTTTACACACTGCAACAGGTATTTATTTGAGGCTGAGTCGACCTAGGGGAGGCAAAGGACCAGGTCAGATTATCGTCACTGGTGTTGGCCACGAGCAGGACTCAAACTCGGATCGCCAGGTCCGTAGCAGCAGCGAGCGACACCGCTCGCTGCTGCTACGCATGGCCACACAAACCTAGCGGATCCCCACCCGGCCTTCTAGATCATGGGGGGTGGGGGGGGCACATCTTGTGATCGTGGCGATCACAACCTCAGATTCCACTTGCCACCGACGTGCGTAGCTGTGGTCGTGAACCCCAGCCGCCGCTACCGTAGCGCAGCGTGCATGCGGCGACGTCGCTGCGCACATGCGCACAAATATCCCCCACCCCCAGGATTGCCTCAATATATTTTTTGAGGGCAAGTGTTGTTCGCGAGCACATATACACACACACACATGTGCACACCAACACGGGGGTCACACTACCATAAGGCAAAGAGTCCATCAAGTTGATTCCCTGGCTGGAGGGAGAGATAGCCGGATAAATGGACGCACCGTGTGGAATGGACACGCGCTAGATTTATAGAGGTGTTACGCCGGATGGATGGATGGGAGTAATACACTGGGCAGACACATCGGCTCTGCCCTGTAACGCAGACGGATGCGTGCGCGAGGCCAGCGGGGAGGGAGCGTCGCGGTACGGTCGGACATCACGAGATGAATTGGCGTTGGGGTTGCGCGCCGGGGGGGGGGGGGGGCGCGTGGGGGCGGCGGATGGGCGTTCTGTGTTTGGAAGAGGTGGGACGGAATGGGCAAGCGGGGGACTCGGGAGGCCCGGGACTCGTGGTCGGCACGGCGCATGCGAGCGACCAAATCGGTTGGGAGACGCGGAGGGGCAGAAGATGCGCGCGGCGGATTCCTGCGGCCGGACGCGCGCACGGGCTCATGTCGCTCGTCGAGTCGATGCAAGGGGCTGGCGGGCGCGTCGAGTTGACGCTCGGAGGAAATAGCCGACTGCGAAAGGGTCGCCTTTTAGAAAGTCAATACAAATCTTTATGCTCGCACACGCGTACACATAACACTGCAACAACAATACCTATAGTATTCAAATGCCATCACGCTAGAAATACCCAAACAATGCAGAATGAAGTGTCCGCTCTGCACGTGTGAAAGAAGCCGGCGGACGTGGACGTGTGTAAGCCCTCTCCGCGGGCACGGATAGAAAATCATTGCTCGAGATGCGTCAGCCCCGCCAAAGGACAAGGTTGGACCTAGAAACGCCGAGCAAGTTTGACGCGAGTCGGGGATAAAAAAGGAATTGTGCTTCTGAAGCACAAAGCAGCAATGTCTCGCCGTGCAGTCTCAGGCTAATCCTCCACTTCTCTGTGTTTTTTTTATTTGTAAATAGATCTGGAGGTGTGTAAATACACGGAGATACGAGAATGCAGTTGGGTAGATGTTTCCGTGTAGCCTGCACAGATGAGAGATGTATGGATTGCAACAGCGAGGCAGACACGCCGGGTGCACCAACAGCAGATAGCATCGGACACTTGCCACATTTGTAATGTAATCTGCGGCAGATAGCCGCCACGTGAAATCTAAAGAAGGTTAGATAAGGCGCACACACTTAATAGCGCGCAACAGCAGCCGCCATTCGTCACTAAGTGGCGGTGACGTCTCAACGGCGCCTGTGCCAGGCTAGGTGCACTTTGAGGCCACGTGAAGTATCGAAAGCTCGCTGCTGGCAGAAGGTCACGGGACAGACACAGGTGCCATGGGTTGACTAACTGAGACAACTGGTAGATGCACCACCTGTACCCCCTACTGCACCAACTTGCTGCATTTTAGCCGCCGGCATTCTGCTCGTTGTTGTGAGCGTCGCTCCTCTGCCCCCCGCTGTTGCTGGAGAGTGACTGCCTCCAACTGCCAGGTGGCGTCCTTCACGAGCCTCCTCCATAGACGCACGCTCCCACACACACACACACAAATTAAGATCCAAACCTACGTAGAATGTTGTAGCAATTGCCTACCAACGCTGGCATGGCCCACACGTGGGCAAGGTGACGAAGCATCACGGACACCCGGCAGCCTTTGTCTCTTCAGTGGCGACAGTTGATCACACCCTCTGTACCAGGTACGGGGTACGGCAGAGGTTATCTCCTCTTGGGCTGAGCACTTAGGCTCTTGAGCCGAGTGCTGCTGGCCGAGCATTCATCCGTGACCAACGCGGCGCGCGGGCGGTTATAGCGGAGCCAGCGCATTGAATTCACAAGCCACCTTTGTCTCTGACTGGGGCACTGAACATTGGAACTTGGCTGCGCCAGAGACTCCTTTAGGCTGCGTTGTCCTGGGGGGCACGGGGGGGGGGGGGGGGTGCGTTGAGGCCAGTACTTTGCATGCCTCGCCGCCTACGCTCGCCACCGCCGATGCTCGCACACATTTTGGGCTGCGTCGACCTGAGTGGGTGTTGCTTGTTTGACATTGCGTCGCTACGCAATACAAGAGTGATAATTTGTTGCATAAGCCATGGGGCTCTGATGCTGTTGGTGAGCACCTATTAAGGTCAGATTGCATGGTCAGCACCAATTCCCTGTCTTCCCGCTGGTGATGTTTACACAGAGCGGAGGCCCAGGACAGGTGATAGAATACTTGCTACTGATCTCAGCAATGGCTGAGAAAATCATGGAAACCACTGCTCCTGCACAACAGAGACAAAGATCCCCCTATAGCCTTAACAGATTGTTGGGGCAAGTGCTGTTAGCGAGCACCGATGAAGACCTGCACGGCACACGAGTTGATGTGTGGCCAACAGCACCAGGTACTCATTTCAGGCTGAGTCGTCCTAAGGGAGGCCCTGGATTGGTTCAGATAATCGTCGCTTCAGTTGGCCACGAGCTGGAATCGAACTTCGGGTCGCCAGGTTCGTATCGAAGCGCGCTAACTGCTGCACCACCGCTTCCCCGCATGCGCGCGCGCGCACACTCTGTGGTAGCACACCGTTTGAGCTTAATACTGTGAGATGAATATAATTACGCGGCCTCAAGTGGTGTTCTTTTTTTATCCGCCGTATTTATCGTCGACTCGCGTCTTCTGTTGAAAGCCCTCATCCAGGTGCTTGGGTATTCTCGGAGGCAGCAACGGCGGTATCAGTTGGGTGCTTCCTGCGCCCAGGGTAACGCCGTCTTGGCGCTTAAATAGCCATTTGCCTTAGTTATCTCAACACGCGTCCACAATTGGAAAATCAATTTGCTTGCACCGCCTTCCAGCAGCGCCCTCGCTCCAAAATTGCTTCAATTTGTCACAATGAAGCCGCGTTTAAGCGCGCGTTGGTGGAGGGAGCGGCGTAATCACGGGTGCTCGCCGACGTTTTGATTGTCACGCGTCGGCTATCGCCCGCCCCGCCGGGGTATAAACACCCAGACAAACCGTCGTCATCATCGTCGTCGTCGTCGTCTCCGCCACTGTGATCGTCGTTATGGTCGCATTTACGCGGCGCCCGCCTCACGGGCCAGTGTCAACAAGCCGCCGACGCACGAGCGGCGATGCAGAAGTGTGCTGGGCGTTGGAGATGTGGGTTGGGAGGGGGCGAAAAAGATTACGCTTGAAGAGAATACGTGGCAGGCCTGCTGCGACGGCTTCAGACATCACTCGCGCTTGCTGCCATAATTCACCCATAGAGAGGCGCCGTAGTTTGGCTGCGTTTGCAGGGATTTGCGAACGTCACGAATACACGGCGTGGTGTCTAAGTCTCTTGAGCTATTGCAGTCTTCGTTGTTTAACAGTGAACCGTAATGATCTGAAAGTGTGCCTTGGTATTTGGCTCCTTTCAGTCTCACGGGTAGTTTAATTTTCATGCGCTGGCCTTGACAGCTGATGATGTTGACTCGTTCAGGTTCCGCGGGTTTTATTTTATCGACGTAAAAATCGCTGTTGGCTTCCCGCAAACTTGTACACATTTCACCAACCCCAGTGGGATGATGTGTGTCGAGACATTATCCAAATGAGATTACAACTGTGGATCTATCTCGGCTTCGAGGCGAGCGATCTGACCGAAGCTCCATCCGGCCTGGTTGATCACGCGGCTGCCCGGACAAAGCTAATTCAAAATTCTCCACACTTAAACAATTGTCCTCGCTGTTTTTGATATTCTCTTTCGAGGTGATATATATGTTTGAGGTACATGAATTCGATTTGGCAGGAAAGCTTGCAATATTTATGAGGGTGATGGACTTTAGCCCGCTGATAGGAGTTCTTCCTCTGACAGACCTCATACTCGGCGCTAACTTTAATTATTCACGATTTTAGGCTGCCTGTATTTCCTGGGACTTATACATTTGCGCACCGTATAAATACGGAGCACACAGCCGAAGTGATTTAATTTGCTGGGTTTTCGTGATATAAATTCTATTTCTTTATAAAAGTTGTAATGTGGACGTTGTGCTGGGAGGGGGGGTGGGTGATGAAATTTTAATTTCCTTTGCCCAGGGCTCGCGATAATTTACAAAGAGTGCTGGTGGTTTAACAAAGCGCAATCATTTATCAGAGTGCACGAACATTGCGCAACACTAATTTCGGATCTAAATTGAAATGCCTCTAGTGGGGCCCTCATTACCTGGACTGTTTTCAGCCTTGGCTTTTACACTTTCTGTCCCCGGAATATGTATATGTGTGTGTGTATATGTATATGTGTGGAGAGCAGTAGTGTAGCGGTTAGCGCACTGCATTACGAACCCGGCAACCCGAGTTAGATTCCCGTTCACAGATAAAACCAGTAACAATTATCTGAACCGGTCCTGGGCCTCCCCTAGGTCGACTCAGCCTCAAATGAGTACCTGGTGTCGTGTGTAAAACAAAGCCAGGCAGGCGTGGTGCTGGCCATCAACTCCCCTCGTGTGCCGTGCCGGCCTTCGTAGGTGCTCGCTAACAGCACTTGCCCCAACAGTCGGTCAAGGCTATATGGGAGATTTGTGTCTTTATCTTTGTCTTTCGTGTAAGTATCCGTGTGTCTGCATCTGGGACGTTAACATCGTCTGCGCTGATTGGTCGTGGCACTCAATGTAGGTCACAGCCGGCAACAGAACCCTACTTCTGGGTCTCCTGTAGGTTAACTGAGACTTAAAACTGAGTACCTGGCACAGCGCATTGTTACCAGCGTGGGAGAGATAAAGGCGGCCATGTGGGATGCTGGCTACACTACTCTGCCATGCTTTGCTATCGTGTTTACTTGCTATTGGGATATTGGCTGTTCTCTATGTTTAAATGGGGGATCTGGTTTTGCCCGTGTGTGTGTTTTATAGTCTTGCATTCGTGACAGGATTGTGAGTTGGCTTAGTTTAACTTGGTGCTCTGAAGAAGGCCCCATTACCCGAACTGTCGTAGCCGTAATGCTGAATTGCAAAACATTTACTGGCAACTGCAAAATGAATGAGTGTGTCATTCCTCAACCAGGTCGTCTTGCTCCGAGATGATGAATCTCAATGGGGCTTGCACCTGGTTTATAAAAGACAATGATTACATATACCATCCATGCGTGCATTGACAATGGTTGATGAAATAAACAAAAAATCTGAATGGAATTCAAAAGAACCCACAGACAAAACTCCTTATTGTGAGAAAGACCCAACCTAGAAGATCCCCGAGTTTGATATTCCACGAAGCTCGTGGTCCACGCTACACCGCATCCACTGCACAAACCATAGCAGCAGATGCGGATACCTGATGCACAGATAGAAAATTCAAAACTCTCCAGTAGCGTGCGACTGTGGTTATCCAGAACAGACCGTACAACGCACAACGACGCAATCCCCAGATCCACAAGTACGATGGAGGCGTCACGGCGATGACGATGATACACTCCGCCGCTCATGCCGATGCGGTCGTCTGGCTTGACCACCTGAATGGGAAATCGCAGTTGTTGCTTTGCATCTACATCAGCCGTACGAAAGAGGAAGATGAAATACAGTATAAAGAAAACACATTTTGCATAGTTAACGATAATGAATGGCACCTGCGATAATAATATATGACGAAATCTTCCCGATGTGTGCCTAATCTTGTCAGTTGCCAGATTCCGGATTGTTTTTGGATAGGCGACTGCCACACATACACAGGTGCTATAGGCTGCTTTGGTGGTATGCTGTGAGCAGCAGAGGGCAGACAGTGCAGCAAAAGCCTTTATTAGACTGTACAGTACTTCCATGCTCCCTGCCTCTGCCTACCATGATGAACTTTTTCAGTGAAGTATGGTCAAATAACCCCAACGACCTTTGAGGGCAACCTCGCCCAGCAGTTGTTCATTCGTGTGGAAAAACATATGCAGAGTACCTTACTCGTGGTACCTTGAAACCCCTAACTTTTATTTTTTACGGCATCAATTTGCCCCAGTGGGAGGCAGCAGCAGAGCAAAAATAGGTTGCGCAGGTCTGTGTGTTTGGTGGAGGTGTGCACCACCGCGCCTGCTTTGGAGTTGGCGAGGGCCTAGGTGTGGAGTTCGTGTTCGCACGGTTTGGCCCGGCCTGGCTCACGAGCCCATGGGAGTCCCAGACCCTGGCTCCTGGGGGTTCGCGTCTCAACCCAGACGCACGCGGGCGCTCGGAGCCGCGCCGACCCCACCGCAGCCAGGCCTCGGGGTGGGTCAGCGCAGAAAGGCGGCTGCTCAGAGGGCGCAATCGGGTACCTGATACCCCTACTCTACCCGACACCCGGCTACCTGTACCCGATACCCGGCTACCCGTACCTGGCCGGGTACCCTGGTGCGGCCGGGTACGGGTAAGGAATCAAAACCCGTTTGCGACCTCTGCGGCTGCTCTCGCCGTCACGTCACTCGCCTGGGTCGCCTTCCTGGCAGTGCGTGTGTGGCGTTACCAGTGCGGTCGATTTGTTGTGATTCGTACGAGTCCGCCCTTTCGTCCGCGGGACCGTTGGTGGGGGGGTCCGCAATGCCCATGGGAAAGCGGTGCGCGGAACTCGTGCCAGATTGCACGATTTCGAGGGGTTTACTTTTCTGGGTGGCCTGAGTGTTTGACGGGTGGTCGACGGGTGCAGAGGGGTCGGGAACCACCGGACTCACCGAAGCTATGCCGTACGTTCAACGAAACTGGCTTCTTAGTTAAGATTGCTTTCTAACCTCGACTTACTTGGTCGGTAGGGAGAGGAGGAGGGGGCAGGGGGGGTGTGTTAGCGAGAGGAACAAGTGCCGAGCCCTTCGAGCATTGGGGGATCGTGGGGGGCGTTGAGGACGCAGACCCAAGGCCTGCCGGAGTGGTTTCTGAGCCAGCAGAAGCCCGGTTGCTGATGGCCCATGCGTGCCTTTCCCCTTCCTCCTTCAGCGTAGGTTTTCTCCGGGGCAATGTCGCCGCTTCCTTGTGCGTGACGCAACAATCACTCGCTCTGGAATTGGTTCAGCGTACCGAGTGCAGGCTCCCCGTTCAAAAAAAAAACGAGCCCGGAGACTTGGCGAGGTGTTTATTGGTGAATATGTGAAAAAATACAATGTCTTTTTTTCATCTTGAATGCTAGTCAAACACCTTCCCAAAAGTTGAGCTGTCAGGCAATTTGCTCAAAACACAGCCCCATTAGGGTGAGGATGCGGAATCTCAACTGGCACTGCGTTAATCTGCTCATTAGCATCAGGAGACGATCCCTTTGCCTTGTTAGGAAATAATAATAAAAAAATAGAAAAGAAAACAACAAAGTGCATTTGAGATCTTTATCCGCGAGCGCAAAGAGAGGCAGATTAATGGCTTTTCTGACGAGTGGAGGTCTCACTCAAGTTTACTTTCATCCCCTCAGCATGTGTGCATTTTTGATAATAGCAACAGCGATGAAACGTGTGCAGTGACAGCGCTGCCTGGGTGCGCTTTCTCCCAGCCTGCATTGCAGTGCCTCTCGTAAACATTTTGCTCCCACAATCCAATACCATTTCAGTTTGCTCATGGGGCTCATCATGGCTCTGTCAGAGCAATGAGCCGGCCACCGTTGAAATCCTATACTCGAATCCGTGATTAAACAGAGTTTATTTTAAAGGTTGACAGTTTAATAGACTCAGCCTTGTTACCAATCACTGTTTAAAAAAAAATACGTATTGCGTTTCATACAATGAATCTTTACACGCATTTGTCATATGAAATCGGTTGTACGTATCAGATGGCTGATGTACGGCAATCCACTGTTTCATAGACTGTGCCGGAATGAGAAACGATTGTGGAAAGTGCGTCGTCATTTTCCAGGGTCCAGTCTCTCGGGCGAGTTTGTCCAACCCTGAGTTTATTTCAGCCACCCTCCTAGTGCGGATGGAGGTCAGGGCTGAAACAGTGGCGACCAGCTTGTGTTTCGCAGCAAGAATGGCCGGGTTCAACTCCCTACCAAGGCGCTTTTCCACGTGCATTGGTTTCCTCCGGGTTCTCCGGCATTCCTACCACAGGTTACAAACATTACACAATGAAACTGGGTATTAGTCTAACATCCCAGTGCAGAAAGAATGCATGCAGACTACACAATTGGGGATTACACGTAGCAAGCAGCAGTAACATCGCACCCCCCACTTCAAAAACTTGGCACGACCCTCCTGAAAAAAAGATTATTGAGACTCATTGCAGATTATCTGCCTAAACAAATATAATAATTACAAAGTGCTCGTACTTGTGTGTGTTCATAAGCGGAGTGCTTCAGAGTCCGTGTGAACACGCAGGAGCCTAAAACAAAGCCAGTTCAAAACACAGCACCAGCGCTCGTTGATTAAAGCAATTAATAAGGCGCGCATGGAGAAATTTACAATATGGACTGACGATGGGCACGCAATTAAAAATGGGAATGCGATAATACAGCTTTGTCGCTGGTGCCGCATTTACAGGGCGTGCAGGGCCCGCAACAAACCGTTACACTACATTAACAGCAATTGACATTGTGTTTGTGCGCTGGCTGATGGCGCGGGCAATATTCGCTTTCAGAGCCAGTCACTCTTTGAATATTTAAAGCATTTTTTTTTTTACTAAAAAACCCGGAGGCACGTTGGGCTCAACTGATCGCGCCAAAGTCGGCGCGTTATTGTGCTCCGTCCGCCCACAAAACCGTTAACGGCCAATGAATTTACATCGCAATTAATTCCTCGCGCGCCAGCCAGCGCTAGATGGAAACACTGGCAAGAGGCCCGCGGAGTGCCATATTTAAATATTAAACGGGATCGCTAAATGAAACGCGCCTCTGTTTGGGGATCGCTTACCGGGAGGTGGATGGGGGGGAGTGGCCAGGCAATCGCGCGGAATTTTTGTCGTTTAGAGAGAGCCACTAACGAGTCGTGAGTTAATCGACTAGGTGTTGCTTGTGGTCAGTAGGGAGCCGTCTTCTTAGCGCTGTCTTAGAATTTAGGGCTGAACGATTTTGGGGAAATATCTAATTGTGATGTTTCTGACTGATATTGCGATTGCAATAAAAAAATGTTTTAAGTCAAGCTTCAGTTCAATATTCACTGCGTAATAGATTCAAAACATGTGATGGAGCATTACCACGTGATACCATCACAATATGAACTGCTCTATATATTGCAATGCAAGGATGAGAACTTAAAAGATATGAATTGCTTCCAACATTTATTTATTAAAATGTTTTGATTGAAATAGAACAATCAAACAGAACAATTGTTAAGTTAAATAAATAAAGTTATTATAATAAATTATAAAACTATTCCAAACCAGCAGTTTTTTCTTGATGTGGTTGTCCCACCTGATGACGATTGCTTGTGTTGCGATCGAAACGTCGTGATCTATTATTTTTCTACTCTACGTGACTTTACCGAAAGAACCAAAGAGTATGGATTCCTGCAGTCACGAAAGCTTCATACCACTTCATCGTTCGTCAAAGCGATGGTTTTAGTAGATGAACGTGATCATCATTATTATTATAGTTTTTCTCGGTTTAAAGGTTTACCATAGTTTACGTACAGGCACATTGCTTTAATGAAGACACCTTTACAGAAATAGAGTTTTGATTGGTTGATAGACCGCGAAGGGGAGTGAACTTGAGTTGGCCAAGAGGGGCATTTGGGTGGTGCCAGCAGAGGTTTCAGCCCAGCGCCACCGTCATTATAGCCCTGGCCACAACGCTCACCTGAGCAGGGAGAGATTTTGGCAAAAAGGCATCGGGCACGAGTGACATTGAAACTTTATCTAAGGGACCGTTTCTGCCAGGATAAAAGTATTAAAAAAATTAACCCGTAAAAACTAAGTTTTTTACTATAAATCCTTTATATGTGTGGCGGCTAGAGTCCTCTCGTCCTCTGGCTTGAGATGGCTGCCACCTATGGGTCAGATGAATGCCTGCCACCATTAAGCAATTGGTTATTAAATATAATACATTTTTTCATAAAAAGTGTAAAATTTCACGAAAATACATTGTCACGCACAACGAGTCTGTGTGCAAAATGTCAGCTCGATTGGATCACGGGAAGTGGGTTAAAAAACGACCGAAAGATTTGCACGGTCGTAAGCAAGCAAGCAAGCAAGTGAACTTAATATAAAGGATTTAAAAATAAGAATGGGTTTTAGCCTTTCTGACAATTAAACAGGTATTAAAATTTTCAGCCACAAAATAGATGACTTCTGAAAGGAATCAAGTCTGCATTAACCACACGTACTTGTGGCAAAACATGCAAGCAAGCATGCTCTGATAATACATGCACTGTCTTTGAAACTGATGTGTCAGACCGGAGAACGCCAAAAATCGAACATCACAAAGACAATGCACGTAGCAGAGCATTTGTAGCTCGCGTTTTTTTTTAACTTGAGCGACTTCTTGGCTCCTATTTGTCAGCAAACTGTGGTGAACGATCTTCTGTTTGTGTACATGCCCTTGAAGTAAGTCTTGTCTAGCAGAGATATCTGCAGTGCTGCATGTGCCCAACAGATCAGAGTTGGAGAGAGCATGATTATACACTGGAATTGCTTCTCACGCTAATATGCTGCATTTTCCTAAGCACGTCCTCGTGATAAATAGTGAAATAAAGAGGTTTGCCGATAATTGGAATGCACGCTAGAAATTCAGGGCATGGCACAGTAAAGCATCTTGGAATTTGGGAATAGATCGTAGCAGAAAAGTGTTGTGGATGTCATTGGGTCGAGGAAGTTGCAATGGGTGGGGACACGTGGGTGGGACACGTCTGCGGAATAGAGAAGGTCAGTTGACCCAGACGGGCATTAAGAGTGGCACCCAGAGGCTCAGTGACCAATGAGAAGATCCGAAGCCGGATAGTGGGATACTGTAAGAGCAAACCTGGAGCATGCATGCCAAAAAGATCATTTATGTTGAACTTCTTTCGCACCGTACGTAACGACGAACCGCGCTAATCGGAGTTGCAGGGGAAGGACAAACTAAACACAAAAATCAGTCCTAAAGAAATGCGTTTTCAATCCAGTTGATTTAAAAGTGCATTTCTCCAGTTGCCTCGTAATATCCGAAGGAAGAGCGGCCGCAGAAGCACATCTGAAAGCGCGCGATGCGGTGACCGCCTTTGTTCGATGGCCAGCCAAAAGCCGCTGCAAGGATGCCCGGAGTGTCGCGTGATGGTGGTTTATGCTCCTTTTCCAAGCACACCCAGCCACCGTTTCCACTACTCGTGTAAGAACGGCACCAACGGCACCAGATGCCCCGCATTTTTGCCGAGTCGAATTCGGGTGGCAGTACGGCGCAGTGGAAACGCACGGATGATTGTGTTGTGTGGAGTTTGCATGTTTCTCCCCCTGTTCTCCGTGGGTTTTCTCCGGGTTCTCAGGTTTACAGCCCCCCCTCCCCCCCCTCCATATCTAAACCAAAACCCATAATATGTAATTGGTATTTATCAAACATCGCAATGCTAAAAAACGACCAGAAATTAATTCAATTGTGATTACACACAGCGGCGGTAACACCGCCCCCCTACTGTGAAATCTCAGCGTGACCCTGAGGCTTTCCTTGGTGAAAAAGCATAATCATAAACAAATAATAGTTTCTTCTCAGTTCAAGTATCAACTCTCACGGGTGATGTGTGTGATTGGGAGTTGAACCCAGGTTACTCGGAGGTTGGTGCGGCGTATTCGCTAACCATAACATCACGCCTAACTATGCATCACTATATATATACACACACTCACCCCTGGCTACGTACGGTGCAAAGGAAGTTCAACAGACGTACATATATTGTTACGGTTCGTGTTAGCGAGCACCTATCAATGACTACACTGTACTGTATATTAGTTGTGTCGACGGTCCCACATCCGACAATCCCTATAAATCTATAAATATTAAATATGCGCGCACACACACGCACAGACAAAAACATGCACTCTCCCACGCGTGCACGCACACACACGCACACGCGCGAGCGCGCGTGCATATCCACACTCGCGCAACAATTTAAACATCAATAAATGTGTTCGGCAGTAATATACCACGTGTGTTAAAAAGCTGTGTTATTTGAAATGCCACGCCGGTAATTGTTGCTGCCCCTAATGCGGGGTTTTACAGCCTCGTTTACAACGTCGCGCCGTGGCCACTAAACGGATCATATTTTATTTGTGCACTATTAATCTCGATTGCTTTATGTGCGGTGGCCACTTTTGTGGGCGATGGCACTAAGAAGCTCGCGGTGTCTGTGTCCGCAAGCGCTGCACGTGCTTTGCTTACACGTGTGTGTGTGTACGTAGGCATGTCTCTTGGAGCCAAGGGGGTTGTGAGTTCGAGCGTGCGGGGAGCGGCGGAGTAGCGGTTAGCGCGCGCCGCGCTACGAACTAGGAGGCACGGGTTCGACTCCCCGCTCACGGTCAACACCGGTGACGATTATCTGAACCGGTCCTGGGCCTCCCCTAGGTCGAGTCAGCCTCAAATGAGTACCTGGTGCGGTGTGTAAGCATCGCCGTTGGGGAGACAAAGGCGGTCGGGCGTGGTACTGGCCACTCACCCCCTCGCGTTCCGTTCCGGCCTTGATAGGTGTTCGCTAACAGCACTTGCCCCAACAGTCTATTAAGGCTATACAGGGGATCTTTCTCTTTGTAATTGCTTTAATGGAACGTCTGCACAATCCTTATCAGGTGCGCGGTGTTGATAACCCGTAACCCTTCAAAGACCGGGAGAGCGGCCTCTGTTTCTGTACATATCTGTGGCCTGCAATGCGATTCCAGTCCTCCTCTGTCGTGCCGTTATTTCTCCCTTCGCCGGTGAAGCAACGTGAAGGATCTCGACTGCGTTGGAGGCCGCCCCCCCTTTAAATCGTGGGAGCGGTAGATAGCGTGCGAGCGGAGAGGGAATCTGTTCACGGTGAGATGAGTGGATAATGTAAATCATCCTCGGCACCCCCCCCCACTGCCCCCCCCCCCCCTTTTCACCCCCAAAAAAAGATGTATTGAAATGGGTCGCCCATGTGCCCTGCGACGTTTTATGTGCATATACGCCATAAACGCATTGAGACGAGCTTCTGTAAATGGCACATTGCAGTGCCAGGCTAGTAAATTAAACCTTTATATATATTAATAAAGAATAAAATATCTTTCGGGACCTATAAAAGTCTTTCTGAGTCGCGAGACCATTTTTTTCTTCAGAATTGTTTTCTCAATGATTTTTTTTCTTTCGCAAAATATCCTTTCATCTGTGTGTGTGTGTGCAAAAACTGGAGTGCCTGGCGAGGAGAATACTCGTACTCTATCGACAGAGAGATGCTGCAGATCGACTTGATGCGCTGCCTCTTTAAAGATGTCTTAACTTTCAACTGTAAACTATTTATATTTTGCCAGGTTACTTCCCACTGAATTATATAGCTCTTTTTCCGAAGCCAAAAATAATAATAGCTCAATGAATTTGGCTTATCACGTGGATATTTAAAGCAGCCAAATACTCTAAAACGCGTGTTTCTAAATATGGAGGGGAAAAACCGGACGACCGGGAGAAAAATCCACACGACCACGGGGAGAGACACGCAAACTCCAAATATACCGCAGCAGGTGTCAGGGTCGAGATCGAACCGACGACTTCCTGTATACCAGGCGAAGTAGTTAACATCTCCTAGCCACCCTGGTGTCAACGGCACCATCTGAAATCTTCCCACCTTGGAATGTCGCGAAAATGTAATTGCAACTTCTATGACTAAAGGGTAATGGACTAACGCATCTTCATCGTCCCAATTGGCTCTCCACCGTGATATTTACTCAACAACTTTGAATCAGATACTCGCAGTCGCATCTGATTACAATTCAAGTTGTTTATGTACCTAATTTGCCCTCTTCCCTGGTTACTACTTGCACCTATAATGTTCTTAGGTTTTTTCGTGACGGTTCCACCTAAAGACGGAAGCTTGTGTTGCCTCCCAAACGTCGTGATTTTTATTTTATTTGTATTTTGTTTTTATAAATTTTAATTTTTTACCTACGTGACTTTACCGAAAAAAACCTAAGAATATGAATCATTGCAGTCACGAAAGCTTCAAATCTAGAACCTATAATGTTCCCAGCCAACACATTAAGCTCAGACCCTTTGTTTTCTCACGTGTAAGAAATCTAACTCGCCCTATTGCAATGAATAGTTTGTCATAATAAATAGCAATTATTCACCCGGAAATGAACTTGGAGTGGGCTGCTCTCCTTTGCCAGAATAATTAGCTTATCGAATTTTTACATCCATATCAAAGGTTCGCTGTTAAGAAGCGTGATCCAGTTATCTGCCAGCCCAATAGCATGCCAAGTCCTGTAGTTGGGTGTTTAATGCTTAATACAAATGACTGAACTGAGTTTTTTTTGTTTGTTAAATGAAGCTCTTGATGTTGATTACTGATTGCGCATTCAGGTGGCTGTGAGTGTTTTAGTGGTTAGGGATTAACATTTTATTGGGGGTCTGTTGGGGGGTGAGGGGGATCTCGAAGCCTAATGCTGATTAGTGGTGATTGCGTAGTGGAAAGTCGATGGTTCCTGAGTGCGTAAGAGATTTTAAATCCTGCCCCGACACCACCGGGGATGATCTCAGTGGCGTCGAATTATTCCGTGAGCAATCGCAGACAGGGCCTGGCGAGGAGAACACTCAAATGTAATCGATGCTTTCCATTGCGAACTCCCGGCAACGCTATCGAGCACCGGGCGAGGGTAACGATCTCGCGTGTGACTGTTGTTTTTTTCCCCCTCCTTAAGACGCCGGGTTAAAGGTTCTGTCTCTGCCTCGACGTAAAAGCTGTTGGAATGTGGGAGCCTCTCTGCGGCATGAAACTTCGTTCCAGGAAATCTGGGCAGGACGCGCGCGGTGGTCCCACGCCGGACGGCAACACTGCCTCAGGGGAGTGCCCCTGTTATACGTGTCCCAGTCATACGTGATTCGTGCCCCTGTTCTACGTGATTCGTGCCGCTGTTATACGTGTCCCAGTCATACGTTATTCGTGCCCCTGTTCTACGTGATTCGTGCCGCTGTTATACATGTCCCAGTCATACGTTATTCGTGCCCCTGTTATACGCGTCCCAGTCATACGTGATTCGTGCCCCTGTTCTACGTGATTCGTGCCGCTGTTATACATGTCCCAGTCATACGTTCTACGTGCCCCTGTTATACGCGTCCCAGTCATACGTGATTCGTGCCCCTGTTCTACGTGATTCGTGCCGCTGTTATACATGTCCCAGTCATACGTGATTCGTGCCGCTGTTCTACGTGCCGCTGTTCTACGTGTCCCTGTTATACGTTATACGTTCCCCAGTTATACGTGTCCCTGTTATACGTTATACGTGCCCCTGTTCTACGTGTCCCAGTCATACGTTATTCGTGCCGCTGTTATAGACGATAGAGCTGCGCTCGGGCCTGCGCTGGGCCCAGACTGGGCGGCGTTGCACCCCCATGAGCGATGAGGCCTCATTGCCTCTCACTGCTCCTCCGCCATGCCTTCTTGTCCACATTCCTACATCCTCCCTAATAAGTGAACATTGGTATCCTCAGCTCATTAGATTCAATCTGTTGTTCTTTGATTGGTATCCACCTTTGGCTGTTTGTGCATTTGTTAGCTGTTCAGCATCTGATAAGTGAAACACTGTCGCGGGAGTTTAAACTGCTCATACGTCAAATTTATCCCAATTTCCCCTAGGTTCAAGCTGCCACATTACAAATATCATCTCCACTTAAGTAATTTTCCCGCTCTATGAATGCCTCGGAAGATTAACCTATTCACATTGCAATAAATCCATCGGGCTAAATATTTTAACGTCTTTATTTTTTTTTGTCACGCAGAGAGAAGGTAATGTGTCTGTGCTACATCAAGAGCTGTTACTCTTTCGCCGCTCCGCAATGAACGGTCCCCGCAGCTTCAGTGGCGTGCTCTTGCCAACAACATCTGGCAAAAACGAGAACGCCTTGTGACGGTACACGCACTGCTGATGAGACCCGGAAGGTTGAGGCTGGTCCAGAGGTGCTGTTAAACATTGCTCTAACATGTCAATAAGCAGATGGACTGGGTTATTTTTTTAATTCGATTCGAAGCTTTCGTGACTGCAGGAATTACTCTTTAGTTATTTCGGTAAAGTCACGTAGAAAGAAAATATTATTTAATTAAATTTTCTACGTAACGTTACCGAAATAACCGAAGAGTATTTTTTTTTTATGTTTACGAGAGGCAATGTTTTTGGTTTATTATGTATTCTGTATTTAAAAACTCATTCTTTTTGGAACTGCTTTTTGCATTTAGTTTGCTGTCCTTCCTCCGTACCTCCGATCGGCATGGTCGGCTACGTACGGTGAAAAATAAGTTCTACGTGCCCGTACATACGTACATGCCCCTTGGCGCGGACTGCAGCAAACACTCCGGAGCGCCGTCTCACTCTGCCACTATCGGAGGCACCATCAGGGCCGCCGCATTAACGACTCCGTTGGCAGGGTGGAACTGACAGACTGCCTTTTAATGATCCGAAGGGGGGTGAGGAACGTGTGGGGAGGGTGGGGGGGAACGCAACGCGACTCGGGCCAAACCGCACGCGTCAAGTGGGCTTGCCGCTCCGGTGCAGAGCGATTGACGACGAGACTTTTTTTTTTCTTGGCCGACGTTTCGCCGCGACGCTGGGAAATATTTTTTGACGATGGCCGGGTGGCCTCGCGGTCGGAGGGCTGGCTGGGAGACAAAGGCGGCCGTGTCAAGTTGGATGCTGGCCCTACCCCCAACGCCCTCTAAATCACGCCTTTTGCTTTGCCGGCCTTAATAGGGGCCCACTAACGGCGCTTCACTTTGATTGGGAATCCACTGGAGCAATGCACTTTTAAATCTAGATTGAAAACTAATTTCTTGAGAACTGGTTTTCGTTTGTTTACTTTCTTGGTATTCCCCCGCACCTCTGATTAGCACGGTTTGGCTACGTACGGTGCCAGAGAAGTTCAACACACAGTACATACACGGAGGATTGATTCCCGTGACACACGCACACTGGCGTGTTCTTTCCTGCGTGGCGTCTAAACTGGTTGAATCTTCTTGGTTCTTTAGGTAAAGTCACGTAGAAGGGAAATAATAAAATTAAAAAAATAAAACATAATAAAATACAGCGGCCGTCTTCACCTGAGGACGGTTGCTTGCATTGTGGCCGAAACGTCATAAGAATTGTATTTTATTATGTTTTGTTTTATTATTATTTTATTATTTCCCTTCTACGTGACTTTACCGAAAGAACCAAGAAGATGAATCCCTGCAGTCACGAAAGCTTTAAATCGAAGCTGGTTGAATGTTTGTTGTCAAAGCTTCGTGATTGTGGACAACTTGCAGACCAAGGGGCGACAAAAGAGGTTGTTGTGCATGATCCCTTCCCTGGTAATGTCTGCGTGGCGGGATACAGGACTCTACCCAAGCACAAGGACACTCTGTGCTTACTTAACGCGAGTCCCTCGGACGATCGCTCTGCCGTATGTTCGCAAGATGAGCAGTTTCCCGCTGGTTTTAGGAAACAAAATGGTTCCGAGTTGGTGGGGAAATAAGCAGCTTTGTACATTTTTCCATCAAATGTCAGCAGCAATGGCCGTTGGCACCAAGACACAAAGCACATGCTTCGCCGTACGTTTTTATTTCTTTATTTTTAAACTGCACTATTTACTACGGAGTGTGCATTAACGTCACTGTGACGCTAGAACGCTGGCGACGTCTGCGGTGTAACGCAGAGGCAAGACCCGGAACACAAACTGATGAAATTCTGTTTCTCTCTGTAACCGTGGACACACTGTTCTTGTAAAGTATAGAATGCATCCAATAGCCTCTCGCCTGACCGAATAGAGATTATGAATACAATAGACATACTCAGGATATGTATGTACGTATGTTGAACTTCTTTCGCACCGTACATAGCCAACCGTGCCAGTCGGAGTTGTGGGAAATTGACGAATGAATGCCTTCACCTTTACATAACCACGTGCTCATAATTCATACGATCCTGTTTCATGGAAGAGCCACATCTGATACGATGTGTACTAAAAACACATCTTCCCGTTCGCACGTGTGCTTCATTATAGAAGACGTACCTAGGTACCGTACATGCCTTTGTGTTTCCCGACACTTTATTGCACCGCATTTCAGTTGCGCCGTGGTTCGGCCCCGCGTGTCCATGACCCGCCCGGGGTTGCGAGATCCACCTCCTCCCCAATCTGACGTTTGCGGTGGCCATTCCTGGGCAGGGAGCGCGCGGATGGGAGCCACGATCGTGGACGCGCTGGACACCCTCTACATCATGGGGCTGCACGAGGAGTTCATGGACGGTGCCCGCTGGGTCAGCAAGCACCTGGACTTCAACGTGGTGAGCACGGAGGGCATACCGCCCCCCCGCGCGCACCTCGCCAACAAACCCAGGGCCTCGGCAAAGCCCGCCCGTGCGTGGTGTAAATGTCTCGGTTAAAACGTGTGACGGCGAAAGGTAAGAGAGATGCCTGAGTAGTTAAGTGGTTCCCGCCCGCCCGCCCCCCCCACCCCCCCCCCCCCCTCATGTGATGGCCTTATCAGAGCCTCTGTGTAGCAGCAACCACAAAGTTGTCCCGGGTGTGCATGTGGGATTCCGTCGCGACGAAACCAGGTTTGTCGCGTTGTGGTGCCCTTGAGGGTATCGGTCATCGTTGACCCTAACACGAGTGGCACACGCAAGGGGCACGAGGTTGTCCCGATGCCAACGGGGGGGAGCCCTATGTTTTGGTTCTGTTTGAAACGACTCTAATCAGCAAGGTGAATCGATTCTAATTTCATCGATTTTAAATGCAAAAAGAAGCCTTTTTACCTTCAAACTGTTTTATTTTTTCGTAGGTGGGGCACAGCCCGGACGTTATTCAGTGACCTTGTTTTAGAATTTTTAGAATCGCTATTGCGCCAAACTCATAGCCTCGGCGATGATTGCCGCTGAGGTCGTGACGGGTTTCATTTTCCATTCTTCTTGCTATATGGCCCGTGTACCGCTCCCGTTCTGCTGTAATGTACGCTGGTGCCTACTTTATCGATTGATTGATGAAACGTTTAGTAGTTTGACACTTGGGTTTGGCTGAGCTCATCTCTTAGATTCTGAATATTTATTTAGACTGGAGGAATCCGATGAGTTATATAGCTCTTTTTCACAGTTGTTCAGTAGGGGCGGGCCAGAAATTTACAACAACAAACAATACAAAAACACGATCGGAGTGCAAAGTATAGTAAAGGTAAACAAATCACATTTTTTTTATTGTACCAGGTAAATCCCACTGAGCTGCCACATATATATATATATATATTTTTCAGAAGTGACCTGGCCACAAATGAGATAGCTCGACGAAGCGGCTTATCACGTGAAAATGTATCGCAGCCAAATTAGAAATTTACAGCTGCCAAATAATCTAAATAATCTCCAAAGAATAACATGCACGGATGTAATGGACGGTTGACACTCAAGAGACAAATCTTTTGCCGAGCGTGAAACAGCCCCATCTGGTGTGGGGGTGAGAGAGCCCACCCCTCCCTCCCCCTCCCCCATGCGGTGGTACGTATTGAGGTGTGAGTCTGGTGTCATCTTCCTGCCCTAACACGAGGCCCTGCTGGACCGTGAGTCATTTTAAAGAATTTTCTTTATCTCACGACGCCAACCCTTAAAAAATGGCACAATTGAATGGTGATTTCGATTTAAAGCTTTCTTGACTGCAGGGATTCATCTTCTTGGTTCTTTCGGTAAAGTCACGTAGAATGGAAATAATACAAATAAAACATAATAAAATAATTCTCACGACGTTTCGCTAAATTCCTCTTGATATGCAAATTCTTTTGTCAAGGCGCTCTTCCCCCCTCCATCCCAGCTTAAATAGACGCTCCAAGCCTGGGGTTGTCATTCAGATTCTGTCTTCTCGACAGACCTGTTCTCCACCTGAGGACGGCTGCTTGCGTTGTGGCCGAAACGTCGTGAGAATTATTTTATTTTGTTTTATTTTTATTATTTCCATTCTACGTGACTTTACCGAAAGAACCAAGAAGATGAATGGTGATTAATTCAAATTTTGGAGGAGAGAAAAAATTGCTTATCCGATGTAAACACGTTACAGAATTTGTCAACTGATGTTTAACCGAGCAGCCCGTGAGCCTTAAGGCCAGTCTCCCTTTTCCTGTTGCCATTTCACGAGGCAGCCTCAGACCAGTGTCACCGCCATCACTGAGTCTCATCAGCAAGGCATCAGCACCCTGACTCCTTGCCATGGGGTTTGCCCAATGTGAAGGATGAAAGCCATTCTAAAACAACATAAACATCTTCTTGGTTCTTTCGGTAAAGTCACGTAGAAGGGAAATAATAAAATAATACAAATAACACATAACAAAATAATTCTCACGACGTTTCGGCCACAATGCAAGCAGCCGTCCTCAGGTGAAGAACACAGACATGTTCTTCACCTGAGGACGGCTGCTTGCGTTGTGGCCGAAACGTCGTGAGAATTATTTTGTTATGTGTTATTTGTATTATTGTATTATTTCCCTTCTACGTGACTTTACCGAAAGAACCAAGAAGATGAATCCCTGCAGTCACGAAAGCTTTAAAGCAACATAAACATCTCAACGGATTAATGACATCAGGGCCCACTGCAAACCCTCAAAAAGTGCATCAAGTGTTCTTGCCTTTAGGCAATAAACATAC
This sequence comes from Lampetra planeri, assembly GCF_965212315.1. Lineage (NCBI taxonomy): Eukaryota > Metazoa > Chordata > Hyperoartia > Petromyzontiformes > Petromyzontidae > Lampetra > Lampetra planeri. Next base: position 5,565,472 of record NC_136156.1, read on the forward strand.
ATTTTTCAGAAAATGTCACTTCATCGGTGTATAAATTTTTTGAACGGACAGCTAATAGTTTGTTTAATGCGGCAACATATGGCTCTTATGAGAGATCAAGAGATTGAGATGTTTTCTGATGGCTTATCGAGTGTGGCATAGGGGAATGCTTCAAAGTGTTTTTTTGTGAATTATTTACAATGGGTTAGAGTTGGTCGTGCACTCACGATAATTTGCCCCTTACGGTAGACAAAGAGAGTAGCACAAGATAGAGTGCAGAGATGTTTGATAACAGCGCAAGACATCGGTAGGTTGGTAGGTATGTATGAATGTATGTTCAACTTCTTTCACACCGTATGTAGCCAACCGTGCTCATCAGAGGTGTGGGTGAAGGACAATGAGTTTCAATCTAGATGACGATTTAAAAGTGCTTCACTCCGGTGGTTTCCTAATATCGGAAGGAAGAGCGTTCCAGACGGCCGCAGAAGCGCATCTGAAAGCGCCACGCGATGCGGTGACCACCGTCTTTGTCCGATGGTTAGCCGAAAACTGCTGCTGCAGCGAGCATGGCTGTAGTTGGCGAGATGGTTTATGCTTCTTGACGAGATCCGCAAGGTATTTTGGTTCATTCGTGGCAAGCGCTTTGCGTGTAACGAGCGCGACCTCTACAATGTACTCGTTCGGGCAACTGGAAGCCAACGCAGGCTCAGGGAGAGGGTATACGAGTCCCCGGGGTGGGTAGGCAGGCAGGTAGGTTTTCATTCTTGTCAGGTGGTTAGCAGTGGCGTAGCCTGGTTAGCTTGGGTGTAGGAAGTGAAGCGGGGGCCCCATTGTCCCATTCCCCCCTCTGCTCTTCGTAGTCCAGCGCTTGGGCACCCTCCGACCCGTCGGTTCCCGGAGCAGTTGCACTGCCTGCACACTTTTGCTCCCGTTAGCTGCGGTGCTTGTTGCTGGGTGTATATATAAGCAGTCTTTATTGAGAGCCAGATTGTGGCCAAATTAAAACCGTTTTAGCTCTTCCAGGGTAATGCACTACACACGGCGTATATTTATACCGAGACAATATCAAAACAATAATTAAAGAACAAAAATTGCGATCAGTTTCAGTGCGAGGCTGGAGTGGCATGTTAATCGAAAAAGCACGTAACACGTTTACACAATGAAGATAATTACTAAATTATATATAAAAAGAAAATGTGGCGAGACAATGCAGCCGCTATATACTGCAATAACAGCCGTAAATTGCAGTAATTCAATCTTAATAAAATATGCTTGGAGTAATCTGCCGGAGCTGCATGCATCAGCCAGCCTTTAAAACATTTATAACTGCGATGGCCCATTATAGCTTCAACCGAGAAAATGATATTTGATTGAGATGGTAGAACCGATAAATGAAGCATAGACCTATAATATCATTCCATGTACCCGAAGCAGCGTACATTAAAGTTTCGAATTAAATCGCCCAAATTTCCCAACTCACTCCCATTGGAAATGAAGTAAATTGTGTGCATTATAAAGCCTTTAAGGCCCATTTGAAAAACGCATCTATTTAATGAAGCCTACCTTTCCTCTGGTTGATTGCGATGTGCTGTCAGGCTGGTAGGGAATAGACAGTTTCTAATAAAGATGATGATGAGATGATGCTGGTGCTGATGAAATCACTCACGTGCATAGCACACAACTCTGTTTAAACACTGAACGCAAGTCCGCACCTCCGATTGGCTATGTACGGCGCAAAAGAAGTTCAACGTGCATACACACTCGGGGCTCATTCGTGCACTGAATAATTCGTTAACCCTTAGGGCAGCTCCCACTCTCGGTTCTATTTCCTATTCCCTATAAATCCCGAGCACGTAGATATATTGCACTGGTCTCATGCTGAACACCTTCATACCGAGGTCACCGTGAATGATTTTTTTTTTCTATATTATAACCCTTCACCCAGGAAGGAGCTGACGAATACAACATTATTTTCCAGGGTTATACTCCGGCTGATTGGGATGTTTTTGGTAGATCCTTGAGTGAATATTCTCCTGTGTGGAAGGGCACCTGAGTCCGAGTTTAGAGGGTCTATCTCCGCACAAGACAGGTTTCTGTAACTGCTTGCTCTCATCGCCGTCATCGTTGTCATCGCCATCGGCTGTGATCAATCCCACTGCAGGATGAAGGACTCCTCAAGCCTCTCGCGATGTGTAATAACCCGTGTGGCATCTTGCGCACGAGCTAACTTCAGCTCACGGCGTCTTCTACAGGTGAAAAGGGGTAACTTTCAATGCCATCAGAAAGAATTAAGCCTTTAACGTGTATTTCCTATGCTCGCTTAACGACCAAATTAATTAACGTGGGACCAATTACCAGTCGCTAAGAGGGGTTCTACTGGGCAGATCTTTTTCAGAAGCGACCTGGTGCCACCAATGGTAGCTCAACGGAAGTGTGGCTTATCATCACGCGGACATTCATAGCAGCCAAATTACTCTAAACGTACGATTGTAAGGGTCGCACAGCGGGCAACGGTCATGCCTCGCAGCAAGAAGGCCGTGAGTTAGATTCCTGACTCACGCTTTCCTGTGTGGCGTTTTGTGCGTTCTTCTCATGATGTGCGTGGGTTCCTTCTGGGTTCTCCGGTTTCCTCCCGTAGCTAATAACAAAAGCACGCAACCTAAGTGGTGTCGGTCCAAACATCCCGATGACGAAAAACTGCCTGCAAAGTGCTCAATTGGGATTACACGCAGCAGCAACATTGCCTTCTGCTGCAATGACGTGGCAGGTTCCTCCTAAAAAAAAGGTCTTGATACTCTGTAAAGCTTTCCCGGGTAAATAAAAAAAAGAAACACATTCCTGCGGAGGGAGCTGGTAGGAACGTTGGGTTGCTCGGTCAATGGCCAGGGTCGACGGCGGCGTGGTGTATTCCGCAAATATGCCCGACTGTGAGGGCGGGCACAAGCCGGCGTGAGTAGGTTAAACGTTGAGTTTTATAAGGGCACCACGGGGTGACCAGCCCCTCCCCACCCAGGCCCACCCCTCCCAACCTCCACCCAGCTCCACCCTCACCACCCAGCCCCTCCCCACCCTCCCCTCCCCACCCAGCCCCTCCCCACCCTCCCCTCTCCACCCAGCCCCACCCCTCCCATTTTTGGATTCATGACGGACGGACGGACACAATAATCCCCTGTGGGCTGGTGTAACTAGGAGGTTCCTACAAGTATAAACAAAGTGCCTCACTGCTCAAACTAAAGCTGACGTGTCGCTCCATCTCCGTCGGTGACCCTGAGCAATGAGATGGAAATTCCATATTCCCATGGCAGAAGCTGTTCACGTCATAGGACAACCACTGTTGCATCCCACCTACGGGTTGTTATCTTATTGACCGCAGAAGGATTGTATTTTTCAGTATTGGAACTCGTAAGTGGAGCACTGTAACCCGTGGCATGACCTAGCCCGATCGCGAGTGGTTTTCTTTTTTTTAGGCCTTGCAATGTTTACGACGCTCTGCGTTTCGCGTCCTTTCAGCCCTCGCTCAGTTTTGACTTCCTCCGCCTGGAGGTTCGACTCTGCCTTCGTTTGCCGCGGCCGAGCCGAGCGGGTGCGAGGTTTGCGCGATAGGAGAGGCCATTACAAAGTCCACCGAATCAATCGGCAAGTAAAGCAGCCGCTGCCCCCCGCGCGATCAATGTCTGAATAAGCCAATTGGGGTTCACCTGCGCTGCTCCCTGGCCCACGTCGTGACGAACGCACGGCGATTTTCGATATGCAATAGTAAATTAACAACAACAACAATAATAATTTAGGCTTGCAACGCGTCCGCCTCCACGTTGCTCGCTCGCTCCGTCGAAGGGAGAGGGAACGACTCGGATGCACGAGGAGGAACCGCAGACGAGCGGGAAAGGTGGCAGCCAGGCGGGTGAGCCGTAACAAAGTCCCACCTTCCCCCTCCCAAGCTCTGCAATCCTCTATATATGAAGGTGTTATCAGTCAATCAACGAGTGTTTCTACGTGAGAGGAAACCGGGCCACGTGGAGAATGTCCATGCTCGCGAGGGGGGCAACCCTCTTTACCCCATACAGGTGGAGCAGGTGGCGTTCACACTAACTCTGCTGCCTTCTCCTGGCGAGCCAGGCTATTGGCACCTCACCGATGCACACGGGAAAGCAAGGAGTTTCGCGACATCTGTGCGAGACCCACCAGCCCTTGCCGCTGTCTCCACAGCGCTGGCTCTGCGGGCTTCCACGTGCAAGCGTAGCTATCGTCACTACCTGCGCCAGCCAGCGCCCTTGCGGGGTGTGCTAGGGGAGCTAGCTCGTGCCCCTGGAGCTACGCCACGCTCGTCAGCCAGACGAATCGGCGGAGCCAGCAGCTGCATCGTCTCTTGCTGTGACCGTCATGATCGCTGCTACTGCTGTCAGGACGGGGGGGGGGCGGCGGTGGCGACAGAGGCTCCCACTCCGCAATTTGAACCCGGCTCCCCGAGTTCGATTCCTGGCCACGGCTAACATCAGCGGCGAGTGATAGAGCAACCCGTTCTGGGCCCGTCTTTAGCAATCTGCATTGACAAAATGTGGTGAAGTATGATACAACAATCCCGAAGACTGACGTGTCCAGATAGTCGATAAAAAATTCTCTGTCCGTTTGTATTTAATTGTTGTCCGAGGAGCACTCTGTGTGAAGCCAAGAGTGGCTGACTAAATTGTGACGAACCACTAGCCGTGCCACCGCGTGTGGAGGTGTGGAGCCTAGTCAAGGGAAACGCATCCGTCCTGTGGTAGGATGGTGCAGTGGCTACACTTGTGCCTCACAGCGATTAACGCCTGGGTTCGATTACAGACTTGTGCGATTTTGATTGTGGCGTTTGTATATTCTCCCCCTGTTCTGAATGGGGTTTCTTCAGGTTCTCCAATAGCTCAGACAAAGCGTCCCACATAACTGGGTATTGGGTAAAATATACGCAATGCTGAGAAATCGACTGTAAATGACTCCTTTTTGGGTGTACACACAATCGCGACGTTGCCTCCCACTGCGAAAACTTTGCAGGTCCCTCCTGAAAATGGTCCTTGAGACTCGGCGAGTTGCTTTGCCGGGTAAATGTGAATTAAATAATGAAGACAATTGGTAAAAGAAGTGGTATAATTTTTATTTGGGGTGGGGGGGAGGGGGGGGGGGGCATTCCCTGGCGCAATCGTGATAAACTGCCCGCCGTGATGATTCCACCGACATTTCTGCGTTTCCTGATTACGATAGCAACAATTTGAGATGTAATGTACGATTTCTCTAAAATAGAATTGTTAATACAAAAAAAAAACTCCCCACAGACAATATTTTCTTGTCCACGTGAATAATGCACGCGACCCGTTATTTGCCAGATTTGCTAAATTGTCACCGCACGCTTGTGCATTTCTGCAATTGCAACGTAAAATAAAATTGACAAAAAACAATAACATCCTTAGAAAAACAACAACACGCACGTACACACACGTGGGCTTTCGCGAGAGCTTAGTTGCATCGTGGAATGCGCGACAGCTTGATTTATCGTTTGTTACTTTGTGTTGCGTTAAATTTAACAGCCCTCCTCTCTCGCTGTCTCTTTACCCCCCCCCCCCCCCTTCAGACTCTACGCCACTAAATGTACTCAGCCGGGGCCCTCCTTTCCCATTGCTCACGATTGATCTTCATTTCACTCTTCACCTCCGACTCCGGGGGTCGTTCCTGTCGCCGCCGCCGCAACTGTGCGCGTTTGTGCGCGAGGGGATACGTTTAACGTCGGGGCCGGGTTATTCGTGAGCGCCGACGTCCGCTGTACCCCTGCAGCCGCTTTACGACGTCGGAACTCGCGACAAACGTCCGTTACCCGCGACACGGGCGGCGGTAGTGGTGACGCACGGCGCTGCGCTTTCGAAGCCGGCGGCTCGAGTTCGATTCCCGCTCACGACGAATATATGAAACCGCTCCTGGCCCTCCGCCAGGTCGACCCGGCCTCAAATTAATGCCTATTTGCGGTAGTGTAACGGTTAGCACGCTATGTATGCATGTTCATGTATATGTTTGTGTGTACAGGGAGTGTAGCGGTAAGCATGCTGTGCTATGAACCCGGCGACCCGTGTTTGATTCCCGCTCATGGCCAACACCCAGTGACGAATATTTGAACCGGTCCTGGACATTCCCTAGGTCGACTCAGCCTTTACACAAACATCGCCGCAAGGGAGACGAGGGATGTGGTGCTGGCCACCCACCCCCTCGTGTGCTGTGTCGGCCTTCATAGGTGCTACTCGCCAACAGCACTTGCCCCAACAGTCTGTTACGGGAGGGGGGTCTTTGTCTTTGGTCCGTGGCACACCTGTGATCCAGGCACAAGGAAGTGGGGTTGGTGTATGATGCCAAGGTCACGTGTGTGCCAGGACACTGACCTGTGGGGTGTCCACAGAAGGCAGTACAGCAAAGAGGTTGCTGACAGGTCTGTACACTTGCGCGTGTGTCGTTCCCTGCACATTTGAGCCTTCTCCAAGCCACGTTGGCCCCTCCCCGCCCGTGCGAGATCGCAACGTCTCAACAGACAAAGACACGGGGCCAAATGTCCCGAGCTCGACCCTCCCCAACAGAGAGCCGCAATCAACTCGGATAACAACAAAGTCACCGTAAATCATTGCACCGTGTCTCCCTTGGGACATCAGACGCACACCGAGCTGGGCTGCTCGTATGTACATCACTTTGTCAGTCCCCTCCCCATGCCTCGCGGGATCCCTGGGGGCTATTTGACCATACTTCACCGCGCTCGCCAGTTGCGGTTGCTGAAGGCGGGGAGCATAGACGTTTGGAGCGTTGATATACTGCACGCCACAGAAGTGGGATTTTACTGTGCTGTTCTCTGATGCCCACAGCCTAGCCTCAGAGCAGCCTATAGCACCTATGTTATGGATGGTGGCCGTCCATCCATGGGGGACATTCTGGGTGAACCGGTCACCGCCAAATTGTGTTGTGCATGGAGGCATTTCAGTGTTCTTTCCCGAGCAAACAAAGGGCGAATTGAGATGCAATGCAAGTTGGCGTCTTGCTGCAGTATTTGTTCCATTAATAATTGCCATTGATCACTCCGCAAGCTGGGGGAGTCCCGACTCGCGGTTACGTACCCTGGCCACAGCCTCGTGTTCGCCGAATTGTCAATAGGCAATGTTGGCTTTTGCATTGAATCTTGTCGCCGTCGAGTGAGCGAACGACCCGAGAAGACGACGCCGCACGACCACTTCAGTTGTTTAAGGTCCCCCCACCCTCTCCCTCCCACCCTCTCCCCTCCACACCGAAGCGATGAGTCGTCCCTCATCATGCTTCTTCTCCAACGAGCGTTCCGCCACGCTGTCATAGTCATCCAGAGTTTACTCATCAGAGTTGAAACAGAACAGCTTCAGTGCAAAGCTAGCTTCAACGCTAGCACCCGTGGTGGTGAGATGTTAACTAGCTTGCGTGATATGGAGGAGGTTGTGGGTTCGATCCCGACCTTGACGATAACTGTGTATTTGGAGCTTGCGTGCGTCTCTCCCCGTGGTCGTGTGGATTTTTTCCGGGTCCTCCGTTTTTTCCCTCCACATTTAGAATCACCGTCACGCCTTTAGAGTATTTGGCTGCTGTAAATTTCCGCTTGATGATAAGCCACCCTTTTGAGCGATGATTTGCGGCCAGGTCGCTTCTGAAAAAGAGCTACATAGCTCAGAGGGCCTTACTTGGTAACAAAAATAATACTTATTTACTAAGGAAAGCCACACTTAATCTGAAGATTATTTTTTCAGGAGAGTCCTGGATTAGTAATTTTCGGCCAACTCTAATTACATTGGATGTTTTAGCTATGGATACCAACTGGAAAGCTCTGAACAAACCCGTATATAGAACAGGGGGAGAAAATACAAACACCGCACAAGAAAAGGAATCGAGCCCAGGCCCCTTGCTGCTGCGAGACAACACGTGGTACAACTGAGAGCTATAGAGCTCAGTGGATCTTACCTGGTAAAATTAAACACAGTTTAGTTTTCGCTCATGGTTTAGTTTAATGCAATCTCTGTGCATGGGGTCATGGAGTAACCAGGCCAATAACGCAGAACTCGCTTCCCACATTCCACGGCTCACAAACCGGGACATGGCACCACCTAAGGCGGCGCTTCTCAACGTCTCCCGTTGAACGTCGCTGGCAGGTTGAAGCTCGCTCGATATCAGCGGAACGCCGAACCCAAAACAAAGGAAAGAATCGCAGTTGGCCCAACTGCGCGTGGGAGCTGACGACGGCCGTCTGCTGCCCCGTCACTGCGCACCAGCGACCAATGGGGAGGGGAGACGGGCAGGAGGTGGGGGGGGTTTGGGGGGAGTTCGGGGGGATGGATCGGCAACTGAACGGCATGGAGGAAAGTTCGACTGTCCCTCACTTTTGGGTGCAGTTGAGATTCTTTCCTGCGATTCCGAAAATACAACGGCACATCTGGGAATTCGCCGCGACACACACCGGTTGTGAAGCACCGAGCAGAGTTAGCCAAGCTTTAGACGTACCGATTCATTGATATGGTGGATGAGAGTGTACGTATTTATGTATGTATGTGGAACTTCTTTTGCAACATACGTGGCCAGCCGTGCAAATCGGAGGTGCGGGAAAGAGTGAATTGCTTGGTAACCCATTGATCTCAAATAGTTATCGCACAATTTAATATTATTGGCCACGTGGAGAAATGTAACCGATACCTCAGGTGGTAGCGACCAATCCGATATTGGCTCTGAGCTCGGGGACTGTCGAGGTCAACCGGGCCCAATCACAGCGGCTGCTCACATTGCAGGTTGGTTCACGATTCAAAACCACGTAAGTGCTTTTTTTGTGTTTACAGTCATACCTCGGTATACGACCGCTTTGGAATACGTCGAATTTGGGACACGTCGTGTTTTGACGAGAGAAAAAATGCCTTGGGGTACGACGTCTTGCTTTGGGATACGACGCGCTTGCTAGCGCTTGTATGGGTCGGGATGAGTCACCGCGTAACCGCGTAGACCCCGTTCACGACTCCTCCCCTTCCTCACCACCATCCTCGTAGGCTACCAACTCCTCTCAGCAAGGTAAAGGGACGTTAAATGTTATTTTTTATTTACATTTCTTTTAATTTATTTATGCATTTATTTTAACTTATGTATGCATTTTAGTAATAAGTCGTGTCTAAATAATTTTATACAACCCCATTAATGTATAATATGCCATATAAAATATAATTTCTTATACTCTGGTACGGATTATTTCCTTTCCCTTTATTTCTTATGGGAAAAATGCGTTTGGTGTCCGTCATTTTCGGTCTAAGTCTTACCTTCTGGAACGAATTAACGACGTATACCGAGGTGCCACTGTATATTGTTGTCATTCCCCCGCACCTCCGTTGAGCATGGTTGGCGACGTACGGTGCGAAAGAAGTTCAACGTACCTGCATATATCAGCAATGGATCACAACGCAGTTATTCAGCAACCGCTGATGGTTTTTGCCGAATGTGCAGAGGCCGAGTGATATATTTTTTTTGGACACGTTTTAGCGTGTTTTTTTAAACTCCGTATATCAGCAGTGCTGGCTCGGTGCCCTAACATGGCCACTATGAAACCCTCTGAGCCACCCCAGGCAACCTCATCTACGCCTCTATATAAGGAACGAAGCAGGTGGACTTCTCCACAAATCTGGCTGTCGCCTGATGAAGCTAGTTGTAATTACTGGCGAAACGTCGTACTCGAATTGTAAATGTTGTGGTTTGGCTCTCCAACACACCGGTGTTGCTGTAATAGTGACGAATTGGCATGTTCTGTTTACGTGACACCCCTAACTAGTTGGCTGTGTCGGGTGGTGGCGGGTTTTAATGACGCATTTATATATTTACGCGATCTAACCCAAACAACCTCTATTATGGATGCTATTGGTCGCGAAAGCCTGCCACGTGTTAAACTGACGCGGCTTTGAGTCATTCATGTAGCGTGCTACTCGTCTGTTGACTCTGCTTCTCTGGCCATTGGCCGTGTGAAGCGTCCGATCACAACCAACGAGCTCACCGCAGTCATTATTGACATTTCCCGAGACGAGATTCAACGCAGCCGCACATTTGGTCGCATTTTTAGTTTCATTTTAATCGGATCAGAAAATTGGCGTTGAGGCCGCGCTTGCCCCAGGCGTGTGACACCTTTACGTGACAACCCGTGGGCGTTCGCTCCGCGCGCTAATGTGCGTCGCCGTTTCGAATTGTACATTTGCTTAATCGGTGCCCCGCGTAATTGTGGGGTGAAACTGAGTCATGTCAATATAGGCGGCTCAGTGCAGCGAGAGCCGGTGCATTGTGTGTTCTGTTTGTGTGTGTGTGTGTGTGCGTGCGGGCGAGCGTACGTACAAATGTAACAGATTGTTAAGGTATCATCATGTCCCACAGTACCAAGAATCCAGGTTGAATTCCAAACCGCGATGTGGATGCTCGGTGGAAATCGGTCGCTAAAATCTGGCCTCGGGTCTCCTCCCATAGGTTGACTGAGCCTTAATTTGGGAAGCTGGTGTCATATCGTTCAACTGGTGTTGTGGTCGCGTTTTGGTATTTGCCACGCCGCGCCCTAGAGTACCAAGGCTGCCTTAACAAGTGCTCACAAACACCACAGTCTCACGGACTAAATGAACGATTGTTGTATCTCGTCCTCCGTGCGTTCGATATTGCCGGGTTTCTTGGATCTCCGCGTTGTACCGCTCAGGGGAAAGAAAGGTTCAAAGGTCGGCCATGATGAACGTTATCATTGGCAGATTGTGTCTATGCCTGGTCTGTACCCAACCCTTGGATAAATTCATCCTTAAACTGTGTTTTATCATCTGACAGAGGGGCAGTGTTGGCGTGAATATTAGCACAAGGGATACAATTGTGGTCAGGTGTGTGTGATGCTTTTTCCCGTCACCCATTCTGTTCCATGTAGCCTTTACTAGTCGCTCGCTCAGAAATCAGAATCTTAATTTATCCTGGAAGAATCCGATGAGCTGTTAAGCTCTTGTTCACAGATGTCCAGTTGGGGCAGGTCAGAAAGTTACAACAAACACACGATAAAAGTGAAAAGTATTCGAAAGGTAAGAAAATCACAAAAGATATATATACAAGTTCAAATTGCAGTACACCAATTCCCAAACTTAGGAAAGACAGCAAAAACAACAGCAAGAACAGTCCCCCAGACCACACAAAGACAACACACATTCCCGCATTAAAACCGCCGCTCGCTAACCACGACTATCCTGGGACTCTTGACCAGTGTAGAAGGAGGTTGGTGTGCTCTAGATTTGAAGTTTTCGTGACTGCAGGGATCCATACTCTTTGGTTCTTATATACAGCCTCTTGTTACAGCAACCCTTTTGCCCACTTCAGCAATTGTTTCTTGCTGTGGTTGTCCCACCTGATGACGGACGCTTGTGTTGCTCCCGAAACGTCGTGATTTAATTTATTTTATTTTATACCCACGTGACTTTACCGAAAGAACCAAAGAGTATGCGGTTGGTGTGCTTTTGTGTCGACGGCAAAGCTTTGACTTGGTGTAAAAGAGCTGGCGTATTAACGACGAATTATCGTTATGCTTACACTTGTTTACCCAGAACTGCCTCTCCAAGTCTCATGACCTTTTTCAGGAGGGTCCTGTGGCGATTGCACAGTAGGAGTCAATGATTTCCATGGAGGTGAGATGTTAACTACCTCGCCTGGCATACAGGAAATCGTGTGTTCGATCCCGACCCTGACACCTGGGTATTTGGAGTTTGCATGTTCTCCCCGTGGTCACGTGGATTTTTATCTGGGTCCTACGGTTTTTCCCGTCACATTTAGAATCAACGTCCGTTCAGAATATTTGGCTGCGATGCATTTCCACATTATAAGCCACTTCTTTGAGCTGTCGATTGTGGCCACGTCGCTTCTTTAAAAGAGCTGTACAGCTCAGTGGGCCTCACCGAGTAATTTGGTGGAAATGTTCTAACTCAGAAAACATTTGGACCATGATGCCAGCGCACAATGACCTCCTCTCTCTCTTGCAGAGAGAGGAGGTCATGGGATCTATAACGTCCGCTGTAAAGTAGACAGAGCACAGTAACATTAAGGTCACTATGCACACCGTAGTATCAACGATTAACACATTTGAAATCGAAAATATACGACTTCCAAAAAGGCCGAAGGACATTCCAAATAAAACCCTCATCGACGACCCCACGATTGCTATGCGCGGCGTTGATCTGCCAGGAAAACTGCGGCGCTCCGTAAACCGTTTCAGGACAGCAACAGGTCGCTGCGCACACCTCCTCCACAAGTGGAGAATTAAAGACGACCCACGGTGTGACCGCGGCCAGCCGAACCAGACGATGGACCACGTTAAATTTCCTTCCACCGCTCTCCCATTGACATGTTTCGTTGCTTCTACATACTATTAACATTCCCTCCCTTTGTTAATGCTACCCCCTCCCTTTGATGCTGCTAATCCTGAATAATGCATGGGCATAATATGACTTTGAAACCCCCCCGCCCACCTCCTACGCATTGTCCATTAATATGCTAAATTCCTCTTGATATGCAAATTATTTTGTCAAGGCGCTCTTCTTCCACCTCCAACCCAGCTAAATATATACGCTCCAAGCTTGGCAGTGTTTCATTCTTCACCTGAAGACGGCTGCTTGCGTTGTAGCCGAAACGTCGTGAGAATTATTTTATTATGTTAGATTTTTATTATTTTATTACTTCCCTTCTACGTGACTTTACCGAAAGAACCAAGAAAATGGACCACGTTGTGAACAACCGCATCCCACGCCGGCTCTCCGGCGGACTGAGCGGTATTAGTCGCGCTACTGCTGAAGCTATCGCATGGTTCACAGACTTAAACTTGGATGTGTGATTTGCACTTACTTACCATACGCTAGAAAGAAAGTATCAATGAGGGGTGGCCGCTGGATTCTAAGCGTGCACCCCCGCACCCATTAAACCCAGCGGAAACGAAACTTTTTGGTTTCAGGGGTGGATATTGATGACGGACGGGGAGAGATTGATTCGTTCTCTCGGGGAAATATACATTTCCATTGAAAATCGCTTGACGCATTTTCTACTACCCATTACAGAATTTGGCTCACAGCAATGGATGGCATGGGCACTTTCGCAACTAATGACTGCGTCTGGCAGTCCATGCACTCAGGCAGATGTCCTACAGCTAAAACCGAAAATGGCATTTTTTTTAAACAACGGTGGCAAAAAACAAAAGCTGTGTTTTTTTTGTTTTAAATGCACAGAGTTTGATCATCAATTACACGAGACTTGTGCCATCAGCGTCAATGCACTAAGACTCCATCCATCATGGGACACCCCCTAAAGGCAGCAGATCCTCATATTGTATTTTAGGAAAGGCACAGTGGGGGGGTGGGGGGCATGGGTGAGTGAGGGGGGGGGGCAGTCACTGTGAGTCACGTGGGTGTCCGGACACCCCCCCACCCGCCCCCCCCCGCCAAAATTTGTCGATGTGGATATGGAGAGATTCGGACACGTTTACGGCCCTGGTCAAAAAATAAAAAATCCCCCGTATAGCCTTAACAGACTGTAGGGGCAAGTGCTGTTAGCGAGCACCTATGAAGGCCGGAACGGTACGTGAGGGGGTGGGTGGCCAGCACAAAGCCCGACCGTCTTTGTCTCCCCAGTGGCGATGTTTACACACCACACCAGGTACTCATTTCAGGCTGAGTCAACCTAGGGGAGGCCCAGGACCGGTTCAGATAATCGTCACTGGTGTTGGCTGTGAGCGGGAATTGAACATGGGTCGCCGGATTCGTAGCGCAGTGCTCTAACCACGACACTACCACTCTCCACAGTCAGCACACACATCCACACAGCCAGTGCACACACGGTAAGCACACACACACATTCACACAGCTAGTGTACACACACACAGCACACACACACAGCACACACACACAGCACACACACACACACAGCACGCACACACACACATTCACACAGTCAATGCATCACACACACACACAGCCAAAAATCGCGTAGCACAAGTGCAAACGACGTGCGCGCGTGCCGTACGACTCCCCTGCGTTTCACAGGAGAGTCGCGTCCCGTGTGCACACGTCATTCACACGCCACCCTCTGCCACCCTGCACCATCCTGTACCACCCTATGCCACCCTGGGCCAGCCTTGTGCAATATTCCGCGTGCTATCAGCCTGTGCTACGCTGCACCACCCTGCACCATCCTGCACCATCCTGTGCCACATGCACCGCACCACTTCCCTGCGCTGTGGACGTGGTTCACGGCACACCACGTCACTGTAGAACTGCAGTGTTGCATCTTCGTCCCCTTATCCGTGATAGGTTTTTTTTAGCGGAAAAGAGGAGTTGAGTGGCAAATTCATCCTATTATCCATGTTTACGCATTTTCTTGTGGATAAGCGGAGTAAAAAAATAATGAATAACCGCAGGTAATCGGATTCCCAACGTTAATACCAGGTATTCGCGCGGATAAGAGGAGTTCCGTAGTTTACGCGTGTAGGGTATAGGATTGTGGCTTCATAGTACATCTTTCACACTAATGGTAGGTTTTTACCCTTTTAACTGGTACAAAACTGACACCTTTATTCAAGGCATCATGTTTGCAATGACCACAACACAAGTAGTCAATAAAGCAAACAAAAAGAAGCAACTCTGATAAGGATAATAATATGCACTGTCCTTGAAGTTGATTGGCCCACACCCGAGACGGCTTTCTTTAGAGCCTTGTCCCCATTGGTGTAGGGCCAGATGACACCAGAAGGCGTACAACTCAAAAACAGTGCAATATCAGAGTATTGAGAGTTTGGGGTAAACATTTACACTATTAGATCTCTTTTACCAGTGGCAAAATATAATGGTAGGTTTTTACCCTTTTAACTGGTACAAAACTGAATATAGGTGTCAGTTTTGTACCAGTTAAAAGGGTAAAAACCTACCATTATATTTTGCCACTGGTAAAAGAGATATCATAGTGTAAATCTTTCACACTATCAAATGCTGCCATGTAATTAAAATGAAAAGCGAAGATACGGAATTGGATTTGGAGCAACTTGTGTCATTTTCTAATGTGATTTATCTCCAGTCGTTATATTTTCACGAGCTTGCACAGCAGTGGTTTCGCAAAAGCGAAGTTAAACACACGTTAAATTGGGCCTGTCGGCAGGATTGCACATCGCGTGGCAACAGTAATTAATGACAACATTAGCAAATATCTGGTCGTTGTGCTTCTGCAATCAAACCTATAACAGACAGGAACAATTCGTGACCAGGGACAGTTACCGCTTCCCCAAGCGTGTGTCTGTGCCCCTTGCAGCTTTCTATAAATAAACCGGCGAAAGTCCACCTCTCAAGCCAAATTAAACATGAACGTGTTTCGTCCGTCAGCCTTTCTCAGCCTTTAACAGCGGTCAATGCCTTTCAAGCGAACCACTGATGGGTCGGCTCATGTTGCAGGCGGGAGAAATCCACAAAAGAAATACTTGATGGTCAGATCAGTGTAATTGCACAAAAAACGCATTGTGGACTGTCTCGGAGGATTATGGGCCACAAATGAAGGAATAAGTAGATTGCTAGATTGGTCAATTAAATGTCCACATGATGATAAGCCACTTCGTTGGGCTATCATTTGTGGCCAGGTCGCTTCTGAACATTAGTTATATATAGCTCAGTGGGCCTTACCTCGTAAAATAAAAAATAGTTTATCGTTTAGTTTGGACAGAAGTCTGTTTTCTTATCTCTACAATGACAGGTATATGACCCATCAAAATGGAATAATAGAGCAGGCTGAGAAAAGTAACATCAGTTTCAAAATGCAACACAGACACGGTGTACACAAGCCATTGAGCCGCCTATGGCATTGTGCAAAAATAAAAACCCATCAGCAGTTCCTGAAGAAGTGCATTGTGGTCCTCTTGTCAGTTAATCACATCTGGTCACGTGCTGAAATGAAGGCAGCCTCGCTTATTGAATTGACTCTCTCCGGGTCGTTTTGTGTTGTGAAGCGATGATTCTCCCAGAGGAGCCCTGTGAAACGTCCACGGCAGAAGTGACGTGGTTGACATAGCACTGTCCTTAAGCACAACTTTATTTTCTCACAGCAAAGTGTTCCACGGTATTTTGCAGAAGTTATGTGAAAGAAAACTTTGCCTTTGAATGCGCACGTCAAGCAAAATATATATATAGCCTCCTTATTTTTAATGATGTTTGCGATTGAGTATCTGACACGAACATTGTTGATCAATTACAGAAAATCCTTTCAAATGCCAGACGCGTTGGCTGCGTGAGATAAATAAGTGCTGGACTTTTTTTTGTGCAAAATTGTATTCCAGTTATGCCACTTGGGGTGTCATGGCCGAGTGAGTAGAATTTTAAATCTGCTTTAAAACCTCCGGGCACTAAAATAACGCGAGACTTTTTATTTTTTATTTTGCCATGTAAGACCCCACTGAGCTATGTATATCTCTTTCAGAAGCGAACTGGCTATCACAAATGATAACTGAACGAAGTGGCTTATCATCATGTGGGAAATGTATATCAGCCAAATACTCCAAACGCACGTTGATTCTTAACGTGGAGGGGAAAAGCGTAGTATCTGGAGAAAATTCCATGCCGGCACGGACAGAGTTAATTCACCGAGTCTGAAGACAGTGGTATGTTTTTTTATTTTCTGGAGGTCCTAATTCATGGATATTTTGACACTTTTATCGTAGCGAGAAAATGTGCAGACAAGGCAGCTGCAGAGGCCTACAGAAAAATCAAAGGGCAGCTCCAAATATTTGGGAAACTTCTGTCACAATCATCCGAACAATATAGACGCAAGTCTCGTCGTGAAGGTAATTATCTATGCTCTTTGGTTCTTTCGGTAAAGTCACATAGTAGTTTTATTTTATTTTATTTCTACCCACGTGACTTTACGGAAAGAACCAAAGAGTATGGATCCCTGCAGTCACGAAACCTTCAAATCAGGATGAATTATCTATGGTTTCAGAATACGTGGCTTATCGATGGAGTAACGGTTTGGCCACATGCACAAACATTGCGTTGAGGTGACTTCTCAAAATATTTCACCTGGACAATCCTTTGAGGTGGAACAAGTCAGTGGTGACGGTGCCCAGGGTGTCAATTGACACACAAAGAGCAAACACGTAATGACACCACGCATTTAAAAAATCTACAACGTACACAGCACGCATTTACAACAATGAATTTCACACCGAGTCGAACACATAAATGAATAAATAAATACGTAAATAATTAAGTGGTACACGCCGCAGGTTCACACACAGTTGAATGTACTCAGGGTGTAGCGCTTACAAATGCAACGTTGCTGTTCAGTAGAGGGTTGCTGAGAGCACCATCGCCATCCCAGCATTGATGAAGAAGTCGATTTGTCCGAGTGCGTCCGGCACCATGGTGATAAAAAAAACTGCAACCTGTCACCTGCCACTGCCGCGCAGTGTTCGCACGGTTGGCTATGTACGGTACCAAAAAAGTTCAACATACATTCAAGACAAAAAAAACAAAGATCCCCCTTATAGCCTTAACATATTGTTGGGGCAAGTGTTGTGAGCGAGCAACGATGAAGGCCGGTACAGCACAGGAGTGGGTGGGTGGCCAGCACCACGCCCGGCCGCTTTTGTCTCCCGAGTGGTAATGTTTACACACCACTTCAGCTACTCATTTGAGGCTGAGTTGACCTTAGGGGAGGCCCAGGACCGGTTCAGATGATCGTCACTGGCGTTGGTCGTGAGCAGGAATCGAGCACAGGTCACTGCTACATTCCCACTCCCTGTACACGCATACGTACATTTACACGCATACGTACAAAGATATCGCACGACTCAGAAGCGCGAGAAGGAACCACAGACAAGACAGTAGCCATGCAGTGAGCCGCCACCGAATCTCCCTCCTCAAGCTCTGCAGTCCTCTATATATGAAGGTGTTTTCATGTGGAAAGAAACCGGAGCACCCGGAGAAATCCACACTATTCCATGCAACGGGAGCAGGTGGAGTCCACATTTTTCTGAACTGCATTCTCGTTGGGAGCCAGGGTATGACTCCTTATCAACGCCCACTGGAAGGGGTTTTCATAACATCCGTGCGTGATCCCCACCCACCTTCGCTGCTGCCTCTACAGTACTGGATTACAGGCCACCTGCAGCGTAGGCACCACCGCCCGGTCAATCCGGACAAATAATTTCTACCTGAATTAGAATCCTAATTATGGTGGCATACTCTCCGCAAGTATTAAAGCCAAGGTTGCCGTATTGTGCTTATTTTGAGAGAGCACATCCGCCAGAGTGATTATGTTGTTTTGCATCCATTAGGTTGCAGACGGTGTTATGTTTGCCATACATATAGACAGTCGTGACTTGAGTGCACGCTGTAATTGTTCTTGAAAGTCTAGTAAACTATTATATTTAAAACAAAAAGAAACGTTATTGTTGTAAGTTTCGAGTTCATTTTCGATCTATGCTGATAACTGGAACGCTCCGAAAAAAACCTATCGTTTATATTTTGGCTACCACAAAATGATGGCCAGAGGTTGTGATTGGTTTCACTCGTAGGACAAACTCAAACCTAATGTTTTAAAGCAGAATTCATGCTAAACATTCATGAAAATGTTATACAATCCCGATCACCAGCAAACCAAGGAATTGTCCTCCAGAGGATTTTGCCGTGAAAAGCCATCGAAAATGGGAAAATCCTCACTTAGCAGTCACTGGTACAAGATAAAGCAGTGAGTGTATACCCATGAGTATGTCCGCACATTAATCCGGATTAAAAACAGAATTACAGGATGTGCAGAGAAATTAACCAAGTCAAGATCAAAGTGTCTGCCTTTTAAAACAAGGGTGGGGAAGCACTCATGTTCATCATAACCATGATAAGTCAAAGCAAATATAAGCATAATTCCTTCCTGTCTACATTTTTTAAAAAAGTGCTTTGACTCAACTGCCTCTTGGTTTCCAAGAACCATAATTATTATCAAGCGCCACTTGTTTAAGCGAGCCAAACGCTGGATCGGTTTCGACCCGGTCTCGTCAGCGGGTCGGGCTCGTTAAAACAAAATCTGCCGGACTCCCGGGTGACAATTGTTCGCGGTTGAGCGAGAGTCCGCGAGCCCCGTTGCCCTTGAAGCGCCTCTGGGACGTCTTCTCGGGGTCAGTTCCATTGTGGACAGCGTGAAGAGCGGACTCCCTTCGGGGTGTTCCTCGATGATGTTTAGTTCCCCGTCCCCCACCCCGCGCGCCTTGCGACATGGTGTGTAAACCTGATAGCACTCTATTCCATACAAAGGGAACAGGTGGAGAGCACATTGTTTTCTGTACTGCGTTCTCCTTGCGAGCCAGCGTTATGATTTCTCAACGTCATCTGTGCGTGATCCACTAACCCTCGCCGCTGCTTCCACACATTTACAGGCCATCTCTGTAGCGTAGCCACCACCGCCCGGCCAAGTTGGAAACATTATTTCTATCCGAAAGTAATTTGGTTGGCATGTTCTCCCAATACTTGTCAATGTATGTATGTAGGACGTATTTCGCACCGTACATACCAAACCAATACTAATCAGAGTTGCGGGGGGAGGACAGCAAACTAAACACAAAAAGCAGTTCTAAAGAAATTAGTTTTCAATCTAGATTTAAAAGTGCATAGCTGTGTGGCTTCCTAATATCACAAGGAAGAGCGTTCCAGACGGCTGCAGAAGCGCATCTGATAGGCGTGTGATGCAGTGACCATCTTTGTTCGATGGCTGGCCCATAGCCACTGTCAGCATGACCGGAGTTTGCACGATGGTTTATGCTCCTTGACAAGATCAGCAAGGTGTTGTGGTTCATTTGTGGCAAGAACTTGGTGTGTTAATGAGTGACAATTATAATATTTTAGACATCCCACCCCGATGTCATTCCAAAAAGTTGGCCAGCACCTTCTTGCACTTTCGTACACAATGCTGTCAACACTCCAACCTCAAACACGTGATCACCATCTATTCCACCTTTCCCAAAGTCACAGTCAAAGCATCATCTCAGCAGTGATTGCCACGTGAATGACGAATGTGGTGATGATTACCGTGACGTTTCCACGTGATTTCATGTGTTTCTAATTTAGCATTACATTTTCGTTACATTTTTTTTCTCGATTTTGCTCTGGCGTCGCGTCGCGAAGAATTGTTTTGTAGCTCTCACAGAGCATTAGAGAACGGCCCACTGAAGCAGATAGCACGGAGCTAGTGCTGAGATTCCCTCAAGTGACCTCTGGGCCAGGGGCGGTTTCTTCATTAGGGCGATTGGGCGACGCACCACCAATGTCATTCAACCACAGAGTCACGCTAGCCGTCACTGTGCCTCTGGATATAGTCCAATCAGCGTCATGTCACGTTCTGTGGAGTACCGCCTCTTTTTGGGCGATTTCACTCCGTCTGAGAATTGCCCCGAGTGGCCCCATAGACTTACATTCAAAGATGTTTTTTTTCGAACGGGGGGCGCGGCAATGCATTCTCTATGGCTTCCGGGAGGGCTCGCACTAACGTGCTTACGTCATCATACGTAAGCACGTTTCATCCAACAATATAATTTGTCGCCACCTAGTGGAATCTTTAATAAAAGAAACTTGAGTGGATTGTATTAATAGTGAGTATAGAAACAAACAAGATGTATTGTAAGAGTCACTTTATTTTGCATTAATATTAAAGAAGTGAAGTTGCCTTTACATGCTTAAGCTGTTAATTTATCCATTGCATGGATGGACCTTATCCTAATCAATCATCCAGACATTTGCCCCTCCTGAGAGATTTTGCAGGAGCCGCCACTGCTCTGGGCCACAGATAGTCGTGGACAGCACTTCCTGTTCGCTCTGCGTACGAGAGTAAGGTTTGTCACGTATGCTGTCAAGACCGACATTTGAATTCCAATTTGCTGGGATTTCACCGAATATAACGCAGAACCAAAATTGGACAAGCTTACGTCCGCGGATGGATTTCCTTTCCAGCTCAGACCCCGCTTGCTTGACCAATCGCCACTTATATAACCTTGGTGTAACTGCTCTCTCGCTAATTCAGCAGTTCCACTGCTGGATTATATATTTTTCCACCTGAGGACGACCGCTTGTGTTACGATCAAAACGTCGTGATTTATTTTATTTTATACCGACGTGACTTTACCGAAAGAACCAAAGAGTATGGATTCCTGCAGTCACGAAAGCTTCAAATCAAGATTCAAATGAAGATCAAAATTGGTTGTTGTGCAGTCTTTGGTGGCCGGGCTGAAGCCATCAACTCATGACACGTGGTGTTTTAATCACAGGTGGCGGCCGCTGCCTGGATTCGAACCCAGGTGTTCGGCGGTGCCGGCTCAGCCCTTCTAACCCCCCCACCTCTCCCGCCCAGAACCATCCGGCCACCTCTCCCATCGTTTTTTCTAAGCCCCTTGCGTGAGCACAGCGCCACCCGGATGTGATCAGAGCAGCAGTCGGTGGCGCGTTATTTCCCATGCCCACAGGGAGGTCCTCTCTGCGTGTCTCCTGCTCCATAATGGAGCCTGCGATGGGCGAGAATGGCCTCCTCCGCATTGAGGTTCTACAGTTGTTGATTGCAGGACGTCGGGTGATGCTACAAAAGAGTCGAGTGTCGGGTGAGCAGTCTGTATGTTTGTAGGCATGTTGAACTTCTTTAGAACCGTACGAAGCCAACCGTTCTAATCGGAGGTTTGGGGGGGAAGGACAACAAACTAAACACAAAAAGCAGGTCTGCAGAAATTAGTTTTCAATCGAGATGATTTAAAAGTGCATAGCTCCCAGTGGCTTCCTAATATCATAAGGAAGAACGTTCCAAACTGACGCTGAAACGCGTATTAATGCACGCAGTGCGTGTGCGCGTGTGTGTGTGTGTGTTATTGTCTGTGTGTGAGAGAGTGTGTGTGTGTGTTTGACCTCCTGCCAGCGGGAGTTCGAAACTTCACGTGGCCTCAAGGTGCACATGGCCTGGCACAAGCGTCGTGGTGATGTCACCGCCACTTAGTGGCGAATGGCGGTTGTTGTTGTTGTGTGTGCGCCAGTTTTGGCTCAATGGCTCTGACACTACACTCTGATCCCAATAGCCAGGCGCTAATGTCGGTGGCATGAGGCGTCCGAGCCTGTCCTGAGCTTCCCTCGAGCTGATTCAGCTCTGAGCGAGTGCCTGGTCCAAAGGGTGACGCGGTGGTGACGCTTGTGCCTCGCAGCAAGGAGTCCCTGGGTTCAATTCCCGACCCGGGTGTCATTCTGCGTGGAGTTTGCTTATTTTCTCCCCCCCCCCCGGCTCTGCAGAGTGCTAGTGAGAGTGAGCACGCTCGCACACACTCACACTCGCTCGCACTCTGCACAGCAGGGGGAGAATGTACAAATTCTACGCAGAATGGTTGACGCGGGCCTCAAATGAGCAACTGGAGCGATGGGTAAATGTCGCCATGAAGGAGACAAAGGTGGCCAGGCATGATACTGGTGGCCACCCACCACCTCATACAGTGAGGGAAAAAAGTATTTGATCCCCTGCTGATTTTGTACGTTTGCCCACTGACGAAGAAATGATCAGTCTATAATTTTAATGGTAGGTTTATTTGAACAGTGAGAGACAGAATAACAACAACAAAATCCAGAAAAACGCATGTCAAAAATGTTATAAATTGATTTGCATTTTAATGAGGGAAATAAGTATTTGACCCCCTCTCAATCAGAAAGATTTCTGGCTCCCTGGTGTCTTTTATACAGGTAACGAGCTGAGATTAGGAGCACACTCTTAAAGGGAATGCTCCTAATCTCAGCTTGTTACCTGTATAAAAGACACCTGTTCACAGAAGCAATCAATCAGATTCCAAACTCTCCACCATGGCCAAGACCAAAGAGCTCTCCAAGGATGTCAGGCACAAGATTGTAGACCTACACAAGGCTGGAATGGGCTACAAGACCATCGCCAATCAGCTTGGTGAGAAGGTGACAACAGTTGGTGCGTTTATTCGCAAATGGAAGAAACACAAAAGAACTGTCAATCTCCCTCGGCCTGGGGCTCCATGCAAGATCTCACCTCGTAGGGTTGCAATGATCATGAGAACGGTGAGGAATCAGCCCAGAACTACACGGGAGGATCTTGTCAATGATCTCAAGAAAGCTGGGACCATAGTCACCAAGAAAACAGTTGGTAACACACTACGCCGTGAAGGACTGAAATCCTGCAGCACCCGCAAGGTCGCCCTGCTCAAGAAAGCACATATACATGCCCGTCTGAAGTTTGCCAATGAACATCTTAATGATTCAGAGAACAACTGGGTGAAAGTGTTGTGGTCAGATGAGACCAAAATGGAGCTCTTTGGCATCAACTCAACTCGCCGTGTTTGGAGGAGGAAGAATGCTGCCTATGACCCCAAGAACACCATCCCCACCGTCAAACATGGAGGTGGAAACATTATGCTTTGGGGGTGTTTTTCTGCTAAGGGCACAGGACAACTTCACAGCATCAAAGGGACGATGGACGGGGCCATGTACCATCAAATCTTGGGTGAGAACCTCCTTCCCTCAGCCAGGGCATGGAAAATGGGTCGTGGATGTGTATTCCAGCATGACAATGACCCAAAACACACGGCCAAGGCAGCGAAGGAGCGGCTCAAGAAGAAGCACATTAATGTCCTGGAGTGGCCTAGCCAGTCTCCAGACCTTAATCCCATAGAAAATCTGTGGAGAGAGCTGAAGGTTCGAGTTGCCAAACGTCAGCCTCGAAACCTTAATGACTTGGAGAAGTTCTGCAAAGAGGAGTGGTGCAAAATCCCTCCTGAGATGTGTGCAAACCTGGTAGCCAACTACAAGAAACGTCTGACCTCTGTGATTGCCAACAAGGGTTTTGCCACCAAGTACTAAGTCATGTTTTGCAGAGGGGTCAAATACTTATTTCCCTCATTAAAATGCAAATCAATTTATAAAATTTTTGACATGCGTTTTTCTGGATTTGTTTGTTGTTGTTCTGTCTCTCATTGTTCAAATAAACCTACCATTAAAATTATAGACTTGATAATTTCTTTGTCAGTGGGCAAACGTACAAAATCAGCAGGGGATCAAATACTTTTTTCCCTCACTGTATGTCATGCCGGCATGAATAGGTGCCGACTAACAGCACGTGTGCCCCTAGACACATGTGAGACTAATTGTGGATGTGCGTCTATGTTGGGAACAGAGTTGTAGTGGTTAGGACACTTTGCTGCAATCCTAGCAAATTGGCCCCAAATCATCAGTAGTGCATGGTGTCTGAAGCTCTCCTGGTTCTCCGCTAGGTCAGGTCAGCTCGCCCTCAAATTCGTACCTGGCATGGGGTACTGGGGACAGGTTTCACCGTCTCTTGTGGACTAAACCTGGCGCTGGCCTCGTGTTCTTTCACGGACATGACAAGGTGCTCCCTTAACACTTGGTCCTGTGTACGTGCAAGACTAAATTTAGGATTTTTTTTATCTTTGAGTTGTGTTGTTTTGGGGTTTTTTCGTCACGATAATACAATACGACATAATCTGGATTTGATTCCTACCGCATACATCATCACCAATGTCAATTAATGTCTGAACTGGATGTTACCATCAGGTCGGTTGGCTCAGCCTCAATTGAGCATCAGGTGTAGTGATGTGACACACCACTACATGTGTTAAGCCAAACTGAATAGGTGCTCACTAACAGGACTAGCCCCAAATTTCCACCAAGCTTAGTGCAGGATATTTGTCCATTATTTGGACTCGGGGCAGGTTGTCACGTGGTGTATAGGCATTGAACATGCTAATGGTCAGCTCACTGGTAAAGTTAAATAATATTTCTCACAACCAAATTTTGCAATGAGAGGCGACGTTTCACTTGAAACTGCGCCAAGCATATTCAGCAAATTGAGATCCTGGATGTCATTCTCCGATTAGTACAGTTGACTGCGTACGATGCATACATACAACTTTCTGGCTTGTAACCTGACTTCCTGGATTTTCCTGAAGATGGTCGGCGCAGTTTCAAAAGCGAAACGTTATAATGTAATTGCGAAATTCTGTTGTGAGAATTATTCTTAAACCTCACCAGTGGGCTGCAACAGTAACAATTAGCGCACCATTAAACGCTTGTGCTTGTGGCCATTCAATTTGTTTGGCTGTGGGGTGGCGGGAAATAGTCCTATGACAGAAACTTGGCCAGATCGTTACATGCGCCGACCCAAAAATCTATTCTGAATCGTAAAACACAACGGCTTTCTGCCTAAACTAAAACTAAACTTTTTATTTTCATTTTACCAGGTAAGGCCCACTGAGCTATGTAGCTCGTTTCCAGAAGCAACCTGGCCACTCAATGAAGTGGCTCATCATGTGGGAATTTATTGGAGCCAAATACTCTAAATACATGTTTCGAAACGTGGAAGGGAAAAACCGGAGGAGCAGAAAAAAGTCCACTCAACCACGGGGAGAGAGACACCGCAAACTCCCAATATACAACAGGCATCAGGGTCGCATGGGTGGAAAAAACCCGATTTTTCCAGCGGCAGGCATCGGGTTTTTTTCTTTAATACAATTAAACCCGATTTCGGGGAATTAAAACCTGGTTTAATGAATACGAAACTCTGATCCAAGGCTTAGGCTGCTTCCTTGTCGGTGCTGCTATTGTACTCGGGGCCGTCGGGCACGGGGTAGTCGTAGAATGCGGCGGGCAGGTTGGTGTTGATGAACACGAGGAGCTTCTCCTCCACAATCGTGGGCACCGCCAGTGAGTTCCTTCGCTTGGAATGGATGAAGCCCATCGTTGAGAAGTGCGGTTCTGCAATTAGAACCAATTAAACCGGATTTCTCCCAATCTCAGATGATCGGATTTAATATAAAAAGACAATTAAACCCGATTGTAAAAAACCCGACTGTGCCACCCTTGCAGGGTCGTGATCGAACCCACGCCCTCCTGTGTACCAGGCGAGGTATTTAACTTTTCACGTGGTGCCCCCCTATGCAGCATATATACCCACAGTTATATTGACAGTGGCTCACAGGCAATGCGTTAACTGACGCCATTCCTACTCGGGCCAAAATGCTTGGCAATTGCGCAGCGTCATCGCGGGCCTGCTCTGGTCGCTGCGTGGGTGAAGCCGCTGCACCTGGGAGTGTGGTGAAAAAGTGGCCCTGATTGGGATAATTAAGCCGAGGCTCCCGGGAACACTGAATGTGGGGAGCCACAGGTGTCGCCGGCCACCCTGGTGAGTAATTTTCACTGAATCAGAAAGCCCTGTTAAGTTGCCCCCAACAGTTATTTTGGACCTTCAATGCGGAGCACTAAAAATGGACTTTGCGCCAGGCCTGCTGATTCTTGTAGCTGCCCTGGGGTGGCATGCGTTTCCGTGTGTGCACTCGCACATGCGTGTGTGTCCGTATCAGTGTGTTATGTGCGTGCGCACGTGTGTGTGTGTAGGCGAGCCTGTTGTTCGTGTGATCATGAGCAGTGTTTAACCCTTTTCTACCAATTTCAGGATACCCTCTCTATGCCTGCGAGAGCCCTTGCTACAATATTTTCACCGACTTTAAACGTTCTCGGTGGACCGCGGTAAAATGCTGACATATTTTGGAACGATGCAAAGACATTCTCATGAGGTGGCAACTTCTGCCAGGCGAAGCGTTGTAAGCAGGGCCATGTAGCCCACTTGCGCCATCCGCTACGTGGCCAAGCAAACCTGTGTTTGGTTGGACGGTAGGGACAAATGGGCAAGGCATAGGGTAGAAGCAGTGGTTCCCAACCTTTCTGGGCCCCATAAAACACCGTTTAATATTCCAACATATTCACTGACCACCGTGCCCTAAACACATAATGTTCAAAATTAAAACTATGCTGCATGGTAGCACTGTTGGCTGCATACGTTGCGGAAGACGTTCAACAAGCACGGTAGTATCTGGAACACAGTTCTGCGGACCTCTCCCCGTGGCCTTTGTGGACCACAATTTGAAACCACTGGACTGGAGAATGCATGGGTTGATGCGGCACACAAAGAATTTAGAGTTGAGTGACCTTTCTGCCAAGTGGTACCGGTGGTGTCAGGGGTAAGCCTCTGTGCGGAAAGGGGTGCCCCCACAAAAGACAACGATTCCCCGTGTAGCCTTAACAAACTGTTGGGGCAAGTGCGGTTTGCGAGTAGCAGCTCCATGAAGGCCGACACGTCCCACGATGGGTTGGGTGGCCAGCACCACACCTGGTCGCCTTTGTCTCCCCAGTGACGATGTTAACACACCACACCGCGTACTCACTTGAGGCTGAGTCGACCTAGGGGAGGATCAGGACCGTGAAGGGGTCGCCGGGTTCACACGGCAGCAGCGCGCTAATCACTACACTACCTCACCCCCACACACACGCGCACAGTAGCAGTGGCAGAGATGCTACTGGGGAGCCCGGTGACAGCTGCCCCTTGGCAACAAGCGGATGCGGAGATGCGATGCTCAACAATAACGAGCAACTGCCAAAGACGGATGAGAGTGTGCGATTGTACCTGCTCACCTTTACACTGGCAGCCCGTAACACGCGGGTCTGCCCTGTGACCCCCTTCCAGTGAGCCTCTGCCACTTCGCATGGCCTCAGAGCGCACTTGGGGTGGCACCAGTGCTGCGGATACGTCACCCGCTGTCACCTCCAATTAGTGGCGGGGAATGTCGGCTGTTTTATTGTTTTGTTTCACTGTGCATGCTGCTATAAAACTCCCTTGTGTCACTTTTCTCATTTTAAATTGGATTGGCACCTAAATTGCTACATATGCTATAGCTCTAATAGAAACACACACATAAACCATATTTCTTATTCATTTAATTCTGAAGAGTTTTTGTTGTTTACTTGAGTTTTATTTTGCGTGCTGCGTGAGTATTTTTAATTGGAAAGCACTAATGTGTTCAGACCACCTTCTTTAATATCTGATCGCACCCGCGAAGCTAGGCATGCTTAGTGCCTGGTCAGTGCCTCGATGGGCAGTCACCCGGCGTGATGTGGGTGAGTGGCACCAGATGGCTGAGCAGAGGACACTGTGTCCCCTGGGCTGTGTAGAGTATGATGTGACTTGCGTTGTATGCAGTGGTAGTCGATACGCAAAGACATCTGGATGATGAACCCATGGTGGTGGTAATGGTTGGGTTGTATCGGAGTTGGCAAGTTCTCCACGTGGTTGTGTGGATTTTTTTATCCAGGTTCTCCGTTTTTTTTTGTCTCCACATTAAGAATCAACATCACGCATTTAGAGTATTTGGCTGCTTATAAATGTTCTACTTGATAAGCAACTCCGTGGAGCTATCATTTGTGGCCAGGTCACTTCTGAAAAAAAAGAGCTGTATAACTCAGTGGGCCTTGCCTGGGAAAATAAAAACAAAAAATATTTTAGTTTTTTTCGTTTAGTATACATCACGAGGGTGATGATGAGCATCACACCACTGGTCGCGTCATTCGTAGAGGTAGCGAATTCTCCCTGGGTTGTTCGCCTGGCTATACAGCGAGGCAGCGGCAGGGTTCACGAGCACTTGGCGGTTAATCAGAATATCGAAAATTCAAATCGGATGGACGGTCCACTTGGCTTTTGGCTGGGTTCGGCGGCGGTTAATGTTTCAACAGCACGCGTACATACACGTGGCACTGCCGCGGCAGATTTTGAATCGTTGCTCGTGTCGTCGAGAGATTGGCCCCCACCAGTGGAATGTGGAATTTCCACCACAGGTCATTTCCACAAGTGAAGGCAGCCTGAGTTAAAACAAAAAAAATCAGCTTGCTAAGACAGACACAGTGTCACTTTGAAGGTAATTGGCCTATACTCTTTGGTTCTCTCGGTAAAGTCACGTAGGTATAAAATAAAATAAATCACGACGTTTCGGGCGCAACACAAGCGTCCGTCATCAGGTGGGACATTGGCCTACTCATTTTCAAGTACACGAGGGGATCGTTAACAAGCACTGGGAAGCAGACGGCGCTGAGTATTTTTACGCTGAGTGCACCTGCGGTGATAATCGGGGATGTCTGCTAGATTCGAAGCAAAAAAAAAGCCCCCCTCTGCAACAAGCGTCGAATGCACTGCCGCCGGGTCGGGTCGCCACCTTTGTATTCACCGAGTTCAACAAGTCGTGCCCGGTGCAAGAGAGAAGGACCGTGGGCAAAGTTGGCGAGGGCAACGTTTAAGGTCCCGCCGTTTTGTACAACCGCCATCGCAACGTTCCCATCGCGATGACGCCGCCTGCCGCCGCCGAGAGCTGTGTCTGCGAAGACGCGCGACGTCTTGAGACTCTCCCCCCCCCCCCCCCCGCCTTGAAGTGCTTGGGGGAGCCGCCGTGACGCGTGCGGCTCGTTGGGCCGTCCCGAAATGCATTATGCATTTGTTTCCGTTTGAAGCCGTCCGATAGCGAGCGAGTCGCGTGGAATGTGCTCATTATAACGTGTGAATAATGTTTGAGGTTACAAGGCTGCCTCCGTGCGTGCGGCTGTAGGATCTGGTAATGGCAGCAAGGCCAATCAAGTGCGTAAACACGCCTGTGGAGTGTGCCACTTCCACCCCCCCCCCCAACCGTATGCACTGGGATCTGGTTGTTCCCCCCATTCCTATCAAGCGATCAATCACGCCCCAGTAACATCGCTGTGGGTTCAAGTCTGTGGCCAATACAAGGGTGGCAGTGTGGTGCAGTGGTGCCACGTGTTGTCTCGCAGCAAGAAGGGGTCTTGGTTCGATTCCTGACCTGGGCGCCTTTCCGCGTGGTGTTTGTGTTTTCTCCCCCTGTTCTCTATAAGGGTTTCTTATGGGTTTTCCAGTTTTCTTCCATAGCTAAAACATCCAGTGTGATTAAGAGTTGGCCAATCATCCTAATGCAGGACTCTCCTGAAAAATAATCTTCAGGCTGAGTGTGGCTTTACCTCAGTAAATAAGTGATTTTGTTTTTACCATGCACGTCCCACTGAGCTGTAAAGCCCATTTTTCCAAGTGACCTGGTCACAAATGATGGCTCAACGAAGTGGCTCATCATGTGGACATTTATAGCAACCAAATACTCTGACACTTTCTTATAAAATGTGAAGGGGAAACCCGAAGGACCCGGAGAAAAATCCACGCGACCACGGGAAGAGACGCACGCAAACTCCAAATATACAGCAGGCGTCAGGGTTGGGTTCGAACCCACGACCTCCTGCATACCAGGCGAGGGAGTTAACATTAACAAAAGTCAGGGCACACAAGGGATATTTAATTTATTTCAACAAATGTTCAAACTGACTTCCATTCGCATTCATGCATGACTTTTCTTTAGATTTTTTTTCAAATTACAGTGGGTGTAATTTTCGAATATTCATCAAGGATGTTGTCTCATTTCAATGCATTCAGGGTCCTTGTTCGAGTTGTGTAAACGACGGATGTGAGGTGATCCCACAGTAAGCAGATAAATACATGTTAATAATGATAATCGATACAATATTAACTTAATAAGTGTTAAAATAAATGAAATAAATAACCCTGTATATTACAACGTATTTACTTTTGCAGGATATATATTTTTTCTGAGAATCAAAACACAATTTCAGGAGGGTCCTGCCTCAAGACCTCGTCTGGCTAATTCAACTTCAGGCGTTATTCGAAATGAGAGGGGAAACTGGAGTGCCTGGAGACACCCCCCCCCCTTCCCCACACGTATGAGGGGAGCTGGCCTCACAAAGATCTGGCACAAGTTGAACTCGGAAATCGACTTTTTTGCTGTGCTGCCATCTCCTGGCCAACACACGGTCCCTGTGCGTTTGGGAGTCTCCAAAAACACACGCGAGATCCAGCGCCGACCTTCGCCTCCAAAACACTTGCTGCCACAAATGCATCACTTACAGATTGTAGGGGCGTTAGTGAAAAAACAACTGGCTAATCGCTTTGCGTAAAACACTAAAATGCTCCCACCAAATGGTGCGGTGGGCACGGCCTTCGCGGAAGCGCGCCACCGCCACTTGTTGCAGAGGTTCGCGGTTCGAAACCGCGGGCGCCCTGGTTAATACTGCGATGTATGTATTAACCGCTTCACAGTGGACGGTAAACAAAATAAAATCCCGTTACGTCATTGTTAAAGAGTAGGCCACTTTGGGCAAGCATGTGTTTACATAACCCATCAGCCAAACCCCTGGCCTTCTGGGAGTGCATAGTTTCAGCCATACTGTACCGTGTTTCTATCAAAAACGAATTACTCTGGATGTAGCGGAGAGCCCAGTTGTGATCAAAGGCAGGAAAGGGATGCAGAGGAAAGAGAGAGCAAGAGAGAGAGAGGGCGAGAAAAGGGAAAATAAAACATTAAAGAGAAGAAAGAAAGAAGACTTGCCGGGAGAGAGTGCACATTGGAGTGAATTAACCAAGCAAGCAACGAGAGGAACCCACGTGGTTACCTTCTGATAGAAGCCAGCGAGCCCTGCGAGAGGCCCACGGTGTCACCATGTGGCCAGCGAGAGGGACCCACGTGATTACCTTCTGATAAGAGCCAGCGAGCCCTGCGAGAGGCCCACGGTGTTACCGTGTGGCCAGCGAGAGGGACCCACGACGCGACAGTGTGGCCAGCGAGCCCTGCGAGAGGCCCACGATGTTACCATGTGGCCAACGAACCCTGCAAAGAGGCCCACGGTGTTTCACCGTGCGGCCAGCCGGGTACCGTGCAACCAATGAGCTCCACGAGCGAGGCCTGCGACATGACCGCGTGACCAGCGATGGGGACCACGCGACTTTGCTGTGCGTCACACCTGCATCAACTTAGCTCCAAAAGTGGGTGGTGTGTGCAAAAATCCCAAGTCAAACAACAACAACAACCACAAGACAACTTAGATTAAGGCTATCAGTCTAACTCTGTACTACAACAAACAAACATGGCCAAACCAGTAAACTTTTGCACCAGAAGCGAGGATATCTCAATCTGCCGGCGCGAGTGTGGAGCCGCACTGCAGCATCGTGGTTTGTGAAACACTGAAGACGCGCGCTTGCCTCATGAATGAATGATATCTACGTTGGCGTGCGTCTGTGCTTTTAGAGTAGGTAGAAGAGTGATGCTGCAAGTGGTTTGTACACGAATCTTGCCCGCAGTGCACATCATGACCTCTGGCTATTTTATATCTGAAGCCGCTTTGAACTTTTCCCCGGTCAACTCGGCCTAAAAATTGTGTCATTGGTTCACCGTGTCAGCATAATCACTCGGGAGACCACGATGTCCGTTGTGCTGTCTCCAGCAACTTCCCCTGTGCCCGTATCGGCCTTGACAGGTACGCATTTTGAACTTCTCTCGCACTGTATGTAACCAACCGTGCTAATCGGAGTTGCGGGGAAAGGACAAACTAAGCACAAAAAGGAATGACGAATGATGCCAGAGGTCCCATTCTATTCTCTTTCGCATTTATATCGCGCCCATTCACCCACCCCCGAAAGGCCAGCATGGTAAGGCGTGGGGTCAAACAGCCCCCACCGACTGGCGTGGCATGGGGTCGGCCTTTCATCGAGCGGTGGATTAACAAATGGCTGTGAACGATCCCAAGTATTGATATTGCATCGCTGCAACTTGCTGACCACCGCCCCTCGCCCCTTTCCTTGACATCTGCGAAAAAGAGCTTCACAGCTCATTGGATAAGCCACTTCGTTAAGCCGTCAGTCGTGGCCAGGTGCCTTCTGAAAAGAGAAGCGCTCATAGCTTCGTGGGCTCTACCTGGTAAAATACAATAGTTTATTTTTACTTTTTTTTATTGTTTTTACGATTTGCTTTCCCTTTGCACTCCAGTCGTGTTTTCGTATTGTTTGTTGCTAGGAAGTTCTGACCCACCCCCGACTTGAACACCTGTGAAGCAATTGCTTTAAATCGCTCATCCCATTCCTCCAGTGTAAATAGATATTCTGATTTCTGGATTCCTCCTCCAGTCCGAATAAACATTCTGATCCTGTGCATGGATGCGCACGGGCCAGGAAATCCAACCGGGCGTTCACCCGCGTCGCGGTGCGGTGGCGTGAAGCGCTTCACCGCCGATGCCAGCTCTGTTAGGGGGGCCAAGCGTACATCATACACTGGGAGTGTCATGCTGCCAGCTATGGCTGCAAGTTTGCTCATACGTGTTCTGTATATCGTTTATTGTTAAATTTAAATCACAGTTGCTATGATTACTGTTGTTACATTGTTTTTATTGCTTTATTTTAGTGATTTGAAAACATATGGTTAATCTAAATTGTCTTATGGTTGTTGTTGTTGTTGGCTTGCACCACATTGTGATTTTTTCACACAGCGTTTTAATACTTTTTTGGCGGGGGGGGGGGGGGGGGATATTGCTGATTTATTCCAGGATGTTTCTGTTACTCGTCATCGTTTTGGGATGTTCTCTGTTCATATTTAGTTTGTTGCGGTTGCACCCGACTCAAGAGCCGCATGGCTCACAGGGCTATACCTAATCAATGAAACTTAATTCTGTCCCCCCCCCCCCCGCTTGCACGTCGTGCCAGCCTTAACAGGCGCTCGCAACGTCACCTTGGTCGTAGTCTGTGCGATTGAACGCGAGATGTACACAACAACAACAACCGCCATTCGCCACTAAGTGGCGGTGACGTCACCACGACGCTTGTGCCAGGCCATGTGCACCTTGAGGCCACGTGAAGTGTCGAACGCCCGCTGGCAGGAGGTCACGGGGCAGACCCAGGTGCCACGGGTCGACTGACCGAGATGACCGAGATGTACGCGCACGCGCACACACGCACAACACGTGTGCGTGTTTACGTTGGTCTTTTGGGTGTGTTGGTTTTATTTTAGCAGAGTTTCGTGTGTCGTAATGTGAAGAAGCCAAATGTGTTTGGGGTGGTCTTGCCAACCATTTTAAACACCTTAAACGTTTACATTAAAAAAACAATGACAATCGTTCTAATATATATTAAAACACAGTACACGTTTTAAAGATAGTTATTTTATATTGTCTTGTGTTAAGACTTTACGGTGAATAGATGGTTCTGTTTGCAGTTTTTTACAGATTCATATCTGGCAGGAGAGAAAATGATAACTCTTGTGCTTTGAGACAGGGTGATGTGCCAGCTTAAGTGAGCAATCCACATTATGGTGATACTCCCACTGTATTTCACGTACGTGCTGTGTGCGCGCGCGTGCATTCGCTCACACACACACACGAGGCAGCGAATATCCCTTTCATTATATTGTGCTGGAAACGAGCAATGCGGGGAGTGCTGTCGTGGAGCCAATTGCACTTGTGTATAAGTTATTAATGCAGATGCAGCCCATATGGCATGAGTAATGCATCGACTGGCAGAGTGACTAATGCATGGCCAAATCAATATTCACGGAACGCGTTCCACTTGAAATGGGGCATTGCATGGAGTGGCAGTGCCCTGGGGTTTTTTTTTTAAAAGCCTGGAATAGTTAGGGGGGCCAAGCGCACTTACAGTGCGCGTGCCCCCCCCCCCCTCCCTCGTAATACAGTTGTGATAATCCCTCGGAGTATTCGCAAGGGATTGCGTTCAGGAGATGATGCTCGCGAACAGCAAATTTTGCAGATATTGATATTGGCCTATGAAGGTAATTCATCTCTTTAATCAATTTTACTTAAATTATTATGTAAGTAAGCTGTTGAATACATGAAAAGTATCGTAATAACACATCTCTTTATCTCATCACTTTATCTGTCATCACTTTAACTCTTTTCACTTTCTCTCTTATCACTTCATGTCATCACTTTCTCATCACTTTATCTCTCATCACTTTCTCTCTCATCACTTTCTCTGTCATCACTTTCTCTATCATCACTTTCTCTCTCATCACTTTCTCTCTCAACACTTTATCTCTCATCACTTTCTCTCTCATCACTTTCTCTCTCATCACTTTCTCTCTTACCACTTCGTCTCATCACTTCATCTCATCACTCTCTTTCTCATCACTCTCTCCCTCTCATCACTTTCTCTGTCATCAATTCATCTCATCACTTTCTTTCTCTCTCGTGTAGAGTTGCAAATGCGATTCGTGGATAGAACAAAATCGCGAATAGCAAGTTCGAGGGGATTGCTGTTATTCACGAACTTCGTGGTCACACGTAGAACTGCCCCCCCCCCCCCAGCTCGACTGAACACTGCTGGGGTGGGAGGCAAGCGTAACCCGTCTTGTTCGGAAATGACAACAATCACCTACTTCTGGAGTCCATTAAAACTATTTCACTATTTTTATTTCACCAGGTAAGGCACACTGAGCTATGTAGTTCCTTTTCAGAAGCGACCTGGCAGCCAATGGTAGCGCAAACGTAGTGGCCTCTCATGATGTGGAAATGTACAGCAGCCAATACTGATTCTAAATGTGGAGGGAAAACCCAGAGGGCCCGGAGAAAAATCCATGCAACCACGGGGAGAGAGACGCGCAGACTCCAAATATACATGTGTCAGGGTTTGGATCGAACCCGTGATCTCCTGTATACCAGGCGAGGTAGTTAACATCTCACCACCGTGGCACTTCTTTATCACTTCATAGGCCTCTCACCCAGAGGTGTGCAGCACTTACTGCAAGCTTTGTACTTCGTATCATATCCTTGTGGATTAGAAAAAAGTTTTGCTGGCTGGATTCATGGCAGCCTGGCTAGATTACTGGCATACGTCCACGTGTCCATGGGGCGGTGACGTCACCGCGCCCATCTGCTTGATGACCGAACCGCATCCGACAGTGTTGGGTCGGGTTCATGCACCGCACTGACATCACATCTCCCAACCCCCCACCTCGCATACAAATGCATGGGACATGCTATCATACTAGGCAGATGCAACGGTCACGTCCAAAGGAACGTTCAGTTCAGGCTGCTGGTTACGAAGAAAATAAAGTCTTGTTTTTGGCCCCGCGGCTAGAATATGCCGCAGTGAGTGAAAAGCAACGCGGCAAACGTTCCGTAATCTATCCAGTAGAGCATCGTTGAGTCTCAAGACTTTTCTTGGGGTTTCTGGAATTGGAAAATGTTAACTCTTTCCTTTCTAGAGAGTGTTCTGCCTGGTGGGAAGAAACCAGAGTTGTCGGACAAGGAAAACTGCTGCCTACAACAACAACAGCACAGGTCTGCCAAGGCAGGTTATGAACCCACTCGCTGTACCGCCATTTCCTGGATACCTCTTGACCCAGCAGGGTTAGGTGTCGCACAAGATTAAATCTGCTTGGTCAACCAGATCTGTTTAACACGTAGGAGTAGGCTTTCACGACTAATATTATCCATCATTAAGGTTTATTTTGGGTTAGATTGCATGAATATAAATGTGTTGTTAAACCCGCCACCACCCTACACAGCCAATTAGTAAGGTTTGTTACGTAAACTAAAACGTGCCAATTAGTTACGAGCTCAGCACGCCGCTTGTGTGTTGTGGGTTTACTCTCCAACTCACTGGTGTGCTGAACTTGCAACTAATTGGCACATTTTGTTTTACGCGACAAACCTTACTCATTGGCTGTGTCGGGTGGTGGCGGGCTTAACGACACATTCATATTCACGCGATTCACCAGATCTGCCCCCCCCTCCCCCATAGCACGAGAATCGCAGGAGTGACCGCTGACCATGCCGAGACCATCGCTCACCACGACGTGACAGAACCTGAGTTCAAGCACGTTTTGCGGCTCAATCCCGAAAGCAAAGTGATGACCTTATATTCTTAGGTTTTTTCGGTAAAGTCACGTAGGTAAAAAATTTAAATTTAAATTAATAAAAGTAAAATAAAATAAAAATAAAAAATCACGACGTTTCGGAGGCAACGCAAGCTTCCGTCTTCAGGTGGAACCGTCACAGCCACGACAGCTGTATCAAGTAAATGAGAGATTACAAGAGCTACCACTCCGTATATATAATGGTTGAAGAGGGGAAGGGCCAAGTACGGCACACTGATGACCTTAGCAGTGTTTTTGGGTCAGTTCTGCGACGCAGTCCTCCAAGTCACCTGACCACCTCGTTTTTGAATCGGCGCGTGTGAGCCATAGATCGCGTGAGTTTTTCGCTGCTCTTGGAAACTAATAACGAAGCATTGGCGTGAGAGAGATATGATGAAGCGGTCGTTTCCTCGTTGGCACACCTTCCGCCACGCTGTGAGGTTTGCGCTTTTGGTAATTTATTTGGTGAGTTAAAAAAAATGTTTTAAATGGATTGGGTTAAAATTACTTTGCAGTGTGCTTATTTTTCTTGAGAAACTGTAATGCAAGCCGTAAATCAAAACAGAACAAAACCTCACTGCAAGGTAACAATGATACAGTCTTAAATCAGATTTTATGCCCAAGCAAACAGCTTAATAAATGAGTTGAAAATTGCATATTTCAGAACTAACTTAGCATGGACCCATGCACACACATACGTGTGCGCATGCACTTAAACACTCAGACATATCACGGAGACACACACACACACACACACGCTCTAACAGATGTATACACGTGAAGGCAAAGGTCCCCCGTATAGGCTTTTCAGGCTGTTGAGTCAAGTGCTTCTCACGAGCCCCAACGAAGGCCGGCATGGTGTACGAGGCGATGGTGTGTCCAGCACCGTTCCCAACCACCTCTGTCTCCCGAGTGGCGACGTTTTACACCCCGCATTGTGAACTCATCTAAGTTGACCATGGGAAGGCTCAGGACCCATTGACATATTGACGGTGAGCATGAATCGAACTCTGCAGGTTGATAGCGCAGTGCACTAACCTCTGTTACCGCCGCAGTAAACAACAACAACAACAACAACAACCGCCATTCGCCACTCAGTGGCTGTGACGTGACCACAGCGCCTGTGCCAAGCTGTGTGCACGTTAAGTCCATGTGAAGTAAAGTGCGCACACACATTGTGCGCGTGCTTAAGCACTCTTTGTGCCTGTGCTTTATTTGCAATTGAAATTGCATCATCTACTTCATGAACGCTGGCCTCTGGTTTGACTTTAACATCGGTGAGGCTCACGATGCACTCGTGACATCTGGCCCAACTCCTTTGTCAGTATTTGTTGCAATCGGCAATATGCCTGAAGTGTGCAGGAAAGCCCTGATTCTCCGCATGTCAGAAACATTTGCTGTACTGTATCCTTACAAGCACCAACGAATTTTCCCCATCAGCGAGTGTCTCTTGCCTGCCTCCCAAGTGGCTGGACCCAGGCACCTCTGCCACCTGCCCTGACTTCTGTGGTCCTATGTTCCCATCAGAACAGCTGCAGGTCATCCCACCAGCAAGTGTATGATGGCAGTGGAGGTCATGGGTAGTGATCCCCAGCCCCTAGAATCATCTATGGGAAAATAATATTAAATGAAATCCACTTTAGCTTGCAGCCATTTTTCAATCCACTGCAGTACAAAGGACTCCCTATGCCGCGTCATACGGAGCACGTGCCTGGCCGAGTGGCGTTTCTCCGTAGCTGCACCGGCAGTCATCCAGAAACTCTCTCCCACTGCTGCACAGCGGCATCCAAGCACCATCTGCCTTCAAGCAGCAGCTCAAAGCTCTCACCTATCCAGACTCTCACCTGTCACGGCTCTCACTTGTTCAGGCTCTCACTTGTTCAGGCTCTCACCTGTCACGGCTCTCACTTGTTCAGGCTCTCACTTGTTCAGGCTCTCACTTGTCCAGGTTCTTGTCTGTCCTGGTTCTCACCTATCCAGGCCCTGACCTATCTAGGTTCTCCCCTGTCCAGGCCCTGATTTGTCTAGGCTCTCCCCTGTCCAGGCCCTGATCTGTCCAGGCTCGCATTTGAGGGACTTTGAGCTCTATCTCCACGCCTCCCGAGATCTCGATCGAACATTGAGACCTTTCGGTGAAATATACACATTTTTATAAATTTAGTTTTATCATGTTATTACGGAACCACACTTCGCAATGGAGGCGAGTGAGCCTCGTGGAAAATGCACGTGCCCATGGAACAGCGGCATTGGCGCCGGTCTATCCGACCGCAAAGCGCGGCTCCCCTGTATGTATGTATACATTGAACTTATTTCGCACCGTACGCAGCTAACGTACGCAGCTAACATACGCAGCTAACATACGCAGCTAACCGCGCTAATCGGAGGTGCAGGGGAAGGACAACAAACTAAGCACGAAAAGCAGTTCTGCCTAAATGAGTTTTCAATTTAGATGTAAAAGTGCATAGGCTCCAGTGGCTTCCTATTATCTGAAAGAAGAGCGTTCCAGACGGCCGCATGAGCCAACACTACCCGCGCCGCCAATTCCTGGGCGATATCACTGGCATCCACCAAGCCTCCACAGAGGCTATTGATTGGCTTCATAACCTCGATATCCACACTCTTATAATGCTGCAAATGTCACATTCATTGCCATGCGAAAGAATAAGTGCAGAATGGTGAAGGTAACTTTTGTTAAGCCGAATGGTGGACATATTACGTAAGAAGTAACGTTCTTGCAAGCCTGTGTGTGTTGGTTTCACTGTTTGTGTGTATGTCTTTGTTTGCTCATGTGGGGAGCAGTAGTGTAGCGGTTTGTGCGCTGCGCTACAAGCCTGGCCTTCCGGGTTTGACTCCTGCTCACGGCCAACACCAGTGACAATTATTTGATCTGGTTCTGGGCCTCCCCTAGGTCGACTCGGCCTCAAATGAATACCTGGTGCAGGTTAAAAACATCGCCACTGGGAGACAAAGGCGGCCGGGCATAATGTTCGCCACCCATGCCTTTGTGTGCCATACCAGCCTTCATAGCTGCTGGCTCACAGCACTTGCCCCAAAAGTGTGTTAAGGCTACACGGAGAATCTTTGTCTTTGTACATATGTATGTGTATGCGTGTTTGTGCTTGTGGGACTCTGTCCAGATTCTTCCAGGATCTTTGAGCTCCTCGCACTATTCTACCTGCTTACACCCAGGATGTGTCGTGGGCAGGCCAGCCTGAATGTTTGAAGCTGGCACAGGTGTTGGCACACAGGGTTCCTTGTTTCACAGGAATAGATCAGGGGGAGGGCGTAACTGTCATCGAAAAGACCCGGTGGTTTGTATGAAAGCGACCGGGTCGGGCAGCTTCCACGCATCATTATGAAGTTGATGAAAATACAATGCAGCTCACCTTTATTGAGGTGAGACCTCTTCACGGATACGGGAATTCTGGTACCTTAATTGCAACCATCTCATTACTCACGGAGAGTTGAAGGGTGGAGTGTTCAATGGTACAAAGGACCCATGCAGGTATTTTGTTACTTATATTGGGCTCTTTTCAGCAAGCAAGGATGCATTGGCTGGGGTAATGTAGCCCGCATGACCTGCCACTGCACGTTCAAAGAGCTTCTGTTTGGTTGGATGAATGGGGTTAAACGTACACAGTACAGGCTAGAGAAGAAATGGCCCGATTTAGTCCGGGCGGATTTGGAGCTGATTGGACTTGCCATTGACTGGAACCAGCGGTGACAACATCGGCCTCCGTGAAGGAGGCTCATAAAGGACGTTACTGGTCAGTTGGAGGCAGTCGACCCCCAACAGTAGCGGAGGGCAGAGGAGCGACGCTCACAACAATGAGCAGAGTGCAGGGCAGCTAAAACGCAGCAACAGTGTAAAATTCTCCGGGGGCGCAGGTGGTGCATCAATCTTGTTCATCCATGCCTCCTGCCGGTGAACTTTTGAAGCTTCGTGTGACCTCAAAGGGGACCGATCTTGGTGCAAGCACCATAATGGGCACTACCAATTCGTTTTTCGTGGTAACGACTGCTGTTGTTGTAAGTGTGTGTGTATGTATGGTTAAAAACCACAGCATAGTCAACTTTGTTTTGTGGAAGCCCTGAGTCAGTGATGGAAATCTCGTATTCCTTTAGAAGAGAGCAGTCCGTCGTACGCACAGAGTACCACGACACATTATCGCGAATTACGTCGTATCAATAAGAGACACCTGTACTGGGACTTTGGTAAAACTGGCGCAGAGCAATAATTGGCCCGGGCATGAATGATCAATGAATACACGCTACATATTTAAGACGCGAAGCATTTGCTCGGTTTTTCTCACGTCGTTCGCCGACATGTTGGCACGGCGCGGAAAACACTGTCAGCTCGTCACATCCGCAGCCTTTTAAAAAATACCCACATCGACCTGGAGGAGATGCGCTTGACGAGCCCCCCCCCCCCTTCCCGAGCCTCTCCTAAAGGCCGCGTGCACCGCGCCGGGGAAGAAAGAAGAACAAATATAAATAATAATTGACAAAAAACTTTAGCCACTTGTTGAGCTGTGCTCGCGTTGATGCCGCGTGAAAACGAGAAATGTCACCGACGTTGCGCGCGACTCTCTCGGGCGGGCTCCGTGATCACAGGCGCCTGCCAAGCAGGGCACAGCCGAGAACGTGAGTGGCAAAGTGGCAAAGTCGCGTGCGAGAGACGACGTCTCTCACGTGCGAAGCGAGTGCACACTTCTCGACGTCTGTACGAAAAAAAGAAGAAAAAAACGGTCTTATAATTCATTAGATGTTTCATTATAATTTGGCTTTATTCAGTTATGAGTAATGGGATCGATGTGTTTAATGCATGAGGCGAGGGATAAGCAGTTGAATTGCCCTTTATTGGAGCATTAGTTGCCCTCTGGTGTTGGATTAGACAGAGGCCTATTGCATTGACACTCATTGAAGTGGGCATGCAGGCCCATCTTCCAGGGCCTTTCCCTGGAGTGACGATGTCCGAGTGTGTGCGTGTGTGTGGTGACTGAGCAGCTGTTACAGAAGGGACGATTCTTCATCTTGTGAATACATGACTCCAATATCAAGCGGGATATACGTGGTCATAACTTTAGATATATGTATACAAATGTAACAATGAAATAAATAAATTCATGCCAGAAATGTCAGCATGCCCTTCAGAGCATATTGTGTGCTGTTTAATCGTACATATTTAGGTACAAAGAGCCCAGATGCGCCTGGGTCACTCGGGGGACTCGGGTTAAAGCTTTGCCCCTGTCAAAGCCAATGAGCAGTCACTGTTGTGAGGCTGGGTTTGAATCCTAGGCCTCGTGTAGACCCCTTGAGTCAGCATAAAGAATCTTCAACAAGGCTGGAGGAATACGATGAGCTACTTTTGTCAAAAATGTCCAGTAAATTTCGATTTAAAGCTTTCGTGACTGCAGGGATTCATCTTCTTGGTTCTTTCGGTAAAGTCACGTAGAAGTAAAAACCGCGTCGTCACGTGTCAACGAGCCGCACGTCTCGGACAGGTGACCACTGACGTCAGAAAAATAGCCCCGTTGTAGGCGTGGGAGGTTTCACACTTTTTAAGCAGATCGACTCCCAGGATCGAGGGCCCAATTCGGCAGACAGCCACCGAGTGAAGCCGTCCGTTGCACCTGCGCGGAGAGAGCAGATGCGCAAGTGCGTAAGTTTGACATCGTCAACGAACCACTCGGAGTTTTGGCTTGTGTGGTTCTTTGTTAAGTTAATTTTGCATTCTAAATGGTTCGAGACAACCTTGGCCCATCAGATAGATTTAACTTTATTAGTACATCCGATAACTGGACAAGGGACCGCCTCAGGTTTTTTGTATATATATTTAAAATGTAGAAGTGATCATTTTATCATGCTTTGTTTTCCTGGTGATTGCCTTTCGTTTGTTATAAGTACAGTGGAACTTTCTACAGTTTAGCCATTATGCAAACTGTCACCAAATCTATTTTTGGTCACGGCTTCTCATCACATTGCAAGTCACACCACTACAATTAATAAAACTCAACGATATGAAAAATTGCAAAGGGAAAGTGAAAAGTAAAAACGATAAGCGTATAATCATCGTTGGCGCGCGGACACGTCGAACTGAACAATTAGCCACGGTTGAACCACTCCCCAATCCTTTATTCTAACTTCAGTTAAAAGATCATTATTCTGACTTATTATTGAGTTAGATCACGTAAATATGAATGTGTCGTCAAATCCACAACCATCTGACGCATCCAATTGATAAGGTTTGTCACCGAAAGAAAACGTGCCGATTAGTTACTACTTCAGCACACCAGTGTGTTAGAGTGTAAAACCCACAGCATTTACAAATTTGAGTTCGACGTTTCGCTGGTGATTACAGCCAGCTTCATCAGCTAAGAATGTCGTGAGTTTCACTCTCCAACATGCCGCTGCTCCCGAAGGAGTAACTAATCGGACACGTTTTTTTGCTTACGTGACAACCCTTTGCTAATTGGCTGTGCCGGGTGACGACGGGGGTGAGAGCTGTGAGTGTTTCACTGGAGACGAGGCCGCCTTCTCTTCCACTGCAACACTAACGACGGGGAGCGCATTGCCAGCCTTGGGCACCGGGGCCTGGCAGCGGCTAGGGGGAGGGTTGCTGCTGCTGCTGCTTGCTGCTGTTGCTGCTGCTTGCTGCTGCTGCTTGCTGCTGTTGCTGCTGCTTGCTGCTGCTGCTTGCTGCTGCTGCTGTTGCTTGCTGCTGCTGCTTGCTGCTGCTTGCTGCTGCTGCTTCCTGCTGCTGCTGCTGCTTGCTGCTGCTGTTGTTGCTGCTGCTTGCTGCTTGCTGTTGCTTGCTGCTGCTGCTGCTTGCTGCTGCTTGCTGCCGCTGCTTTGCGTTTGGAAGTAAGAAATGAAGAGTGAGTGGAGAACTGTGTATTCAGGCGGCAATGTGAATAATACAGGAGGTTCTGAGAAGGTCAAGAGATGTGTTGTGTTTGCAGATATGGGTTTTATGAATTACATAAGCCACTTTGCTAGAGTAGAGAGCTCAACTTTCACATTAAGAGACGGGTGTGAGGCGTTTGTGTTGCTTCATAGGTCAGAGAGCTGGACTTTAACAAAAAAAAGCTTTTAAGATTAAGAGACTGTAGAGACTTAAAAAAAGCAACTAAACAGACAATCTTTTGCCTTTGAAAAAATGTGCATTTGCAGGATGCTAGGAATTTCATGGCAATTTTTTTTTTATTCTCAGTTAACCCGTGGCAGGGAAGCAATGTTTAACACGTAGGTTTTCGTAGGTGGACTTCTCCACAAATCTGTCTGTCGCCTGATGAAGTTAGTTGTAATTACTGGTGAAACGTCGTACTCAGATTGTAAATGTTGTGCCTTGGCTCTCCAAAACACCGGCGTGCTGTACTAGTGACGAATTGGCCACGTTCTGTTTACGTGACAACCCTTACTAGTTGGCTGTGTCGGGTGGTGGCGGGTTTAACGACGCATTTATATATTTACGTGACATAGCTATAACTCAAGATCTAGATGATCTTGACCAAGATCAACGATGCAACCACAGGAGAGACCATCACTTAAATTGCTCCAGATCTCACAAGCGTTTCACAGCAAAGCCCCAAACTCCAAGGTCTCATTTTACAGTCTTCCACAATCTCGCCTCAGCTCTCCCACTTAGTGACTGAACTTTGGGTGCCACTGAAATGTGCGTGTCTTTGTCCTGCCCTCTTGCCCGTTGCAACCCCACGTCGCATTGATCGCAAGGCCCCCCTTCCGTTTGCATCTAAAACATACTTTCTTGCTGAGTGATTTTCCAGACTTCCACGATACATACGCCAACTGTCCTTCACGCGACCCCCACCCTGTTAAGTGAAAAATCACGACGAATGCCGTCAACTTCGGTCATCGATCTCCCCGTCTCCAGAGTAGCAACAACACCACAGGCCACGCCAAGGGCCCTCTTCAGGGCCAAGCAGCGACGTGCCAGATCGGACTCAGGACGAGGAATCCTCCGACTAAACATTGAGGGACCCTCCCGGGCGAAGTGGTCATCTGACTTGACCACCTGAATGTGAAATTGTGGTTGTCGCTCTGCGTCTGCATCAGGTTAAATCAATTACACGATTTAATGACAGGTGGAGTAATGAATTAATTTACCGCGGTTGTTTTTTTTTACAACGACAATTCCTCATGTAAATGAGCAGATTTATATTTAAGATCTTTGCCCCCGTGGATTTAATTAAGGCGTGCGACGAGATCCCCAGATGTCTCACTCGTTTGTAAGAATTCCACGAAGGCGTCGTCTGTTGGAGTGACGTTTCAAGTTACACACGTTTGGTGA
The DNA here is from genome assembly GCF_965212315.1 of Lampetra planeri. Lineage (NCBI taxonomy): Eukaryota > Metazoa > Chordata > Hyperoartia > Petromyzontiformes > Petromyzontidae > Lampetra > Lampetra planeri. The sequence goes on from NC_136156.1 coordinate 5,610,420, forward strand.
CAACGAAAAAAGAAAACGTCGTATAATAAGCGAAGCACAAAACATTAACGGATGCATCTGATGACAAGTGATAGCTCTCTCTACTTCATCGACCCCCACCTCCAGCCGCGTGTTTATACATTTATTTACTATCGACCTGCTCGTTCAATATCTTTAAATCAAAAGCCTTGCAGGGGTTTTTTTGTTTATTTCTTTAAATAAATAATTTAACATCACCACGCTATATCGCAACGGTGTGCCCATTCGTAGCTTGTTCAAAGAGCAGGAGGGGGGGGGGCTGTTGGATCCAATAAATATATGAACAGGAGGCAGGTGCATTCAGTACCCACAAAGATTGTTTTCGCGGACAGCTGCCTTACCGGAGGCTATGGGGCCACGCGGCGGGAACGTCCTCCACGTTACGTGCGCGCCAGCGCGCTCCAGTGTCGTGAGAGCTCCAGCGCTACATGCAGAGCGGTTGGGACCCAAGTTGTGGTCCGCAGGCCAATGTTGGTGTCCGCAGGGTGGCCCTGTGTGGCTTGTCAGATGCTGCAGTTTCGAATTGTTTACGTTTGGGAAAAAACGTAGCATCTGTGTGCGGTGGTCCTGCAAAAACACTATCCCACCCAGCACCACCACTATCCCACCCAGCACCACCACTAGCCCACACAGCACTACCACTATCCCACCCAGCACCACCACTATCCCACCCAGCACCACCACTATCCCACGCAGCACTACCACTATCCCACCCAGCACTACCAGTATCCCACCCAGCACCACCACTATCCCACCCAGCACCACCACTATCCCACCCAGCACTACCACTATCCCATGCAGCACTACCACTATCCCACCCATCACTACCACTATCCCACCCAGCACCACCACTATCCCACCCAGCACCACCACTATCCCATGCAGCACTACCACTATCCCACCCATCACTACCACTATCCCACCCAGCACCACCACTATCCCACCCAGCACTACCACTATCCCACCCAGCACCACCACTATCCCACCCAGCACCACCACTATCCCACCCAGCACTACCCCTATCCCACCCAGCACTTCCACTATCCCACCCAGCACCACCACTATCCCACCCAGCACTACCACTATCCCACCCAGCACCACCACTATCCCACCCAGCACTACCACTATCCCACCCAGCACTACCACTATCCCACCCAGCACCACCACTATCCCACCCAGCACTACCACTATCCCACCCAGCACTACCACTATCCCACCCAGCACTACCACTATCCTAACCATCACCACCACTATCCCACCCAGCACCACCACTATCCCACCCAGCACTACAACTATCCCACCCAGCACCACCACTATCCCACCCAGCACTACCACTATCTCACCCAGCACCACCACTATCCCACCCAGCACTACCACTATCCCACCCAGCACCACCATTATCCCACCCAGCACTACCACTATCCCACCCAGCACCACCACTATCCCACCCAGCACCACCACTATCCCACCCAGCACCACCACTATCCCACCCAGCACTACCACTATCCCACCCAGCACCACCACTATCCCACCCAGCACTACCACTATCCCACCCAGCACCACCACTATCCCACCCAGCACCACCACTATCCCACCCAGCACCACCACTATCCCACCCAGCAGCACCACTATCCCACCCATCACTACCACTATCCTAACCAGCACTACCACTATCCCACCCAGCACTACCACTATCCCACCCAGCACCACCACTATCCCACCCAGCACCACCACTATCCCACTCAGCACCACCACTATCCCACCCAGCACCACCACTATCCCACCCAGCACCACCACGATCCCACCCAGCACCACCACTATCCCACCCAGCACCACCACTATCCCACCCAGCACCACCACTATCCCACCCAGCACCACCACTATCCCACCCAGCACCACCACTATCCCACCCAGCACCACCACTATCCCACCCAGCACCACCACTATCCCACCCAGCACCACCACGATCCCACCCAGCACTACCACGTGCTCACCCGGCATCACCACAAGATCACACACCGCTTCCCAACCAAATGCAATCATGGAGTAATGGCGAGTAGCAGTAACGCTCGTATTTGGAAATATCCTCTTCCTTTAAGTAAATTGCATTCGGCGTGGCGTTATTGCCGAATTAATGTTCCGTTGCTGCGCGCAAGTGCATTTGCACGTTTGCCAGCAGGCCTGCACAACTGGTAAAAACAATCGCCTCGTCCTCCCAGTGTTCCTCGCTAATCCGGTGCGGCGAGGAGACGCCGCAAAGCTGCGAACATTTCCCTTCCCCTTTGTCTCTTCCCTCTGTGGAGTTGGTGCAGTTAAAGCCTCCAAATGCTCTCAAATCCTCGGCCGCGTTGCGCCGCCCAAGGTGCAGCGCACTATACAGTGCATGCTTTGAAAGCCGCTGTGGTTTGGTTTGGTATGATTATGTTGGGGCTCTGTGTGTGATGGTGGTGACCTTGGCACCAGGTGAGTGATACGCCGCTAGAGGAAGATGATTGTTGTAGATGCAACCCCTGAAGATAAGTATCTCTTATGTTGTAGACACCTATATTTTAATGGATTGCCCAAACATAAACGAATTAATTTTTTTTAAATGTACTTCAGCAGGTACGGCCCACTGAACTATAGAGCTCTTTTTCAGAAGCCACCTGGCCAGTAATGACAGCTCAACAATGTGACATCATTATGTGGAAATGTAAAGCAGTCAAATACTCTAAATGCACGTTTCTAAATGTGGAGGGAAAAACCGGAGGACCCGGAGGAAAATCCACGTGGCCACAGGGAGAGAGACACCGCAAACTCCAAATATACGGGTGTCAGGGTCAGGATTGAACCCACGAACCTGTATACCAGGCAGGGGCGGTTTCTTCATTAGGGCGATTGGGCGACGCACCACCAATGTCATTCAACCACAGAGTCACGCTAGCCGTCACTGTGCCTCTGGATATAGTCCAATCAGCGTCATGCTACGTTCTGTGGAGTACCGCCTCTTTTTAGGCGATTTCCCTCCAGCTGAGAATCGCCCCGAGTGGTCCCATAGACTTACATTCAAAGATGTTTTTTTTCGAACGGGGGCGCTGCAATGCATTCTCTATGGCTTCCGGGAGGGCTCGCCCTAACGTGCTTACGTCATCATACGTAAGCACGTTTCATCCAACAATATAATTTGTCGCCACCTAGTGGAATCTTTAATAAAATAAACTTGAGTGGTTTTTTTTTTATAGTGAGTATAGAAACAAACAAGATGTTTTGTAAGAGTCACTTTATTTTTCATTAATATTAAAGAAGTGAAGTTGCCTTTACATGCTTAAGCTGTTAATTTATCCATTGGATGGGTGGACCTTATCCTTATCAATCATCCAGACATTTGCCCCCCCTGAGAGATTTTGCAGGAGCCGCCACTGATACCAGGCGCGGTAGTTAATATCGCAACACCGTTAGGCCCTCGCCATAACAATATAGGACCACAGAGCTTGGTTGGGCAATGGTGCGCTCCGATTATGACTGCATTCCGGCCTGGCTGTGTGGTTCCCTGCAATAGGGCGCCACGGTAAGAGCTCTCTAGCGTTCTGCGATGCAGTTTTGCATGAACTGACTCTGTTAACGTGTAAAACATTACCACTGCGTCCCGGGCCAGCCAACGCGAGGCTGAATATTCGTCATTCAGGAAAACTAATTTTCAGATGATCTTCAGGCGTGCTATAATGACAACTGTAGATTGCCACTGCAATGCGGTGGACCGTCTTTGTTCGATGGTTGGCCAAAAGCCACTGCTGCGAGGACTTTGCGCGTTGGTTTACGCTCCTTGACGAGACAGGTCTTTGGCTCCAAGTCTCTCCACCCAGTCGAATCTGGAGCTTTTATCTTCGTTTCACTGAACCCCCCCCCCCCCTGCGTCCTGCCCCCCCCCCCCCCCGCGCCCCCTCTTAACTTGAATGCGTCAAGTTGAAGTTTCCTTTTTTGATCTTTTGGCCACTTTTTTTTATTACACGCTTTTATTTAACTCACTTTGTTGTTGTCGTATCCTCAAATCTTGTAACTCAATTTTAACCCACTTCCCAATGTAGTATCGACTGCAAACTTGGTATACTTATGACATACTGATGACAATACTATATTATATAATTAAATATGAAATATATATTTTAAAACCATATTTTTTATATGTTATGTTTTGGCTTGGGTCTAATTGTCCACACTCAACTACGTTGACTGTAAATCACCATGGCCCCTTACGTTATGGCAAGCTTCGGGGTCACTTCCTCGAGTCGTGGAGTTCTGCCATTACCAGTACGGTGCATTTCATTAAAGCGTGTTTTTTTTTACTATTTTTAAATATTACTTGTTCCTTATCGGGTTCGGCTTTTCCAGAGTCACGATCGTAATTTCAACCGCTCACTATCCCTGCGTATGCCCGATGAATGTGATGTAGTCCACCGTTGCTCATTTGAGCAGGTGAGACTGTGATTACACTGGTCAACACACTTTTTCTGGCATAAGGTATTCCAACGGTTTCAAGGTAATGTTGGGGTGCTGATTCCAAATCTGGAATCAGTTTTTGTCTATCACATCAGGTTTTGAGATATCAAATATTGCATTTTCAATAAAAACTGCAGAAGAAAAATATTAAATAAATGTGGATATCTACATAAAATGATATTATAAACACACTATCCTAAAAATACAGCACCATATTTTAACACTAAAGCAGTCACTGACTCGCAACAACTCGCAATCATAAGTGACAGAGTTAATTTCGGGTAAAATCAATGAAAATGGCGTATGCCGATAGCATAAAAATGAGATGTGATAGAGCAAATCTGAGATCAGATTTGGAATCAGCACCCTGAAATTAGTCTAAAACAGCTGCAAAAGTCCAGGCCAGAAAAAAATGTGTTTTTTTGTTGTTGACCAGTGTTATTAACCCTGATGTGCACATTGGTAGAGAGTGCCTGAGACATGGTGTAAGGAAATGAATGACGGTTCGAGGGCATATCCCTGAATAGTTGCGTGTGAATGCACGGGAGCATTGCATGTGTACGTAAACATTTAATGCGCAGATAAGTTAATGGGTAGAAACGGCACGTTTTTTAAAACGCAAATTGAAATGTAAACTTAACAAGAATGCAAATTGGCGACGGCTCGAGTGGCTGGATTAATCGGATAGTAAGTTGAAGTGTACATTCACATGCATTATTAAGTGAGGTTGTTCTTAAGTGTTGTAATTATAACCCTCGTGTGAAAAATAGACGGAAATCCAGCCAACAAATAAAATGTACAGTGAGCGGGGGGGAATTCAATAATATCCTTGAAAATAGAAAAGGCCAATATATAAATAACTGTGTTATTGTCTCTATCTTTGCGTGTCTTGAATGATGCTTTTGAAAATTGAAATTGCTTTTGTTGTCACTACAAAATTGCATCGATTTGACCCGCTCTTATGAAATTTAGTTTTTTTCCTGGCCGGTTGCAAAGGCTGCAGCTTGCAAAATGTTTTTTTTCTTTCCCTTTTATCAACTTATTAACTTTAAAAATCCATATCCAGGCACCAACGAGCGAGCGGTCACTGCCCGCGAGTTGAAGGCGCATCGGTTCGAACCCAACTTCCCATTCGAAGGCCAGATACGTCACCAACGCACCAGCCGCAATTTGTTGCGGAATTACAGGATCGTAAGTGGGAACTTTATTCACAACTGGAGGAATCCGATGGGCTATGAAGCTCTTTTTTTCACAGATGTCCAGTTGGGGTACGGGGTCAGAACATGACAACAATGCAAAAGTAAAGGAAAGGTGAGGAAGTCGCTAAAGAAATATAGTAAAAACAAATAAACCACATAAATACAAATTGCTAAAATTAATATCAATTAGATTCGAAGCTTTCGTGACTGCAGGAATTACTCTTTGGGCTTTTCGGTAAAGTCACGTAGAAAATCAAATCAAATAATAATATAATACGACGTTTCGGTTGCAACACAAGCAGCCATCATCAGGTAAGAATGAATGATAAAACACAGACACGGAAACAACATATGCAGACACACATGTAGAGAGAGACGCATGTGTGTCTGCCTATGTTGTTTCCATGTCTGTGTTTTATCTTGGTGTGTGTCTCGCTCGGTGTCTTTGTGTGTGTCTCTCTCTCTGCATGTGTGTCTGACTATGTTGTTTCCGTGTCTGTGTTTTATCATTCATTCTTACCTGATGATGGTTGCTTGTGTTGCAACCGAAACGTCGTTATTATATTATTATTTTATTTTATTTTCTACGTGACTTTACCGACAGAACCAAAGAGTAATTCCTGCCGATGTTTCAACAATAAATACGTAACGCCTCTCTCGCCCCTGACTGAACCACGTCGTTGCGTGGAGCGAGTTCGATGGTCCTTGGCCCAGTCACCAATCAATGCACACACACACACACAAAACATCATGTAATTGTTTTACAAAGAGTTTGGCACAAAGACGTACAAAAACAACAACCGCCATTCGCCACTAAGTGGTGGTGACGTCTCCACGGCGCTTGTGCCAGGCTATGCGCACTTTAAGGCCACGTGACGTGTCGAACGCCCGCTGGTAGGAGGTCACGGGACAGACCCAGGTTCCATGGGTCGACTGACTGAGATGACTGCCCCTACTGTGACAGCCTGCTGTGTTTTAGCCGCCCGGCGCTCTGCTCGTTATTGTGAGCGTTGCTCCTCTGCAAAGACATGAATACATGCAGACAAAGCCAGACATACATGCCTTCGCATGCGCACGCTATTGATGAGTTCTCTGGAGCCTTTTCAATGTCTGTGCAGCGCACGGCAGAAAACTCAAATCCAGTCAAACACGAGCCGAGGCGAACGAGTGCGGTGCGTTGCTCGGCATGTTTTCCGCACGGGGTTTGTGTGAAATTCAAAAACGTTGCACGGAATTTACATGGAGGAGGGTGGGGGTGGGGGTGGACTCATACCAGCCGTTACAGAGACGCTGCCGAGATCCTGCCATAGAATGGGCCCCATCGAGACCCTCCGTGGCCGCTGTGTTCACCGCTGCGCCACCCGAGTTTGATTCGCGGCTAATATCTGAACCAGCTCTCCTCCTCCCCCCGATCATTCTTCAACCCGCACGAACCGGCGTGGAGTGTGGTCTGGTCACAAACAACCCCTGTGACAGCAGACACGCCATGGGGAGAGGACTTCGTCCTTCAGTGGACTGACAAAGAGCTGTAATTTGTTATAAATGATTTAATGACACTGTAGATTGTCCTCTACAGGCTGGGGCACACCAGTGCAGACGAGCGTTGTCCCATTACTCAATTGAGCAGGGAGACATTTTAACTTGGATCCGCGATTAAGCCAGCTTTGCATGTGAAGTGAACGTGAGATTTTATTTGTGAAGATAATTTTTATTTCCAACTTTTTTTTTTTATTTTACCAGGTAAGGCCCCACTGAGCTATCTAGCTCTTTTTTTTACGGAAATGACCTGACCACAACTGATGCTAGCTCAACGAAGTGGCTTATCACGTGGGAAATGTATAGCAGCCAAATGCTGGAAACGCACGTTTCTAAATATGGAGGGAGAAACCGGAGAACCCGGAGAAAAATCCACGCTACCACAGAGAGAACATGCAAACTCCGAATATACAGGCGTTACGCCTACGAGGATCGGAGAGATGTAAGGTGTGTAAGTGATTCTGTTGTTGTCTTCCGTTGCCATTCTCCAGCACAATGAGAATAACATTGGTTGTGAAAATCTACACAGTATAAAAAAACGCAGGCAGCCTCCCCTTACGCAGAGTGCAGGAGCACTTCATATCATGGCCTCCGTGCGATCAGATTGTGACGGTGCTCACACGAGTGGAACGTGGTGTTTCAGCACATGGCAATATTTCGGGAATTACTGAACGCGTAGTGTGGTGCCGTGTGATGTAGCGAGTAGCGTAGTAGTGCGGTGTAGTGTGTGGGGTGGTGCGGTGTTGTGAAGTGAGTAGTGCAGTGTGTAGTGTGTGGGGTGGTGCAGTGGTGTGTAGTGAGTAGTGCGGTGTAGTGAGTGGGGTGGTGCAGTGTGTAGTGTGTGGGGTGGTGCAGTGTGTAGTGAGTGGGGTGGTGCGGTGTTGTGGAGTGAGTGGTGCGGTGTAGTGAGTGGGGTGGTGCAGTGTGTAGTGAGTGGGGTGGTGCGGTGGTGTGGAGTGAGTGGTGCGGTGTAGTGGAGTGTGTGGGGTGGTGCAGTGTTGTGTAGTGAGTAGTGAGTGGTGCGGTGTAGTGAGTAGGGTGGTGTGGTGTTGTGGAGTGAGTAGTGCGTGAGCAGCGCCATACGCTGGCCCAGTTTCCCCGCGCCCCCCGCCGTGCCGAGCCGAACGTGCCCAGGCTTGAGGCAGTGCCTCTGTGCGTCCCAGCGCTGTACAGCAAAGTGGGACGGTGCCTATTAATAGAGAATTCTGCATGTATAAACACAGTGTGCAAGCAGATACATGCGAGCGGGTTGGTGCTATATATATAAGCATATACAAAGACAAAGATCCTCTATATAGCCTTTAACAGACTATAGGGGCAAGTGCTGTTGGTGAGCACCTATGGAGGCCAGAATGGTACATGAAGGGGAAGGGTGGCGAGCAGTACGCCCGGCCGCCTTTGTCTCCCCAGTAGCGATGTTTACACACCGCACCAGGTACTGATTTGAGGCTGAGTCGACCTAGGGGAGGCCCTGGACCGGTTCAGATAATCATCACCGGTGTTGGTAGCCGTGAGCGGGAATCGAACTCGGGTCGCCGGGTCCGTAGCGCAGCGTAGCGCTACAGCACAGCGACACAGCACAGCGACACAGCACAGCGACACACACGAACAGTGACAAAGACAAACAGTGACACGCACGCTTATTGTTCATAACACAGGCAGCGGGGGGGCAGTGGCCACGCACTTCACCACTGAGCCTGGTGCCCCCTCAGCCCCTGCTGGCACATCCTCGCCATCGGTGACGTTTCCTCCACCCGAGCCCGTGGCCCTCTCCTGGTGCTGTGCACCCTAACCACGAGCTCACGGTGCGGTGGCGTGGCCCTGATCGGTTACTGGGGAGGCAAAGGTGGTCTGGCATCATACGATTCCCCCCCCCCCACCCTATACGCGCATGCCATGGCGGCCTTAGGATGGTACATGCCACAATTTTTTTTATTGATGCTTCCATGACCGGAGAAAACCATCAGCCATACCTGTCAACCCCTTATCAGTGCCCTACCTTATTTACAGACCAATTCAGGCCTTATTGGTCACCCCGTGTCCTTATAAATCTCACCGTTCATCCTACAAAGTACCATCACAATGGAGAAACACAAACAAATAGACCAAAAAAATTGGACCTGAAGACCCAATTTCCCCGTACAATAATTTGGGTAAATGTGATGGGTTGACAGGTATGCTCACCGAGTCTCAAGACTCTTTTTCAGGATGGTCCTGTCAAGATTTTCTCAGTCAGGGGTGATGCTGCTGCTGCTGTGTGTCACCCCGATTGTGTTTTCTGCAGTTCAGGATGTTTTGGTCGATACCAGTTCCATTGCACGGTGGGGTTTTTTTGTTTTGCCCTGATAACAGCTCCGTGCCTCAAGTCTAGGGCTGAATTGGAAATCTGTGTGTCTTTTTGTACGTACGGTGCAAAGATTAAGTTTGGATGGCAACGTGGGTTATAATGCAGAATACCGTGGGTTCAGAACCTGCTCGGGCATCAACGCAGCCCACGGTACATCCGTGGTTCCTAATCCCCCCGCTCCCCCCCCCCCCCGCTTTTGTTTACCCCTTTCCCTGCTCCTCTTTATCTCCATCATTGTTCTAGATTCAAAGAATAACGACAGCAGACATGTTCAGAGACAATGACGTTCACGCAATACGGTCATGCCGCAAACCCGATGATGCAGTACGCACACCACGTGACTTCCCCAACAATTACGCGAGAAATCTTTCCTCTCGTCCTTCCCCCTGCCTCCCCGTGGAAGCTGTCACGGTCCCCGCTTGGGAGGGGGCAGTGAGCCCAAATCCCCCTTACCCCAACCACTTCATCGATTAGCTGAGCCTTCTTTTCCCGGAGTTTGTTGAAGGATCTTAAAATCCTTCTCTCACCTTTCTGAAGAGATGCCGCGACTAATTATTTTATTATGTTTTATTTTATTATTTTATTATTTCCATTCTATGTGACTTTACCGAAAGAACCAACAAGATGAATCCCTGCAGTCACGAAAGCTTTAAATCGAAACCCAACCACTTCGTTAAGCCTCTGGCGCACCGATCTCGGGAGGATTTTGCTCTACGAGTTCCTGTTCTCCCCCACCACACACCCTCTGCTGTGGACCAGGGCTTGGTACCGGGATTGCGATGAGTCGCAATGAAAACTATTTAAACAATTACAAAAATTGAGAACAGTCACCCACCCACCCCTCCCCGCCATAGGAATGTGGAATTCCCACAAACGGCTCATAACCAATAATTGAGATGAGCACCGACCCACGTAAGTTTTCACAGACGAGCCCTTGGTATTGATTTTGCAGTGTTCTGTTTTTTATCTAAATTGAAAACAGATTTTTTTTAAACTGCTTTTTTGTTTTTAGTTTGTTGTCCTTCCCCCCCCACACCGCCGATTATAACGGTTGGTTCCGTACGGTGCAAACGAATTTCAACTACATACATACATTTATGTGGTGTAGCTGTAGCTACATCTTGCTCTCACAGAGCCAGCCCCTCACCCGTCCATCTCCTGCTCGGCATCATTTATTAACACTCTGTATGCAAATGCACCACGGGAAAGATAACGCTTCATTAATTTTTTACTGCGGTAAACCACAATAAGTGGCAGAAAGGAGGCTTGAGTAGTATGCGAAACCTCTACCGTTTTAAACAACAACAACAAAAAACCCCAGGCAGATCAAGTGCTTGGTATCCACATATTGATCCGAACATGCATGTCGAAAACTTTGTTTGCGTTCGTAACTTTTGGATATATGCACGGCTGGGTTGACTGTACATCGCCGCATCCGTGAATACGACCTCACGACTAGCCACTGCCACCCCTGGAATATAGCCTGGCCACCACGAACACCTGTCACGGATTTTGAGGTCATCTTCATCACCCCCCCCCCCACCTACGCCACTGCCACCGAGATAGGGGAACTGCACACAATGGGTTACAAATCCCCTGCTGCTAAATGGCCTAAAGCCAGCACTCCCACAAACTAAATTGCATCACGCGCTTTCACATGCGAATCTGCGGCCGTCTGGAACGCTCCTGCTTCCGATATTAGGAAGCCACTGGAGTTATACACTTTTAAATCCAAGTGGGCCTTATTTGATGAAAAAAAAATTGTTGAGTTCAAAAAAATGGACTGGCTGAGATTGGGAATGGCGACTGCGAGTCGATGAATGGCCAGGCCAGCACCCGGACCGGTTCACATAACTCCGCTGCACTTCGCTCTACAAACGATTTACATTCTGGCAAAGTATAAATGCGTTTGTCATGTGTACTTTTTACATGTAGACATTGATACGTATGTGGCACACATTCCCAAACGTTAATGACCCACATCTAAAATTGTGAATAAATGGCTGCCGTCTATGCAAATCATTTCACCCTTTTAATGAGATGTGATAATTATTATTATTATTTAGTCATTGTTTCCCAATTGAGTAATCTTTCAAATTTGGTCCACAACGCCAGCATACAATGGCCTACTCGTCGAACGACGTCGCAGCATCTTTAACAGATGCTGCGAGGCGGCGGGTGCGGATATATTTTTTCACGGTTAATACACCTGCGGAATTAACCAGGGCGGCCTTCCCGATTCGAAACCGCGTACATCAGCAACAATGCCGTGGCCGTGGTCACGGGACGATGGATCTCACCGAGTGCTGTTGAATCGCGATTGTCTTAACGGTGACGAGCAGCGTCCAGGGTGAGCACCCGGCACGTTGCTCTTGTCTGATGCCTCCCTAAGGGCACCCCGGGTTTTACGCGTGGCACTGTGGTGGCACTCATGCCTCGCAGCAAGAGCAGTTGGGTTCGATTCCCAACTCCGGTGCCTTTCTTTGCAGAGATTGTACATACCCCCCCCCCCTCTCTTCTGCGTGGGTTTTTCTCAGTGTTCTCTGGTTTCTTCCCATAGCTGAAAATTTTAAAAACACCACGCAAATGGTATTGGCCGTGAAAATTACCCAATTGGGATTACACGTTGCCAAATTGCCCCCTTCCAACGAAAACGTGGCAGGACTCTCCTTTCATTAAAGAGTCTCGAGGCTTCGTGAGGTTTCCGCGGGTAAACGTGCGTCGTCATGATAATAATAACAACGACGACGATGATGAGGTGATGAGACGGCCGTGGTGATTTGCTGAGCTGGGGATGTTTTTGTTTTGTTGTGCCTGTCTTGAGCCGTGCTTTCGTGGTGTCTCTGTGGTCACAGAACACGGAGGTGTCGGTCTTCGAGGTGAACATCCGCTTTGTCGGGGGACTCATCTCCGCCTACTACCTGTCTGGCCTGGAGGTATGCTACACACGGTCATCTCCCCTCCCCGGACGACTGTCCTTAAACTTGACCGTCGTCGTCAGCGGCAGCAGCGGCACCAGCAGGAACAGCGTCGGGACAATCAATCGGCAACAGCATGATCGTCGTCATCGTCTGCAGCAGCAGCAGAGACGACATCAGGATAATCATTCATTGGCAACAGCATGATCATCAGCGTCATCATTAGCAGAAGCAACCGCATTGCCATCATTATTTTTAGGAGCAGCAAAAACAACATTTCTAACATCCATCATTCACAATCACCAGCAGCGTGAGCAGCAGCATCGCTGACGTCATCCTTACCCTCATCTCATTGTCGTGATCATCAACAGAATTGTCATCATCATCATCATTTTCAGCAGCGTCAGCAGACTTCAAACCATCATTCTCAGCGTCCTCGCAATTGGCGTGTTTTATGATCACCAACACCACCACCACCACCACCGCGAACACCAACCGCATTACGAGTCGTATGGCATCTTCAAATCACTGTTACCGCCGGTGTTGTACAGGGCACCAAATCGAGCCTCGATGTTCGGCATATGCACGCAATGTAACATTCTATACACGCACAGGCACGACAACAGCGGCCTTGCCATTCACCTCTAAGTCGAGCTGATGTCACCACGGTTCCTGCTGCGCCAGGCAAAATGCACAACTGAACCCTTGTGGCATGATGAAGACTCTCAAAGTGGAAGGTCATGTGACAGACCCACGTGTTTATATAGGTCGACAGTCTAAGGCAGGGTGGCACACAAAAGCGATATGGTCAGAACCGGCCCTAGACCTTTGGGGGCCCTAAGCAAAATTTGGTTGGAGGCCCCTTTGATGTATGATTTTTTTCACCCACTCGCTAGCACTGACTCTAGGGGGCCCTCTGCTGGCCACGGGGCCCTTTGCAATTGCAAGGGTCGCTTAGTGGCTGGGCCGGCTCTGGATATGGTGAATGCCCCATTTGTCCTGAAGGGATATTAGGGGCAAGGGATGTTAGGGGCAAGTGCTGTAGTGACCGCTGGTTAAGGCTCGCACGACACAGCAGAGAGGATGTGGTGTGTCCCCCCTCCCAATGCCTTGTCTCTCCAACCCTGGCGTTTACCCACTGCAGCAGGTACTCATTTCCAGGCTGAGTTGTTGACATGAAAGAGGCCTTAGATTCCGACAGATGCCGCGTGGCACTGATTGTATCCACGGTCGTGAATTAAACCCAGGTTCGTAGCGCTATTTTATGAACTGCGTCACCATCACGTCATACAAGCATACCGCATGCCGAGCAAGTCAAAGTGCCCCTTTGCTTTATTGAGCATCACATGGTGCCTGTCTACAACACTAACCCAATGTTGGAAATTCCACATTGGTATGGTGGGGACCAGTATAATACATAGACATCTGATGCACTTAACAACGAGTTAAATGTAAGGATATGGGGTTTTTTTGCGAAAAAAAAACTTTTTAATTGGGGCATCTGTGAAAACTTAAAAAAATAGTTAAGTAGATTTGCCTTTTTTGGAATGCAGCAGCTGAATTTATAATCAGCGTCGAGTTTTAATTCAACGCCGCGATATGAGCAGCTTTGAAAAAACTAAAAGTTTAGTAATCTTCTTACCCGCAGCCCTTACCCATCCATCTTACTCGATCGCACGTGACCTTTCCGGATGTGTTTATGCGCGAATCTCGCACCGACATCTACGCCATCAAACACAATATCACAACGAGCATGGCCGGCACGTCAGGAAGCGGACGCGGCTCTTTGTATGCGGAGGCAGCCTGCGGCCAGGCCACCGCTGACGTAACTCACTTCACCGCCCTCGGCCCGCCGATGAGCAAACAGCCGGTACAAAGCTGACGTTTCGGGTGACGGTCCTTCTCGAGAGCAAGCGTGCCGGTGGCTACTCTGCGCCGTGGCTGGCTGCTTGTAATCCCAGCGGCCAAACTCCGCGCAGGAAGGGCTCCCTGCGAGGAGGGGGGGTGGGAATCCCTCTTGCAGTGAGGCACTAGCGGGGTGCCACTGCACCGCTGTGCCACCCGACGGGGATATTTGTAGACGAACGGCTCGTGCTGGTCGCAAGCCAACCGTCTCTTCTGCAAGGGAAAATAGCAATGCACACAAATCGATAACGATCGCGAAAACAAAGGCAGCAGTTTTGTCTCGGAGCGTTAAAGTAATTACTTTAAGTAATTTAAAAGTTAAAAGACAGAAATGAGCATCGGGCCAACGTGTGCTTTCCAGTAATTGCAAACAAAGGTACGAATTTGGTTGCAAACTACTCGAGACTCAGCAAATGCTCCCTATTTCGACCCCAATTCAATCATTAGCAAATAAATTACGTTTCAATTATCATCGAGGACAAGGGGGGTCACGGTGGCCAGCGCTGCATCGTCGGATCCCACCACACCTCGCCGCCACCGCCTCTGGCTGCGTCTCAAATCCATGGCAATATCAACAAGTCGTACCGTGTTGGGAAATAAAGTTTCCTGCCTGGATTCCTGCCTGGATTCCTGGCTGGATTCTTGGGTGGCATGTGGCCAAGTGCG
Source organism: Lampetra planeri (assembly GCF_965212315.1). Classification (NCBI taxonomy): domain Eukaryota; kingdom Metazoa; phylum Chordata; class Hyperoartia; order Petromyzontiformes; family Petromyzontidae; genus Lampetra; species Lampetra planeri. The sequence continues at coordinate 5,625,485 of NC_136156.1, forward strand.
CGTGCACGAAGGTGACATCGCTGCGCACACCCTCCACCCCTGCACGCATGCGCGGGCAGTGCCAAGTTTTACTGGCTGGCTGCCTGTCTGGAGGGAGGGTTGTCCTTTCCGCGCACCTCCGATTAGCACAGTTGGCTACGTACGGTGCAAAAGAAGCTCAACATACATACGCAGGGAGGCCGTGTTTGTGTAAATGCCAAGATGTTGTGTTTGTTGCTTAAAGAAAAGACAGTCATTAGCAGAGGAACAGAGGAAGAAGATGTTGAGGCTGCACTCTTAAGCAGGGGCCAGGGAATTGACAGCACGGACGGTCAGCGAGAGGGGAATTCCCCAGATCACAGTGGTGGCAGAGGAGGAGGAGGAGTGACCTCACTCGCAGCAAAGGTTAACGATGGGGCCTTGCCAGAAGCCGTTGGTTGCGGGCGCGCGCTTGAAGGGGGAGCAAGAAGGAAGCAAGGGCGGGTTGAGGAATGAAGGAGCGAGGCAGTGGGGGAGGTCTTGAAGATCGTGAGGTGGACAATGTCGTGGTGTTGGTCGACAGTCTCATTCGTTGGTGTTGTCAGTCTATGTTTCATAATACAGGTGTTTAGGGTTAGATCGCGTAAGTATATAAATGTGCCGTTAAACCCGCCACCACACGACGCAGCCAATTAGTAAGGTTTGTTACGTAAACAGAGCATGCCAATTTGTTAATAGTACAGCACACCGGTGTGTTGGAGAGCAAAGCCACAACATTTACAACCTGAAACCTGTATCATATTGGTCACGAAAGTCTACGTGTTGATCAGTCTGTGTTTGTCTGTTCTTGTCGTCGCCGCTTGCACTGTCAGTCATGGCACATCCCTTCCGGCACGCCGATCCTGACGTCAAGGACGGGGATCGGCCCGGAAAGATGTCACCACAGAATGCACTTCAACTCCTCCGTGTCTTTATTAGGTCTCTGGAGCTTGCATCGCGGTGTGCTCCTTTAGGTGTTACGCACATGGGCCTTTACCTCACGGCAGTCACCCAATGCAAAGAAGGTGTCATTGGTCCGTCCTCGGGGACCGGGCTGAGACCATCAGACTCTCGCAGCACTTGTCAAATAGCGATTTAAATATAATCTCCTTAACTCCGGCATCTCTCCCACTTCAGTAAAAATGTTCTTGCTGTGGTTGTCACACCTGATGACGATTGCTTGTGTTGCAATCGAAACGTCGTGATTAAAAAAAAAAAATCACCTACGCGACTTTACCGAAAGAACCAAAGAGTAAGTAAGCGGGACTTGGATTCGAACCCATGGTGTCAGCAGTGCCGGCTCAATGCCACGACCGTGTCATATCGGTAGCGCCCCCTGGGACGCTTCGAACCCATCTGTGATCTGGTATCCGTGATGTGTATCTTCACCTTGTGTCATTCCGGGTGGCTGCCAGGATTCGAACGCAGGACCCTTAGCCACGTTT